>NC_045698.1:32175159-32789492 GCF_009834535.1 Camelus ferus | reverse complement strand
AGCATCTTGATGGTATGTGCTTAAGATTTCATAAAGGCACGTGTGCATGAAAGTCTATTCACAGAGAAGGTGAAGTGTTAAGTCTTAGTTGCAAGAGATACATAAGATACATAAGACTTTAATTTTTCTTTCCTACCATTAAGTACTATAGTTTAATATCACAAGGTTGACGAGAACAAAATGAGATAATGGATGCAAAAATAATTTGTAAATATAAAGCTATTTGGTTCTATAGGCATTGTAGTTAAGGCAGTTTAACTGTATCATTATTATTATGATGATAGTTATTATTACTGTGGTATATATTAGTACCATTAAGAAGGATATTGTAGATAGGTTCCTGTTCGGGTGGCAAAAGACATAAGAATGGGAAATATACTAAGGATTTAATTGCTAGTTAATAGTTTGCTGATGATTGTAATTTTTTCTAGCTATGTAGAAATATATAGCTTTATTATTTTCTTAGAGATGCCAGAGAAATATGTATATATATACAACATAATATGAGCACATGTTTATTACTGTTATAGATAGATTTTATAAGTACTCTCTATGATGTCATGTGAAATCTATCACACCACTTCAATGTAGACTCCACAGATAATACAGTACACATCAAATTAAAGATGTTCTAATACCTCATACCAAAGACAGGCCAATTATCATATGTATTAATTAGAGTCGCATCTTTAGTTCTCTTGTAAAGACAAATTATTTATTACAATATTATGTAAAAATGTTAAATTGACCTTCAAAATGAAAGCATTCATACGTACTTGTACGCTTCAGCATATTATATTTTACTAACAAGCAATAAGTCAAATGAAGGCAGCTTAGGGTAGTTCAAACAAGTGGTAGGTGCTGACAACGTAAGTATGAATCTTTTCCGCTCTTAGTATGACTGTAGAGATAGGAACCTACTTTATAGCTAAATGCCAAGTGCTAAAATTAGAATCTTAATGTGCATATTTAATTAGTTTTGTATTTTCACAATCCTTTGATTTGAGGCCTTAAAAAAAAAAAATAGTATTCCCTAGAGAGTGAAGCCTGGTCTCATGTCTTTGTTTCAGTGAGCCTGTGAAACTGGCACCATTGTGTCTCTATACGTAAGACTCGCCGTGGCTTTTCCGGGAGAGGGTCTATTGAGTCGTCCACAGCCCTCTGTTCTCCTTTGTCGCGTGCATCCATGAATAAGGTGGAAAGAAGGTGGAGGGTTAAGAGTCGAGGTAGAATCTGTAGCAAAATGGTAACTGAAAACAATTTTAACTGATGTGAGAAATCTCAAGCCTAGTTGGTGGGGAACTTTGGCTTTATCTCCCAGAATCTTTCATCATCTGCCTGTACACACAGCATAAACTAATCTTGTAGGGCTTGATATTTTCCAAATGGAGAGAGGATTTCATGATTTGTATGAAATACAGTTATTTAACCAATTTGGGGGGACGGGTAGGGGGTTCTTTAAATTATGCTATCTTATTTTTCTATCTAACTTGTCTAATTCGATAAAGTATGAATGTTTATAATTTAAGCATATACAGAGGAAAGTTTCTTCTGCTGGCAACTTTTACCCAGCTCTTACTTAGGCATAATTAAACCAATATATATGCGTGTGTGTGTGTGTGTTATATATATATGTATATATATATAACATATATATAAAATACATATAAAATACATATATATGTAAAATAAAAAGGCTAGATGCAAAGTGACAGACGCATTTTAGATATCAGTCATTTTGGATACTTATTTTCCTTATTATAGCAAATATCCAGAAGATTGACTAAATATTTTTGATCAACCCAGATATTTGACATTCCATTGATAATAGTTTCTAAAAGCAACCATGATAATAGTTTTGATAGACTATAACCAAAATAAATGTGCTCCTGATGGGCACATACATTTTTAAAACTAAATTCTATTTACTACTTACTTATTTCCATGATGACCTGTTATATTTGCTTGACCTTCAGTATTGCAGTGAGTTGGATTACTTCATGAAAAGCATCTCTTCTCTTCTCTCTGTCTTAGCTAATTAGTTAAAAAGTGCCTAAAAGGCTTGAAAGTATTTACTCTCTGTAGGTATGTTTTGTAACATTTTTTGTAGATGTTATTTTTTGTATGTAAATCTGCATAGCCATCATAAATGTGGGGTTTTATTTTTTTTTTAGTGAGAGAGGATTCAGTTTTTCTAAAGTGAGGATAGACATGTAAATCAATTAAAAAGATGAACAAATTAAAACTTCAGCTACTGATAGGGTATTACACTATCTTAAACCTTCTTATGCCTGGTATTCTTTCAGAGCATCTCAAGGGAAATTTAAGGCTCAACTAACAAGATGTATTGAATCAGACAATTTACTGGCAGCAAAAAGAGGGCACACTGAAAAGGCTCAGCTGGAGAATTATTAATGAAGAGACTATTTAGGGAAGTGCAGCCAGGGTTAAGGGAACCGACAGGGGTATTGAGGCATTCAGGACTAACAGCAGTTGGGGGTTACCACCCCCAGGCTAGGATCCTGGATGCAGTGGAAGGGAGGATGCCCAGTATAAATGGGGCTGTAGGGAGACACCATCAAGGGCCAAAACTGCAGTGATCAGGGGGTGGGACAGGGATAAATACTCCAGCCTTTCTCTTCCAGCCCTCTCAGTCTCTGCCAGTGCCTCCCATTCATTGATCTCAGGTAGAAGCCAAAGGTTAGCCTCCTGTGGCACAGGACCAAAACAGAAAAGGGTAGAAAATGGATCTGGGGCATCAGAGAAAAACAGACCGAGCATTAGTTTCATATTTCTGCTGTAGCAAAGTACCACAAACTTAGTGCCTTAAAATCATGCAATTGTATTATCTTACAGTTCTGAAGCTAAAGTTCTAAATTCAAGGTGTCTGCAGGGCTGCATTCCTTCTGGAGGTCTAGGGAAGGATCCATTTCTTTGCCTTTTCCAGCTTCTAGAGATGACACACATTCTTTGGTTCATCACCCCTTCCTCAGATCCCTCAGACTCAAGCCTCTGCTTCTGTCAGAACATTTCCTTCTTCACTCTGACCCTCCTGCCTCCCTCCCCTCAGGAACCCTGTGGTAATGTTGGGCCCACTGGGATAATCTAGGATAATCTCTTCAATTTAAGGTCCTTAACTTAATCCCAGCTGCACAGTTCCTTTTGCAGCATCAGGGAACAGATTCACAGGTTCTGAGAACTAGGACATGGACATCTTTGGGGCACCGTTTCTGTCTTCAGACCGCAGGCCCTCAACCAGCTATGGGTGTGAAAGAAGTTGGTGTCTCTGGTAGAGGGAGATGAAAGCTAGAGACTATTTTTACACATTGTACAACTGAGAGAGAATTGCTTTTCATAATTTTTGGAAGTTTATTTTTTTGAAGAATGCAAAAACTATTCAACTATTGTTCCATTTAGTGTTAGTGCTATTGTATATATGTATATATGTTTAGTCTTTGTTTTGAATATCTTCCAAGTTTTCAACTTCCCAAGTTACCCTCTCCACATCTCAGGGCATGAATTACTTTGACAATTTTTATTAAAAAAATGTACTGAATTGGAAAAAAATAATAGGTAAGTTTTATTGAGTTGTTACGATTTTCTAGCTACTTTCAGATGTCATTTCCACAATATCCCTATGAAGAAGATATATTTTTAGCTGTATTTTAGAGATGCTGAAACAAAAGCAGCAGTTAAGTCATATGCCTCAGGTGATATTACGAACAAATGGGTATTATTGGTGATCATTTTCCGTTTGCTTCCCTAGATCAATTCTCCGCTCTTCTCTGCCCTGCTCTGAGAGGCAGAGCTATTCAAACTGCATCATCCAGGCTCTCTTCTCTTCTGGCTTCTGGTAGCTTCCACTCACGGGAGATCTCAGCAGGAGAGTCAAGGGTGAAAGAAAAGGAACGTGGTGTTCTTTCCCCCACCCCACTGCCGCCCTGCTCCCCTCCTTCCAGGCTGCTTCCCATCCAGCTATACTCCTGTAGGGGGCTCTGCCCACTCTCACCAAATTCTGGTAGTGCTGTTTCTACTGGTTTCTACTTTCCCTGGTCCCTGAGTTCTTCAGCCTCCCTTGTTGTTCCTTTCAACTTTCCCACACCTCTGCAAATAATCCCTTCATTCACTGATTTTTATTGAAACCCCTCTGAATGTGCCATCTTTTCTTCTCCCTTTGGAAGTTAGCTGCAGTTTAATTACAAGGGTATTTGACTTAGAAGCTGGGTTCTTAATCATTTCCATATATATGACTTTAACAAAAATGCATCCCCAAGCAAGGGAAGATATAACTTGAAATAAATTATTTGCATTTGGTCAACTGCTTATATACTTGTTTATAGTAACTCATTTAAAAACAATGGCTAACTTACTAAATTAAGCCAGTTCGTTCGTTTTCAGATGTGGACGTGGCATACCTTATGTTGGGTATCATGAGCGTATTACACAGTAAACCTCTGTGAATAGAAGGCCAGTTCACCCTTGTTAGTTTTCTGCCATCAGTAAGTGTTGTTTGTAACATCTTTTCTGTCACGGTCAGATTTCACGTTTTACAGTGAGTATGGGTTCTGTTCACTGACATTAGAAGCGTATCAAGTTTTCTCTCAGAGAAGGGAACTCTTACCCCTGCAACCTACAATATACCTCTTTTACAGACTTCTTTTCACTACTTCCTAAGTCATGCTGATGTCTGTTTCCTTGACAGCGAGGTCCGTGTAAGCACTGGAATGATTCTGAGTGCATGTCAGACGTATTCATAAAATGAGCTGTAGTTGTTCAGAGGAAATGTATCAGAGCAACCTTGTCTTCTTTCATGAGCAAAGATGCTAATGAAGGAGCTTCGTGTTGCTAGTGATTTCCGTGGAGCTAAGGGGATAGGTACATGTGTTAACCCAGCACTGGCCTATGGCATTTTTGCATTTGCTTACAACTACTGTTCACTTTTTTTTCCAGTTATTCTTAGGTCACACATACTGACCAACTAGTTAGCTTAAAAGAAACAAACGCTTTATCTGTTCCTTTTCCACTGAGGGGTGCAGTTAAGGGATAGCATGATGGTGTCTGTGATCTTTACACCTAGAATGTGTAGTTCAAACTGTGCTATGATAGTATAATAGTTATTCTGGGACCTGACAGCAGAAGTCTGCATTAGTATTTGTTCCTGCAAACCTGAATGACAACGTCTACATCGATAAACCTGTGATGTAACAAGATCTTAAAATGACTTTAAATTGTAAAGAAAAAAACACCTGTTAGATTATTTTTGGCCACCTAGATTGCAAATGTATACTGATGTGTTGAATTATTTGAAAATTGATCATTCAAACACAGTACATATGGAATCTCCATTAAGGAGAATATGATTAATCAACACATTCCTTTTCTTGATCATGATGGGTAATAGAGAGTTTACTGTACTTGAGTAATGATCCTCCTGAAACTAAAACCTGGGATATTTTGGTTGAACAAGAATTTATAAATATGATGTAATCTTTGGCTGTGATTATGGGATATGGACATTAAGGATTTATAACTTTAGTTCTCTTCAGTATTAAGATATTTCCCCAACACTTAAGAATGTTTTGAAATGTATATATCTATGTTCCTATTGGGTAAAAATAAGAACAACTCCAGAGAACTTATACCTTTCCATCAATTGAACACATTGAAGATGTAACTGGAGAAACATAATATAATGGGTATTTCTTTCACAGACAATAATGGTTGTATCTGTTTTAGCCATTAACCAAAGCTTATATCATTCAAGGAAGTACCTAATTCACTTATTGGTGGTAGAGATCAGATGGAGTCCCCTGGGAAGTAGACTTTGAAATGGAAGATTCCTATGCAGGAAGTCGATTAGGGTGTTCTCTGGAAAAGGGAGGAGACAGGATTGAGGAGAAGTAAAATTTGGGCTGTGACGCAAATGCAACAAAGTCCTCAGCCAACCTCATAGTGGAAGCTGGGATGGTCGTTCAAGGTTGTCCCAGGTTAAGGTGAGGGGGCCTAGATGGTATAACCCTATATTTCCTAGTCATTGGATGTGGGCAGCTCTGAGGGGCAAGACAGCTGTCTTGATCTCTTTAGCTTGTGGTCATTCTGCAAGGGGCTGAGAGCAGATCTGAAGGACTTCAACAAACTTCCCAGCAGTTGGAGAATCATTTCTTCAGTCCTGAAGGGAGGATTTGAATAGGGCAGCGCAGCATCCCTCACAGTCCAACCCCTGCGCTACTTGCCCCTACCTGCTTTAGAGAAGGTTGAGAGCAACTCCTTCAGAGCACTGGTGGGCCTCTTTTCCTTGGCAAATGTATAAGAGAGAGTTTAGTGACTGATCCACAGCTTCTGGTGCTGCAGCTTGTCTAAAGGCTGCAGCTGGTGCTCAGCACCTACTTGCCCTATGTCTCTTCTAGATCTCCTTCATCCTCAGCAACTCTGCTGTTCTCAATGGCTCTCTGGTGGGGTGGCAAGACTCTTATCTGAGGGGTCCAAGGTCCTGTTACCATGCTCTTTTGAGGCTGCTGCTCCTGTCTCATGCACATCTCAGTGGACAACCTGGATGCCAGATCTATCCATTCTTTCCTGTCCCCCTTGCGTAACAGCAGCCCTGCCTCCTCTTCTGATCTGGGTTAATCATTCCTGCCAGGACGGCAGTTTCTCATCTTGTCTGCCAGTGCCTTGGCACAAGTTGTTCCAAGGACTCAGGCAACAGCTGCAGCTTAGCATTCAACGAGACTCTTTCTGTTTTCCTTGGTGACAGAGTTGCAGAGTTGGGAAGCACAGATTATTCAAATGGGCTGCTGAGAATGATGGTAAGCAGGGCCACTCCTGCTTCTACCATTTGGTTCCCAGACCAAAATACCCTATCTACTGGGCTCATTGCATTTTATGATAGTCATGGATTCAGTGTGTATACTGTGTCCAGGAGGCTACCAAACACCCATCATCCTTGCAGGGTATTATCTTCCAGCTGGCACCTCAGCTGTGCTTTTATAGGCCATTACATGCTCTGTGAGGCCATCAGCTACTGGGTGCGTGGTATGACAGGACCAGTGGACTTCATGGTTATGTGCTCACTGTCACATCACCATAGGTCTGATGCAAAGTTATAAGGGATGATGTGTCAGTGTGTATCAGACATTCCATAAGCCCTTGAATGGTGGTGCTAGTTAAAACTTTGTGGACAATAAAGTCGCGCTCACACTTGGAATACATACCAGTACCAGCAAAGGGTGTCATTGTCCCTTCCCATAGGAGAAGGAATCAAATGAAATAAACTTGCCATCAAATGGCCAGTTGGTTTCCTCAAGGGGCTGTGCCATATTACATGCTTAGTGTTGGTCTCTGTTGCTAGCAGGTTGGAATTCTGCTGTAGCAGTAGCTGTATGAGCCTTGGTGAGTGAGGATCCATGTTGTTTGGCCCATGCTTAGCCACTGTCCCTGCCGCTATGGCTGCTCCATTCTTGTGTCCATTGTATCAGCACTGATGGTTAGTGACAGATTGGGATTGATGTCAGCTGGCTGAATTGTTCTATCTGGTTGTTAAATGTTTTTACCATGGTGGGTGTTCTCATAATCAACACTCTGGGGAGAAGGGAATGAAGCAGGATTGGGCTGAATAAGAAGCTGGCCTATGGTAGAGTCCCAAGAAGAATTCAGGTGACCCTGTGAGGGGCTTGAAGCTTTAATGGCCCTTCACATTTGCCCAGAGTTGGGGAAAGAGCGTTTGGCCTTTATAACACTGTATCAACCAGGGCTGTGGGCTGCTCTGGGACATGCAGTGGGGGAAGGTATAATCTTGGGCAAGGTGACCTTTTACAATCCATTTCTCTAGGATGATTATGTGATGGAGAAAGAAAATTTTGACCAAGAAAACCTGGAGACTTTAGGAGAATCTCTTTCCACCAAAATTAATCCTATAGCCTGAACTCCAAATCACCCTGGATTGTGTATCCCAATAATTTTTAGGTATTTGAGAATGGAGCCTCATCCACGGAGGACTGGGATCTGACTAAACAGGTCTGAGACCCATGCTGTCAGATAGACTACCTATGGGAATCAAGTCTATCTGAAATGTTCCCAGTTGCCAGCAGTAAAAGAATAAACCATTAGTTTCCTTCAAGTGGAGACTAACATATGCAGGGAGCTCTCCCTGGTGCTGCTTAAAAACTTGACCAAAGAATGTCTCCTCTGTTTAATAATCTTTTGAATACTGCTCGTCTAGTATATCTTACTTAAAAGGTGATCTGTCTTGCTTCCTCCCAATCCCACCAAATCTCTTGAAAAACCACTGTTGCAACTGTGATCTGATCGGATTCTAAACATAGACCCAGTTCCAGTTATTATGTGGAGTTCCCACCCTATAGCCAGTTCCTCTATCATCAAGTCACCCTAAACTACATTGCCCAGTACAAAAACAGTTACCTATTGAAAACTAAATTTATATGCATTATTATTTTGAAAAGCATAAAATTTATTTGATTAAAATGCAAGGTTAGTCAGTAAGGAGATTTGGGGCAGCAAATAAAACTGGAAGATCAAAATAACTCTAAGTTAAATAATTGTTCAGAATTTTATACAAAAGGAACAAAAGCCATATAACAAATTGAGTGAATCAAAATTAAGATATGATAGGAGATGCTCTCTTCTTTCATATGTCAGCTTTTTTAATGTCACTCATTACCAGTATGGATTTAGCTACCTAACTTGTCAAGTAAATAGTCATTAATCCATGTGTATCCTTTTAACATCAGATTGGGGTATCTTTTCAGAGTGGGGAAAACTGTCTTTCTGTCAAAATTCTTCAAGTTTGCTATACTTCACTGTGAAAATGTTCAGACACAAGGATTCTGACTTCCAGATACAGTGGAAGGGCATGCTGGAGAGAGTCTAAGCATAGGTACAGAGGTAGGGAAGTGCTAGAGCATATTTGGGACGTGGTGAGTGGAGATTATGACCAGAACATCGTATGTTCAGCACATTGGCGGGAGAGAAGCCAGGAAACACTTAGACACTGATGAGAGTGTGGAGGCTGTAACTCCTAAGTAAGCAAGTCAACTGATTAGCACAGGAGTCTTAGTGTTAGTACAGTAGCAGTAGTGTCACCGGGGGAAGAGGAAACACTAGATGCATACAACTGGTTATAAGACTGTTCTAATGGCTTAGGTATGCAGATGTGAAGGCATAATCTAGAATTTGGTCAGAAGAGATAAAAAGAAGAAAATAAATGGGAAAGACACTTAGGAATTAGAGCTAATAGAACCTGGTGATTAATTTTAAGGTGGAATGGATTTTCATGGGAGAGTAAGTCAAAGAAGGCCAACCTTTTTAGCTTGGGTGACTGAATCCCACTATGTGAGTGCTCAAGCATTTGAATAGAACGATGATGAAGAATTTGGCTTGGAAGTTGTGGTATTTTAAGTGGCAGCAAAGCATTGGCTGGGAATGTGAACCAAACAATTGGAAAGATAGGACTAGAGTTGAAGAGAGGCTGGGTTGAGAGACTAAGACTTGGTTGTGAGCTGCACAGAGAAAAAATTGTCAAACTAAATTAAATGAAAATGAAATAGGTTGATCTGCTCTTCTGTTCCTTGACTCCATCTGGATCTTGGGATTATGTGTCTGTAATTTGAAGGAATTTCCACAAGGTGGTGGTGCGTTCTTATTAGGTAGCACGGGCTTGATACCAAAATAAATATTAACAGGAAACCAAAGACAACCGTTTTTTGCCCCCTCTTTGGCATTCTTTTAGAGCTACTATTTGATGTGTTATGTGAAAATGTTCTTTACTAACAAAGTAGAACTATATAATTTATCTTATTTTCTAAGATACATCAAAAGTGTAAAAGTTACTTGGAGTGATAATTAAATCAGTTGTAAAAATCTAGAATAATTTAGGGCCATCCCAACTTTCCATGTGAAAATAAAACTTGATATTTTCTCAAACTTCTGGCATAACTTAGTATGTAATCTCTTCTGTTTGCTTTTATGACAGAACACTCATTTAGTCTCCTTATTTTTTCAAATCAATCTTTCTTTTTCCCAGTGGTCTCATTTTTTAAAATGAAAATAGTATTTTCCTTCTGGGTTTGAAAGCATTATTCCACCCACACCCTCCAGAAATTCAAATTCTCTTGACAGCCATATCCCACTCACACTTGCCTACAGGGCCAAATAAAAACATGCTCTCGTCTCATGTGGCTGAGTCATCAGTGAATCACAAAATACTGCAAATATTCTGCGTCTCTAGTTATCTGAACTCTTAACCGCATATTCACTATAAATACTTGCACAAATTTTTCCACATTCATTATTGAAAACATAGTCTAATGTACCAGTAAAAACATCTAAATTGCTTTAAGAGTTTGAATGAGAGGATGTATGTAGATTGTGTTTTAGTCCTAGCTCTCCTCCTAATAGGATCTTTGTCTAAAAGTATTGTGCATTATCAGTTGTCTTCTTTATATTAAATAAAAATATCTTTTAAGAAATTAGATGAGCCTAAAGTCCAGAAAAACCTATCCATTGGAAGAAAAATTATAAATATTAAATTGAGTGGAGAGAGAACTCATAAAAGACGTCACCTGGTTTGTTTGTTTGTTGTTTGGTCAGGCTTCTTGAGTTGTTTCCAAGAGATAGTTACAATGGTTTTTAATTTTTATAACACTCTTTTTTTTTATTGTGCCTCTTTTATTCATTCTTTTTTTTTTTTTTAATTGAAGTACAGTCTCAGGGAAAGGGGGTGGGAGGGATAAGTTTGGGAGTTTGAGATTTGCAAATGTCAGCCACTCTATATAAAAATGGATTTAAAAAAAACAGGTTTCTTCTATATAGCACAAGGAACTATATTCAATATCTTGTAATAACCTTTAATGAAAAAGAATATGAAAACGAATATATGTATGTATATTCATGACTGAAACATTGTGCTGTACACCAGAAATTGACACATGATAATACTCTTGATAAGAAGATAAAATTTAAATAAAAATACATTCTCAACAATACAACATGGTTACACAAATTCACTACATTAAGTTTGGATAACTTATATTTTCAAACTGGATACTGTAAAAACCAACAGTTGTCTTTACTTACCGAGAGTACAGTGATTTTCTACATGTGAGAAAGTAGAACAAGGAAAAAAAATGATGAAGAGTGTGATTGGTACTAAAGAACTGGAGAAATAACCATGTGCGGTATATTAATAGCCTCAGTCATTGTGGACTGTCTTCAAAAACCATGTTGACACAACAGAAAGAGTTGAACATCTTCAGAGATCTGAAGAAAAAGGAGACGGAGGAGAGAGATATTTACCACAAGACCTTAGCGTGAGTAGGTGCCAGATACTTAAGAAGATTTAAAAATTATGCACAACCATGTAATTGGAAGATCATAGGTGAAGCAGCTGCTGCTAATCGGAGACAGTAGTGATTCTCGCCAGAATGCTGCAGAAAACTATTGATAAACAAGGCACATTTTCAATATTGATGAAGCTGGATACCACTAGAGATGAATGTCATCACGTAGATTTATTCCAAATTGCTAGGAGAAAACAGTGCCAAACACGTGAAGCATCCAAAGATAGGCTAATGCTTCTAGGTGGAAATTGTGAGGTACCATGAAGGTTGGTTTATCCCGCCCCAACAGCATGGCCTTTAAGAGACTGTTAAAGAGTGCTCTGCAAAGCGAATGTTTCATGATTACAGGAAGTGTTACCTTCATGATTATTCATGATGGAATACACGAAGAAGGGAAATCTTGCAAACATGTCTCTTTTGATAACAGATAGTATTCCCAGATGTTCTTCTGTTGTTATTGATTGGGAACATTCTATCTGAGTAGTCTTTTTTTTTTTTTTTTTTTTTTTTTTTTGGTCTGTAGTGTTATTGATTAAGAAGATCCTATTTAAGTGGTCTTTTTTGCCTCTCAAATAGTATGTGTAGTATCTGGTGCGACAGTCCTCCATTAAAAGATTTATGGAATAGTCTTGACATCAAGATGGTCCTTAAAACTTATCAATCAGACTTTGACAGATCGTATCACAACGTGTAAAGAACAAAGTATGGAAGACACCTGCCTCACAGTTTGTTGCTCTTTTCCAAAGTTTAAAGAAATGATTGATGCAAAGCAAAAAATCTTAGCAATTGCAAAGGAAATTAGACTTACTGAATAAATAATGAAAAGTTTGAAGAACTGTTAGCTTCAAATAGCAAAGAACTTATCCCCAAGGAATTCATTTAACAGATAAAAAGGAGACCCACACTATTGGCATCAGATTTTTAAAATACATTTAATGTCCTGCAGATAAAATGATGACTGTTGCTGGTGTTCTTGATATGATGGAATAGGTATGGAACCCAGGTCATCCACTTTGGTACCTTGAGGTACACTGTCTTTTCTAGTGGAAACTATGAATGGACATATACAGTAGCCTTGACCTGAGAATGATGTGATTACCAAGAGCTCAGCTCCGGCAGGAAAGAAGATTTGGGTTGTACCACCAGGTTAGTCACAGTGGTCATTAATTTTACCTGTCAGCTAGACCTGGCCACAGGGTACCCAAATATTTGATCAAGCATTATGCTGGGCATGTCTGTATGGGATGTTTCTGGATGAGATTAACTTTTGAATTGGTAGGCTGAATAAAGTAGAGAACCCTCTCTAATGTGGGTGACACTCAGCCCATCAGCTGAAGGTTTAAATGTAACAAAAAGGCTGATCCTACTTTTTGAGTAGGGGGGAACTCCTTCTCTCTGACTGCTTGAACTGGGATGTTGGTCTTTTTCAGCCTTTGGACTCAGGCTGAAACGTCGGTGCTTTTTGGGTCTTGAGCCTGTTAGACCACTTTTGGACTGAAACTTACACCACTGCTCCCCTGGTTCTCAAGCCTTCAGCCTCAGACTGGAGTTACACATTAGCACTCCTAGGTCTCCAGCTTGTCAACTATAGATCTTGGGACTTCTCTGCCTCCAAAATCACATGAACCAGTTCCTTATAGTAATTCTCTTTCTCTTTCTTTGACTCCCTTTATATATATATGGTCACCAAGACCTGCAGATGTTAGAGAGGAGTGGATGTAATGGACAGTGTAGGAGGGACACAGTACCAAGCTGTGATCGTGAGGACAGTTGAGCTGCACTGACGAGGGCAAGAGTTTGTCCCACTATTTTTCATCTTCTAAGAGGAGGACCTACAGCCAATTCCTGAGGAGACCCCCTTATTTAACAGGTTATGCAAAGAAAGATGAATCAGCCAAGGAGACTGGGGAGTAGCCAGAGAAAATCAATGGTGTGTAGCACCAGCAGAGCCAGTGCAATAGAATTTTTTAGGAAGGAAGGTACTCTCAGGAGATGAAGTCCATGGGAAGGATGAGGGAGCCAGTACCCAAAGATTCACACGTAAGTGGATCTGTATGTTGAGTGCAGTAGACGATGGCAGCCACGAAGAGAACCTTCGATGTGGAACATAGCCGAGCGCCAGCCTCCAGTTACCATGCCATTGAAACTTCTGTGGAATTCATGCCACAGCCGTCTTCTCCCAGGGCTCCTCCCAGCCAATGGCTGAGCATGGCAATAGAATTAGAGCAAGGTCATTTTTTGCCTGATGTGGGACTCCTTTATGGGCAAATTTTGCCTAGGGAGTTCCACCAGCCTAGCCAAGATTTTTTTTTTTCGGAGATGCAGTGTAGACTGAAGTTCTTTTTACCCTACTCTCCTTTCTTCCTTCTTTTCCAAAGTGTCATACTTGAGTCACAGTCTGAAGACTTTTCTCTCTTTCTGCTTCCTACCCGCCCTCCTTGTCCTTCACGAGCATTTTTCACAACAAATCTCTTGTACGTCCCATCTCTGCTTGGCAATTACTTCTCAGAACTCCCAAACTGACATTCTTATAGGTCTGAAATTTAATGAGACTAGCACATCTCTCTCCATTTGGCCTTAGCTGGAGTTACTCAAAGACCAGAGATGAATTATTTGAAAACTGACTCACATTTTTGACACTTGAGGTTGGCCCTTGGCTAAGACCTTGGCTGAATCTGTTTGCTGGAATGTCTATACATGGCCTCTCCCTTTGGCCTGGGTTTCCTTCCCCACATGATTCCTGGGCCACAGTTCCTAAGAGACAGTCAGCCAGAAGCCATGTTGCTTTTTAATGACCCAGGTGCAGACGTCACACAGCCTCTTATCTGCTGCGTCCTATTGGTCACACACAGAGCCAGCTCTGATTCAACATTGGAGGCAGTCACACACGGACATTACTACTGAGAACTAGGAATCACTGCGGGCCATCTTGGGGGCTGGCTACCCCAGTCTAAACGTAACACAGGAAATGTATAGATCTTAAAAATACTATGTTAATTTAAAACAAAGTAAGAAGCAGAAGGAACTCTGGAGTAAAATATTTTTACTGGAAAGGGGGAGGGAAGGGATAAATTGGGAGTTTGAGGTTTGCAGATACTGACTGGTATATATAAAATAGATAAACAAGTTTATACTGTATAGCACAGGGAACTATGTTTGATATCTTGTAGTAGCTTATGGTGAAAAAGAATATGAAAACAAATATATATATTCACGTATGACTGAAACGTGCTGTACACCAGAAATTGACACAACATTGTAAACTGACTATACTTCAATTAAAAAAAATTTATAAATTTAAAACGTGAGCACAAAACCATACTACACATCTTAACAGAAAGCATACAAATAAAGGGTCATGCATCCAGCATTTAAAAATGGCTGGTTATGGGGAGAGAAGCAGAATGAGGCTTAGGAATGGGAATATAAAGTTTAAAAACAACATATATTTTGCTATTCTTAACAAATATTTAACTTGAATATAGTTTTCCACTTACACATGAAAATTCATATTTTGAAACTATGTGCACATGGCAGTAAGCAAAATACCATTGGAAGATGGAGGATTACAACTCCATTACTTTCCTTGAAGCAAAAATTTCAGGCAACATGAAATTCTCCCCATGGAAGCTTTATTTCAGTTTCTGTTCAGTTATTGGTGTTTGGTCTGGAGATTTGCAAACGGTGCTTGATTAAAGTTTCTCATTTGTTGAAGACTGGCCATTGTCTAGCCTCATAATTAACATCAAATTGTTAGGCATGATGATTTCTGTGTTTTGAGTTCAACTGCTTATGTTTTGTACATGTAGAATTTGAAGATAATAAATATTAATGGCATTTTGCATGTAAGACATTCTTTCATTTAGCCTATAATTCATTTTGATACAATTGTTCACCATTTATGTATTTAATTTTCAGATTCATTATTTGTTTATTCTAAATAAACTAGAAAAAACTTGTGAATTGTAAGGACAAATCTCTAAACTTAATTTTTTTGAAGTTATTTTTCTTAAAAAATGTGACAATTTATGTAAAATGAGAATATAGTTACTTATCTTTAAAAGATTTAAATGAAGACTTTCCCATTTGCAATGTGCTTCTCTTTCATTTCGAAGATATATCTTCACAGACAATTATAACAAGAGCTATACCAATTATTTATACCTGTATATATTATCTTAATTCCTCTACCTTTTTCAACCTCTGCATACAAGTCTCTCTAAAAATTCCTTAGTTTGACAGTTGGCAACTAGTCAATGCTGAACCAATTCCTGCAAAAGGACATCATTTTGCATGTCCTTGGAGACTGGATAATTAATGTGTAATGTTTTACTTAAAACTCTAATTAAGTTTAAATTAAAATTCTTTGGGTTTTTAATAGAGGAGGGAGCATTTTGGTGCCTATTTCACTTAAATGTTATATTTGCCAGTCTGTCTGAGCCAAACCGCCTTCATTTATATGTACTTAATATTGTTGTTTTAATGTTGGCATTTGGTCTGGAAACTAAGAAGACTTTGTTAGTTTTTTCTCTACCCTCCATTACAGTTGTTTCACTTTAGTTTGTGCTAAAGATATTATATAATAAATAAGACACTTGTTGTCGTTTACTATTTACCATTTTCTAGAAGCTAGAAAAATACTGTTTACCCTTTCCTCATAACTTTACTTATAAACACTGCAAATTAAGCCTCATTTTCAAGAGGATTTTTTCCTATTCATCAAGGAGCCTCATTAGTGACATTTGTAAATATTTTTTTTTCCCTCTGTTACCCTGACTTTCTCCTTTCTGTTCCCCAGGCACTGATTCTGTTCTGAGGACCAATCATGTGGATGTGCAAGTTCACCAAAGGTAGGATGAAAGTTCTCCACCTGTCTTGCCTTTAACTTGAATATACACTCCACCCCCATCTTTGAGGGGAACCACAATAGTCTGGACTTGAAATGTCTTCAAATTAATCTTTACCTTCAATAAGCTACGTTAATGTTACCCACTCTATATTTTCCCTCCTTTTCTGCCTACAGTTCTCAGAATTGGGAAAGAGTACAATTTATCATTTACTATTACTTCTACCCAAGAAAAGTTTTTACTGAAAAAAATCTGTAGTTAGTAGTTTGTAGTATTCAAAGAATCTATGTAGAGACATAGACATGAACAACTATTGATCATGAACTGGTACATTCAATAAATCTTCAAGGTGGTGATGTGTCATGGTTAGTGTGTTTGAATGGTGACCATTTCTGTAAAAAGAGATCAACTAGTTTATAGAAAAATGCAGTCATTTTCAATTTTGGCTTCAGCGTTTATGCTTCAAGCAAGTAGAATTTTTCAAAAAACATTGGCTTTTGCTATTTTTAATTGTATTTCAGCCAAATATTGGCTAGGAAATAAATGAGAAGCTCTAAATTAATTGTGGTCTCTGCCAGGATTGAATGAAGGATTCAAGAAAGTGATACAAATGATGGTATATTTAATGTACATTACTATTGACCTGGATTTGAAAAGAACAGTATTCTTTTTTTCCTTAAAGCCTATAGCACTCAGAACACTAGCCTAATATGCACATTTATTATTGCTATAGCAAATACATAATTAAAACAGAGATAAAAAACCACTCTGCTTTTTCATGAATTTGCATCATTGGGAGATTAAATTATATCATCCATAACAGTAAATTGTAGCAAAGTAAATACAGGGGAAAATCTATTTTAAATAGTAGCTAGTAGTGTAAACCATTTTTGAAAGCAGCTATTAGATTTTTCTGAAGTAAAAATAAAATTGTAACTCTTGGTTTCATAAGAATTTATCTTGGCTTTTTGCCAATAGATCTTTTTGGTCAGTAATTTATTTATCTAGCAAATATTTGTCAACCACTAAGCTAAAATAGGATGTTAGTATTTAGTGTTATTTATCTCAAATTGTTACTTTTAACAATTTAAAATCCTAAGGCAATATTTATATTTTTTTAAATGCCAAAATGCCTACAATAACACGGTTTTAAATATATACAAAATATATGGCAATACTATTATTTGAATTTAAACCTCCTAAACTTCCTAGTATAAATATTTTGGTAAATTTTTGTGAGTATTTATATAATTTATAATATTATATATGTATTTATTATATTATTCAGTAATATGATTATCTAGTGAGACTTTTAGATTGAATATACATAAGCAAATTAATTTCAGATGTAAATTTGGTTAAAATGTTAGTAAACAACATTCAAGAAATTTACACTATATTTAAAAAAAAAACCATGTGCTTAAATTCATCTATATAGAAGAGAAAGGAAGAGAGAGAGAAACAGAGAGGGAGAGAGGGAGAGGAAGAAAGTATATGACTGTGAGAGTATTTGCAAAATATTTAAGGTAGTGAATAAATTTAAAATCATTAATTTGAATATTTGAACCTAGCTCAAATAATTTTGAATCTATATGATAACATTGTTATGATTTATTGAAGCAGATGAATTCCATAGTCCCTAAGTGTCGGCAGGGGGATTGGTTCCAGGACCCCTGCAGTTGTCAAAACTTGCCAACACACACACACAAATCCCTTATATAAAGTGGCGTAGTATTTGCATATAACCTGTGTGTGTTCTCTTATATACTTAAATCATCTCTAGATTACTTATAATATGGAATACAATATAAATACTATGTAAATAGTTGTAAATACAATGTGCTACATAAATAGTTGTGAGAGGTGTGGCAAATTCAAGTTTTACTTTGGAACTGTCTGGAATATTTTTTCTGACTATTTTTGATCCATTGTTGGTTGAATCTGAGGATACGGAATCTGAGGTAAGGAGGGAGGACGACTGTACTCACATTGAATCTTTGATTTTTGGGTGTGTGTGTGCAATTTATCATTTACTGCCTGTTCTCTTTTATTGTTTTTAACTTCTAAGAAAAAGTGTACACTCTCTTCTTTTCAATTAAATATAAATCCCTTGATGTCATGGGTTATATCTTCTACTTCCCTGTGACCTCCACAGAGTATGTCTTATACGGGCCGCACAATAGCTTCATATATGTGGATTGATTAATTGAGGACTAGTCATATTTATTGATCAGGTCTTTTATATAAAAATATAATTTGCGTAATGTGGAATGATGTGCAACTTAATTATGATTTTCTAAAAATAGTATTTTTCATATCATACAGAGTGGATCCAAGATTTTAAAACTGCTTTAGAACTAAAGAAAATGAATACATTAGCGCATAATTAGAATTTATACCAATACATACATTTTGGATATGCAATTAACTAAATTTAATTGGTACTACTCTGCCTTCATTTAAATAGATTTCAAAATATCTGGGAATTTTAAAAAATGAATTTAGTCTCAAAATTTCTTGTAAACATGATGAATAATGTAAGATATAGTCAAAATGTACATTTCTTAATAACTTTACATGAAATTAATTTTACGTTAAATCGACTTTGCAGGAAATGGAATCATTTGTAGACCTATTATTGTTATTTATACTGTATTTTAGGTAGGTTTCTCTTTTAACAATGAAAATACAGTATTTTCATGTTGCTATTAAAAACTAATTTCATGAACTGACTTTAATCTTTCCTAAGGTTATAAATTAGGAGACTATCAAAGGATTTTAAATTTTAGAGTATTTTCTTGTATCTGTGGGGTGGATACATTATATATCTCTAGTTCTTTGCTTATCTGCTCTATTTTCTGGGTTTTTAAATTTTTTTTAAATTAAAGTATAGTCAGTTTACAATGTGTCAATTTCTGGTGTACAGCATAATGTTTCAGTCATATATATACATACATATATTCATTTTCATATTTTTTTCATAATAGGTTACTATAAAATGTTGAATATAGTTCCCTGTGCTACACAGTAGAGACCTGTTGTTTATCTGTTTTATATATAGTAGTCAATATCTGCGAATTTCAAATTATTTCTTAATCTCTTTCTTCCACTTCACTAATTGTCTTCAACTATGTTTAATTTGCTGACTCTTATATTTTGAACTTAAGTTATTGTGTTTTCTTTCTTTCTAATAGTCTTGTTAGTGATTCTTTTCTAAGCCACCCTGAGTTTTTGGTTTGTTTGTTTGTTATAATCTCTTGTTCTTTAGTTTTGATGCTCTCTAATTTTTTTAAAGACATTAAGCTTTGCTTTTACACTATTCTGATCATTATAAGATCTACAGTTTTGGTGGAAAAATTTCTGCAATTGCTGTATCTGTTGATGCACACTCATTTGTTTCCTCACATGTTCTGCAACATATCATTCTGAATTTGTGTTCTTTGGAGCTTTGTCTGTGAGAATCCCTCGGGACCAGGGTTGAAGATACATCCTCTCAGAAACCATTCGCACTTCCATGCTTCCTCCATGCACTGGGTGGGGTGGGGGCACTGTTGACACAGGACCATCATCATCTTAATTTGGGGCTTGGAGTTTTCAAATTCTGAGAATGTAAGAATTCTGGAACCAGGCCTAAAGGAGGGCTTTGCTAGTAGGCACATTCTGGGAAGAATTTTCATTATTTTTCTTCCATCTAGAGCCAAGATCAGACAAACAAGAATTTTCTCCGTATCCCTCTGTGAGACAGGTTTTTCCTAGTTTTCCCAGGTAAGGTATTACCTTTGGGAATCCTGGCTTTGTGCAGAAGTCTCTGTTTTAATCTCTCCATTCATGAGTCCTGGGTTTGTCTTCTGACATATTAAAATTAAGTTCAGAGACACTAGGGGTCATCCCATGCCCCCATAAGATGCTCCTGCTCCCAAACTGCCCTGTTAACTTTTCATTGCTTCTTGTCTTGGAGGATATTCCTAATTTTTCTCCCACTTCAAGCATTATTTCCAACAAACTTAAAAAAAAGAATAGTTCATTCCGAATTTTGGGAGGTCTGTACTGATCCACCTTTTGCTAAAAATGCGAAGACCTGAGGCAAATATTTTGCAATAATTCATTGACTGTTTTCACTCATTCCAAAACAAATCTCTTTTAGCATAAATAACAATTATTAAAAAGTTACTAATAGCACAGACTTCCTTATTATATCAAAATCATTTTTTCTTGGTTAAAATTAGCATTTCTATCACCTCTTTCCTAAAACGCATTTAGCTAAGCCAGTGGTACTAAATGAAGAAAAAATTGTTTTGACCGTGAATTCTAAATACTGTGTTGTCTACAGTTTTTTTTTAAATATTGCTTTTGAGCATAAACCATGCTTATGATTTTGATCTATGTAAGGTAAAAGAAGAAAATGATCCCTTTAATAAGATTACTGCAAGAGTCTTACAACTTCAAACCAGTTCCCTAGCATTTGCTTTTAATCAATATTCTTTAATACCATACTGTCATACTGCAAATTTCCAGATTCTGCAGGGTAAAACAAACCCATGTCCACTCAGTATGCCATGAAAAGAAGCCAAATTGAGCTTTATTGTAACCATAAAACTGTGGCATTCCATAAATTGCAGATTATAAATGTGTGTTACAACATTAAATATCGAGTAATCTCTTATCAGCCTTTTTGAACAGAAAGTCTTTCTGCAGGTTAACATTAGGCTGAGGCCTTTGTTTTAGGTTGAGGGGGTAAAAAGAGTTTTGAAGGCATTTTTCAGGATTCTAGATTTATAACCCCTTCTCTTTACCAGATTTACCGTGTAATCTTTAATCTCTGGAAAACTTTGATTTAACATGTCATCTAAAGGATCTTGCTTTCTGATTTCAGTGCCACAGCCAGAATGCCATGCATTTTGTGGTGCCTAGAAAATTACAAATATCTCTGTGTATTTAGATGAGAGGTTCCTTTCATGTCTGTCCTTTCTTTTCTTATAAACTCTATACATTAAAACACTAGAAAATGTGATAACATGTTTTTAGCTACTTGAAAGTGTATTGAATTATATATGAATACTAAACATAAGAATGTCTGTTTTACTTTTTATAATCAGATATGTATCCTTTGAGGTTTATTTCTTACTATTAAATATGTCTTCTTCATGGATTCTAATTAAGATTCAGAGATGGTTGCATTTTGGCTTTCTTCCAATGACTTGAATTTAGTAGTCTTTGCCTCATAGGATACTTCAGAGAGTTTACATGCTATTCATGTTGGGTAATACTATAATCAATTTCACAACATTTGCTAATTTTCTTCTAAGAATTGGGCTTGAAATTCCATACTCTGAAAATGTGAAACTGCCTATGGTATGAAATAAAATCTCCAGGGAAAAGGAATTTTAAAGTGTTATAAGATTGTATTTCATTTTACAATGTCAAAAGGTCCATAGAAAAATTATTCATGACAGCTAAGAAGTATGACCTTCAAATTAGTCACATGAAATTCTAGGCATAAACATTAAAATTACCTCATGATCTACCTTTTTCTGCAAAAAGTAAATGCCATAGTTAAATTTCAAAACCTGCTAAATTACGAAGATCTATAAAGAACTCGTTATTCCGATTTTATGTGGGAAGTGATTCTAGAAAAGAAATGAATTGTAAGATTTTGAATTAAGGTTTGAGAATGGAATGTTGGCTTTTAATTCTTGAATGTGGACACTATTATGATGTTCTTTAAAATGTTTTTCTAGTGGTCATCGCTGTGAACTGCAATCTCTTATTGTCTCTGGTTTCCCTTGTTACAAAAATGAATTTTAAAATTGGTAGGAAGAGATTAAGAGTATAATATTTGGCTAAAGCAAAGTTGATAGGTGTGTGAGAGAGTTAACCTTGGCAGGAATCACAGATCTCACCAATTACTTCCTTGCTTAAAAAACTCTTCCAAATCTCCCTCTTACTTGCCACTTACAGTTGGCCAGGGAGTATGCACAGAAGGATCTCTGTGAACTGGTTTCCACCCACTGAGCCATCCTCCATGCTTCTTTCTATTCTCCACCTCACTTTTAATACTTTATCGGTGCCCAGTTTCATGTATCTCCACATAGAAATTGTATTGTTCCATGCCATTCCACCTTTCTTATCCTCTTCTGTTTGCTTGCAAAGTCCTTTCCCGAGAGTGATATCATAACACAGTAGTCAAGAGTGTGAATTGTGGAGTCAGGCCCACAGATTGAGTTTTTAAAATTGAAGTATAGTAAGTTACAATGTGTCAATTTCTTGTGTACAGTGTAATATTTCAGATATACGTACAAATATTCATTTTCATATTCTTTTTCATTATAGGTTACTACAAGATATTGAATATAGTTGCCTGTGCCTAAGAAGAAATTTATTTTCTATCTATTTTGTATATGGTAGTTAATGTTTACAATTCTTGAATTCCCAATTTATCCCTTCCCACCCCTTTCCCCCACCAGTAATCATAACTTCGTTTACTATATCTGAGTCTGTTTCTATTTTGTAGATAAGTTCATTAGTGTCTTCTTTTTTCTTTCTTTCTTTCTTTCTTTTTTTTTTTTAGATTCCACATATGTGATATTATATGGTATTTTTCTTTCTCTTTCTGGCTTACTTCACTTAGAATAATGATCTCCAGAACCATCCATGTTACTGCAAATGGCATTATTTTATTCTTTTTATGGCTGAGTAGTATTCCATTGTATAAATACACCACAACTTCTTTATCCAGTCATCTGTTGATGGACATTTAGTTTGTTTCCATGTCTTGGCTATTGTATATAGTGCTGCTATGAACATTGGGATGCATGTATCTTTTCGAATTAGAGTTCCCTCCAGATATATGCCCAAGAGTGAGATTGCTGGATCATATGTAAGCCTATTTTAAATCTTGTCTCTACTTGGGTCCTTTGAAAAGTTACTAAACCTCAGTTACCTTATCTATAAAATGAATTCAAAAGCAATTCTTACTTTTCGATAAAATTATGAATGTGAAGACTTTAGTAAGTGTTGATCACATAATAAGGACTTAATAAATAATACCTTTACAACCAATTGATTCAGGAGTCATTGGGATATAATATGAGTTTATATTTTAAGAACTGATGCAAACTGTGCTCTAGTAGACCCTCCTTTTCTGGGTGAGCAGTGGGTTCCCTCAATGTGCCATCTTAGTCCAGTTCTACAGTTTTTCATTGACCTTTGTTTATTCAAACAGTCTCATTTAAGTTCTTAAGACTCAGCACTGTTTGTTTTAAAGCTAATTTAATAATCGATCCAAACCCCTGTACCTCGTACAGGCTCATTCAAGTGAAGAGGTGAGAGTGCTGGCTCTTTCTCTTGTGCACCATGTACACACTCACCCCCCTCCCTTGAATTACCTCCTTTACTGTTGGAGGCAAAAGAAGGCAAGGCTGTGGTCTCGCAGTCCCCTGTCTGGCGGGCAGTACTGCTGTTCTAGCTTGTTGTTTATGAGCTTGGTGCGGACAGACGTTGTTTCTAACAGGACCCAATGAAGAAAGGTCCTTCCTAAGCAACTCCCCGAAATTTTGTGACTACCCCCCGGCCCAGCCTGCACCCAATCAGCCACGTGTCTCAGATTCAGCTGATTCTATTAAATATGCTTCTTTGCTCCAGGCTGTGGTGATCCCACCTAGAGTACAGCACACAATCTCACCCAGTTTCCAGGGCCTCCCACTGTGCCTTCCCCTCTCCCCAGTTTTGGATTTACTGTAATTGTCAAGATCTTATAGCCTATTTTCTGGGCAACTTAGAACTCAAGAGGGAGGGAGGTGGTATTGGACCTCACTTCTAGACGTGCCCCACCATGACGTCTCTGTCAGTCCTCTCTAGATCCTGTGCCTAAAAATATATACGACCAAGTGACTGGACCCCTTTCCTCTTTGCTTGGAAGGGGAGGGCACTGCTTTTCTACAGGGAGTTTAGAGGAGAGAACTGCCTCTCTTAGGAACAACACAATCCATTAAGAGACAACACTTTAGCCTTACATGGACAAGGGTGGGTGAAGCTGGTATTGTGAAGTGTCTCTTGTCTCAGCGAGTCCAGTGGCGAGGTGGCCGGTCTCAATAGCTAGTGATTCTTCTGCATCTGTAGCTTGGGGTACTTAGAGCCTGATGTTCTTACTCATTAGCTTGGGGTACTTAGAGCCTGATGTTCTCAATCATTAGCTTGGGGTACTTAGAGCCTGATGTTCTTAATCATGATGCTTAGGATCCAATTCCATTCTGAGCATCTGTATCAAATTCTTACATTTTTATTCTGCTTTATTTTTACTT
This sequence comes from Camelus ferus, assembly GCF_009834535.1. NCBI lineage: Eukaryota > Metazoa > Chordata > Mammalia > Artiodactyla > Camelidae > Camelus > Camelus ferus. The sequence continues at coordinate 32,764,991 of NC_045698.1, read as the reverse complement.
TACAATATTATCTCAGAAGTCTTCCCTAAAGTCCAAGTTGGACTAAAAATGTTCCTTTTCTTTGCGTCTACATCACCCTTGATCCTAGCATTTACCACATGAATTAGATGCTTTAGTATCCTCTTGGCTCTAACAGATCTGAAATATTTCATAAGGCTCCTCAGATGATCCCAGAATGATCACTCTCTCCATACTACTTCTGTTACCTGGGATCATATTCCTATATGAATTGCTTATATTTGGGACTTCATCCAAGGCTATGATGGTTGGAGAAAACTCGGCTGAGATACCAATTTGGTTTTGGTGTTGTGCTCCCACCATGACACTGCAAGCTGCTTTCATACCCCTACACTGTCCCTGTCACATAATGTGTACTCTATACATTTTTGTTGAATTAGCATCATTTATAACTTACTCTTTTTTAAAAAAAAAGTTAAATGAATATTGTCACCTGATAACCTATATAAAGGCCAAGTTCAGACGATCATATCCATCCTAGTCGCTGAAAACCTAAATGTCAGATTTGTACAAACATTTTGAATGGAAAATATTTCTTGAAAATGTTTGAACTCTGCATGAATTCAGAATACCTTAACAATGTCAGGTGTCTATAATACAGATTTACCTTAGCTCACAAGAATTTATTCCCAGCTGTGTTTAGAGTATGGAATTGGACACCTTGAGGTAAAAAAATGGATTCCCTGGTTTGGAGGGCTTGGGGCTCACGAGGGAGAGGGAAGACCTGCTCGAGCAATCTGAGTGAACGTGTCAGGATATACAAAATAATATGGAATTAATCAAAAGCTGAGCAGAAATTTTTCTAAGAGGGATACCAAATCCTTCTAAGTCTGGGATTGTCCACTTTATATTACAAATAGTAGTTTGATCAATTGATCTCTTTATCTATATCAACACTCTTGTTAATGTCCCTTTGTAAACTGGGCAAAGTCCCCCTCTGGTAATTGCAAAGCTAAAAATTATGTTTTTCTAAAATAAAAGTCCCTTCTCTTTAGCATTAAGTGATACAGTTTTCTGGATGGCAAGTAAATATATTAAAAGCCTGTCTCTGAAGTGAGGCTGTCCTGTATTCCTAGAGAAGTTGAATACTTGACAGATTGATAAGATGTACTAGTTCATTAGATCCAAGGGATGAATGGCACGTTTACCATGTTGCTTTGCTAGCTCAATGACCCTGTTGTGCTTGACGTGTACATAAAATAATCTACTCTTAAGGTATAGATATTAAGCACATGCTGAGAGATTAGAAACATACACCTAAAACTTATTCTAAAAGAATCTGCTCTTAAAGTATGGGTATATATGTGTGTGTGTGTGTGTATACACACACATACATTTTTTTAAATTGAAGTATAATCTGTTTACAATGTTGTGTCAATTTCTGGTGTACAACATAATGCTTCAGTCATACATGAACATACATATATTCGTTTTCATATTCTTTTTCACCATAAATTACTACAAGAAACTGAATATAGTTCCCTGTGCTATACAGTATAAAATATGGATTTTTAGCAGCACATTTCATTACCCTTATGTGTAAACTGGAAGATGTAGATTTAGTTGAGCGATAGGGAACATGGTAATTCTGGATCTTGTGTTAGGTCTCAAATAAGAATTCTGAAAATGGGAAAACTACTCTGCATTACTGCAGAGAGGGAGTACCATTGTCATGTAAACAAAGGGAAACCTGTTAGTAATTTAAAATTAGTAACATACTTGACAGCTTATTCCTTTGCCAGATTTTCCTATTCTTTTAGTGTTAAAATAAATAATGGATTTTGCTTAATTTGCTTTTCCAAGTAGGTCATCTATTTAATGTGGTCTCATGATTACAAATACTAGATTTTACTATGTACAAAAAATTTTTAATGTGATATTTTATAGCTGATTTTTAAAAAGTGAGTTCTGTAATAAAGCAATTAAAGTGCGATAACATGGTTTTAGGTTATATTTTGGTTGGTGTGCAAATATGTTACCCAGCCTGTATTTATGGGTTTTGTTATTCAAATGAACGATTTGTATACAAGTACCATGTTTTGTGCCAAAAGAATCCATTTCACTCCTTTGAATCAAGTCTTTCAAATTTTCCTAATATATTCAAAATTCTCTGGGAAAAAAAATGCAATGAGATCTTTTAATAATCAGTCACCTCTGGAGATTGACAAAATTCTTTCAGTAGAGAGCAAAAAGAAAATTAAACTGGAAATATCAGTATTGAATAATGAATTATGAGCAAGGAAGAAATTATCTATTAAAAAAGTGATATTTCATGAAAGTATCTTTATTAAACTAGATAATTCAAAGGCTTCATTTCCTCTAGTTATTTATTCTGGTTATCTAGAGCTCTATTTGGGGAAAGCAAGAAAGAAGAAAATTTCTTCTGGGTAGGAATCTTAATTGAGTAGAAATGCATAATTATGTCTGACTTACAACTACTTCATGGAGATGAAGTATATTTTCAGTAGTTTATACATATCTTGTATCAGTTATAATGTAAATAGAGTATAACATGGCTGTAAAGGACAACAGAATCACCTGAAATAATCAGTCTACAGTATTGTTAAAAACCTTAAAGGACAGTTGTAGTCAAACTCCACACCTATTTTATTTATCTCTGTCATTATTTAAATGTCACTGTGTTCAAGAACTATACAAGTAGAAAAAATAACTGTATTCAGTTATCTCATTTTTGAAGCTTGCCCAAAGTACATGCAATAGCCTGTTTAATTCATCATGTTTTACTAGTTAATTAATAACAGGAAATTTCACAGATAGGAACTATAAAGTAATATAACAGAAGTATGAGTAGATAGCAAAAGATCTAGTTTGAATGCTTTATTAATTTAGAACTTATTTAGGAGAAAATTCAGTGCTCAGAATTTTGGCTCTTCAAAAATGCCTATTTATGACAAATGTAATATACTATTATCACACGATTTTTAAAATACGTGTAACATTTGCCCCTTGTTTTTATTTAATATGGTTTAAAAGCTATGGTTTTAAGACTCTTTAAACCAAGCACTCTAAAAAAAGACATGGAGACCAAGTTCCAATGGGAAGAAATCTACCGCATCATAGGACACGTGTATTCTGAACTTATTTTGGAGGTGGAGGATGCATTCAGAACCAGCTCAGACCTTGATTTTTAAGTTGCAATTTCAATTACAGCATCCTCTGCCAAAATCCTATATCAGCCTCTAACTAATTACATCACCTTCGACAAGTTACTCAGCCTCTCTGTGCCTCAGTTTCCTCATCTGTAAGCATAGAGATATAGAGGTTGGAATCTAGCACAACTGTATATGCTTTTATCTCTGCCCAGGAATCCCCAAACAGAGAATTGCATGATGCCCATTATTAGCTTTGAGTCAGATCAGATATGTCAGTTGATCTTGAATTTCTAGCTAGGGATCCATTCCTTGGAGGATATGAGGGGAGATTCCATGACTTTTACAAAGGATCACATTCTGCTCCAGCAGTGGGGATCCTTTTCCATCTTTATTACATAACCACTTTAACCATTTCATTTGTCAACCACAACTCTATGACCACCACCATGATGAATACTAATGTGAAGACAAAAAATCAATAGAAGAAACTATCCCTATTATTGAGGGACTTAAGGTATCATTGGTGACACCTACAGATAGCAAAAAACTAGAAACCAAAATAAGTGCATGATCATGTGATGAATTGTGTGGAAATGCTCTTTGTGGGACACCGGAGTATAAAGAAAAGATTTCTGAATCTTGGGGTTCTCATCTATAGAAGGTAGAATTAACGCTCACTTCACAAGGTTGTTTTGAAGATTAAAGGTTATAATTACTGTTATAGCTAAGAGTTAGCCACATTATATGCCCTTAATAAATGTTAGTTGAAATATCATCTTGGCTTGGAGTAATTAAAAAATATGTTTTACATACATTCCTATGGAGATCCTCTTATGTTCTAGGTTTTGAGGACACAGTGGTGAACAAAACCAAAGTGGATTCTACTTTCATAGAGCTTAAATTCTAGTAGGGAAAGAAAGAAAATAATTACATAAATATGCAAGAAAATTTCAAACAATAATATATCAACAGACAATAAAAATCTGAGTAATGTGTTAGAGAAAATGAGTTACTTTAGAAAATGGGTGGTGAAGAAAGGCCTCCCAAAGGAGTGATATTAAAGTCAAAACTCATTGAGAAGGAACCAGCTATGTTTCTATCATGTTATCATCAAAGGACAAATTTAAAGACTTCTGAAAGTTCCTAATGAGCATATATTAGTTTTCCAAATGATAATGGTGTCATATCAATGTTGTCCACTGATACCAACTTTGCAAAAAAAAAAAAGTGTGTGTATATATATACATATATATCCCATGATCTCAAGAAACCCAAGCATGAGCCTAATGCTTCCCTGGAGAATCTCATTTTTTCTTGTGGGTGTGAGGATATACTGTGTGTGTATATTTTACAAAATGTAATTTATTGCCAACTGGCTTGATTTTCTACTTGAAATTATTATTCCATGCAATTGACCTGTCATGGTGATGACACTTCTCAGAATGTGTTAAATTCTATTGACAAACATGATGTTTTTATTCTCAAAAATTGGTAGTACTTTACCTGAAGGTGGCCTGGCCATTATACAGGAAAGGACACAGTTCCATGACTCTCTGTTGTGTCACTCTTGCACTGTTTGTGCTTTCCGGCAGCACATCGATAAATTATTTGCGTGGAATGTTGCCTTGAAATAGGAGTTCTGTCTGTGGCCTTGAATTGATTTAGGAGGGGAGGGGTAGTTAAGGGATTGAAAAGAAGGTGCATCTCTAAGATACACGTTATAAGGTGACAATGCAGCTGTGTTTCGATGAAAGGCGATCAAGAAGCCTTGTGATAGTCCCTGTTGACATGAAAGGCCCTACCCAGGTTTTGATTGTATCCTTCTGTAATGTGTCCCAGAGTTTCTGGGTTCTTCACTAACCTCTTCTGCAATAATGAAATATATGGGGTACTTAAATACACAATCAATTGTGTTTAAGAAATTTGTAGAGAGGTCCCTTTTATAACCTTAAGTAAATGATCAGATTATAAGAATAATACAGATATCTAAGGGTGTCCTGAATAGGACTCTTGGGAGGCAACTGGCCAACAAGTTTGAATAGGTTTATCATCACTCAATAAATTACTCCATTGTCTACATAGCACTGTCCTTCTGAATTAGGTAATATTTCAAGATACGCCTCGGTAGCTCCTTCTAGACATAACTGAGGACATGTAAATAAGAATGTATGATGAATACTTCTCTATATGTTCTTCCTGGTAAATCTTTATTACAGCTTTCATGCAGCTCTATTACTGGCCCAAAGTCAGTTCTGGTTTCCTAAATGCATGTTTTCTATTTTCTATTTTAACCACTGACCTGCTGCAAAGTTGCTTTACCACTGAACTCTGGACTGAACACCAGAGGAAATAATACGAAATATTTTGCCAATAGCCTGTATTTTCTTCAGTGGCACTAAAACTTCCAAGTAAAGAGATCAATGAATCTTTGAAGAATCAAACTGCAGAAGTGGAGGATAAAGAACTTCTGCACCAACTAAGAAAATAGAAAGATGAGTTTACAAAGGAGTACACCAATATCTGGTAATAGATTGTGCCAGTAGGAGTGGAGGGAACTTGCATTTGTCAGGCAGGTTTCGCTTCAGACATTTACTACTCTTGGATTTCCACGTGATATAATGGCTTAGGGTTAGACTAGTCAAAAAATATGTTGGCAGCAATAGTGATCATGGATGGAAGATCTGAAATTTTTTGGCCCACATTACTTATAGAAGGAGATACTTTCGTTTAATATTGAAACCTTCATATTTTAGCTATGTGATAGTATAGTGATTGAGAGAACTAACAAATGAACTAGGCCTGGGTTAAAATTTCAGCTCTGACATTTGTTAGCTGGGTGACATTGGGCAGGCTCTCTGCCCTTTCTAAATTCAGAAGTCTAAATTCTGATCTTTTAAAACAGATTCTTTATTTGCAAACTGGAAAGAGAAATTCTATCTTACAGGAGTATGAGACTTAAAATAATGAAATATATCTAAAAGTACCTGAAACAAGATTGAGGGTGCTTAGATGTTCAATAGATGGTGTTTGTTAAATGATCTTTGACATTTAGAAAAAGTTTTGGAAGGACTGCTATGCAATTTAATATATAATAAGCCTCTTATAATACAATTCTTTCTGCCATTTTTTTCTTACAATTATTTCTAAGATTCCTCCTGCTCTCTCTCTCCTTCTCCCCCCCACCCCACCACATACAAAGACAGTTTTTTATTTTACATTCTGGCTTTAATTATGTTGGGATAGGTGTAACAGCTTCCTAATGTCATCCTCTGCTTCTCCAATTTTCCCCCTTTTCTCAAATCCATCTTCCATGCTGACTACTTCAGAGTTTCCCAAAACAAAATTCTCATTTCCTATTTTAAAAAGTCACTAACTTCTCCTTGTTTAGCAAATGAGATCCATCTTTCTCTCTCTATCTTCCATTGCTCCCGGTGATATGGTCATGCTCTCTTACTGCCAGGGGTCAGCTGCAGTCAGTCGTGGTCTTTGCCACCTATTTCTCCAGCTTCATTTTGTGACTCTCTTTCTTTTAGGAAGCTTACGTCCCCTAGCTTCATCCATGTCATTTTGTGTCTTGCTGAAGGCATTCCTACAAACTATTCTAGAATAGTTTCTAGCATTCCAGTTGCATTATTGCCTTTGAATCCTTGCTTGGGTTGTTAATTAATTAAAATAAGTCAGCTTCCAAGTTTGTCTGTTTCAGCCCATTGTAGATTGGTTTTTCCAAAGCCAACTTTGACAGGAAGTTTAGTGCGCAGAATGTATTTTAAGGAGTGCCCTAGGAATCAGTACCTGTAGAACAGAGGCAAAAGAAATAGGATTTGGGCCACGGGAGAAGTCGAGGTGCAAATCAGGCCCAAAAACAACTTCAGCCAACCCCACTGAGAGCTCTGGAGCCAAAATGACCCATCATAGTTGTCCCGAGTTAGGCTGAAATGGTCTGGCCTTTATAATCCTGCTTCAATCTATCAGTTCATATGGCCCCCTCTCTGAAGGGTGTGAACTTGGCCAACACGGCTTTCTACAGCTGAGGCACCACCTGAAGGGGCAGACAGGTGAAGGCTGTTTTCTGGCTGCATTCTCAGTAGCTGGGACCACAAGTTCTTTATTGAAGGAGGATGTGAGCAGTGTGTCCCCTGGTGTATCACTTATTCACAAAACAAAGCTAGTGTATTGAGCTAAACAATGTGGCCTAAGTGTTTTGTGTCTTCTATGACCAGAACTACTTTACAATGTTGAAAGACAGGGGTCTGTGTCCCTTACCAGAGAACAGAGAACTCTAATTGTCAGCAAACTAAGCATGAGCAGAAGAGTAGTTTTATTCTGGAAAATAACCCTCTTTACATCTTGTGGACAGTCAAGGAAGCAGCGAAGTTATCACTGAATAACAAAGACCTTCTGCCCATTGCTGTATATTTTAATATGTATTCAAATGCCAAAACAAACTGCACGAAGTTTAAGGACATACATCAGAGGTGCATTTTTCTTATGAACTCTTCCTTTGGTCTCACAAATCCCAGATAATATAACTTATCACCTCAAAATATCACACAGTCACATTTCCCCCTCCAGAATACTATTGCCAATAACAATTTCAAATAGCTTTTTGAGACTCTTAACCTTTTCAAGGATACTCATCAGATTGATTTCTCAGCAGTTTGAATCTCTGTCTTTTCTCTGAGTTCCAATATCTTATGGTGACATTTTCTGTCAGTTAAGTGTATTTATCTGGAGCTGAATTCATGCATAGAGCACATCGTTCTTCTACCCCAAAACTCCAACTAGCTGTTCATTCATTTTAATGCCTCTTTCGAAGTGTATTTTCAAATGCGTTTTTGAAAAAAAACCCTCACACCTTATATATTAGGTTTCTCATTCTGTAATCAAATAATAGTTGGCGCCAATGATTCATCATGTTCTGTCATCATGACCTTCTCAATTCAACAAATTTAATAAATATTTATTTATTACAAGGCACTTTGCCAGGCACACAGGGACATACAAATAGAAACGTAAAAAAGACCATGGACATTTGAGTTGAATCTTTGGAAGCAATTTTTTAGTTTGTAAGAGAAATAAGATATCAAATAGCTATTCAAACGAGAATGCTGTTATTGTTGACTGAAATATTGCTAAAGACTTCATGGAGGGGATGGGGTTAATGTTTGCCCTTAAAGATTGAGTCGTGATTAGTCAATTAATTAATTAATTAATTAAATTTAATTTATTTAAATTTCATTGGTAAATGATGTTCATTATAACACAGTTAGGAAATAAGAGAGAAGCTAAAATATCGAAATTAAACTTATGCACCATCTCACTATTCATACTTTTGTTGAATCTTGTATTTGATCTATGCTTGTCTGTCAAAACTATGTCAAAACTGTTACTCAAATCAGGTGACCTTCATTAACTTTATTGATGATTTGGTACTAAAACAGGGAAAAAATACAACTATTTTTACTTTTCCTTTTTGCCATCATAGCTGATTCCACGTGTCTGAATTCCATACCCAAGATTACATATTCATTTCTAGATATCAACAGATGTCAAGTCTCAGGCCAGGAGTGAGTGCTGTACTGAGTTTATTACCACCCAGCCCAGGAGCTTGAGTATGTGACATTCTACGACCTTGAACTCAACTCACTGGCAAATAATTGTCTCCCCCAAAGGTTGTAAGATTTAGCAGAAAAAAAAAAAATAAGGCAATAATAATATGAATTTGTCATATTATGTCCTGGGTTGAAAGTCCACACACAAAGAGAACATAAATATCTAATTTCCCCAAATGCAAACACAGAATGAGAAAGCAAGTGAATAACCATTAATCAGCAGTGGTGCTCTTTTGTTACCTTTCGTGATTTATAGATTGTAGCTCTTCAAAGATTCTAAGTTGGAATATTAATAATAATACCTGAAATAGGCTCAGTGCCTTACATTTTTAGAGTGAATCTGCCTGTGTTGTCTCTTTATCCTCATAATCAGTAGGTAGAAATGGTGTTCTCTTAATTTTACACGTGGGAAAACGGAGATGCTAAAAGTTCATGTGAAAATTCATTGTCAAGGAGCAAGTTATGTGTGAAACTTGGAGTAGGAATCAGATCTCTAGCTTCATTTTCAATGTGCTTCAGTTTTTAGATGAAAATCAACCAATTTTCTTCTCACTTTTGAATAATAGTATCTGGTGAATCATCTCAGAAGAGAGCATTTTCGTAACTCACCTGAATGAACTATTGTTTAAATGCTATTAGTTTTTGGCAATAGGCCTGAACTCAAGTGCTGACATACGGGAATAGAAAACCTTTTTGCTCCTTGCAGAAAACATTTATTTTTCCTGGCAGTATGTCTTCAAGGTAGCTGCTGGGTGGTGTTAATAAGCTCAAGAGGAAGGATCTAGAAGGGTGGCAAATATAGGTGTGAAATTCAGCTACTCTTGAGGTGAAAAAAAGACCCATAGGTAGGAAAGAGCCCTGAACTGAGAGAGTACTCTGACTCACGGAGTTTAATAAAACACAACTGAAAAGTTACCTTGGGAGATTAGGTGAAACACGCCAGTTTAACTCCAGTGGTTATCACTGTGAACTTTTTCTCATTTTAAAGTATTGAAAAAGTCACCAAGTTCACAAATGAACTTTCTATCCATATTTTTGATCATTTTTCCTGAAAAATTATTCAATTCAAACCCCAAAGTTACTATAAAGCATTTGATGTCTCCATGTGAACTATATAGAAAAATGTTCCAAAGGAAAGAGAAAAGGGGTTTAGGAAAAATGATATTGCATAGTAATTCTTTTAGGGGTCTGAAGTCATCCAAAATACATCTCAAAGGATAAATTACAAGTTCAGTTTTAGGGCACTGAGGGTGATAATAAAGATGATTGAAAGCTGGATAATAAAATTTATATGGAGAAGTATTTTGAATAGTTTAACTGGAGAAAGACATGGCTAAAGATAACAACACAACTTTCAAGTAGATTGACTAGTTTCATATGATAATAATCATTTATTTCTCAGTTTTCTTGAATCAAATAATAAATAATATAGTTTTAAATGATAGTGTGAGGACTTTAGTAGCATGTAAGAAAGAACATTTCTTTCTTTAGTTAGCGTGTATTGGGTAACTAGAATTTTGTAGATTCACTGATGGATGTTTGGGTTATAAATTTGAATGTTGTGGGTTGCATTGTGTTCCCTAAGAGATATGTTGAAGTTCTAATCTTGGGTACCTGTGAATGCGAACTTACTTGGAAATACGGTCTTTGCAGATGTCATCAAGTTGAGATGAGGTCATTAGAGTGGGCCCTAATCCAACATGAATGGTGTCCTTATAAGAATAGGAAGTCTTGTACAGACCCACAGGAAGAGTAGAATGCCATGTGAGGACACAGAGACACACAGAGAAAGAAGTTAATGTAGAGACATCACATTGTCTATGGGAGGGTGGCTGTGGGAAGACTGAGGCAGAGATTGAGGTGATGTTGCCATAAGCCATGGAATGCCTGTGACTACCAGGGGCTGGAAGAAGCAAGAAAGGACCTGAGCTCATCTAGACGCCTAGACACTCCACAGAAAGCATGGCCTGGCCAAAACCTTGATTTTGGACTCCTAATCTCCAGAACTATGAGACAATGCATCTCTCTTGTTTTTAAGCACCCAGTTTGTTTGTGTGTATGTGTGTTATTTGGGTTATTGCTCAAGTGAAGATTTTCTTGGCTTACCCCAAGAAATAACCATATCAGATTGCAATCAATATAGGAATCAAAACTCGCTGGATAATACAGTTTAACCAACCTCAAATCCACCAAATGGCCCTGTCTTCTAGACCAAATTTCCCATTCAGTTTATAAAAATAGTGCTGTAGTGTATTTATCTAACACTAACCACTCTCCTTTTCTTTGATAATGGTCACATTCTTTAAAACATGATGGTTTTGCCTAAAAATATGTTTTCTTAGCTAGAGAGTGTGTTTCCCAGCCTTCTTTGCAATTTGTGTGGTTCTGTGACTGTGTTCTCAATGGAATGCGAGTAAAAACAATATGTAATTTTCCCCTTCTTTTCCCACTTCCTGGGAGATGCCAACAAATAGAGCAATTGACTTGTATCTGATGGAAGCAACATGTTGCTGACGGCAGTGTTTCCACACTTTCCACCGTATCAGCCTTGTATTATCTATCTTTATATTTTTAGGTCAATTTAATACAGCTTTTTAACTCATACATATACAAAGAGTGGGAGAAAAATTATGAACTGTCTTATAGTTGTGCTCTTTCTTCATCTTCCAATCTAATAATCTTATTATTCAAGAATCGTTTGTTCTAATAGACACTCATTTTGCATGTGGATACTTTAGAAAGAGTTGCCTGTCATTCTTAACTTGATGTCTATGAGTATAATAATCATAGGTCCAAATAAATAGTCTTGACATTAGCAGAGCGCAGAGAATAATAAGAATATAGATTGCAGGTGAGTTGGATGAGCTCCAGAGATTCAGTTTTGGAGTATGAAGCACTTGGTTCAGAGTAGCCTAGGTTGGAGGGGGTGGATTTGGATTGTCCACAGCTATAAATAGGCCACTCTCAGCAACCGTGTGACTGAAGGGCAGTGAAACCAGAGTTCAGAAAAAGAGAAACAAGCAGGATCAAAAGCTAACTCTGGCTCCCTTGCAGTTTTGATCGGTCATCTACTTGCATGTATTATGTTTTTGGAACACATCTCAAGATAGGGTAACACAGGTTGCCAGAGTTCGATGAAAGCCATCAAGAAAACCTCGTGGGCTGGACACCTTGGTCTACCCCAGCTCAGCCTTGGCCCTTTGTCCAGTAGACACACAGCGCTGTCTACTCCACCCCCGCGTGTACAGTTTGGATGTGAGGTGGGATAAGGGGAGAGGAAGAAAGAAGAAGCAACAGCAAAAACAGTGGACAGAAGGATGAGCTGTCCACCAGACACTTGCTACTGGAGGGAGATTCATATTCTGTTATTCTTAGGACTTGTCACCTTAATTCTCCTCCTCTAGAACCTCCTCTCTCTCTTAATAAAGATGGACTTTGCAGATTTCCCTAAATTTAGTGACGTAAAAAATGTATCCTGGTGAATGTGAAGAAATAGTTATTGCCTGAGGTGATTGAAATCATTTCAGTGCACCTCTGACAATGTGATGGAAATAGAATCACAGCTGTGTAACCGGAAGAAGGAAGCAGGCAATACTCTTCCACCCAGTAGTGACGTGTAATGTATGACCAGGCTCTGCGTCTCTAATATCAATACATCAGTTTGAAAGGATGAGGGTGCACGGTTGAACTATAAGCAAAATAAAATTTACCTGAAATACATGCTTCTTCCACCCCCAACCCCGCAGCCTCCAGTCCTGGCTTGTTCTCTCTCTTTTCTGAAAGCGTCTGTAATTGCCAGGGTTTGCCAAAAATGTCACTGCCAGATTTTGCTGGACATGGGCTCTGATCATTTCCAAATGACAGAAAATCAGCTGTGGGATTCATGCTCTAAGTAATCATTAACCATGGGCCCTGCATTGACCGGGTGGAAAATATAATGTTCTTAATCTGCCTGATCTAATGTCAAGCTGTGCCACATGCTGCCTGCTCCCAGGGATTCAGCGGCAGCCACAGTGACTGCAACAATAAGACCGTTTTGCCCTGAAAGATAACACTTTCCTCTCCTGGTCATTAGAAGAACAAGCACCCATGTGGGTATTTTCCACGTTAGAATCAAGGCATTGATAGTACTTTTTTTCATACACCTGAAAATCATGAGGAAAGACTCAGACATTAGCTTTATGAAAGAAAAGAAATGAAGGTGCCAGCATTAGTACAGAAGTCACACGTTGTTTTATTTTGTTTCTCTTCTGAGTGTCTAGTTGTATGATATACTCATGTGTTCTTATCAGGTTGAAATGTTTTCCAAACTCCCCTCAATATATTCTTCAGACATTTATTAAACTAGTGTAATTCAAAAACTAGAATTTAACAAAAAATTTCTGTTTTATTATCTATTGCTGGCAAAATATCTAGTTCTTTTCTTAAAATTTAGCTATTAACCATTAAAGATGTAATGAGTTGGGACTTGTGGTTTCCCGTCAGCAATGTCAGGAGTTTGGAAGTGGCCAAGCCACCCTAAAAACAAGCGAAAAGCTGAGCAAAGTGAAAAATCAACAACTCTTTATTGAGCCATCAGGGAAGGAGGTCACAGAGCAAGCATCTGCCCCCACCCTAAGCTGGACAGAGGTCAACAGGTGAGTACAGGGAAGCACAACTCATCAAGAGTTGAGGAAAAGAACCACTTTAATACACCAGAGCATTTTGTTCTTAATAAGAGACACCCTCAGGAGAAAGTATTTTACTGAAACCCAACTTGGGGAAGGCAAGTAACCAACCCCAGCCCCTTCTAGCCATACTGTCCCACCTAAAGAAGGGAAAATCCGGAGAAGCACTAGTGAAGTTCACAGTCCAGGGAACAGGCTCACAAAAGACTGAGACCCATCGCAGGACTATGGAACGCTGGCTCTGCCCCGACACCTGACCACACATTACTAAGGGGCTACTTACCAGTTTCTTTTATCTTGTACATCATGTCCACCTTTCAACAAAAAATTACAAGGCATAAAAGAAGGCAAAACCCATAGTTTGAAGAGATTGAAGAAACATCAGCTCAGAGCCAGATATGGTAGGAATGCTGGAATTACTAGACCAAGATTTTTTTAAAAACTATGACTAATAGGCTAAGGGCTTTAATGGAAAAAGTAGACAACATGCAAGAACAGATGGATAATATAAGTGAAGAGGTGGCCATTCTAAGAATCAAAAAGAAGTGCTGAAAATCAAAAACATTGTGACTGAGGGGGAGGGTGTAGGTCAGTGGAAGAGTGCGTGCTTAGCATGCACAAGGTCCTGGGTTCAATCCCCAGCACCTCCATTGAGAAAACAAACAGATAAATAAATAAACCTAATCACTCCCCCCACAAAATAAATATTAAAAATAAAAACCCCACTGTTTCAAAAATGAAGAATACCTTTGATGAACTCTTTAGAAGAATCTCTAAGTGTGGGGATATGACAATAAAAAATGAAAATCAAAGAGAAAAAAGACTAAAAAAACATAGACAAGAACTGTGAGAAAACTGCAAAAGGCAAAAATATTTGCATAATAAGAGTATCAGGAAAGTGAAGACAGAAAGGAACAGAAGTCATAGTTGAAGGCATAAGAGCCGAGAATTTCCTTATATTAATTCCAGACAACAAACCACAGATCGAGGAAGCTCAGAGAATACCAAGCAGGGTAAGTGCTAAAAAAAACTGCACCAAGACATACCACCTTCAACTTTCAGAAAGTCAAAGGTGAAAAAAACTCTTGAAAGAAGCCAGAAGGGGGAAAAAAATCTTATCTCTAGAGGAGCCAAGGTAAGAATTACATCTGAAGAAACAATGCAAGCAAGAAGAGAATAGAGTGAAATATTTGAAGTGCCTGGAGAAAAAGAACAGGGACATAGAATTTTGTACCCCTGAAATCATCCTTCAAAAGTGAAAGAGAAATAGACTTTCTCAAACAATCAAAAATGGAGGGAATTTGTTACCGATAGACCTGCATTGCAAGAATGTTAAGTTCTTCAGGAGAAGGAAAATAATAGAAGTCAGGAACTCATATAATAATAATAATAATAATAATAATAATAATAATAATAATAATAATAATAATAAAAATAGAAGGGTATTACAGAAGACATAAGTGAAGGCAAAACAAATCTTTCATTCTTCTTATTCTTAATCAATTCCACAAAACACTGTTCAAAAAATAGCAAAATGTTTTTGCTTATATATATATGTGTACTAAGTATATGTATGTAGAATATATAAGTATGTGTATATAGGCTTTTGCATGCTTATGTATAAGTTAAATGAGCGACAGCAATGATTCAGCGATGGGAGTGAAGAATGAGAAATAGCTTGTTACTTTAAGGTATCTGCGCTACCCATGAAGTGGTGTAAAGTTGTTTAAAAGTAGACTTGGATTAGTGGTGAATGCATATGGCAAACTCTAGGGCAACCACTGAAACATATTTTAAAAGAAGCATAATTGACACGCCAAGAAAAAAGAGAAAATGGATTACAGTAAATACTCAATTAAAACCTCAAAAGGCAGAAAAGGTGTGGAAAATCAAAATAAAAACAAAGAACAAGGGCAAATTAAGAAACATTGATAAATATGGTAGGTATTAATCAAACTATAACAATAATCACTTTAAATGTCAGTGGTCTCAGTACAATTCACCAATGAAAAGAAAGTGATCTATGTGGAAACCTACAGATGATGGTGTTGTCAAATGTCAATGGGAGGAAAAGACAGACAAAAAGACCAGGAAGATACACCTCTTGGGACATCAAACGAGATTCACTTGTCTAAAAGGAACAGAAAGAAATAAGCATATTTAGTATATATAGTAGAGAAGTCATTAATAGCCTCACTGCTAGCAGAAATTTGAGGATGACAACTTCTGCAGTAGATTAAAAATAGAGTCTAATTCCCCTCCCTTTGAATGTGGGCTGGTCTTAATGACTTTCTTAATTACTAATATGATAGAGACTTCAAGACAAGGTCATAAGAAGACTTGCACCTTCTGGCAAAGCCTCTTGGAACACTCATTCTCAGAGCTCAGCTTCCAGCCCTCAGCGCTGAGTCCCCAGCTGCCTACCGTGACTTGCCAGTCACTTGCATGAGGCATTTTCGAAATGGATCCTCCGGTCCCAGTCAAGCCATTTCTGCTGATGCTCATAGAAAAGATAAGCCACCTGGCCCAGTCCTGCCCTAATTATAAATTCATGAGCAAAGTAAGTCATTGTTGGTGCTTTAAGCCACGAAGTTTTGGAATGGTTTGTTATTTAGTCATAAGTAAGTGGACTGACTTCTAAGTGAGGCCTCCTATAAGCAAAACCTTTTACTTCCAGGCTGACCATTAGACAGACACCTGAAGCCTGGAGTAGTCCAGTATGCATCCTTACTGGGACCAGTGCTGCACATACTCTCACCTGGGCCAAGCTCACCTCACCAGCTTCAGTTTTCCGAGAACAATGGGACACAGCTTGCAGAATTAGAACAGGTGTCAATTATTAGGTCACCTTGGAGTCATGCTTCCGGGTTCTTTGCACAGAACCAGATACAAATCCCCTCTGAGAAGCATAATTTGGAGAACCTTCAAGTAAGGTAGAGTTATCACTGCCACAATTTAGTTCGCCTGCATTGAGTGAAACCCTAAATCCTCATTTGCTCTTCAAATCTGGCACCTTACTTTCAGCCATTACTTTAGGTCCTTTTTTTTTTTTTAGGTCCCTTCAAAAATACCTTAAATACTGAGCATTTGATGATCTGCTATTTCATCCACTAGTAAGCGTTTCCTGGGGGAAACCAGGAAAGAGTACAAAGATGAAGCAACAGAAGGAATCATTTTGGCACCAAACTATTGCACCAGAAAATTGATTATCTTTTTCCTTGGACATTATCCTACTTGACTCACTAATATTCTTATGCATTTGACATCAGCTCTTCAGACTAGCTGTTCCGAACACAAACTTTCAAGGGATGCAGTCGTGTGAAGCTATATAAAATACAAATTATGTAAAGGATTTGTAAACCTCTCTGCAGTCCAAATAACTTATTTAATTAAATCAGTTGCTGGATAAATTAAATCTGTGACTTGCGTCTCTTCTTACTAAAGAACTAGATGATGGTGATTTGGAGCCCTCCATCAAGAAGAAGAGCATTTACCTTCTTCAGTTAGATTCTTGCCTCTACTATCACTGCCACTTCTTCAATGAGTTGAGATTGAACATTTGGGAAACCTGACCTGATCTGGCGATCCAAAGAGGGAGAAGAAACATCTTATTTGAACCACTCCAAGGTAATAATAGTGGACAGTATTAATATACAACTCCTTATGAGCCAGAAATTCTTTTAGATATTTTGCATGATTAACTCAACAAACTATGAGGTTAGTTTCCATTATTATCCCCATTTTATATATGAAGAAACTGAGGCAGAGAGATGCTAACAAAATTGCTCACTGTCACATAGATATTAATTATGGGAGCTGGTACAGGAACTGATCAGTTCAGCTTCAGAGTCTACACTCTTAACCTGTACTCTTAAGATCCTACTGAAAGATGAGCATGTGTGTGTGAGGCTTGTATCAGTTTGTGTGTGTGCACTAGTGTGTGAGAAACACAGAGACAGAGACAGAGAGACAGAGCAAAACAGGGATGGATCAGAAGTTCTGGGCAATTATTTAAAAAGGGAGGGAAAGATAAAAATAATGTAATTATAAATTGTGAGCCACACACCTTAGACCTATGATCTCAAATGTTTTCTGGATATGACAGAATCTTATAATTTGAAAATGATATGTTTCATTTCCTGGGAAGAAAACAGGGAAACACTATTATCATCAAACAATATTTTTTAAGGACTTACTACACACACGGTGCTGTAGGCATAAGGCAATTTGCAAGTGCCTACTCAAAAATGCCTGACAGACTCAGTAGAAACCCAACCACAACCTGAATTCCAAAGCCACATGAAATGTGCTGAGTGCCAAGGGAAAGACAGAATTTAGATGCTACAGGACTGCAGCAATTCAGAAAAGCTTTGTAGGGAGGTGGGTCAGGTCGAGGTAACAAAGCCAAGAAATCATTTGGGGATGTTAATCCATCAAGGGCCGTGCAGAGTGGCCTTTTTTCAGCCTGGCTGGCTAAAACAAAGCCCAGAGAAGCAAGTGCCTTGGAAACAGCCAGCACCAAGGAGAGAGCCAGACAGGCCATCCGTCCAAATGAAAGTTCCTCAGCCCCATGGCGTCTTGGCATGGTCCCATAAACAACAGTTGACTGTTGCCAGGAAAAAGCTCAGGAAACCCCACCAGGCCCCTGGGGAAGACAACTGGCTTCTTTCCAGGAAAGCTCAGGATGTAGTTCTTATTTCACCCCACATGAGAAACATGAATGCTCTCAGACAGTAATGGTCTCCCCGCCTTTTTAATCTGCGTGTTTGTGACTTAAAATTGATAACGAAAAAGAAGTTGTCTTGAACCTCCTATAAATGTGAAGGAATGGGAACAGTTTCGTGTAACATTTCTGTTCATTATAGTATATCTATTATCAGAAGGATTACGGCTTGCTCAATCTTCATGCTTTTTGGTGTAGCTAGATTTTTTTATTATTATTATTATTCCTTTCCTGTATCACTAGTCAAAAGCACAAGATTAAAGTGTAAAATTTAAAAATATATATATATATTTAAAATTAATGCTGGTTTAAGACAGTTTCAAAAAGATGAACTAAAGGAGAGAAAGGAGAGGCATGAATAAAACTAGACAACACACACACAAAATGGTATCTTGATCATCATACACCTAAGCAAACCCATATAAATTGTATGAAAATATTTTGTTAGCTTTGTGGATTTTCTCATAAGGGTATAGTGCATAAAAATGAGGGGGAAAGTCCCAAGGTGAGCTTAGTGAGTTTGGTGAGAATTCAGTGATCATCTCAAAAGCATAGGAATGAGGGTAGGAATAATGAAAAGTAGTGAAGGGAGTGAGCTAAATGTTTGATCAGCTAATATTCTCTCAGTCCTGATTACTGGGACCCCCTCGTGTCTCCTGGCATCTTTGTTAACCCAAGTTTACAAAATCTGCACATAAACATCATTTGATTCTCTGCAGAGGTGGTACAATGTTTTTCCTCCTCAGTAAGTACATTGGTGATTTTTAAAGAGATTCATGTACTGTTCAATTCCTTCCTTTGTAGAAAATGAGACTTGGTTCACTGGAATACACTCGTACTGTTGTCAGCAACAAACTCCAGTTCATATTTTAACTACCCTGGGACATTCAACTACTGAATTTTCCAGTGCTGAGGAGATAAAGTTAACCTAGACTGGAAAAATGCACTGAGAACTGAGAAAAGAGGTAGATTTGGGTATATGAAGTACTATTTAAACCAAATGTATTCTTGACCATTTTCCCTTCTGCTGATCTATATGTTTGGAAAGCATGTGAGTAGGGAAACATGGCACCTGGTAAGCACTTACCTGCTCACAGGCACCATATTTGTACAAGAACAATAATTACTCTTTCTATATTGACAAACTATATGTGAAAGCATGGAAAATCTTGGCTGGGAGTACAAGGTGCTTCTCTTGCTCTCTCTCTTTGATATATATTACTCTATATATGCTCTTAAAGACTCTTGTACAAGTGCTGGAAACTTTCAGTCTCAGACGGTCTCAGTCTGTTTTTATTTCTGTAACATCCTGACAATGCTGACTTATTTGCCTCATGAGGTAGCTATAGAGAGATCACCTTTTTCTTATAGGTGTCTCTAAATTTCAGGCAGTTTGCTTGAAAAATTGACAACTATTGTTTCATTACTTCCAACTGATGTTTATTGGGTGATAATTGTTTATACTATGAAGAGAGAACTTGGAGACTTGTTGGAGAGACAAGGTGTACACAAAGGAGTTGTAGTGAATACATGTTTAGATAGATTGAGAGTCAAATAATACAAAGCAATAAATAGTACCGTATTTCAAAGTAAAGGACCATTACCAACTCCAGTGCACTCTGAAAAATTCTTATGGGAATCCTGGGAGGTAAATTGTGCCTTGAAGTAAAGATAGGGCCTGGGAAACTGAGGAGAATGGAGGACATTTTTGACATGCCAAAAGGGAGAAACAGAGTCAGAAAGTTGGGGATTTCACTGTGTGTGTGATGAACTATGAGGACATCAACTTGACTAGACTGTGGATGATTTATATATGGTATTACTAGAAAATGAAGTTCAAAGTAGTACATGGAATCAGGAATATGGAGGTCCTTAAATGCTGGGCTGATGACTTACTAAAGGCTAATAATGAGAATTGCAAGCTTTCTGAGTGATTACTCAATAATTAACTCAATTGCCTGCAAAGACCCTATTTCCAAATAAGTTCACATTTACAAGTAGTGGGAGTTCGGACCTCAGCATCTTTTGGGGGGACACAATTCAACCCCTGATGGCTTCCAGTTACTTTCCATGTTTACAGAGAGAGTTGAGAATTCATGACTTCTGAATCCAGAGTAATCAATAGCTACAGAAATGAAATTCAGCTTTCCTGTCTTTAATAATTAATTCCTTCTCTCAACTTCATTAGCATCCGTCCATTCTTAAATTGAGTCACGTCATCCAAGTAATCACTTAGGTGTAACAGAAAATCCTCAGGGTGGTACACCAGGTGTAGAGCTATCCCATGGATGAAAGGCATTTGCTTCCACAGGGTTAAAGGAATAGTTCCCAGGATGCGAAGATGGGATTTTTATTTTGTGAGGCCAAACACATACAGAGCCATCCACTTGAGTTACGCTGCTTTCAGTATCAAAGATTGATATGAATTATATGTTGTTGTGTCTGACCACAAAGAGCACAATGGCTCCAGCTCCTTGTGCCACACTTGCATGGACATTCTTGATTTCCTCACAGTTGTTACAGATAAAAGACACAGCATTACAACGGAAAGTGCCTCATGATCGCCTGATGTAATAGGAATCTAATAAGTTGACCAGCCTTCAGAAGTCAGAAATGACCACCGCAGACAAACAGTTGGCCAGAGTTATCATCTAAACAATTTAAGTAGTTATATGTGAGCCTGGGGTATTGAGCATAATAGCCCTGTCTAGACTCAGCCCTTGTATAATGGTTTATGGCTGTCTTTTCTGCACTAGCTGGTCAAGCAGGTTGCTGATGACCTCCTTAATGGGCACCTCTATGACATAATCCAAACCAGACAAATCCTGGCATTCTTCAAATACAAGATTTGAGAAATCTTATTTTTTAACCCTTCAAAGTAGTTGGAATTATTTGGTTGATATTTGCAAAGAGTAAATCCTTTGATGAAAGTCATTGGCTAAATACTGCCTCATCATTTGCTGTCTATATCAGAGGAAAATCAATAGCAAGTCAACAAACATAGGCACTCACTAAATTGCAGGATGCTCTTCTAGAAGGAAAAGTCAGTGAGACAAAGTAGAAAGATTATGAACTTTAGTGTCAGATTAGATCTGGGATTGAATCCTGATTCAGATATTTGATAAGCTGTGTGATCTCAAGAGACACATTCTAACCATAGGAAAAATAAAGAAAATGCCTCCATCATAAAATTGTTCTGAGGACTAAATGGCATAAGATATGGACAGATGCTAAAACAGTGGTCATCCTAGGTAAGGATTCAATAAATGGCACCTATTACTGCTATGAAAAGTATGAACCACGTTGAAGTTTTTCTCCTTTTAAGTTTGACATGGTGATATTTTTGGAAAAGCACATTTAGAAGCTCTTACTAAACCTATGGTTTTTCATGTATTTCTGTGTTCATCCTGTTGCTCTTACCATGTTCGTGGCCTGGTTTCCTAAAAGAAAACGGCAATGTGTTTTCCGTAAACTTTACACTAGTTCACTTTTGTTCTTTAGGTAATAGCGGCTTAGGCTGGGTTCCCAGGAATTAGACTCTGAGAAGTGGATTCATGTACCAGAGATTATAAAGTGCTTCTGGGAGAAAGCGGTCAGGAGCTATGGGCCTCAGGATAGGGAAGGAGGGAGAAGGAGCTAGAAGCGTGTTATGTCAGGCAAAATCCCATGAAGGGCCACTTCAGGCAAAGCTCTGAAATGTCACTTGGGCCTCAGAGTGGTCTCCACCTTAGACAAGGAAGCTGGGCTTTCCTGCTCCTCCCTTGATCAGTCATTGGCCAAGGCAGCAGGGGGCGTGGCATAAGGATTGCAGGGAATCTGAAAGCTTGCCTACAGTGTTCCCTGCAAATAGATCCTGCAAAATTTAGTGGAAAACTTTTTCGACCTATGTTCATACTGCATACACATTTAAGGGATGCCCAGAGTGTGTATTTCACACACATCCAGATGGGGACTTTGAGCTTTCAATTGCTAGGACTTCTTCAGCATCTTCAGCTTCTACATCAGGAATTAGAAAAAAAATGAAGCATGAGGTCATGTATTTCCTAACTTCAGATCTGGAAATAGAAGCCAGAGTTTCTACACAAATAACTCTTCTAACTGCTCTTAAATGTCTCTTTCATCTTCAGCAGGAATTATAATATCATCTAGCACTAGTTGTGGAAAAAAAATAACAGACAGTACCTAAAAGTGCAAAGCAAACTATGGCAATTTATTAAACATGTGTAGGGACGGTACTAAACTTTTGTCATCATGACATCATTTCCCCCTTAAGTTTAAATAGAAATCACTTGCTGAATTGTCTATCATTTCTAAGTCATATAATTTATAGGAGAAATATGATATAAACTGTTATTAATGCAACAATTAGAGTCAAGGAAAAGATTTACATTAGATAAATCCTATGACCCATTTATTTTATTTTAGGCAAAAAATTAAATTTATCAGGGCCTTTGTTCAAATTTTTGTGAAAACTTGATCTGCTCATAATGTAGTCTCTCAGTTTGTGAAGGTAACTGGTTCTTATTTGCCTTATGTATTCTGGTCCAAAAATAGAACAACTTACTTAATAATTAAGAAGCTAATTACTCTTACAGAATTATCAAAATGGATGTTCTACAAACTTGCAACATTACAGCTCTCCCAAACAAGAAAAGTAGTGTGAGAGATAATAAAAACTGCACACACTGTGTGCATACATGACTTCCCCCACGCAGACTGCTGTAATAAGCCATTAAGTGCTCTCAACTCCAATCATTCCCTTCTCCAATTAATCTTGCTAAGCCAGGCTTCAAACACTTGCTTCCTTTGCACTAAAACCTTCAGTAGCTCCCCGCTGCTCACTGTCACTCTTACGTTTAAGGTCTTCTAGGATCAAATCCTCTGCTTTTTTCAGATTTACCTTCCACTTCTTTCTGTTGCAGTTATCTAAATAGTACATGAATATAATCCTGTCTTTCCCACCTTTCTGCCTTTGTTCTCCCCAAACGGTCTCAGCTCTGATAACTGCCTGTTACAGTCGTATCCAGCCGGTAATATTCCCAAATGTCATTATTTTAACATGTGGTGATTTTTATTTCTGTTTTTATGATTTTCTGTACTTTCTAATGTTTGTACAATGAGTATGTGTTTTTTTATATTTAGCATAGAACAATAAAACTTAGAAATAGTATCAGTCTTTTTAGAACTTTCTCCTATATTGCCACCTTCCCGCAGCCTTCATTCCTCTGGTCACCCAAAATCCTCTCCATTTGTTTTCTTAATACAGTCCCTGCAACACCTGCCCCACCCCACCAGACACACACTGTGAGGGTCCCCCCATCCTCCATCCTTCTTGCTGCATTATAGTGCACACACGTTTCATCTTCATCGCTGGAAGGTTTGTTTCTTCAGGATTTCTCTTCTGCTGTAGGGCTTGATTTATTCTAAATGTGCAGCATTTAACTCTCATGCTGGCTTTTAGCTGAATGTGAATCAAAGAGAAGATTCTCAGAAGCCTCTTCGTTTGAATAATTTCCAGAAAATAGCTTTACAAATGTAACTTTTTTCCCCCTTAGTGAAAACATAAATCAAGCAATGGATCTCAAGTCTTCTCAAAAGAAAAGCACCAGTGTTGGGCTCAGGTGCCGGACTTCTTAGTAGATTCTGCTACTTACTGGCTCTGTATTACTGGGCCAGTTACTTAAACTTTCAATTCCTCAGATAGTTCATCTGTAAAAGAAAGATAACATTAGCACCTATTATTCAGTGTGACAGTGAGGATTAAATGAGTTGATCCACTTAAAGCACTTAGACCAGTACCTGTCATGTGGTCAGTTTCTGTAAATATTAGCTATTATTACTAAGAAATAACTTCACCCCATGTCATTGCAGTGTATATTACAAATTAGCAGGTGAAGGCAAAATATTAGCTCTGAATCAGAGAGTTCCTGAGCTTACATAATCAGGGCATTCTTATTGTACCTACATCCAGTCAAAAACAGCTTGCAAAATTTAATACTGACATTGCATAGAATAAAAAGAGGCGAAAAAACTTAGGGTTTTATGGAATTTGACTGACTCTCCACAATCCAATTTAAAAATTTTAACAGTTATGTTCACGGTCTTTTATTTATCTTTGTTATCTTTGCTGATTATAAATATAATAAAAGATCTTTGTAAAATAATAAAACAATACAAAACTATATAAAGTAGTACATAAATGTACATTCCATGGCCAAAGTGTGTATCTGTAGACACACACGTACACAACATTCTAAACATATTTTTGCAGCCTATTCCCTACTTTTCTTTCCTTTTAATTAATTATATGTCATTAACATCTTTCTGTGTCAATGCAAATGGGTCTCCCTCATTCTTTTTAATGGCTGTATATTCATTAAATAAATGACCAGTATTGTATTGGCAGACATTTAGGACATTGTCGAGCTGTTTGTTGTTATAAGCAATGCAATAAACATCATTTCACTTAGATTTTGGGGTGCACTTTTCAATTAATTCCTTGGGATAGATGTTAGTATTGGACTCAGTGGATCAAAGGGCACACACATTTAAAATGTTAATAGACAAGCCAAATTGCCTTCCAGAAAATTGGACCAATTTGCACCTCTAGCAACAATGTATGGAAGTCTCCATTTCCCCACTTTTGATCACATTGGATATTATCATTATTATCCATTTTGTAAATCTGATTAGTAGGTAATCTTCTATTTTAATGGATCATCTGCATTTTTTTTCTTCAGCGAAATGCCTTGTAAATCCTCTGGTCTTTCCTCGGAATATTAACCCCAAAGAACACAGACTGAATTTATTAATTTCTCTGGATGTGTTTATTTTAGTAATTGTTCTAATTCCTTCCTTCCATAAACACAGATGCAGTTTCACGAGTTTTTGCAATTTATTTTCTACTTAGTGTTCTTAAAATTTTGCTCGAACATTGTGTTGTCTTTTTCCCTCCTGCAACACCCTCCCCCATTCGCTTACTCTGTCAAGGTAATGATACTCTTGAGCGTGGCAAAGAAATCCGAAGAACCCAGTATTTGCATCTCAGATACGATATTGCTAATATTAAAGAACTGTTACTGCCTTTCACTAACAGTCTTGGGCATGGGAGGCTGGGACATTGTTAAGGAAATTCTCATTGAGTCTAATATTTAGAGAATATTCTCGTTTCTATTTGTAACGAGGTACACAAACAGAGAGTATGTTAGGATACAAGCTTAAAGGGTTAGCAGTGTTTTAAAAACAGTTGTCAGACTCATGTGAAACACCTGGTGAAATGTGGGTTTTTTTTTTTTTTTTTTTTGCCTGAATAGTTCTAACATTAGTACTGCACAAGTATTAGGAAGTATTAACTTTTGTCTTAAAATGTGCTCTCTATAGATGCAAAACCATCATAGATGATCTGTCATTAAGGTGGAGACATACAATTTTTAGTTAATTCCCCTATATTTGATTCTTGAATTTGGAGCTTAGGTATTCATTAAGGATGGAAAATTTGAATTGTATTAGTGGCTCTATTAGTTATTGCCTTTGGGGCTCAGGTTAGTTACTAGTTACACAAACTCTCCGTCTCCAAACTCTCTTCACCTCCATAATGAGAGAATTAAACTGTGTATTATTGAAGTCCTATCTGGTTTTATCATATTACCATATCATGATGCCATATTAACATGACTGTTTTAGAAGTTGTATAGTGTCCAGAAATATACAATTTAATGGCATTTAGACTGAAAATAAAAAGCTTGAACTATAACAGAGCAATAATATCTTTATACCTAGAGTAAGCTTTTCTAACATTTGAAATCTTTAAAATAGTAACCAAAAATATTTTCATTAAAGGGACTGGAGTAGAGAGAGGAAGGTTTTCATGCTCTTGTTTGTTCTTCCCTGAACAGCTTTCTTTCTTTCCAATTGTATACATAAATGACTTATTTTAAAGTGTCAATTGAGATTATTTAGATGGTAAAATTACAGGGTTTTTGTTTTGTTTTGTTCTTTATACATTTCTATATTCAGGAAAAAACTAATAAAACATTTTAATCTCTTTATGGAGAGATTTACATACGTAAAAAGAGTGGGAACATTCACTGGAG
The DNA here is from genome assembly GCF_009834535.1 of Camelus ferus. NCBI lineage: Eukaryota > Metazoa > Chordata > Mammalia > Artiodactyla > Camelidae > Camelus > Camelus ferus. The sequence goes on along the minus strand of NC_045698.1, from coordinate 32,738,765 downwards.
TGGTGTGGGGCCAAGACTTCTACAAAAAAATCCGAGAACCTGTGATTCTTGTGTCTTTGCCACTTACCCTCTGACCTCAGGAGGGTCCCAAGTTGCCTTTTTCTTTAACTCAGCAACATCTTTGTTAAGCACCTGTTCTATGATGAAGCTTTAGAGATTTATATTCTTGTGGGGAGTTTCAGGGAACAAATTATTGCAATAATGTGATAAACCACTCATTTACATTTTAGCAACTACTTTTTACTAAATCCTTGATCACAGATGGCATTATCTTATTTATTTATTTATTTATTTATTTATTTATTTATTTATTTATTTATTTATTTATTGCAGTCTGATAGGTCAAAAGTATTTTCTTACTCCATTAGGTGTTTATTGGATTCTTAATAATGCTGAGGTTGAATAGCTTTTCCCCAAGTTTATTGTCCATCTCTCCTTCTGTGTGTCTGTGTGGGGGTGTGTGTGTGAGTGTGTGATTCTCACAATTATAACCTTTGCCCCTAATCCACACACATGAGAACAAGAGAAGGAAGAACTCAGGAGAGCCCTTCTCTGAAGTCGGGAAGGATCTCCTCCCTGAGACTTGGAGGATGAGTAGAGATGACAACTGTGTATAAGATGAAAAGAGCTGTTGTCTCTCAGATCAACGTCCACCTTTATCTACTCGAATTTGTGAGGCTGGGACTGCAGCTCTGAAAACAACATCTTTATTTTGCCAGCTGCCTCCCTGCTAGGTTTTGCTAATGGGAATACTAGAAGGAAACTGGAAGGTGGGAGCTGAGGAGATAGGAGCTGAGCCTCTCTACATACTTGTTATTATCACTGTCAATGTCTCCCCAGCGAAATCCCTTCTCTCTGGCAGCCTTAGTTGGTTTCAGCCTCCAGCTGCTTTTTTTGGCATTCCGAGAACCTGCTTCCTATGACTCCTCAGAGATACGAGCAGCAGCCTGGACACGCCCCCTTCTCGGAATGCTCCCTTTTCTGTCCACCCCCCACCCACTCCTGGTATACTGGCACTAGTGGGGCAGCGTCCCTCCTCACAGATCTGAGTCCACGGGCTTCCCTCTGTGCACTGCTGTGTTCAGTAAACTCAGCTCAACTCAAGCCCCTTCCCTTAGTTTTTCCCAAGAAACTGCTTACTTTGGCCATAATCTCTGTTTTGCCATTTGACACCTGCCTAACCCATTATATTCAATTCTTTCTGTTGACATACCTAGTGTGATTTTTTGTTTTCCTTGCTGGATCCTGAGTAACTTCTGTGAGGAAAGATGAAGTTCAGCTTTACCTGCTGAGGTTGAGGGGTGGGGGTTGCTGTAGGGCAACTGGATTTTGAGACCAGCAGACAGTTGGAAACTAGACTGTAATTAAAAAAAGATGGTATGACTAGAAATATCAGAATGATCTGCTTCCTTATCCACATAAAACTGGGCTTGGTATAAACCATCATTTCCAGCTTTGAATTTTCTGACACGTATTGATTCTTTTGTTTTAAAGATGGTTTTTGCTATAGGAGTTGCTGAACAGCTGGCTTTTGGATATCTTAAATTATGGAGCAATAGAAAAGTAAAAAAATTCAGAGAAAAACCTTCAAGCTTCAGACTATCAATTAAACCAAAAATTTTATGTGGCAATGTGGCCTCTGAAGTTTTTAGAGTGGTGATAGCAGTGAAAATGTCCTATTACTTGGAGTGGTTTGAGTAAAATTGGAGTGAAGATGCTAAATGCTGTAGTGTACGCGACAGAAGGACTTAAAGTGGATGAGCAGTTGCCCATTATCACTCCACGAGAGGCTATCTTCTTTCTTCTACCAGTTTTCACAAAAGGAAATCTAAATACTACTGGAGAGTTTTAGACATTAGCCTAAGCCTTTTTAGATTCTGAGAATGGAAGAACAAGAGAAAGGTCGAAAAAACAGAACACTACAAAAACCATAGCATACTATTATTAAGTCATCACAAACTTTTCAGTACACTCTATTCCCCTTACGCTGCCAACCAATTGAAGAGGCCATCTTAGCTAAGCCGATATGAGATGGTACTTTTGAAAAAGATACTGCCTTTGGGAAAGACCTCTCTGTGCCTTTGTAAGGTAATAACTTCAAGGGAAACCTAGCTGAGGCACTCCAATGATTTCAAGGCAGTTTAAATGTAATAAAATAGGCGTGAAATGCTCTAATAAGTGCTCTTAAGCCAGGCTTCCTCAGCCTGATATTTAGAGGTTTAAAGTAGAAAAGCCTTTTTCAAATACAACAAAACATGAGGCAGGATCAAGAGTGGAATATATATAAAGCCAGCCCGAGCACTGTTTCAGAGTTTATAATGTGCTACGATAATGAAGGAGCACACTCGACAGTTACAGCAGTTTTGTTTTGTTTTTTTTCATTTCTTATTTGACTCTGACCTTCCTTCTTTCAGTCTCCTCCATTGTTTCATAGTCACTTGCTGGGCAGGGAATATTTCAGGTATTTTGTTAGGAGAAAAAGTCTGTCTTTTCTTTGAGACTCTGAGTTCATATGCTATTTTCCATTGGCTCTATTTCTTAACGTGTGATTAGATCTGTTACACATAAGAATAAACATTTTCAGCCGTAGGCATTATCTATAAATCAGATTTGAAGCAGTTTGACCTTAAGTTCTGAGATGTTATAAAGTCTTTTCACTATATTTTTTTGATCTTTTGAGTCTAAAATTTTATTTAATATTATGATCTTCCTCCATTTTCCTAGTTTTTCTTTTAATTTTATGGATGAAGTGAAAGAACAGAAACTTTAGGAGGAACATCCTTGTTTTAAGTATGAAGTGAATCAGTAGCTGGTGAAATGGGGGCTTATGGACTCCTTAACTATTTCTTCATATCTAATCTTCAGTATAAAATTGCTGTTTCACATTCTGATTCTTGGCCCAGAAGGAATGTTTTTAAAAGGACTCCCTTACTCATTTTAAAAGATACAATTACATTGATTTTCTTTGATGCCCAGTTTTTGTTATTAGACTGGACAAAATTATGATGGGCTTACTGCCTGAGCAATGGCCGTCTTGGGAAAGACAGACATCCCAAAGCCACAGAAAGAGGAAACAGGAAAATATCCTTGTATTTCTAGGTCAGATCAGTGCATCAGGGTCAGGGCCTGGACAGAAGAAAATTAAAGGATGAGCACGGTTTGCCAAAGAAAAAGATCACAATGAGGAACAGATGCAGGGGGTTCAGAATCTAGTCTGGAAACGCTGATCAGACGCATTCATTCTATGTGTTTCTGTTGAGCTTAGCTAGACAACGGAAGGCACAGACTAGCTGTGATAGGTCTCCTTGCCATGCAACAATTGCTTAAGTGGTATTTTTTACCACCATCCTAAAATGAAGAGATTTGTCTAGAGATCATTTCAAAGGGATGTTTAATGAATGTAGGACTAGGCTGGGGATTTGGAGAACTGATCTAACTTGTTCTTAGCTATCAACTAGCCATGGGCAGTATGACCTGAGGAAAATCACTCAAATTTATGACTGTAATTTTTTTTTCTCTATTAGATGGGTATTTAATTTTTTTTTAAAAAAAATATTCTATTAGTAGTTTAAACTTTTCATGAAAAATCATTTATAAAAGTTTTGAAAAGTATTAAATTCTCAGTTGACCTAAAGCATTGTTAATCAAGCAATCAACATTATCATTTGAATTACTGTTTTCATTGGGTACTTTGTTAACTAGTAGGAAGAGTAAGTAATAATACCTTTCTTAATAATATAAATGCAGAAATTTTAAAAGACAACATGGTTATGGAAAAATATGGGGTAAAATATACATGATAACAAAAATAAAAGCAATCTCCAAGAAATAAAAAAGGAACTCTTGTACATGTAAGATAATTATGTTTACAAACTTGTTAAGAAGTTAAGCATCCTTTAGCCTTGTGTTTGAGGATGATTGAGAATTGACCACTGGAGTTGGCAAGATGATCACCCTAGGACTTCTTTCTGTATGGAAATCACATTTTTAAAACCCTATGGGTTACCTCTTGAAGACTGGCTCTCGATATCCTAAAGGAAAGATGAAGGAGTAAAAGATAAAGATAAAGGAGCTTTCCCTTTCAGGATGTATGACTTTCAAGCCTAATGTCCTGTGAAAATCGTGTTTTGAATATCAGATACTGAATAATGACTCTTTCTTTTTCCTTGCTTTCCTTTGGGCATTCTAACCTCACCACCCCTGTCATACACAGATGCCTTTGGTTGATTATGCACATGGAAAGATAAGAAAGAAAAATACACTATTAGCTGGATTTCAATACATCTGTTATTTATCTCTCTCTCTCTCTGTTTTTGTTGTTGTTGTTTAGAGGAGGTTCTTGATTTTATTTTTATTTTTATTTTTATTTTTAATGGAGGTATTGGAGATTGAACCCAGGACCTCGTGCATGCTAAGCACGCACTCTACCACTGAGCTATACCCCCACTCTATATATTAATCTATATTATCTATTCTGCTGCCAGTCTATCATCTTCTAAATCATCTGTCAGTCTATGTCATCATAATACATAGCAATACCCTTCTGTCTGTATACATGCAAAAAGACACAACTGGAATATTTTTCAGAAAACATTAATAACATTTTTTTCTTCTGTGGTGCAATTTTGGAGATATTTTGCTTTCTTCTTTGCACTTTATGAATTGCTTGCTTTTCTTTTTATATGAGAAGAATATATAGTTTTTATAGAAAATACTTTTCTTAAAAATGAACTAAAAATAAAAAACATTATTTGGCAACATGAAATAACAGTAGACCCCATCTCATGGTGGTGTGATGAGGGTTAAATGAGATTATCGGTGTCAGGTGCTTCCCAGGATCTTCTGTGGGGCACTGATGACACTCAAATGTATTATTATTTCAATAATTTTTCATTATCATATTTAATCATTATGGACATTGTTCTTTTTTGGTGTATACATTAAAAAAACTCAATGTATTTTCTGAAATTGCTGTAAAATATTGCTTTCATAAAACAAATTTTGACTGAGGTTTGAAAAGTTGTGTCTAAGATAAAATAGAGGAAACTTTGCCAACCAAAATGAGACAAAAAAAAAAGCAATTTAGTAGAGGATAAGGTTATGTTTACACGGAATTAAGAATAGTTCACAGATTGAGACAGTTCACAGAAATTTTAGAATCTAATCATGAAAGGAAAAAACAATCAATATAAGTACAAATATTTTCTTCCTGCTTGATCTACAGCTGAATTAAACAATACATTATGGAAAATATTGAACTCATGTTGGCAGGCATAGTTTCTGATGAAATCAAGAAATAATTTAACCTTTTCAGTGAAAATTTGCCAATAAAGCAGATAAAACGATAAATGCTCAAGACTGAAGTACAGTAGTGTGATGGAATCTGCCAGAAAAAGTTTCCCTAAAGACTATTTTTTCAGTTATAGTCATGATTTCTTATGGGAAGCAACAGAAATCTGTGTAAACTAATTCTTTAGTCATAAGATTCTTGACTCATATGATTCCAGACACAATTAAAAAATTCTAATTCCTTTATTTGTTTTGTCTGTTTTATTTTTATTCAAGTACTCTGATTCCTAACTTCCACTTATTTTCATAATTGTTGGGTAACTTTCTCTACTTTAAAATTCTCCTTTAGGTATGAATTTCTTTATTAACTCAACTTTTAATGATGGAGCTGCTCTAACACAAAGTGTTTATGACTAAAGGGGTTTGCAAACTCAAATCAAGTATTAAAGACACATTCTAGCTAAGGCTCCTTCACATGCCTTTGGATATAAGAAATGCAAGCCTAAAATGCAGTAGTCTCTGGGAGGGCAATGTGAGCCCCAATTAACCCATAATTCACAGATCTGCTGGCAGAGCTTTACTCTCAGGACGAGGATGTGGTGGACCCCCATCCTGGGTGGGCTCCCTTTTCACTACCTTGGATCCCTAATCATTTCTGAGGATTCATGTGAGGAACACAGTAATTACTTGTCACGAATTGTATTCCTTGAACTAGAATTTTTTTATAGTGATTTTGCTCTGATCGTTTAGAGTCTATCATTTTCTATCTTTTTAATGTAGAGACCTACATTCCAGCTGTTTTAAGACATGGCTAAGGGAAAGGATGTTGAATGGTACCTGGGACATTGGAGACACCCAAGAGTTGTTAGTTTTCTTACCTTTTTTCTAGACTGAGAAAATTAATATATACTACTCACTTTGTTAATGTAAATCTAATGAATTTTCTGAGTCACAATATTGAAAAGAGCCAAATATATACTCAGTCATTCAGAGGAAAAAGGAAGCTTTCTAATTCCTGAGCTATGAATTTCACATTAACATTTTAATTCTTTAATCCACAGAGGAAGCCATGGCTGGGTAATAATATAATAGAAAGTTTACCTATAAATCTTCTGAAAAATACATTGCATATATAATAAAGGTAGAGTCATATTTTAAAAGTAAAATGAGAACTTGTTTGATGTGTAACATCCTGTAGTGACATGAGATTTTTAAAATGAACAATTATTTTTATTACTCCCTTATTAATTTGGGGGTGGACCCCTGGGTTAAAGTAGTCAGATATGGTCAATAGAACCATCTTATGAAAAACAGAAGGGTAGAGCTTATGTTTTCATCATTTCTACTTCAGGAACCACCAGGATTTCAAAGGCTTATTATTTAAATCTCCTTGCTTTTGTTTCCACAAAGTAACAAAAATATGTATGAAAACCACTATTTCTCTTTGGCCACTGTGTTTTGAATATGAATGATTGTAAGATGCTTTCTCTTATTTCTTAGATGTTGGCTTATGCTTTTAGAATTGAGAAGGTACTGGCATATGAAAATGAAGGACATAATCTTGGAAACTTCCTTAGAGAATGAAGTTTCTTGAAATAATAAAATATAGTAGAGAAGAAAGATTCTGTTAAAAACTGGTATAGTTCGCTTTGTGTAACATTGCTATTAAAAGGAAATCTTATTTATATTTTTCAGCTCACAGCATGCAAAAAACTGAGTTAAAAGAATCAGAATGAAAAAAAAATGTTCAAAAAATGTATCTTGATAAAACATTCCTCTTACCCTATAAAACTTGCAAATTAGCCCACGTGTACCAAACTCTCATTCTGAAAGCAGACTGTTAATCTTCACTAGAGCTCCCCATGGGTTTTTATGTCTCATTGTAATTTCCTTTACTCACATCTTTTCTCCCTATGATTTCTTTTTCTTTCATATGCTCTGTTGGCAGTGAAATCATCATAAGAAATGGATAAAGTAAATGAACAAATATAACATCGAAGACAATAAATATTTGACAGTAAAAATAAGTTCTATTGTACTTGTAATTTAGAGTCTCTGAGTTTATATTGTTCTCTGGACCTTATCTGTGATCCTCTTGCTGCTCAGAATGTGGTCCTTGGACCAGCAACTTTGCATCACCTGGGAGCTTGCTGGAAACGCAAAATCTCAGGCTCCACCCAGACCTACTAGATTGAAATCTGCATTTTGACCAGATCTCCAGGTGTTTCACGTGCCCAGTAAAATTTGAAAAACCCTGCTCAGTCTACACAGAAGTTGAGATCAAAACTTCTCATCCTTATGTTATTTGAGTTTAAGACAAAAACTACAGGCAAGCTTTTAAAATAATTTTATGAGGTTTTAATGTTTAAATTCAATAGAACTACCTTTTAATATTGCTAAAATGATGCTGGATAATAGATTCAGTTGGACTGAATCCTTCAAATTTAATGTAAAAAATTTTTTTCCACTTCGAGATGCTGTCCAAATTCCTGTCTTCCATTAGATTTCAGCCGCTGAAGTCTGAGAAAAAGTGCACGACCGGCCAGTTGCACTTACGTTACTCACACCGCTTTGACGGGGCTGGAAAATTCAGGGTCTTTTCAGCTTCCCGCCTCTCCATTGATAAACAGTGACTTTTTTATAGATGATCTGCAATCCCCATTTTCCTTTACATTTCTCAAGCCACCAGGCCAGTCTCTTCTTTAGCAAAGCTCCTGGCATCCATCCAGTCTCTGCCCCTCTCACTGAGCTTCCTAAAATGGCGTTTCCTGAAATATGTTTACAGGAAAACCAATTCTATACTGTGTTAATAAAAATTACTTCCCCACAGTGTTCAGCGGGCAAATGTGCTTAGGAAATGCTAGATAAAGCGCAAGAGGATCCTTTATCACCAGGCGGGCCACGCTCAATAGTACAGACACTAAAGGCAGTTGAATCCTCAATATGGGAGATTAGAAATTTGAAAAAAAAAAAAAAAAAAACCCACAAATCCCAAACTAATCCTTGACCTCAGCTTTCATAGGCTTATGATCCTTCAGTGATCATTAATGGGCTAGATATATAAAGTATTTTCAAACTTTATTTGATCAGAGAACCTTTTCTTCACTTGGCATCTATAGAGACTGGCGTTCTGTGACTGCGTTCTTAAAAATACAAGTAGAAAAACCTACTTTCCTCATTTTTTTTCTAGCTTAGGAACTCTGAATGGCTTCCTACTCTTGGTCACATCAAGTTAAAATTTCTGTTGTTTTTCCTTCAGGATTTACCCGATCCGATTCTGCCCTATTGTCCTGCCTACCCAAAATTATGCCCCGGGGTTACAACACCCACAGTTTGCTGTCAGCAAGGCTTTTCTTTCCCCTGTGATCTACATAAAAAACTCCACCTCCCCGTGCCTTTACTTATGACATTCTCCCTCCCTGGAAGGAACCTTTCAACAGGCCACTCAAATCTGAAGCATAATATTTAGGGCCCATTAAGTGTCAGACATCTCTGTTTTAGATTGAGTTCCCCGAAGGTAAACCTAGAAGAGAGGGTTGGTGTGAAGGTGATTTATTAGCAAGGTCCAGGAAAAGTCACCAGGGGAAGAGGAAGGGACCGGGACGAGAAGGGGCCAAGCAAAGGGACCGTCAGGAGTGAGGTCCCATAGAGGGTCACTTGCGCTCAGCCTGGCAGAGGAGCTCTGGAGACAGAGTCATGACACCTCCAAACTGTCTCATCCAGGACACAGGAGCCAGGGTCCCCAAAGGCTGTGATTAAGGGCTATGTCTGGTGGGGGGCAGAGAAGTTAAAATCTGCAGGCATTTCCAGCCTCCCTCTGACAAAGACACCTGGCTGCCGGCTGCCAGGAATGGAAGCCTGGGGAGCCCTGAGTGCAAAACTGGTAACATGATGGGGACAGACAGAGCACAGGTGGCATCAACCACAGCTTCCCTGCACCCTTCCCTAGCAGTGTAGCTCTCTGTTGATTGAACCTCACACCACTTGTCTCTAGCATTACTTGCTTGCTTACTTGCTTTTATTTTCATATGTATCTTTTTTTTCTAAATTAATCTAGATTGTAAACTCTTCCCTGGCAACGTTCACTGTATGGTCATGCTCACGTAACTTACACACTCCCAAGCAAACTCATTCATTCATTTAGGAAACATTACCAAACAAAAATTAACCTTTGCTTTTCACGAATAAGAGTATGATGCTGACCTGACTCCACAGTTTAATGTCTGATAGGAGAAGTCAGGTGGAAGTTGGGGATTCCACTTGGATTAGGGGTGAAGGAAAGATGATTATTTTTTTACCACTGAGTAGAAATTGGACTGGGCTGAAATTAAATGAGTTTGAGAAGACTTTCGTCACAGGGTATAAACTTGAAACTAGGAAATGAATAAGATCTGGGGCTCTAATGCACAACATAGAGATTATACTCAACGGTATTGTATATAACACTTCAAAGTTGCCAAGAAATTAGATCTTAGATGTTCTCATCAAAGGAAAGAAATGGTAAGTGCATAACTTGATAGAGGTAACTAACGCTATGGTGGTAATCACACTGCAGCATATAAGGGTAGTAAATCAACACACTGTATACCTTAAACTTATAAAATGTTATGTGTCAAGTTATATCTCAATTAAAAAACAAGTAAATCTCAAAACTATTAAAAATGAGCTTATTCCTTTTGATATTTTACTCCTGATAAAACAGAGTCTCTTGTTCTGGGTTAGATAAATCCACAAGATTATTAGATAGGTTGATGTGAGGTGTGCTGACTACGCAACTTGGAATGAGAAGACCTGAGTCAGTGGGTCCTCCTCCCCACTTACTTCATAATCCTCAATGGATTTAAAACATTTAGGACTTCCTTTTCTTTTTCTTTAACAGTGGGTTGATGGTAATAATGCTTTTTCTCTTCTCTATCTTTGTTTTGAGGGTTAAAAGAGATAATAATACCTAAGAGGACTTCATAAATCATAAAGCACTGTGTCCATTTTAGCAATCATCATAGGGATATTATGCAAATATATAGGATCTTGTAGCTTTTATTCAAGAGTGAACAATGTTAGAGTCCAGTTAAGTCTTTTTTCAGAAGCAAAAAAGCAATTAGTGATCTCAGAATTCTAAGTTGATTTTCATTTATGTTAGATTTTTATAACTAGAGAATAGTTAACATATAATCGCTGAGTGAAAGCTAGGTTGCTGCTTAAAAGCTCAGAGTTGGTAATCTAGCAGTCGTTTCAGGACGCATGTTTTCAAATTGTATTCCTTTCCCACGTCATTTCTTGTTTTACCATTAAGGTAGCTTTTAGCGTGAGAGGCTCAAAATTGCCAATTAATTAAAACTGTTGCCCAGTTGCCTTCAGCTGCGTCTGTAAGCCTGACTGAGCTCTGCAGCTGGGCGAGTGCAGCCCTGGAATATCAATCTCATCTCATAATTGTTGCACGATGTTATGCCTCTCACATACGCAGTCTGATGAGCCAGACAAAGACCAAATAGACTCCGTTTTTCTCTACTTTTAGGGTGTATAGATTTATACCACACTTGAGAGCTCTTTGAAATGAATATTTGGGACAAGTGTTCTAGATTTTGACTTGCTGTGTTTCGTTTTGGTTACATCTTTCTCTAGCTGTTTCAGAGAGGACAGCACAATGATGCCACTAGGAACCCAGGCTTTCTGGCTCACTGCCAAGACAAAGGACCCAGCAGAGGCCTCTGGGCAGTTCCTGGGCACCATGCGCCAGTGCTGCAGCCTCTTGGCAGGGTGGGCTCTAATTTCATGGCAGCCATCAATGTTGTCCCCTCTCAAGGAAAGCCTGCATTCTTGGGCTTGATTGGTGGAAATACGACTTCCCTGGTATCCTGAACTTTCTGCCCCTTAAATGTTTGCTTTCAATTTTGGGTCCAGAGAATCTGATAATAACAGTTACCTTTCAGTGAGCATTTCCATCGTACCAGAAACTGGGTCATGCTATTTGCTTTCTCTCATCGGATCCCTACACTAATTCTAGAAGTAGGTGCAATTTTGATCCCACTTATGGTTAGGGAAAATGGAGTTTGGAGATCGTGATACTTGCTCATCTTCAGCCAGTTCTCCCTGGAGCAGAACCAGAGATAAAGATTCTGTAGGAAGTGGTTTATTTAGAAAGTGCTTCCAGAATAAATTAATGAGAAAGTGGGGGAAGCAGGGCTGGGAAGGGAAGGAAGCTGAGTAAGGACGAAACTTGGCAAAGTGTCAGAGTGTGGCTTTAGCCTCTCAGCACTGGGGAGTTCTGGAGTGTGCGTTAAGCCTAGAGGTTACCCAGATCTGAAGCTGGGGAACTCAGGTCTCACACTCCCTCACTGAGTGGTCCTTTGTGGATGCCCACTCTAGGGGGTGTAAAATCCTAGGTACTTCTTTTAAAAAATTGAAGTATAGTCATTTTACAATGTTGTGTTAATTTCTGGTGTACAGCATAGTGATTTAACTATACATATATATATATTCTTTTTCATATTCTTTTTCATTATAGGCCATTACAAAGTATTGAATATAGTTCCCTGTGCTATACAGTAGGAACTTGTTGTTTATCTATTTTATATATCTATTTTATATATCTATTTTATATATATTTGCAGTTAGTATCTGCAAATCCTGAACTCCCAATTTATCCCTCCCCACTCCCTTCCTCCTGGTAACCACAAGTTTGTTTTCTATGTCTCTGAGTCTGTCTTTGTTTTGTAAATAAGTCCATTTATGTCTTTTTTTTTTTAAGATTACACATATAAGTGATCTCATATGGTACTTTGCTTTCTTTTTCTGGCTTACTTCACTTAGTAAGACAATCTCCAGATCCATCCATGTTGCTGCAAATGGCATTATTTTATTTGTTTTTTATGGCTGAGTAGTATTCCATTGTGTGTATATGTGTGTGTGTGTGTGTGTGTGTGTGTGTGTATACACCACATCCTAGGTATATCCTAGGTACTTTTAACTCTGCTTGGCTTCTGAAGTCTGAAAACACTCCTGGGGTTGGGGGGTTGAGGATGGGATGGTCTATACACTGAAAATTGGAAGACGAAATGCAATGAAGGAGGGCTAGAGTGACCAATATTATCCTATGCAGTGACATAGCTAAAATGCAGTGAAACCGAGATTTAACCAAGCTCTCTCTGATTCTAAAATTTAGGTATTTTTAACTGCTATCCTGAATGTTAGACAAAAGTGGTCTGATGTTTGGGCAAGCAGGGTCATGGGGGTTCTGTATATTGTGTCCCAGGAGGAGTTGTTGACAAAAGTTAACCATAAATATTCTGAAGTAGGGAAGATTAGAGAAAGAAAAGAGAGTTGTTATGAATTGTTTTGAGGGCCATCAAGCCCTGGGAAGGAGGAGTTTTGAGCAAGGTTGTTTCCAAGTGCAGAGCCAGAATCTAGGGTGTAACCTACAGGGAAACAGATTAAAGCTTGATACAAGGAAGATTTTTAGGGCAACGAGACTTTTCTAGTAAGAGAATCAACTGTTTCTACAAGGAAAAAAAATTGGCCATACTTCACATTTTCAAACAGTCCCCAGAAAATCATCTGTCAAAGAGGTCCCATCTTGTGGAAGTTGACTAAGAGACTGACTTCTGAAATCCTCTGATTTTCTAAGAAGGCTTAGTTTGGAGAAGACATTTGTCTTGTCACCTTGTCATTTCCAGGCATAAATCTCATAATGATATTACAGATACACGCTTTTGTTTTAATGCAGAAATTAAGTGAGCTAACTTCCATTTGAAATATGAAATTTAAGAAGAGTCAGTCGCCCTGCCTACCTCCCCACCCCCCATCACATCTCTTCCTTTGTAATAAGCAAATAAGCCAGGAGACAGGATGACTGCAGCATTAGGGAACTGAGTATGTGCAAATGTCCTCTAAATTGCTTAGGATAAGTCTGAACTTTACAAAATTGAAGCTAGATGATTGTAAAATAGAGTTGAAAGAGAAGTGAACATCAGCACAGAGAGCATGGCTACAGAATTGAGTCAAAACAACTCAAAATACTAATCCAGTACAGACAAGTTCAATAATTAATAATCCCACTTAAGAGGAAACTGTTTTGCAGGCTATCCACAAGTATTTTTCCCTGTGCTTTTAAGTTTTTCAAAGGTTGACACTGAAGGTCTTAAATTATTCAAATTCTATGTTATTTATTTTAAAAACATTGAAAATCCTGAGAAAGACATCTTTGTTCCAAAAAGAGGTTTTCTTTCCCTTTTCAAATAAAGTGTCATATCTAAATAGTCAATTAACAGGAACATTAAGGGTAGTTAAACAACTCACCAGAATTAGTTCATATCTTTTAGTGCTACTTCGGGATAAGCAGAAGGAAATGCAGAGTTGAACAATTAACTGTGATTTTAGTTAAAAGAGTCTGCAGGTTAAAAGCTCGATACTTTCCCTAATGAAAATGATTATTGGCATTTTCTCAGTGATGGGCTTGATTCTGGTTGGAGAAATTTATTTTCTTAATCCTTCTGCCTTTCACTCTCTGCTTCCCTCTCCCTTTCTACATCCCTTGCACTCTGTTCTTCTCTTGCTTTCTAGGTTACTTAAGGAGGAGAAATTCTCCAATAAAAGAATATTTAGTTTTCTTTTCTTTGGCTGATAACAAGGGCACATAAGTCAGACCAGGCAGTTAGTGAGAGTTCCTGAGAGTTGGTTTTGTTTTTTTTCTCATAGAAATATGTACCTTTGAGCAAGTCCCCATTTGGTAAATGGCAACCTGGTTCATTACAAGATTCCTCTCTTCCAAGAAATTGGTAGACTTAGATTTCCTACATTTTGTCAAGCATGTTATACCTAACTTTTTTTTTCATTCAACATCATGCTGTTTTAGATTTATCCATGGTAACAGATATAGCTGTAATTAATTTATTTGGACTGATGTCAAATAGTCCCTTCGGTGAATATATCACAGTGTATCCGTTCATTTTCAAGTCAATGAAACTTGAGCTTATTTCTAATTTTTTGCTTTTATTGATGAAGCTGCAAATAAGTTTCTTGTCATGCACAGTATGGCTTCCCCAAAAGGCTTAGAACATGATTTTCTCTATCTGTACTAAATGGTGCTATATTAACCTCCAGTGTGGCTGCCCTGACTTACATGTTTACCCTTGATATGCAGTTGGGAACAGAGACCAGTATGTGAGTCTGTTGTTCTTTGTGAGTTCCTCCTATAAGGTACAGTAGTCAAGGCGATAACGTGCAAGGATGGACTTCAAAAGGCAAGACCGATTGCTAAAACTCTATTGTGGATAATTGTGTAAGTAGTGCAATTAAGTATACAGTCATCCCTCAGTATCCTCAAGGGGTTGGTTCCATACTCTGCAGATGCCAAAATCAGCAGATGTTCAAGTCCCTTATATAAAATGATAATAGTATTTGAATATAACCTATGCATGTCCTCCATATACTATAAATCGTCTCTAGATTACTTATAGTACCTAATACAATGTAAATGCTATGTAAATAGTTACCGACACATGGCAAATTCAAGTTTTGCTTTGGGGAACTTTCTGGGTTTTTTTGTTAGTTTGTTTGCTTTAATGTTTTTGATCTGCAGTTCATTGCAAAGATGTGAAGCCATTGGATTGAAGGGCTAACTATAAAATCTAATTGTAAAGATACTTTTGAACATCCTTGTTGGTAGGCTTAACACACAGTAGAAATCATGAAACTGAGGACAATTCCATATGGACCAGGTAAATAGTGAGCTGAAATCTTCATGTTAGTCTTTGAGAAGTTGTATTATCCTCTTCCTGAAGGTGTTTCTGGTTTTTGTGTACAAGTCTATGGCTTACTTATTTTTATATCTTTTCATATCTTTTTGTTTCATCAGGCCTTTGCCTAATTTATTCTACTAGGATCATAATTTCATAAGCTCTGTCAACACTGTGGTATTGTAGAACTGTATGCTGTATGGTCAGAATCAACATACCTACTAAGTGCAACTTTCCTAGGTCTTGAAGATTTAGCAGTGAGCAAGACGGAGATGCTCTCTGCACAGATAGAGCTTACAGTTTAATGGAGGGGAAAGACAGTAAAAAAGAGAGTACAGTCATTTCAGATCATATTAAGAGGGTGAAGGAATTACAACAGTGATATATGAGGGTCTAGGGATGGTTGACAACATGTTTATTATGAACACCTTCCAGGTACCAATGACACGCACCAGTTCTTATCAGTGTTAGAGTGCGCAAGGACTAGTCTAGAGGCTTTATCTTTTGACTTGATTTGAGATTGCCTACCAGTATTATTCATATGAGGGCTTTTGATATCATCAAGTGATCATATTGTGATAATTATTATCACAGTTATTTTATATTTATTATATGAGGGATGAACAGTGTAGACATTTCAAAAAAGTACCTTATAACCCAGCAGAAGAGATCACATATCACACATAAAAAGTAACCTGAATACAAAGTAGTGATTGCTGGCTATCAGATGGGAGGTGCATTCCCTGAAACTAAAAGAGTTCATTAAAAACATGTCACCTTGGGGTTGTCAAGAAGGAATTCCACGAGGATGTGTGACATAGGCGTGAAGATTGATTGCTATTTGATATTGAAATTGTAAACCTGGATCTGTGGGGCATTATAATTCTCTGTAATATTAGTTTATTTACTCTAACAGCTTTTCTTTTCTTGCCCCAGATTCCATTCTGAATTAACTGGACTTCTATCTGGCATCTGCTTATTAGGCCTGATTTCTTGCCTGGAATGGCCCTCCATTGCTCTTTCCTCGTCTCTTCCCAGCCTCCTGGGTGGTGGTGGGCAGGTCTGGAATTCCTCCTGCCCCCAGTCACCTGCCTGCCACCAAGTTTGTCCTAAAATGGCTTCTCCCTTCCCTTCGATGACTTGTCACAGTGACAATCAACGTATAGAAAAGGAGTCACACACACAAAGAAAAACAAAATCATAGTGATTTTCTCTGGTTGAGAAAAAAAAAAAATCTGTTGGCAGCAATCTTCTTTCAGAGTTCCATTCTCAGCTACTTTGACAAGGTTTCTTCAATTCCATTTTATTTTGCTTAAAAAATACAGTAGGAATAAAATAAAGGGGTCGATAAGTTTTACTGCATTGGCAATTAAGAAGCACAGCTTAAGAGTAAGAAGATAAGTTTGGAATGAATCAGAGGAAAAATGAAAAGAAAAAATGGGATGTATTCAGGTTTATTAGATAATAAAAGAATAAATGAAATCGTGACAAGAGAATATAAAGAATTCTGAATAATAGCAACTGGAGAGTACAGGGCCTGATGAAGTAGCATCTAAGATTTTTCTAAAAGAAACTTGAACACATTTCAGTATTAGATTGTTTCAGGAATCCACTTTTCAAGGAAGAAAACCAGATTCTCATTCATTTACTCAATACATGTATGAAGTCTGGGCGATACAGCCATCACTGCAAAACTGAGATAAAGAGCTGAATTTCTGCCTTTGAACAGTTTGTGGTCTAGAATGGAGACAGACGTTCAGACAGACCATGGCAGTGGAAAATGATTGTTAACTGAGGCAGCTCTCAGGAGGCTGAGGGCAGAGTGGAAACAAGGGCTACCTCAGTTTTCTCTGGGTAATAACATCCTATCACTAGGGTGCTTTAGAAACTTGGGGCATTTTTTTCAATTTTACATTATAATTAAAATTTCAGAGCTAGGTTCACTGATTCTCAAACCTTTTAATTTACCTTCTCTACAAAATGCAATCCAGTTATTTTTCCTTTTCTTCACCCTCCTTAATTCCTCTGCTCCTTTTTTACAGCTGCCTGCCCACCCACTTTTGAATTTTCTTCTTGGACTCAAATCTCTCACTCCTTCCTCTCGGCTTTATGTTCCAGGCGTGGAGACAGAGCATCGACCACGTTTTCTAGTCCGCGTTTCTTCGCTCTCCGGCTTTAGTGCCCTGCGCGGGGTTCTGCTTAGACAAGGCTTGTTGGCAAAATGCCGAACGTTTCCAAAGCCACCCCAGAGACAGTGTCATTGCAGCGCTATATGCTTATGGGTTTCAGAAAGAAATCAAGGCAACTGATTAAACAGCAACTCTATTTTTCCTGCGGAATCACCTCTCTGAGAATCAGTGGGAAGTAAATTAGAGGAAAGAAACCCGCAGGGAAAGTTGTTCTTGATTAGACATCACTCCCACTGACCACTCGGAGGGCAGCCCAGTGCTCAGCGGTGGTTGGTTTTATCACAAAGCACGGGAATCATGTGCACTGGCGCTGAAGGAATTACCTACCAGTTAAGGGAACTGGCTTGGGATTCTGTTTTAGCCAGGACAGGAAGCCTTATGATGCATTCGCAGGTCAATATTTTGGAAGGGAAATAGACACTCACCATGTGGGAGACAACTGCTTTCTAAGCAGGAACCCCCTGTAAGTGTACTGATTATATGTGTGTATATATATAATGATTTCCTTTCTGATTGTTCTCAGTACAAAATTCCTATATAAGTATTTCTGTAATATATAAACAAAGCAGAAATGTACAAAATACAATGTCAAATTTCCCCTTTAGTCTTCCCCTCAAAGATAACCTCCATCAACTGATATATATATATTTTTTTCCTGTTTTTCATTTCTCCATATATGCCATGTGCAATGGATTTTAATAATATATATAGATGAGATGATATAAATTTGTATTGCTAGATTTGTATAGCTCTGTAATTTTATTTTTTTCACTTAACATTCTTTGTTTACATCACCAGGTTTGAATTAGATATTTAACTTTACTAGTACAATGTATGATAATTTATACTGAATAAATTCAGATTCAAAAGAGAGTTAGGTAGGCTAAATTCTCATTTTGCTGGGCCTGTTTTCAGAGAAGCAGTTGAGTCTCAAATGGGCAATCCATATGGTGTATTTGAAATAACTTAAAATCTGAACAGGGAATGGTTAATCACGGTGTATGATAGAGAGCAGGTACTTAATAAATACTTGTTCAGTTGTAGTTAATTAACTTCCCTTAGATTGTTATTACAAGTGAATAGTGGGGTTCTCTGTTAATCCATTTATATATTGCAAGGTACCCTCCAAGGAACTGAGTCTGTCTCATTTTATCAGTCAATCTATAAATATTTATTTCTGCTTACTTTCAGTCAGTCAACAAAACTCACCCACTCTGAGGAGTCTTTTCTATACCAGGAGTTTTGGAGGTGGGAAGTCATTCTCAAATCAATAATAAGATCAATAATAATAAACTGTTACATTGTAGAGGGCTTTGCTGTTTGCAAGACTCCTTCACAGGCCTCATCCCATTTCACACAGACAACATCCTTGGGACATGGTTCTCATTCCCATTTTATAGAGGAAGAAAGTGAGCCTCTGATAATAATTGATCATCCCATGCCACTGAGGAGAGAAGTGTGAAAAAGCAGAGACTCAGACTTCCTTACATCAAATTCAGGTATGGCTGGTGTACTTTTTTTGTATAAGTTACTGCCCTTATAGGACAAACCATTAAAAAAAAAATTTACACCTAAAGAGCTATTTATATAGAGGGGGCAAGAGGACTTCTGTTGGTATACAAATAACAATTTAGTACATGATGAGGCTATATGTACAGTAAATGAATAGTATATTCTGGTTCTCAACATGTGGTCCTTTGACCACAGCAGCATCCCCTGGAAACTTGCTAGGAAAGCAAGGTGCCACCCTAGACCTACTAAATCAAGACCTGCTGGGGGGCCCTGTAATGTGGTTTTAATAAACCCTCCAGGCTATTCAAATGCACATTAAAACTTGAGAACCATAGTTTTAGCCTGTAAACTGGCAGAAGATAAATAACTTGCTGTTCAAATCTGAACAGCTACCTGTCTGAACCTTCCTGCTGAAACATATCCTACTGAGGTCAAAAGATATACCTTCTACAGAGATCAAAAGACAGCTTTCTCACTTGAAATACAAGCAGCCGCTCTCTGTGGGTCCAGGTCAGGGGTTATTGTGTCCAGGTATAGATTAGGATTTCAATTCTCTTAATGTATTCTACTTCTTGTTACTGTGCAAAGGAAATTTCAAAAGCCTCTTTAATATATTTCTCTGTTATTTCCCATTTCCCACAAGAATGGGAAATATGAAATAATTTTATGCTTTTTCATATAGGAATATGAAGTAATTTTATACTTTTTACTGACTTATTAAACTCTGCAAGCTAAAAAAAATAGACAACGCACAAAACAGAATAGAAATAAAGTTTCCCAAATCTTAAGTACTCAATTCAACAATAACTATGATAAGCAAGATGGTTATGTTTTGGTGACTGTTATGGACTGAATGAACGTTCATGCCCCCCCCCCCAAAGTCCTCTGTTGAAACTCTACCCCATGATGTAATGGTACGAGGAGGCAGGACCTTTGGGAGGTCATTAGAATTAGATGAGGTGAGTCCTCATGTGTGAGATTGGTGCCCTTATAAGAGCCACAAGAGAGCTTGCTTCTTCTCTCTGGGCTCTGCCTAGTGAGGATACAAGAAGTCAGCAGTCTGCAACCCAGAAGAGGGTCTGCACCAGAACTTGACTATGCTAACACTCTGATCTTGGACTTCCCGCATCTAGAACTGTACGAAATAAATTTCAGATGTTTCCGAGTCACTTAGTCTGTGGCAATTTGTTACAGCAGCCCCAAGTGACTAAGACAGTGACCCACTGATAAACACATACTTAGATGAGTAGAAGGGTGTGGAAATCAAGAAGGTCAGAGCCAGAGATTACTGTTCAAAAACTTTTCTCACTTCATATTATGATTTACACTAGCCTTGAGCATGGTTGTCTCTGCAACAGAGACCTGCGATTTTACTTATGTCATCCTTGTTTGACTTAGCATCTTTCTTACAGTCTGGGGATTCTTCTTGGATACATGGACCACGAGCCTAATGTGAAAAACAGTATGAGGGGAAGAGTTCAGTGATAGTTCTTCCTATTAATTTAGAGGAGTTTCAACTTATTGCATGTAAAAGTTGTCATCCAAAGAAAATAGTATCTGTTGATTGAATTAATGAATAAATGTATAAGAAACAGATTTTGAGCACCATACATATTTCCTTTGCAGAAATGAACCAGCCAAATATGTATGCTCTGTATAAACTTTGATGTGCTTTTTAAAAAATATATATTTATTTTTTAAAGCAGTATTAGGTTCACAGGAAGGTTGAGTGGAAAGTATAGAGAGTTTCCAGACACCTTCTGTCCCCACACATACACAACTGTCCCACTATCGATATTCTGCACCACAGTGGTACATTTGTGACAATCGATGAACCTACAGATTCCACAGTTTGCATTAAGGTTCACTCTTGGTGTACATTCTGTGAGTTTGGACAAATGTATAATGATACGGACTTGTCATTGTCACATCATACAGAATAGTTTCACTGCCTTAAAACCCCTCCGTGCTCTGCCTGTTCATCCCTCCGTACATGCCCCCCACCAAACCCTGGCAACTACTGCTCTTTTTACTGTCTTCATAGTTTTACCTTTTCCAGAATTTTACATAGTTGGAATCATACAGTATGTATCTTTTCACTTGGTAATTTGCATTTAAATTTCCTCCAGTATTTTCATGGCTTGGTTGCTTATTTCTGTTTAGTGCTAAATAACATTCCATTTTCTGGATGTACTACAGACTGTTCATTTACCTACTTACATCTTGGTTGCTTCCAAGTTTTGGCAATTATAAATAAAGCTTTTATAAACATCATTGTGCAGCTTTTTCTGTGGACATAAGTTTTTAATTCACTAGGATAAATAGCAAAGAGCACAACTGCTGGGTGGCATGGTGAGAGTATGTTAATTTTATAAGAAACTTCCAAACTGTCTTCTACAGTGTCTGTACCATTTTGAATTCCCATTCCATTGATCTGTTTGCTTGTTCTTTTGTCATGATTACTGTCCTGAGTACTTGATACACTGCTCTATAGTAATTCTTATTCAAGTTATTATTTTTGAAGATGGGTAGTGTCAGTCCTCTGATTTTGTTCATCTTCCATGTTGAGTTGGCTATTCTGAGTCTTTTGCCTCTTCATAATAACTTTAGAATAAGTTTGATGATATCCACAAAATAACTTACTGGGATTTTTATTGAGATTGCATTGATTATTTTAGATCAACTTGGGAAGAACTGACAGCTTGACAATACTGAGTCTTCCTGTACATGAATGCTATTGAACCAGCCTTGCATATCTAGGGTAAGTCAAACTTTGTTCTGGACTTGGTTTTGGTGTATAATTCTTTTTATACATTCAATTCAATTTGCTAAAATTTTGTTTAGTATTTTTGCAGATATGTTCATGAGAGGTATTATTTTATAGTTTTCTTTTCTTGTAATATCTTTGCCTGGTTATGGCATTAGAATAATTCTGGCCTTATGGAATGAATTAGGAAGTATTCTCTCTGCTTTTAATTCTGGAAGAGATTGTAGAGAATTGGTATATTTTTTCATAAATGTTTGGTAAAATTCACCAGTAAACCCATTTGGGCCTGGTGCTCACATCTTTGGAAGGAGTCAGATTAATTACTGACTCAGATTCGTTAATAAGTATAGTACTATTCTGGTTGTCTATTTCTTCTTGTATGAGTTTTGGCAGATTGTGTCTTTCAAGGATTTGGTCCATTTCATCTAGGTTATCAAATTTGTGAGCATAGATTTATTCACTGTATTCCTTTATTGTTGTTTTAAAGTCCATGAGATCTATAGTGATGGCCTCTCTTTCATTTCTGATATTAGTAATTTTTGTCTTCTCTCTCTCTCTTAGTTAACCTGAATAGAGGCTTGTCAATTTTATTGATCTTTTCAAAGAACCAGCTTTTGGTTTTATTGACTTTATTGATATCCTGCTTTCAAATTCATTGATTTCTGTTCTAATTTTTATTATTTATTTTGTCTGCTTACTTCGGATTTAATTTGCTTTTCTTTTTCTAGTTTCCTAAGGTAGGAACTTAGATTATTGATTTTAGATCTCTTTCTTCATTTCTTATATATATATATTCACTGCTATAAATTGCTCTCTAACACTGCTTTTCTGCATTCCACTAATTTTAAGAAATTGTATTTTCATTTTCACTTAGTTAAAAATATTTAAAAATTTCCCTTGGAATTTCTTCTCTGGCCCATGTATTACTTAGAAGTGTATTGTTTAATCTCCAGGTATTTGAAGAACCTTTCTGTTATTGATGTAAGTTTTAATTCCATTGTGATTTGAGAGCAAACGTTGTATGTCCTATTTTGTTTTTAATTTGTTAAGGTGTGTTTTATGGCCAAGAATGATGTCTATCTTGGTAAATGCTCCATGTGAGCTTGAGAAGAATGTGTACTCTGTTATTGCTGGATAAAATAGTTTATAGATGCCAGTTATATCCAGTTGATCAATGGTGCTTCTAAGTTCAACTGTGTACTTACTGATTTTCTGCCTGTTGGATCTGCCAGTTTCTGAAAGAGGAGTCTTAAAGTCCCCAGTTATATTAGTGGATTCATGTATTTCCCTTTGCAGTTCTATTAGATTTGCCTTGTGTATTTTGACACTGTTGTTAGATGCATACACATTAAGAACTGTTGTATTATCTTAGAGTATTGACCCCTTTATCATTATGTGAAGCCCTTCTTTATCCCTGATAATTTTCTTACTCTGAAGTCTGTTCTGTATGAAACTAATATGCCCACATTTTTTTATTAGTGTTAGCATGGTGTAACTTTTTATTACTTTATGTTGAATCTCTAAGTGTGTTTGTATTTAAAGTGGGTTTCTTGTAGACAGTGTTTAGTTAGGTCTTGTTTTTTGGTCCATTCTGACAATCTCTGTCTTTTCATTGGCCTATTTAGACCATTGGCATTTAAAGTTATTATTAATATAGTTGCATTAATATATACCATATTTGTTACTGTTTTCTTTTTATTATCCTTGTGTGTTGTTCCTATTTTTGTCTGCCACAACTTTTCTGTTTAATTGAGAATTTTATAGGATTCCGTTTTCTTTTCCTTCTTAGCATATAAATTGTACTTTTTTTGCTTTTTTATTGATTGCCCCAGTGTTTACAATACTAATTCACAACTAATTCAAGTACACTGTCAAATAACATTATACTGCTTCATGAATAGTGAAAGTCCCTTATAACAAAATATTCCTAATTCCTCCCCCCATCCCTTGTATCATGGCTGTCGTTCAATCCACCTGTATATAAGGACACATCATCGTATATACATATATATGTATACTCTCATTCATTCATGCTATTATTTTGAGCCAATTGTTATCTAATATATCAATAAGAATAAGAAAAATAAGTTTTTTGTTTTGCCTTCATTTATTTCTCCCTTGATGCCCTTCCTTTCTTTTTGCTGACCAGAGTTTCTGATTCACATCATTTTCCTAGTCTGTAAAGAATATCTTTTAAGATTTCTTATGGGGCAGATCTCCTGGCAACAAATTCCCTCAATTTTTGTTTTTTTGATTAAGTTTTTATTTCTTCTTCACTTTTGAATAATAATTTCACAGGGTGTAGAGTTCTAGTTTGGGGAATTGTCATTCTCAGCACTTTATAAATATTTCACAGAGCTGGAATTGGTTAATTCCCTTCCTCTAGTTAGGTTAGGCTCTGAAAGAAACCCCAGTAGTTAACACTTTGGTAAAAGAGTTTCTCCTGAGGGCAGACCGCCTTAAAAAGAACAGAACACCCTGGTGTATTTCAGAGTAATTTCTTTTCCTCTCCACCAGCTGGAAGCGGAAGACTTTTCTCAGATGTCCAGCAGTTCAGTTCAGGTTTTCCTACCCTGACACCAGTTCCTGCAGACATTTCTGTTTCTGCATCTCTGCTCTAGTGAGTTGTGAATCTCTGTCTTCTCCTCTCTCTTTCTCCAATTTAGGGGTCAGCAGTTTGCCTTGTGACATTACTTCTTGGCTAGATACAAAAAGAGTTGATTTTTCAGTTTGTTCAGTTCCTTACTTGTTAAAATGGAGTTGTTACTTCTAACTCATTACATGCCAGACCAGAAACCCTGCACTTTCTTTTCAGATAAATAAAATACAAGCTAACATTGACTTGTTTGCTTTTCCCTCACATTGAACAGTATTTCACTAAGTGAGCTGGGTAAGTAAAGCTACATATCTGAGTAAAATTATTAACAATGGGAAATCTGTGCCATATAGCATAGCATAATATAATCATGCTTCTACTTGGAAAAGGATTAATCACTAATCACAGTACAATTTTTAATTAAAAAGAAAGTGGAAACTAGATGAAAAAAATTAGAGATGTTCGGTAAGCTAGTGATCAAAGCCAAACATTAAATTAAAATGTTTTCTATTAAAATATGAATCTGCTTATGCAGATTATCCCACTGAATTATTCCACCATCTGCAGAATTTGTGCCTTTTTGTTTGACTCATTTATTACAAGTAGCTTATCAGCAATGGCACCCACTATTAACATAAATAAGAGAGTCTTAGATGACCATAGGAAAAGACAATTGGGAAGTGGTACCTTGTTAGAAAAATTAAAGAAACCAGCACTGTGTTTTCATGCCATGTGTTACAGTATCAATGGGACTGTGCCTTTAAGAAATTCAGCTGTAGTTCAAAAAGAAAAACAACTGTTAATTGTATCATAGAGAATGTTCAAACTTGAAGATGCTCTTTGTTGATCTAGTTATAATTTTAATGCAGAATATGCATAAAGATGGAAGCCTGTCTAATGAATAATGTGTACTACTATCTGTGGTCAGATAAAGTTATTGAGAAAATTTTTAAATCACATTTTAATTGAAAACATGCTACATTTTGTTGGTGCATTAAAGAAGATGCTAAAGAATATCACCTAAGAGGTTATTTTGAACAGTATGGGAACACTGAAGTGACTGAAATCTTGACTGACCGAACTAGTGGAAAGAAGAGAGGCTTTGGTTTTTGTAATCTTTGATGACCGTGATTCGGTAAACAAGATTGTCATTCAGGAGTACCATATTGTGAATCGCCGCAACTGAAGTAAGGAAAACTCTAAACAAGAGACAGCTAGTGTTTCATTCAGCCAATGAGACCAAAATGGTCTGGAAACTTTGGTGGTGGTTGCAGAGGTGGTTTTGGTGGGAATGATAACTTTGGTTGTGGAGGAAACTTCGCCAGAATGGCTTTGGTGGCAGACATGATGGTGGTAGATATGGTGGCAGCTGGGATGGCTAGAATGGATTTGGTAATGACGGAGGCAGTTTGGAGGGGTGGCAGGAGTTACAATGATTTTGGCAGTTGCAATAACCAATCTTCATATTTTGAACCAATGAAATGAGGAAACTTTGCAGGCAGAAGTTCTGGCCCCGAGGGTGATAGAGGCCAATACTTTGCCAAACCACGAGACCAAGGTGGCTCTGGTGATTCCAGCAGCAGCAGTAGCTCTGTCAGTGGCAGAAGGTTTTAATTACTGCCAGGAAACAAAAAGCTTAGCAGGGAGAGGAGAGCCAGAGAAATGTCAGGGGAGCTACAGGTTACAACAGATTTGTGAACTCAGTCAAGCACAGTGGTGGCTGGACCTGGCTGCTACAAAGAAGGCATGTTTTAGACAATACTCACGTGTTTGGGTGAAAAAAATGTGAGGACTGCATCTGTGACTAATTGTATAAAAGGTTATTTTAGTTTCTGTTCTGTGGAAAGTATAAAGCATTTCAGCAAAGCGTTTTAAGGTTTGTTTTTTTTTTTTTTTTTGCACCCATGCTGTTAATTGCTAAATGTAATGGTCTGATCATGACACTGAATACCGTTAGCCTTTTTTAAAAAAATAATTCCAAATATATGGTCGTTAAACTCAAATTAGTGTCCTTTTGATTCCTGAACTCTCAGGATAATGGTGAAGAAGAGCATGTGTCTGCTAACCAGAGGCTAGAAAATGTGGATAATCAGGATGGTCTGGACTGCAGCTCATATATGGTCAGATCAGACACAGTACCACACACAGAAAGGGGTTTGTAAGCAGACTGTGTCAGCAATTTTCTTCTTGGATGCAAAGGATTATAAGCCTAGCAGAAAGTAAATAGTGTTGCTTACAGTTACTGAAGGCTGGACAAAGGCTGCAGACAAAGTGGGCAAAGAGCTAAATTAACTCCGCAGTTCAAAACAAGAGAGTTCTGTATGTTCAAGGATAAAAGAGGATTTTAGAACTTTATCCTTGAGCTTTTCCAGAAATCCAGAACCACAGTATGTTTGTACACACCTTGCCAATGTACACATCTGTGCTTGCTAACATAGACAGTGTTAGACGACCTACACATAGAAAATAAAATGCACTTTTAATTGTAAGGTAGACTCCAAATGTATAAAGACTTGGCAAGTTTCACGAGCAGTGCATAGAAAAACTAACTTTTTCCCTTCTCTGATTTAGATTGTAAAACATGACTTTAATATTTAAATAGTGGCTATTTCAATTGTAATAATGAAATAGTACTCTTTCATCCATCTCTAACTTTCCAGACATATCAAATGGCAATTTTATTACCTAATTTTTGAACATCCTGGAGTTCTTAAGAACCATCTGGAAGAACATTACTTGAGTCTGGGTGAGGAAGTCTCTAATTTTCAGAATTCAGTGACCCAAACAGGTTGTGGGAATGTTGTTTTATTATTAGCTTAAGACCTCAGAGATATGTTACTGTGAGAACATGATTTTGAAGAATCTTAAATTTACAAAACTTTTCAGTGAATTTCACCATATGAAAAATTGCACATTTACAAGCATGTGAAACATAATACTTGAGAATACTATTCTGTCTGTAAATAGTCCATTAAATCTCTCACATCAGAATTGCTGTTATCAACTATGACATATATTTGCTCTTTTTGGCAACTAATGCACTGGAGTAAATTACATAGTGATTTTACTATGTAAATTACTATGTAATTTCCTATGTAAATGAAAAGTGTTAATAGTCTCCCTGGTAAACTGATTATAAACACCTCAAAGGTGTTTATTCATCTATGTACATTGATATTAAAGTGTGCCAGTCTTCTAAAAAATATCTTCTTATAATGAATATTTTTTTAATTTGTAAAAAAATTAGTTTCTTGAGCCGATCATCAATTGGACAGGAAAGTGCTGAAAGAAAACAAAAAATTAAATTTACTTGGAAAAACAAATGAAGTATAAATGGATTCCTGGAAGTGCCTCAATAATCTAATGGAGGCAGCAAATGAAATATGTTTTAGTTTTCCAGTTGGGACTGGATTTTAAGTTCCTAATCAAAGTAAATCTTCAAAGATTAAATAAAATAAATATTTTTAGTGATACTATGTACTGAAAAGTTTTAGCTGGATAGAGTGACAACACTGATATTAAAGCAGACACAGCTTTCTAAATGTAGCCTAGAATCCCACTCCCTTCTAGCACCGTTACACAGACTGACCACAGTTTTCCTACAGATATGGAGGTGAGTTTGGGATGATAACTTGAAGGAGAAAATACTGAGCTTCTTGAATTTTGTGATCATTTCTTACTTTATCTTCGTATCTAAAATGCTTAGCTGTAAGAAATTGACATCTTACATACACTTTATTCACTCATTCAGCAAATGTTTGTTGCATGGGCATGTGTTTTACTTACTGGGATCAAGTCAGTGAAAAGAGCAAAGAGAAATCCCTACCTGCCTCATGGATTTTATATTCTCATTTTAAGTATTATTGTATTCAGTATCTTTTGAATGAATATTTGTGGAATGAATGATGAAGGAACAGCCTTTTGGGAAAACTAGAAAAAAAGCATTTTGAAATTTTGTAATTATGATCATTTTCCCATTGTCACCGTAAGGAAATTGTGAAGTGTCGGTAGAGCATACAAGTTATTTTGGTTTAATAGTATTTTGAAGAAATGTAGCCGCCTCACCATTTGCATTTAAGTTAAAAGCCATATTTCAAAAATTCTGTCTCACACATGAAAAAATCATTAAATCATATTTTAATATTATATCTTCTTTCTTTGGAAAATGTTTAAGTGAAATAGGAATCTGTATCTGTTGCTCCTATGTTCAGATCTAATAACAGATCTCTAGACTCTGAAAGTAAATTTATGTTTATTGGAGGAGACAGCTTAGAATAGTGGGAGGGCAGGTAAAGGAAGTGTTGCTTGTCTACTGGCGCCGAGTGGTAGTCTCAGGACAGAAGGTCTTAGATCTCTCACTCACAGTGTTACAGACTGATGGACATAGCCCATCCATAACACCTAAAGAACAGCTGAGAAGTAAAGGGATGATGTCACTCTCAAAATTTCTCAAGATGAAAATTTTGAAAGACAGGAAGATATTTTTGAGAAAAGTAAGGATACTCTGGATATAAAAATGTTTTGCTTTGCCTTTTTTTTTTTTTTTCAGATGGGAGCATGTTACAATAATGCCCAACCCTTTCTTCCATCCCTCTCCTGACATAAAAGCAAACACACACTAAAGAAGGATTAGCCTATGAATTTTAAAGAGACCCGGCTCTTATATTGAAAAAATATACTTTCTAGTTTTCTTGTTAGTATAAATACATCTTTTTCTTTCCAAGAAATAATGTCTTAATCACCAATCATTGTAAAATTTTGAATTATTATATACTTCCAGCACTTTGCTCTGAGAAATATATGTATATACACATGTAGATAGATATATTCACACACATTATACATGTAATTTTTTAAAAGAATCATTTTCCTACTCATCCCTTTTAGGGATGAATTTGTATGTTACATATAGGCAGTGTTTATTCTATTTACCAAATATGGGTTTTTGTGTTAAAATATTTACATCTACATATTATAACTTAAATATAATTACATTTTAATAAAAAAAAAACCCTTTACTTTTCTTCTTAGAATAACTGAAATGAGGAATCTTAAATGATTTCAAATTTAGAGATGAAGGAATAGGTCCCATTTAAAATTGTCGTTTTACTTGAAACGTATTATTATCCTCATTGGTAGTAATGACTAGGTCATAATGACTTTGAACCTATAAAAAAAGACTATCATACAATAATGAATCTTATATTCCTGATTTGATAATGTAAAATCTTAAGTCCTTAAACACTTGAAGAGTATTTTCACATTATACCAAAATGAAGTAAACTGTTTTTCAGTTTCAGTATGATCAGAAATATAATGATAAATTTCACAGCATTAAACAAATAAGATAGGTACTTTGGCTTTAGCTATTTGAAATATTTAACTTTTATACTTATAGTGGGAAGCTTGGGGCTTGGAATCAGAACTGATTTTGAGTCTCCTAAATATTGCCAACTACCTCTGAGATTCAGCTTGTTCATTTATGAAATAGGATACATTTTACTTATCTCTTAGTGCTATTGTGACGATTAAGAGGAAAATTTATGGAAAAAACAACAGGTAATTTATAAGTATGAAGTATGAAATAATATCATAATAGTTTTCAGTCACCTGTAAGTTTGAGTGGCCTTTGGAGATTTTAGAAAACACAACATAGCAGTTCCCTAAGTGTTGCATTTCTGATTCAATGTGTCTGGAAATGAAGCCATCTATAATTTAAAGATTCTACAGAGGATTCCAACACCCAACAAGAGCTTCTGTATTATTGTTGTTGTCATTATTATTATTATTATTAGTTGAGATATTCTACTATTATACCTTCCTGAATCTTTTTTTTTTTAAACTCCATCATAGGCAGAGAAAAATCAGAGTCCAGGATTCCCTAAAACACTTGTTCTGCAGACCACCCTTAGTGCTCTTAAGGGGAGAAATTGCAAAGTAAACCCAATACAGAGATTCTACTGCAAGGAACAAGAAAGAAATCTACTCTATCGCTGACACCTGGAAATAACTGCCCCAGAAAGGGCATAAGAATTCTTAAGATTTTTTTCTTAGTAATGTTACAGAGTAAAATTCCATTTCAGACCAAAAGTAATTTAATAATAAAGAACACAGATGTTCAATATGGAGATAAGAAAGGGTATGAAAGTTCTTGCCTGGATCCACTCAACTTCTTACAAGTCAGCTGATTCATTTTAATAAATTATCCCTTTTCAATTAGAACTAATCAAAATGGAACACTTTTCAATTGGAACTAATCGAAATTGAACACTCAAGTATTCAAAATTTCAAGCAAATCATAACATCAACTTCGCTTCAAATTTTGTCAGTTAAAGTTTTTTGGGGGGATGGAGTAGGGGATTATAGTGTATAACTATTTTCCATGCTAAATAAGAAAGTTAAATGAGACACAACCCCATTATCAAGAAACAGAGTCTTTTGGGGGAGGTGACAAATAAACAGATCGCTATAAGTTACTGTCATAAGTGCTATAAGCTAGAAAAGCATCTCATGTTATTGTGGGACATAAAAATGCCTGCAGTATTTGTTAATGTTGAGATTATCAGAACAAACTCCTAAGGGGAGGTGGTTCTGAAACTTTATTCTTAAATGACAGAGGTGTCCAGATGAAAGGAGTAGAAAGAGAACAAAAGCAGTCCAACAAGAGAGAGTTTAATTGTAAAGTCATGGAGGAGTTAAAAAGAGAAAGACCCTGGTGATCTGGGGAATGGAAAGAATTTTAGTATAACTTGAGTATAATGTGCAAAGGGAAGGATGTAGGGCAAGATTGAGAAGTGCCTTATACATTAGGCTAAGGAACTTGGGCTTGTTCCTGGAAGCTGTAATAATTCATTGAATGATTTAAAGATGTGTGTTTTATTTATGCTGAAAAGAAACACATCCATTAATTGAATTTTTTCATCACTTATCATGCTGAGGGAAGTTGCTGAATTTAATAAAAGTCGTTTAATGTCAGGGAAAGAGTGCTACTTTGGGGAAAAAAAAGACCATGGATTGTATGAATTTCTTATATAACATTGTCATTTTGCAGTTGACATATATTGGAGGACTCCTACTCCCCACTGCACACATAACCACAATTAATGCAAGTAGGTCATCACAAGGTAAGAAGTGTCTTATACTCTTTCCTTTAACTATCCATCCAAAATGCAAACAGATCTCCTAGTTGCTAAATTTAGAGTTTAGATAAATTGTTCTTTCTCCATTGAAACAATTGCAATACTATATAAATTTATTATTCCCTAGCTTAGCCAAACCAAACCAAACCAAAACAAACAAACAAAAAAACCACTTTGGGATAAAAAAAATAAACTAGATATCAACTGATCTCTTTGGTTCTATTGCAAGGAAACTCAATAGGTAATTGAACTTTGAGTTTAAAAATTAATAAATGTCTTAATTAATGTGTTCCCAAAAATGACTGGGTGAAAATTATGGTTGGTAATATTCATATTCAATTTGTATGTTTAAATGTTCCTAGTAAGTTTATTCATATCAAAATTTAGTTTTGCATCCTTTAGAGTATAAGAATATACCTTCTAATAATTCATATAAAAGTCTCTTATACTTGCCTCACCTTCATGAATGTGACTTAAATACATAGGTGATATGTCTATAGGGCAAAAATTGGACAATTAACATTACATTATGTAATATTTATTAATATTTCAGAACAATATAGACTTATAAGGCATGCCTGTCACACTTTTCCTAAAAGGATTATTTTGCATATCCTAGATAACAAACAACAACCAGAGTTAGAACTTGAGAAGACAGTGAAGGGAAAAAAAAAGTGGGTCACTGTGATAAAGAGCAGACATTAGAAGGTAGTATTTTCAAATCTCAAACTCCCAAATTTATCCCTTCTCACCCATTTCCCCCTGTAACCAGAAGATTGTTTACTATGTCTGCAAGTCTGTTTCTGTTTTGTAGATGAGATCATTAGTGTTCTTTTTTCTCTTTTGTAGGTTCCACATATTAGTGATATCATATGGTATTTTTCTTTTTCTTTCTGACTTACTTCATTTAGAATGACCATCTCTAGGTCCATCCATGTTGCTGCAAATGGCATTATTTTATTCTTTTTTATGGCTGAGTAGTATTCCATTATATAAATATACCACAACTTCTTTATCCAATGATCTGTCAGTGGACATTTGGGTTGTTTCCATGTCTTGGCTACTGTTAAATGTGGAAGAATGACAAAGAATAAACTAAGCTGAAAAGGAACAAAAAAAACTATAGGAAAGCATGAAGAAATTAAAGTATATAAAAAGTATAAATTGTTGAATTTGAAAAGAGATTAAAATAAAGTACATGGATAAATAAATCCTCCCTAATTTCTGTTTTCTGGAAAATCCTCCCTAATTTCTATTTCCTGGAAATTAATTTAAAAAAAAACACATTTGTGTATGGGAAATGAGATATAATTACACTCAAATTTATGAACAAAACTATCCTAATTGTTTAAAAATTTAAGGACAAGAAAAGTTCAAACTATCAAATTGTTTTAAGAAGGGATAGGTAATCTGAGTAGGTTAAAACCCAATCAAAAATGAATAAACTTTTAGAAAAGACCTCTTCCTACCCTAAATTATTATATTATGATTTTGAAGGCAAGTTCTTATAAATCTTTTAAAGAAAAAGTTAATTTCCATTACACTAAGACATTTTAATAGATTGCAATATCATTTAACATTTTTAGTTTATTTTAATGATGCTTCCTTTATGTTGATACCAAAGTCTACCATCAAATATGCTCCATCTTTATCATTCCTTGTTCTGATAAGTTACAGTTTCAGAATCCCACTGGCCATGCCTAAAGGATAACTGGAGTTATCCTTAATTCCTCTTCCTCACTACTCACATGAAACCAATCGTAAGTCCTAAAGATCCTACTTTCTAAATACCTCTAGAATTAGTCTACCTCTCTCCATCTCTATTGTCCCCATTGCCATCGTCTATTCGGGCCTATTAGTTTGTGACTTATGTCATTATGTGTATTTCTGGTCACTTCCCATCCATTCTCTTTGCTATAACTTGGAAATTCTTTTTAAAACCTAGATATAATATCACTTCCATTCTTAATGCTTATCAATGATTTCTCATTTGTCATTTGGATAGAGTCTAATATCAAGCACCTTTTCAAAACTTGTAAGGTACTTCATCGTCTGACTCCTGTGTACATTTTTCAGTAGGGGTTAACAGTCTATTCTGATACACTGAGAGTTCTGTGAACTTGAATCCCTAGCATCTGGAACACTCCCTGAACATACTCAATGATAGAAGTCAATCCTGGAAAGCTATAGGGGGACATCATCCAAGAACATCTAAAAACTTCATTATGTTTAAAGATGGGTCAAAACCCCACCCCTCTTTACTCTGATACTGTCATTCATCCCCCCAGTTAGCAGAATGCTTTGTATGTAGGGGACCATGAATAAATGTATAATGAATGAGTAAATGCATATGGTAAGTTAAAAGCTTCATGGAAGCCTGGAGCCTTTATATAGAGTTCATTCCGCTGAGCTCAAGGACAGATACTCTTCACAAAAATCACAGAACCAAAGCCTAGTAGATCAATCAGTGCTAGAAAAGTATTGCATTCTATCCATTTTCTTAATTGCATATAATAGAAGATATGTTAACATATCTGTGAAATAGTGCAATCTAAAAATCATATAGGCTATGGTAGTAAAGAGTAGCTCACGGAAGAGAATGTGCAGGATAATTTTTGTGATCCTACCCAGCAAAATTCTGCATCCTAATTTTGGGAAGTCTTCATTTTGAGTGAGAAACATTACAAAAGAATTAGTATAAAGAGGTATGAATGTCCATAACTCAGAAAAGATTGTAAATAGTTGCAATAGATTTCCCCTTATGGTCTTTTTTCAACTTAAAGTTATAAATCAAATGTGATGATTCCCATATGGTGTGTCTTTTGGGGGTTTGCTGGATATTTTTTGTTTGTCTCTCCAGATCTGATCTCTACTCCATTCTATGCTCCGAAGGTTGAACTCTGTAACCTTCATCAGTTTGGGTCCTGCTGGCGCAAGATGGGAGGTAGAAAGAGAGAAAGGTCAGGGAAGTTATTCTTCTGGCTCTTTCCTTGCTTGTCTTCAATTTGTCAGTGACCATATTCTTCTATAGACCACAGTTACTGTTAGACTTCCCCTCTTATAGTTGTAACTGTGTCTCGGCTTTTACCGGATTATGGTGACTTTCTCCCTCCACTTGCCCTTGCAGGCCTAAAGATGGGTAAGGCTCCCTGATTGCTACCTCTGGGTGCTGCATTCCTTCTTGATGCTTTTCTTGTAGACCTCAGATCTTTGCAAATAATTTCTTAATGAAACAGTCCATGATAACCTCCTTTGAGTTTGCATTAAATTGAGGGCTGTTAACTTGAGAGAAATACCACAAAGCATCATGAATTAATTTGTACCTCTCTATTTTGTCTTTGAATTCATACTATGAGCAACCATAGTCCAAAACCATTTTGGTGTCTAAGGACTAAGCTTAACATTTTCCACTGAGATATGCTAAAGTAAAATTTTGCTGTTCATGTAAGTTGCTTATAAAAGGATTTAACTTTAAGCCCTTTTGAATGTCTTTATAGATTCCTTAGAGTTCTGAAAAAGATCCCTGGAGGATTTTCTTGGCTTTCCATTTGTTTGTATCAAAATAAGAATCAGGGAAACAACCCTTAATTGCTCAGCCATGGGGCAGTCGGGGCACATTTCAACATGTCTGTGATCAGCTATAGAATCAGAAAGAATATCTCTGACATGCCCTCTCTGTCTCCACTGCCATGAAAACTCTCTTCCCAGTCTATTTATCCTAAAACTCAGGGGCAGCAATACTGAGAGACAGTTCAAGAGCAATAATACCTTTAAACATT
The DNA here is from genome assembly GCF_009834535.1 of Camelus ferus. NCBI lineage: Eukaryota > Metazoa > Chordata > Mammalia > Artiodactyla > Camelidae > Camelus > Camelus ferus. Next base: position 32,703,760 of record NC_045698.1, on the reverse strand, counting down.
TTCTAGGACAGTGAGAGATCCCGATCCTCCTTAGCACAGAGGAATGTCTTGGCATTAGATGCTTAAAGGAAGTTAGAGGAAGAAAAGTCTTTCAGCAGTTGAGTAGATCATAGAACTCTTCATAAAATAGGAAGCATTTGCATTAAATCATTAAAGATGTATTTTTATCGTTCTTACTGTTATTAATCTTATTGTTATTTTATTTATAAGGTAAAAGGTATTATTGAAAATGCAACTGTAAACAAGGGCATTAGAGCGAGTAAATACAAATAAATAGAAGGCAGTTTCAAGGGACGGAAGTTGAGTAGGGCCAGTTGAAGCAGAGGCTCATTTTAAAAGATTACTCAAAAATGTTTGATAAGATGGACTGGAATAAAATTAATAGGTAAAGTAATTGAATATTTTTGAGTCAGGGTGTGACAAGAACATCAGTGATACTGTGTACTCTGAAAGCGTCATGCAAAATGGATTAAGACGGCAGACTAAGGCTGTTACAATAGTCTGTGCGTGAGGTAATGTGGGTCTGAACTGGTTGAGTTGCAGTGAAAGGCAGTGGGAAGAAAGTATCCAATAAAAAACAGGTTACAGAAGAATTAATAAAATTCAGGCAGATGCAGATGTTTTAATTTCAACCCTCTTAATACTTTAGTTAAGCCATGTAGACTTTTCATTACTATGTTAATTTATTTTCAGTATAGATGATTTTACTCTTTCGTAAACTATGTTTTGTGAATGTAATATTCTGGAACCATTGCCAAATTCCGTAAGATATTAGGGGAAAAAAATCAACAAAAAATGATTACGTAGGTTTGTTTTGCCTGAAATCTTCGGCTTCTTTCAGGAAGAGTATAAGCTAATTACATTGGCCATGCAGATACAGATTGTTCAATTGTGTGGATAAAAGCTGCAGTTACTATGGTGCTTGCAAAGTGAAAAAATTATATCGCTAAACTCAAATGGGTGATAATGACCTCGCCCCCTTATAACCCTATGATGTACATATGCTTACTATGTAAGATCTTACTGTTAAGGACATAGCAACAAACAAACAAGTTTATATAATGGTTTTTCATAAAGAAGTCAAAATTCCTTCTCAAAGAAGAAGTCAAAGAGATGTGTATATTTTGAGGGCAGGGAGCTTGTAGTTTTGACTTTTTAGTTACCCAGTTACACTGTAATAGTTATTTATAAATTTCTGTAAAATAGTCAAATAATTTATTTATAAACTGGATAACCTAATGCTTAGTAAAACCACATTTGATTTTTTATTTTAAATTTTATTCAACGATACCTACCTCTTCAAAGTCAGGGAAGAGCTGATTGAAACTAGACACAAAACCTCAACTGCAGATTTCTTATAATACCAGATATTCCAGCTACAATATTGAAACTAAATAGGAAATTTAAAACAAAGCAACATATGTATTAGATTTCTCAGAATCAAACCTTATACCTGTGAATGCTCTCATTTTCCTAAGAGCCCTTCATTTTGTACCTGACAGAGGAACGGTCAGCCCCCAGAGAAAAACAGTTCATTGGCATTAGGCTAAAGTCATTATCTCAAATTTCAAATTTCAAATCTCTCCTCACCCACCATTATTCAGACCTCCGTGGATAGTTCTGGCAAAGATTGCTGAAACAACACGAAAGACTACCAGGACAGTATTTAGTGCTTACTGTATCCTGGCAAGTGCTTCCTCTTTACAAAAATGGATTTGGAAGATTTCCCAGACTGTGCTTTTTTGCAGCCTAAAGCACGAAGTCTGTATAGACTGCTAGGTGGGATGACAGAGTGTGTTCACAGCAAGCTGAATATGTATTCTCTCTGCCCTTCCTCTCTCTCCTCTGGATGCTTATAAATCATTTTGTTAGATGATTACTATTGAGCATCTTGTTTTAAAGATAAATCCCGAATTTTACACAGTTGTTGACTCTCTAATGTAGGCTCAGTAAGGGACCAGTGAGAAGCCATATTTATTTTTAAGATGAATAGCTTTCTTTATCTTTTTTTCTGGGAAACATTTGCAGATAATATCCTCCACATGTAGTTTCTCTATGACAGTGTATCTACTAATGGAAAGACCTTCTGATGGCATCATATGTCTGGATGACTAAGATATTTTTTCTAATAATATGTTGCTGGATTATCTAAACCAACTGTTTAAAAATTGTTTTTACCTTTGAAAATATCTATTTCTAAGTTGTTTTACACTTTTTTTTTTATCCTGACAGGAACACTAATTCATCCTTTTGTTGTGTCATTAAAAGAACATCATGATGAAAGAAACCTAAAAATTGTAGGTACATTGTTAGCATATTTGTTTATTGCACAGTGAGAGAACAGTGACTCTGTATCAGTTGCTGAATATTCTGGGAGGACTCAATGATGAGTGCAGTGTGAGGCATGGCAGTGAAGGATGTAATATAACACTGTAATTTGGGGGAAAATAAGTTGGAATTTACTCCATAGAAGATATGCCCATATTACTGGAGGGTCCCCTTTATAAAAGATCAATAACAGAATCCATCATGGGGGAGTCTGGCAAGACCTAGTGATGTTCAAGAATCCTCAGGGGCAATGAAGAGCAGGACTTCCATCCTGAAGAGAATGGAGAAATTCAGGCAGTGAATCAATGCAGAATATGGGCTAGGTCACCCAATCCCCATTAGCATGGGAAGCCATGACTTCAAGGCCATTAGGGCAACCTTAAGCCTGGCTGGGAGTACAGTGGATTTAGAAGTTGGAGAATCAAGATCCTGGTGATGGGGTGAAAGAACTAAAAGTCAAACCCTAGCCAATAATTGGTGTGAGTTTACTGATGTAGCTTGTGTACGTCAGAGCTGGCTCAGCCACTGAGATCTCTTAACAAGAAGTAGCTACAAGAAGCTAAGGAATACAAAGACAGCAGAAAAAAAAAAATGGAACAACAAAAATTAATACCTGTCGTGTGATTTAGTGGCTACTCTGTTAGGCTGTGGTCAAAACGATACTTAGAAAACATAATTTCCTTCTTTTAGAAATATAATTGGGAAATCCAACTTCTAAACAAATCAGCCAATGCAAAAGAGGTGAAACATTTCAAATGATAATCAGATTTTACCCATGAAAGATATATATTTGAGAGACATATTTCAAAAATAGTGTTTAAAATTTTTATGGGATTATTGTTCTTGTCATCGCCACTTTCAACCTCGAAACCACATGGCTTTGTAAAAGTTGCAGGGACTCTCATGCAGTGGACCTGAGAACACATCCTAGCTTTAACCCTCTGCAAGTTTTCTGTTTTGGTCAAAATTCTGAAGAATTTCTGGGAAAGACTTTTGAGATGGATTTGAAAAACTATGAGGGGTAGTAAATAAACAGGATAGTCCAGTCAAAGGGAATATTACTTACAGAATTCAAGATATCCTTGTGAACTTTTTGTGAGAAAGAAGAATATGATATTGGTGATATTGCCTAAGGGGAGTCTTTAACTGTATCGACCATAATAATTATCAGTGAGTTTTAAAATCAGTAATTATTTTCTAAATTCATTAGGAATATGGACAAAAATATAAGGGAACATATGGAATATAGTTTGGTTACATTCAGTAGTTGCCAAGCTTAAATGCTATATACTCTGTTCTTAGAAGAATATGTTGACAGAGCATAAGAGCATCTTAATAAAATCATCAGTTCATGTTGTTTTAAGTTCTGAAGTGTATCTAAGCACAAAAACTAACTTGTTAGATTCAAATGACACTATCAAGTAACTAGACTGTACTGACTGACAACAATTAATAAGATAATTAAAATTTTATCAAAATGACCAAAATTTGACTTTAAAAAATTGGCTTCAGCAAGTAATCTGTCACTGAATCTCAATGCCTTGAATTAACAACCCACATAATTTTACAACTAGATGGAAAAATATTCAGCTAATACTTTTATGTTTTAAGTAAGAGAAAGAAGACCCAGAATTTCTGTATCTAGAAAGCAACAGAATCAAAACTAGAATGTAGAGTCTTAGCCTAGAGCCCTTTCTTCTCCATCAATGACATCATTTCTCTTCCTTCTACCATAGAGCTCAGTGCTATAACTGAGTTTTCAGTAAATGCCTTCGCTCTTTTAACAATGATACGTTAGCACCGTACTTTATGCATAAAAGATAGTTCAAAATTAGTTGTTAGTTTAATTTGACTTTTGTTTTAGATTCTTTCTAAAGAATATTTTTGTGGTGTCATGAATGGATGGCTTCCTATAATTGGAAAGGGAGTGAAGAAGTCACGTGCCATATGTTATGTCTTTCAGAAGAATTACACTTGGACCATTAAGTATAACTTATCTGATATTTTTCAGTATGGGTTCAGTAAATATTTCTAATATTGTTAAACATTTTAAAGTACTTCCAAAGAGAGCAAGAAAGTGGTTTCAGTACTTTCAGAGAAAAGTTAATTCACAAAGGAAGCTTGTGTTTTATGAGGCTTTCCTGAATTACAGAAATTAAAGATGGAAGGACCCATTAGGTCATTCAGTTCATTCCCTTAAGAGTGTGGAATTGCTCCCTGAAGAATATGCACTAGAGCTTTTCTGGAAAGGAAACATTAAAACTCAACTGCAATTGAGATAGTAAATTTGTAATTTATGCACAATAAAGGTTTTTTCTCCACAGATATTAATACTACTGCATATTTTAAAATCTGGCTAAAGCATTAATAAAGTGATTAGCAGAAGTCAAGAAGGCCATTTGTTAGTGTACTTCCTGATGAAATAAAAAGCTCCTTAGGCAATTAGTTTGGAAGGAAATGAAAACGAACCCCTAATTCCTCCTCTTTATGCCACCCATCTAAGGCTTTTCCTCTTTGTTCCCCAAAATACAGTTTCAGTGTCCTGTAATTAAGGGGTAATGGTTTCTGCTTGGGAAGCATCATGGATAGAAAACTTCTATTAATTTCTCTTGTTCAAGCATAGTTTCCATGCAAGCCTTTTAAAAAGATAGTGTTCAAAATATTAATTTGACCAATCGATAAGGTCAACTTTTGCAAGGAATGAAGTTGCTCGGTGTCTTAGGATCTCAAAAATAGTTCCTAGCCTCAAAAATGCTTTCCCATGAAACCACAATGGCACCTGGGAATGTAACCATAGCATCTATTTCTTAGGCTAACTTTTCCCAGCATATTTTTCATAGAACACTAGTCTTGAGATAATGGTTCTATGAAGAAATTTGGGAAATGATGAACGTTTTATTTCCTCTCTTAGAGAGGCAAAATGTCCATCAGTGACTTAAAGACTGAAAAACCCACCATATGAAAAGCTGTTTACCTTTGAGAAGCCAAATATTTAACCTGGAAAGTTTTTTTTTTTTAATTTTATGACCATTTATTAATGGTCAGGGAATATACTTTTGGAAACACTGCCTTAGAAATATGCAGATTCTCCCTTTAAATGATGCATTCCTTGGGTGAGATAACACCAGTGTTTATCGGAGATTTAGTCTGTAGTGTGAATCAGGGTATCTTTGAGATTTTGTGGTAGGTGGTATTCTAGAAGAAAGAACTGAAGGAATAGCAGGGCAATAAAAGGGCTAGTTTTGGAGCATGTGCACTGTCCATAAAGTCCTCATTCACTTGTTCATCTTTTATCTATCCTTGACCTTTTCCATGTGGTTAGCATGGGCCTTTCCTTGGGGAGTTAGTGTTATCTTAGGCAATGCCATTGATAATTGATCTTTTTTTTTTTTTTTTTTTTTTTTTTTTGCATGTCCACATTGGCTCTGTAACTTCCTGACTCCCTTAGGCTAAAATGGTCTCATAGGATTTCTTTTTAGATGGCAGATTTCTTGGTCTTGGTTTAGTCTTCAAGCAATGATTAAACTGGAATCAGCACAGTAGGTCTATTTGCCAAGGCTGACCTCTAGTTTCTGCTTTCAGTTTAGGGCAGGAAAGGACCCAGAAGAAGGAAACAATTAGCATTCAAACTAGTTCTCTTTGCCCAGATCCACAGTAACCTTTGGTTTTCACACAAAATGATAACCTATCCGGTTCTCAGTTTCATTATGTGAAAATTAAGGAGTGAGGGTGAAAAAAGATGACATATATGATTCCTTTCAAATTTACCTATGACTAGAACCTACACAGGTAAATTATAGGAGGCAGCTACAAAAAGATACAAATTCTTAGGACTAAAAGATGATAAAAATAATAACAATACTATAACCAGTTGTGTGATATTATAAAAAAAATATAAAAACTGAATTTCTTCTGCATTAATGTCCTCAACTGCTCAATGAGAACTAGCTAGTAATTAGGAAGAACATTTTCAGTTCCTAGAATCAATGAATTACTCTTGTTTAGATATTGAATTTTACCTGTTTCTGGCCAAGATGGAGAATAGCGACTGGATTTACCTTCCAGACGGAAATAACAACAAAAAGGAAAAAAAAGAAATAAAACAGTGGTTTTTAAGACGCTGGACATTACACAATAAGAGATAGTAATTTTTAAGAGACAGGGAGTAAGTGAGATGAACCTCATGGCTGTCCCCGATTTCTACCTTGAGAGAGAATCTAGGCTGTATCACAGGAAAGGGAAGCCCACTTGGAGTCTGGGATCCCCTTGAATTGAGGAGACATAGCAGAGGATTTAGGAAGACCAAGGTGGCAAGTAGTGGAGAGGAAAACACTACATAGAATGAGAAACTCAGAGATCTGCAGAGGGCCACCTAAGTATTCAACAGGCTAGATCAGCACATGCATGTGAAAAATCTACCCAAGACTAGGGGAAAGAACCACCTAAAATGATTAAGGGGAACAGCGCCCACTGCTCACCTGGGATCTAGGAGAGTGACTCTTTCTAGGATCCATCCTGGATTGGGTGGAGAACTTAGTAAAATCTTGCTTAGAAGTCAAGAATATTTAGCCCTACAACAAGTGCTGAGCGAGGCCCACCTAAAAACATCCTAAAACAAGACTGAAAATAATTGAACTGTCAAGTAATTTCACAGCATCCCAAAACAAAGTTCAAGAATATTTATTGGAATGCGAAATATTTCTCACCTAACAATGTCTGACATTCAATCAAAGATGTCCAGAAATGCAAAACAGCAGGAAAACAAACAGGACCCGTAATGAGAATAATCAACCAGTGGAAACTGACCCAGAGCTGACAGAGATGCTATAATTAGCAGAAAAGGACATTAACACAGTTATTTTAACTGTAATCTATACGTTCAAAAAGGTAAGTAGAGATAATGGAAGCTATAAAAAGACCCAAATCAGATTTTTGAGATTAAAAACTACAATGTGTGAGATAAAAAAATAAATAAACTAGATGGGATTAATACCAGATTATGATTATGTATTAGGGAAGAAAAGATTAGTGATCTTGAAAACTCAGCAGTAACAACTATCCAACATGAAACACAGAGGAAAAGAGAATAAATTTCAAAAATGAACAGAGCCTCAGTGTCCCGGAGGCTCATACACATGTGCTTGGAGTCCCTGAAGAAAACAAGTAGGATGAAGAAGAGAATTTGAACTAATAATGGCCAAAACTATTCTAAATCTAATGAAAACAGTAAATCCATATATCTAAGAAGCTTTATGAACTCCAAGCACAAGAAACATGAAGAAAACTACACCAAGTCAACTCATAATCAAAGTACTCATAAACAGTGACAAAGAGAACATCTTAAAAGCAGCCAGAGGGGCAAAAATGTTGCATACAGACAAACAAAAACAAGGATGAGAGCAGATTCCTCATTGGAAACAACACAAGTGAGAAAATAGTGGAATGACATCTTGGAAGTTTTGGAAAAAAAAAAATCTGTCACTCTCAAGTACTATACTTGGCAGCAAAAATATCTTTCAAACACTGAAGCAAAATAAATACGTATAAAAACTGAAAGACGTAAGCACCAGCAAACCTGTAATACAAAGAATGTCCAAGGAAGTCCTTCAAGCAGGAGAAAAAGGCTATGAGATGAAATATGACTGACTTTCACTAGATGAAACCTTCTGTGGATCTACACAAAGGAATGAAGAATACTGGAAACGAGAACTAGATGTGGGGAATATATGACTGTTTTCTTGTTATTTAAATGACTTTAAAATATAAATTGACTCTTTAAACAAAGATAATATATTTAGGAGTTTAACATATAGGTAAAAATAAAATGTATGACAGCAAGAGCATAAAGGCTGAGAGAGGAGAAATGAAGTACACTGCACATGGAGTAGGATAATGTCGCCTGAAGGTAGAGACAGGGATTAGTTGAATGTGTATACCATAGAGCCTAACAAAATTAACTAAGAAAGAGTTACAATTAATAGACCAACAAAGGAGATTAAATGGCATCATCAAAATACTCAGTTTAACAGAAGCCAGAAAAAGTGAAAACAGGAAATAAAGATGGACATATTAAAAATTATATAAACCTAACTATACTAATAATCACATTAACTGTAAGTGGTCAAAACAATTGAATGGCAGATATTGTCATATTGAATAAAAAAAAAATCAAGACCCAACTATATGCTCTCTATAAGAAGTGCACTTAAAATACAAAGAAATAAATAGAGTAATAGAGGTAAAATTTTACTCATGTCCACATCAATAAAATAAAAGCTACAGTGACTGTATTAATATAGGACGAAATAGACTTTAGGCCAAAGAATATTTCCAGTATTAAGATAGTTATTTCATAATGAAAAGGGGAATCAATTCATAACAGTCTTAATTAATAAGAGAGTTTCAAAATCCCCAAAATTAGGAGTTTGGGATTAACAGATACACACTACTATATATAAAATAGGTAAACAACAAGGACCTACTGTACAGCACAGGGGACTATATTCAGTTTCTTGTAATAACATACAATGGAAAAGTATCTGAAAAATATATATATGTATGTATACATGTACAGAATCACTTTACTGTACATGTGAAATGAATATTGTACATCAACTACACTTCAATTAAAAAAAAAACTTAAAAAAAGAGAGAGCTTCAAAATACATGCAACAAAAACTGACAGAACTACAAGAAGAAATAAATCCATAATTATGGTAATAGATTTCAACACCCCTCTCTGAATAACTTTGAGAACAAGTAGATAAAAAGTCAGCATGTACATGATAAATTTGAACAACACTACCAACCAACTTAACCTAATTAATATTTATAGAACATGCTATGCAGTAACAATAGAACACACATTTTTTTCAAGTGCACACAGAGAATTCACCATGAAATTGAATTTTAAACAACTCAGATTTAAATCCCATTTATTATTAAGATATTTTATTCTTCACTTTTAAATGTTTGAAGCATTTCTTTAAAAAATTAATTTACAAGCATTTATTCTACTTTGCTTATTGTAGGTGTGAACACTTCTAAACCACATTTTCTTTGGGAATTTTAAATGTTACATCTATAAAACATAGAAATATACCCACTTACAGAGATACAATTGGTATTTCAAATATGTGTCTGGCCTGAAGAAAAGTTTCATGCCGTATTAAATCCAAAGACAAAGCACCAATTAATATTGAATACTGTTGCCCAGTAATATCACCTGGTAGATTGGAGCATGTTTATCTTTACCAAATATTAAAGATATTAATAATTTGGGGATTAGGAACATCTTCAAAAATGCTATTTTACAAATGTCCTTAATTTATTCATTTTAATGAATGTTTTTGGCTTAAAAAAAAAACTGCTTAGAATATCTCTCTACATTCTTGTGTCAAATAGTGACTTCTGTTTTCAAGAGGCTTACTCAGTGGTCCAAGATTTAACAGCATCTGCTTATCTTCCACGAAGGTTAAACAGGGATAAAATTGGCAATAGCTTGAAAGAAACAAGCGGTGTAGGGGAGTGAACAAGTTTAGTACTGGGTTGGCTTTAATGTTACACATCAGCTTAAAAGCAAACTTTCAGTGTTGTTCAGAGGTAAACTCCTTCAGTAAACTCTGCCTGAGCTGTGCAGTTCAGCCCGGAGCTGGAGGATGGCCTGTTTTTTATCCCTCCCCCTCCTACCCAGGTTCAAATTAGAGACTCATTAAAAAAAAAGTTATTGAAGTATAGTTGATTTACAGTGTTTCAGGGATACAGCAAAGTGATTGTACATACACACACACACACACACACATATATATTTTATATATATATTCTTTTTCAAATTCTTTTCCATTGTGGGTTATCACAAAATATCAAAAGAGAATCACTTTTATGATGCAGTGTATGTGTACAGGAACAGTACATGGTCCGAGAAACGTGGAGAGGCTCGTGTGGTATGTTACAGAGCTGAGCCTACTTTACATCTTCCACGCACTTTTGTTCATCAGTGTTATCTCAGTCCTCCCCAAAGCATGATGCTATAATTTTCTAGCCCTATTTAAAAGCAAAGAAGTTGAGGCGCATAGAAACTCAGCAGTTTGTGTCAGTTCAGAAATTAGGAAGTAGCAGGGCCCATTTTTCCACCCAAATTTCCAGTGAACAAATTTTTTGTCCTCTTTTGGGGAGGGTTGTATTTGTAGAGTGCTTTATTTAGTTCCACTCTAAACAGGCTTTGAGTCAAACAATCCTAGGTTAAATTCTCCCCCAGTTCCCCGCTGGTTACTTGACCTGAGCATCATTTTCTTCATTGGAAAAGTAGGAATCATAAAAATGTATAAATAAATGAACATACCTAAAGGACCTATTACAATACCACAGAAGACACTCAGTAAATACTAATTCTCATACCAGTATACAGACTTTTAAATCCTTGATTTTGTGATCTCTGTGTTAATAAATAAAGCTCTACAAGTAGATGTTGCAAGGCATCCAGATATGGTAACTGACATAAATGCCTGTGGAGAAGTTATCAACATGTAAGAAATACATAAAGGTAATTTGGAGCCATTCCTCACAGAGTATTTCTGACGTTAAATGTTACTTCTTAATGAATCAGTTTTAAGACTATTCTGTAATGTGGAGATTTAGATTGTGATTGGAAATTTATGACAATTACATTGATAAAATAAGAATTATTGTTTTAATTTTTTTTGTGTAATTATAGGACGGTTGGAAGATTGATCATTTTAATTAATCAAGCTGGATTTAGGGAGTTCTTCTGATCCTATGTTAAATCTAGAAACAATGCTTTTATTCCTTTCAGACACTTTCCAAAGAAGCTTGTTAGCTGATGATCAGGGAAAAGTAATATGACATGCATCATGAATATTTGAGATTTTAGTACCTGAGCCTCTTCCCTGTTTGTGTTGGCCTTTCTGATTTTCTTCCTTTAATAAGTATGTCATCAATTTATTATGATAATTAATGAAGATGTCCTGGGGTGGGGGGAATGCTTCCCTTAAGTAGGTGCTTTTTAAATACTAATAAATGACTTTGCTATTTTAAATTTTCACAACAAATTTATCACATGCAATAATGTACCATAAATTATAGATACTCATCATTAGTAATGTATAGACTATCCGATGTCAGACATACGAAATAGAGAGTGCCTTAAAATAGCCGTAATTGCCGTGGCTGTATTGTGTGTTCCCTGTTTGTAGGCATATTAAACATCTCTGTTTCAGTTCAGTAACATCCTACTTCCTCTGAGTATTTTTTGTACAATTAGCAAGCAACTTGTAACCACTATCTCTTACATAGCATTACAAGGATAAGAGGCTATTAGTTTTGGTCAAGTAAAGCTGGGTTTCAATGGGTTAACTGGGATCATTGCCTCGAGACTGTTCATATCCTCAGACTTCACAGCCTGAGCAGAGGCTGGCTCTGTAATAAGTCTCACATTACATGCGGATTAGATTTGTAGAAATCCTGTAACTCAATAGGTACCTGCCTATTCTCTCCTGGCGTCAGCCTGCCTGCACTGCTTTGCTCTGTAGACATACCTGGCATTCCACCCATGCCTCTCACTTACTAAGTGAACTGAAGTCTGCCTACCAAAACATTGGGGTATTGTCGTGAAGCAGAAACAACCCCCCCGCAGATGAGCCAAGTGTGAAGTCCGGCTTGCACGATGCCTTGTTCCATTTCTCCGAAGTGCACATGCTACTTTTTCTAACTTCCTCTTGCCCCACAGCTGGGTTGGAATGCTGCTGTTTCCAGGTGTTTGTCACTAGAATGCAGTCACTCTCCAAAAGTATGATGGCGTTGGGCCCCCTTTGCCTCCTCTCGTCCCTTCTCCCCCACCCTGGCCTCCTTGACCACAAGGCTTACCCAGTCTGGTCCCTCCCAACAGTGTACCTTGACAAACGTGTTTACTCTCAAAGGTGGGAAAACAACCAAGCACCCAGCACAACAAAAAACAGGCTTGGCACCAAATCCTAGAACTGTCAGTGCACTGGTTTCTGGGAGCTGTGCCAAACGCGGTAAGTCCTGCTATTTTAACACATATCTCTCGTTCTCAGAACAAATCATTCATTAAATAATTAGCATGTTACCTTGTTAAGAATCTTTAAAACTAAGGTGAGGTTTTCCTTCAGGAAGCACATCAGATTGTTTAGCATCTTTTTCTAATTAAGCATTAATCCCTCCCAGGAAGAATGAGTCACTCAAGCAAGTGAACTTTCAAAGATAAGGGATTTCTCTTTTGTAAACTGCAATTAACAGCTTTTAACAGCCAGCATTGCTCTGGTTTTCCCAGCAGTTGAAATGATTCTGATGATTTTTTTTTTCTTCTTGCTCGTTACGCAGCTAAACAAACTCAAGAAATGGAGACGTTTATGACAAACGGAGGGATGAGTTGAGTAGTTAGAAACCCAAACCACACCAAACCAAGCAAAAACCTTGAACTGTATTGCAATCCCATATAACATCCTTCTTAAAGGAGATCTTTCCAATGTGACAAGTAGTAGCACCGTCTTTGGGGACATAGCATGGCATTATGTGTGACAGCCTGGATGCAGCCTACCTTTCCCAGGGGCAAAACTTTTCCTGGCAGTCAAACTGTGACATATGTCTTAATTACAAGAAAACTTTTTAAATGCAAAAATTCATTCTACAGTTGTATTTAAAAGAAGCTTCGAAGAAGTCTTCAAGCTCAACAATTTTGTACCATTTGAATATTTATTTCCAATTTAAAAAAATTTTTATTGAAGTATAGTTGATTTGCAATGTTAATTTCAGGTGTACAGCAAAGTGATTTAGTCATACATATACATATGTATATATTTTTTCTTTTCAGACTTTTTTTCCATTAGATATTATTACAAGAAATTGAATATAGTTCCCTGTGCTATACAGTAGGTCCTTGTTTATTTTATATATAGTAATGTGCGTTTGTTAATTCCCATCCCCTAATTTATCACTCCTGCCCTTTCCCCTTTGGTAACCATAGTTTGTTTTCTATGTCTTTGAATCTGTTTTTGGTTATAAATAAAATTTGTTTCCAATTTTTAGTAACAAAAGCAAAGATTAAATCTTCATCCTTCCGTGTAAAAATGCGAATTGAGGATTAATGCTCTCTCTGATGTAGCTAGTAATTCTAGAGTAGTAGTCTGTTGTAAGTGGGTTCTTGACACTATATTTATTGTTTATTTATTGTTATATGGGAAAACCATACAGTTTTCAGGCTTCTCCATTTTCAAAAAGGGATATGTGGAAACAAAGAGGGGTAGGGTGCAAGAGTTATGTTGTTCAAAAAGGAAAAGCAATGCTGATTTTTCCTGCATATTAAACATTTTATTATTAGATCTGTCATGGCTGCCTCAAGGAGCAATTTTGTCTGTAAAATTCATAAAGTTGTAGACTTGTAAGGGACCTTAAAGCAGTCCATTCCAACTTCTTCACTTCATAGAAAATTAAACTGAAATTAGAGAGGCAAAGTGACTTATCCAAGGTTACACACTACCTCATGGTAAAGCCAGGACTAGAACCAGGTCTTTTAACACTCAGCTCAGGAAGTTTTGCTCTTTGATGCACCATGACGTCTGGGGAAAAGTCTCCCTCCAGCTGTAGGAAGACATTCCTCGGCTAATGATGGGGAATAATTCTCAGTGGTCACAGGTTTCCTCCTGCTGATATTTCCATTTGAGAACTGCAGGTGTAACTTGAGGAGAAAGGAGTAACACTGACCTGCAACAGGTCCTTTTTAAAATGACTGTTGCATAGATAGAGTGAAAATGAACAAACTGATAAATCGGCAAACTATCTTACAAAGCAGGGCATGGTTGGATTTCAGTGTGATTTTATCACTGGTGGAGGGAGCAGACGATCCTTTTCTATTTAAGCTTCATGATCACAGCAGCTAGTTAATACTTTCAGCACACTTTGAAGGGAGAAAAATTTGTCGCATGTTTTGAAAAATTATCTATATGAACTGAAGACCAACTTTCGTTCTCAATAACTTTATATCTTATTATGGGAATAAGAGAGACATAAAAAACCCACAAAAAACAATTTATACCAGAAGGGCTAAAGAATATAGGGCTGAAATTAATTTAATGATATGTAAAGCTGATGGTTTATAAGTTGTTACACATGTTGTGTTACATTAGTCAAGTTTTTGTATTTGTTTTCTGCATTTACATTTTTGATTAAAAATCACACTGGTAAAATATAAATTTCAACACACACACACATACAAACAATAACTGACATTAGGCATTTACAGGCAGGAAAGACAATTACAGTTATTTTAGTTGGGAAAAACCTTACTAAGAAATTGAGAATTCAGTTGGGCCTTGAAGATTGTGTCAGATTAGATACTAGTTTTACTTTTTGTTCAGAAGTTTGAGGAGAGCATTTATAGAAGAAATTAAAGACAGATCTTTATAAATTCACACACAGTTTTATATACATGGTAGTATAGAAAAACTACAGTTATGAGTTAACTCTTTTATCAGTAATCCACACGTTTGTTAGTCCTTCAAATCCTCCAAATGCAATTTAAGTCCCAAGTTCTTCATAAATTCTATTCAAATCAACTTCAGTTAATAATGTTTCTTTCCTCTCCTAAGAGCTCCTTGTACTTAATGTGTAAACTAGTTTGCACACAGGGATGTATCAGAAATACTCTGAAAAGAGAATTAATTCATCAGGATCTTGGGTAGATATTTTCCTAAGTATCTCAAAAAGTCTTTGGAGACAAGATAGAGAAATGTAAGGAAGACAACAGTACAGAGAAATGGACCTATAGCGGAATGAATCATGGGGTGGAATTGATGGCAATGTTACTGAACTGTATGTTTAGTTTAAATATGAATCAGTCATTTAATTTATTCCATAAAGGATTTCACATAAGAACTCGTCTCAAAATAAATTTTATCCAAGGGAATCTTAATGTCTAGTATATTCAAAAGGAGTTCATTACTGTCACCTTAAGTTTCTGGAACTTTTGCAAATCTCAAATTCCCAAAGTTGTCCCTTCCCACTCCTTTTCCCCCAGTAATCATAAAGTTGTTAACTATGTCTGCAAGTCTGTTTCTGTTTTGTTGACAAGTTCATTAGTGCCCTCTTTTTTCTTTCTCTCTCTCTCTTTTTTTTTTTAGATTTAACATATCTCAATAAAAATAGAAAATTAAAAGTTAAAAAAAAAGTTTCTGGAACTTTTACAAGCATTTATGCCAATTGTTTATCCACTTCACAAATCAAACATAAACTTCCAAGTCTTCCTTTGGAGACTGTACATTGACTTTAACACTGTGGGATCTTTATTCTTCATGGATAGACTAGATTTTTGGAAACAGTGATGGCAGCGTAATTTCACCAGCTTCCCAAGGCAACTGCTCTAGAAGCAGCGAGAACTGCAGTTAAGAACTCTGACATAGAAGCTGGAGATACTTGGGTTTGGATTGCTTGACTTAATAAGCACAAGCTTCTGCATTTTTAAATGAGGATACTAATTCCTACCTCAGAAGTTTAGTTATTGTTAAATTATATCACAGAAAGATGACATAGATTGTTGGAGTTTTAAAATATCCATTACTCTACAATCTCACCTCATGTTTGTTGCCTCACTCCATATTTTGTCACCTCATATCCAATTTTATGTGTGATAATTCTAATTTGTTAACATGTTTAACAAATCTACTTAAAATTCAGAACATTTCACCAGGGTTTTATTTTTAAGAGAATGATGTTAATCTATAAATCACCATTAACCAAATGTCAGATGATTTCTTTTCATAAAATACTAACCAAACAAAACTGCAGGTGTTAACAGAGCCCTCTATGATTCCAGGGATAGGAGAGTATGTGAGAAAAGATGAAATAGTAGACACATATGATTGAATAAAATTTCTTCAGTGAGCAAATGATAATCTTGCACAGAGACATAAATTGGTTCAGGCCATAAGAAAACAGGTGGTAGATGCATGTTTTAGAAAAAAAAAAGTAAATGTGTCAGATGGTCAGTCAGTTATTAATATTTACACATCTTCATGCATGAACAGTTCCCACCCTTTCATGGTCAACCCTAGTAAGACTGAAAGGGGATAATAATCTTTTTAAAAATCGATGGACTGAAACACTAAAATACTTTTATAGTTCACCTAACACTCAAAATAGACTTTATTTCAGAAATTAATTTCTCTATTATAGGTTTAATTTCTAACAGAATACTGCTTGTAATAATAATCATACTTTATGTTTCAAATATTTTTCTAATATTGGGTTTTCTCCCCTAGTGTTCTCTTATTCCAATTTTTTTTAATTTTGCAAATTTACTGCATTTTTCGTCATTCAAAGAATATTATCACATTATGGAAAATTCAGAAAAAGTGTTCAACTACCCTGATTTAGAGCCGACTGCCCTAAAATGACAGTCTTACAATGTTGGTATTTCTGGTTTCCATTCATATAATTATGTTATTTAACTTAAGTTTAATCACAGTATAAATATAATTTTGTATCCTCTTTTTTCATTCATCTTGATGAAAACTAGATTTTTTTCCCAGTCAGTCATTGTAATGCCTTTCAACATTTCCATTAAATATGTACTGCATTTAAAATTATCAGTGCTAGTGTATCTTCACCTGGCCTAAGATGGGCTTCATTATGTATTAAGAAATTCATTTACAGAGAAAGAATTCTAGTGGACTTTGTGGCCTGAGATTGAATCCTGGCTTGGCCACTGTGTAAATGCGGGCAAGTTATTTAAACTCTTTGTTTCTTTCCTTTTTTTTAATTGAAGTATAGTCAGTTTACAATGTTGTGTCAATTTCTGGTGTACAGCATAATAGTTCAGTCATACATATGCATACATATATTTGTTTTCATATTCTTTTTCATTATAGGTTACTGTAAGATACTGAATATAGTTTCCTGTGCTATACAGTGTAAACTTGTTGTTTACCTATTTCATATATAATAGTAAGTATCTGCAAATTTAACCCTCAGTGTCCTCTTCTGTAAATGGGGAAATATTTTCTCCTAGAGTTGTGGGAATTAAATTTAAAAATTCACATAAAAAGCACTTAGGAGAATGTAAACTCTCAGTCAGTATGAATGGCCCAGCAGTCAGGGCTCCCACTGCATTGCCCAAACCAGTGCTCATCCCTGTATGTCATACTGAGAACCTGGGAGTCAGCACAGTGATGAACATATGCTTTATTCTCCATGGCTCCTATACATCCTTTACTGGGCTGTGGATTATCACAAACAATATTCCACGATTACTTTGCAACTCACATTCTCTCAGAAATACTTCAGCAGCTTTCACTGTGAAGGGGTGCATTTTTTTTCCCAATGCTAAACACGACTGACAAAGAAATACAAGAGGACTACTCAATGAAATCTAAACACAAAGTGTTCACATTTGAAATGCTAAGATCCCCAAAATGCTGAGCCCTGTCACTGACAGGCATCCAAGTAGATTCAAAGTATGTCATTTGCTTCTTACCCCTTAAGAAGACCAAGTTGACATCCACGCATCTCCCAGTCCTCCCATCCTGTGTCACACACATCTAATCATAAATGCTGGTGCATAAAAAAACAAAACAAAACAAAACTCACCATTGGCTTCACACTTCTAACATGAGATGGGCTTTTTGAGGCTCTTCATTATTTCAGTTTGTCTGTAGGTGAAATAGAGGATTGAATTTGCAAAATGGAGTGAGATTATGATGCATTAATCTTATTCCGAATGTTAATTTATGGGTTTCATAAGATCTACTTTGCTTTAGAGCCTAGAAAATGTTTTTTCTCAGTAGCTCAATGGCTCAATTTCCATGGCAGTGCCACTCCAAGAAAATTGAGTAGTTATCAGAATGAGAATTTTTGTTCCATGCTGTCTGAGTATCTGGTGATAAATTTCATCCTACTCCAGTCAGAGCACTGTAATTAAAACACACACACACACACACACACACACACAACCCAATTGTGAAGTAAAATCCAAAATCTCTATATTAGCATCCCAAATCTTGCTTTAATAAAAGAATATATTTTGTTACCAGCCTAGGACTTTGTATAAACATTGCAAAGATAAATGTGAAAATAAATCCCAGCACATTTATTAAATTAACATCTTCTAAGAAAAGAACTTTATAATCATAATCAGAACGAACAATGAAATGTGCACTGGATTGGATGTCTGGAGTTCACAGCACAAGTTAGCCCTGATCATTGTTCCATGGTGAAATAGACCTAGGTTGCAAGATTATTTGGACCACAGTTAAGGTTATCAACTCATCTTAGTTTGACTGGACTCTTCTTCTAAACTGAAAAGTCCTGCATCTGAGGAAGCCTTGCAGTCCCAGGCAGTCTAGAACAGCTGGCCACCCTATACAGGGACGGAACAGTGACAGACTGTGCTTCAGCTGGGGGAAGGGGAGGGGAGGAGAATGACTTAAACAGTAATGGACTGCAACACTGGGAGCATTCAGGTCATTTGGGACTTCTGGAATACTTGAGTTACCCCAGAAAGGAAGTGGTGCCTAAGAGTGTTGCTGGACGAAGGGCTATGCAACATCTACAATTCCAGAAGCGGACTTTAGTTTACTTAAAACCACACCAGAGGATGTTAGCTTGTTAAAAGATACATCCCTGCCAGCTTGGACCTTTCTGCTTTTAGGAGAAAGGCTACACGTCCCTTTCTCTGCCTCACCAGGCTACCTTTGCCTTTTTCGTTTCAACTAAACCTGACCTTGGCCCATTTCTGTCTTTGATCTTCTCCGTATTGCCTTCTAGGCCGCCAGTGTAAACGTCCCCTACTTGCATTCTGGCTGACCTGACCACATTTTAACTTAGGTTTCCACACTGAAACATGCTGTTTCGATAGCTGCCTTTGGGATTAAGCCTATATTATGGCTTCCAATTGCTGTATCTGACATTTGCTTTTAGGATTTCCCATGTGGGAGATGGAGGCTTTGGCCCCTTTATAGTCTTAAACAGCAAAACACATTTATTGAAAAGGAGGTCACGTAATCATTTTCCTTTTTGCATCATTTTTTTCCAGAGGCTAAATTACTTTAAATGGCTTTGTCTTCATTAGGTTTTGTTTCCTGCATGCAGAAAAATTCTTCCCTATATCATACGAAATGTCACATATCAGTCCAATTCATAATGTTTTAGTTGTTCTTTTTCGTTGTTCTTGTGGGCTTGATGAACCTATGAATTTATAAGATAGGAAGGCTGCCAGAGCCATCTTTTAATTTTAGTTCATGTCTTAGACCACTTTTATTCCACAAATATTTCTTACCTATTATGTGCTAGACTCTTAAGAGTCAAAAGGACATCTGAAAAAATTGGAGGAAACACGGTGCACCGTAGCCAATCCAAGGCCATAGTAGAGAGCCTGTCGCATTGTAGGTACCAAAGTTCATGACCAAGGACATATGAGATTGCTACTTCCTAAAAATATTGTTGTTTTCATGATTTTTTTGGTATTTGTCAGCTTTTTTATGCTTTGTAACGTGATTTCTTTCATACTCTAATTACATACTCATTCTTGTACCTAATTTTGAACTGGTAAATTATTTTTCTGTTTCTTAAACAGGGTCCTCCAAATTGTAAACACTTCGGGTACCACAATACTTAGATCTACCTGTGCTCATTAAGACAAAAAAAATTAGCAAGTATTACCTACTTCTAAGCTCAAGACTGTCTGTCCTAAAAAAAAAATAATGTATTGAGACATCCTTTGGTTTCTATCACAGAAACTGCTAGTTACACAAACAATCTGATATGTAGGAAATATAAAATATATTAAGACATGAGCAATTATAAGGATTCATCGTACTTTCGTGGCATATGAAATAGATATTTGTATGGATTGAAAAGAAAATCCTTGTTAGCTTCTCAAGTATTTCTGACTAACTGTTGTTATGGCTTTACTTGGAGGGAAGCTTTCTTGTGGTCATGAAACATTTTTGTAGTTTCACCCATTCTTCTAGCAGTGGTTTAAAGAGATTGGTGAAACCAAATGGAAAAGAAGATAAAAGAGAGGGGTTTTAACTTGTTTCCAGCAATACAAGTTTATTTAGCTGTAAACCAGTTGCTCTATGCATACTTCCTATAATCTCTTACTTAACATTTTGTGACAGATTTAATATAGCAAAATTAGACATGCTGCCACAGTCCTTCTGACAGCTACCTGGTTTCCATGCACTAATACCACTGGCTTCTTGCCCAACCCAAATACACTTGAAAAGAAGGTCAGGAATACGTCAAGAAAAATCAGGGAGCATGAAATAAGAAGTAGATTTCAGCATGCAAACACTAGTGCTTCTGAAGAATCTTTAGACATTTATCAACATTCACTGTCTTGGAAGGAAGAAAAAATGACTGTGTACTTGTTACAGGTATTTAAAGACTGCCAGATATAAGGTAAATCAGGTAAAATAAATCTTAAATGTAAAAATAACATTGCATAACTTCTTTTTCACTTTATATGAAAGTCTTTATATGAGAGTCCTTAGACTAAATTCAGATGAATGGTTTCATAATAAATCCATTGCTTTCTACATAAAGTTGGAAAGGTGGATAAAGAAGAAATATATGAAGTAATTTTCTTTTTACCTGCATCAAAATAGGTTAATCATTTTGTAGGTTAGACTAAATAATTCATAGGGCATAATTATTCAAGATGACAAACAGTAGATTTAAAATCATTGCTTTCTCTTTGGCTCACAATCTTAGTGGTAATCATATCTATGAAATGTTAGTAAATGCCAGGTACCAGTATAGCATTGCCACTTTAGGATCAAGTAGGGAAAAGTATAGAATAAAGAATATTGGAAAGTCAAATTTCCTGACAGTTTATCCATTTGCACCCCTGTTAAAAGGTCCCAATGCCATATTCTCATCAGACAAGGTGATAGAGGAAAGGGGAAAATGGAACAATGATCCTATGAAATCCAACATTAAGGGTTATGATTACTATTAATACTTTTTCTCGTTTTTGTCTGTTCATGTAAATCCTTGCATTTCAAATTTACTTACTGCATCCTATACTGAGTCATATTCTATATTCATACCATGTATCTGTTCTCTATTTGTATTTTCAATGTTAGTTTTGAATACTATTTTTGTTATTTTGTGTGTGTCACTTTACCTTTCAATAAACCATTTTGGAGCCATTGATTCATTTTAGTGAACTGGGAAAATAATACAATCCAATAATAAATTGAAGGAGTAATTTTCATAAAATTTATACAAATGATATACAAATTTTTTAGTTTAAAATGATTGCTACCCATTTAATTACATGTTAGCCAAGATAAGCTTAAATACACAATTTTGAAACAGGAACATAATCTTTAGGAACATAACAATTTTTTAAGAATGTGACAATTTGAGGGGGGAATCATAAGACAAATACATTACACATATCAGAGTAGAAACCTTAAAAGTCTAGCAATAGCAAATGTTGCTGAGGTTATAGAAAATGGGAAATAGTATATGTTTGGTAGGAATATAAATTGATATACTTCCTTTGGAAAATAATTTATCAGTTTCAAGGAAACTTGTAATGTGCATGATCTATTTACCTAGCAATTCTACTGTAACATACTTATTCTGAATTATTGCACACAAGCACAAAAATACATGTATCAAGATATTTATTGTGGTGTTGCCATTGTGAAAAAATGGAGGTGAAAACTGGAGATAAAATAATTTATTGAGAGATGAAGTGACCCAAAACCCAGTGAATAAAAAACTAGAATGACTTGTAATTCAGATATTTGAAGTAATCAGATATAGAGTTAAAATTATGATTTGAAATGATCAGATATAGTTAAAATAAATATACTTAAGAAAATAAGTGCCAAAATGGAATGTCTTACCAGAGCTCTGGAGTCAGTACAAAAAAACATAAAAGAGAAATATTAGACATGTGAAAAAAACAATATCTAAAATTAAGTACTCAATAGATAGATGTAACAATAAATTAGATAGACCAGAAGAGAGGCTTAGTAAACTGAAAGATAGGTCGGCTGAAATTACACAGGATCAAGCAAAAGAGAAAAAAATGATTTAAAAAAAAACATATAGAAGAGCATAAAAGATATGTGAAATCAGGTGAAAAATTATAGTACTGCACATATAATTGAAGTCTCAGAAAGAGAAAAAAGGAAAGGGGGGAGGGGCAGCACTTTCCAGGACTGATGAAACTGTGCAGTGACATATTCAAGAAGTTCTTTTGTCACAAGGCAGGAAACACACAAAGAACACTACACTTAGGCACATGTAGCAAACTGCTGAAAACTAACATCTAACAAAATTTAGAGGCAGACAGGGGAAAAAAACCACATTAACTTCAAATGATCACAAGATTGACAATTGGCTTCTTAACAGAAATGATGTAAGCCAGAATACAATGGAATGACATTTTTAAGGTCAAAAGAGATGGGCGGGAAAAGCCTGCCTACCTATGAGTTTAAATCCAATGAAAATATGTCTCAAAAATTAAAGTGAAATAAAAATGTTGGAGAAAAAACAAAAACCGGAAATAATATATTATCAATAGACACACCCCCCCCCACACACACACAAACTAGTAAAGGTAGATCTTCAGACAGAAGGAAAATGATCAGAGATGGGAGCACAGATATTTAGAAAATATAATAAAAAGCATTAAAAGTAGTAAACACATATTCGTCTTTTTACATTATGTAGAACAGTAACCAAAATTTGACAACCTGGATAACAAGGCAATCTCAACAACTATCAAATGACTAAAAATCCTTCTCTGACTATCGAGGAGTTAAGCTAGAAATAATAATCCAAACACAGCTCAAAATGCCCAGATACTAAGAAATTAAACAATACAATTACGGATTACCTATAGGACAAAGAAGAAAACTCAATTTTATAAAATATTTTGGGTTGGAAGATAAGGAAATTATCACATATAGAATTTTAAGGCACGCAGGTAAAATGAGGCTTGGATAGAGATGTATAGCATTAAATCAAATTTTAAAAAAATAAGAAAGGCTGAACATTAATCATATAAAGATATATATGAAGCATTTAGGGACATAAAATCACATTAATCCTAAAGAAATTAGAAATCAGTAAATAGTGAAGAAAATAATTAAATAGAGAACAAGTATAATACTAAAAAATCAACAAAACCAAATATGTGTTCTTTGAAAAGACTAAAAATCCTGACAAGCTTCTAGTAAAACTGATCAAAACTCTGCTACTTCCCCACCACCACACACAAATTACTAATATCAGGAATGAAACAGTGGACATCACTATAGATCCTCCATATGGTAATAGATCAAAGAACAGGTTTAGGCAAATAACATTGAAAATTTAGATGAAATGAAAAAATTCCTGGAAAGAATAACACCTTAGAGTAAGTAACACACACAAAATAGAAAATCCAAATAGTGCAATATTACCACAAAAATTGAAAATTTATCATTAGAGGAAACTCCAGGCCTGTTTGGGTTGCCAGGTGAATTCTTGCAACTATGTACTGAAAATATAACACCAATCTGACCAACCATTTTTTTCCCAGAGAACATACAAGGATGAAATAAAATGTAAAAACTTTTCCAGATAATAGAAAAAGACTCAACACTTCCCAACTAGTTTTATGCGTCTGGTACAACCTTGATACCAATATATGAAAAGTCTATTAAAAGAGGGGAAAATTTTAGGTCAATCACTCTTATAACAATAGATGCAAATTATAAAAGTATTATTAACACGATATTAAACAATATATTAAAAAGAACATAAAGAAATGATAAAGTAGAATTTATTCCAGAAATCCAAGTGTGGCTTCATATTCAAAATTAATCAATGTAATTCAACACATTAATGTAAAATAAGAAAATATATATTAATAAACTTAATCGATGCAAAAAAACCATTTGATAAAAACCAACACCCACTCATGATAAAAAGTCTAAGCAATTTAGGAATAGAAGAAAAGACTTTAATTTATTATATCACCTAGTATGTAGTAGACTTCATATTTAATAAAAGAACAAAAGGCTCCCCCTAGCATTTGGCACAAGACAAGGGGGATTCTGACATCAAGACTTCTATTCAGCTGCACCCTGGAGGCCCAGCTGATGCAACAGGACAGGAAAAATGAATAACATATGTAATGATGGAAAGGAAGATATGCAGCTAACATGATTGTGTACTTTAAAATGCAAAATAACCTATAGACATAGTCTACAGTCAATAATGTACAGATAAAATCTATAGATTAAATAAACTCTCAGATTTTCGGCTTAGTGAAAATTGATAAGGTGATTCTAAAGCTTATATATAAATTGAGGACTACAAAAGCTAACAGTATCTTGAAGGAAAACAAAGTAGCAGATATTAAGATGTATTCTACCAGATATTAAGACTTATTCTAAACTCAGAAATTAAGACAGCATGAAATTGGTGCCAAGAAAAGCAATTAGATCTATGGAATAGAATAGAGTTCAGAAACAGACTGACATATATTGTTAAATGATACATGGCAAATACACTTCTATAGTGCCACAGGGAAGGATATAGACTTTTCAATAAATGTTGCTTTTGATATCAAATGAAAAAAAAAATTGATTCTTACTTCACACTACATACACACCACACACACACACACACACACCACACACACACACACACACACTCCAAGATGATTGTAGATTTAAATTTGAAACCTAAAAGAGTAAAACCTCCAAAAGCTTAAATAAGAGAATAACTTCATCACTTTATGGATAGCAAATAGGACAGAACACTTTAATTATAAAAGAGAGATCAATTATTAGACTTTCTAAAAAAAACAAGAGCTTTTTACCCAAAGATACCACTAAGATAAGCTACAGAATAGGAGAAAATATTTATAACACATATATTTAATAAAGGCACTGAATCTAGAATATACAAAGAATTCTTCAAATCAGTAAAGACACTCCAGAACCACCTTACCCTCACCCCTTTTGGCAGATGACTTGAATGAGCACTTCATAAAAGTAGGCTTTCAAATGACTAATAAATGTATGGATAAGAGCTCAACATCATTAGTAATCAGAAAATGAAAATTAAAAACACAATGAAATACCATTAAACTGACATGAAAATGTTTTCTTTTTTTAATTGACAGTACTAAGTACTGGCAAAATTTTAGAGCAACTGGAATTCTCATACACTGCTGACAGAAATGTAAATTGATACAATTAATTTAACAGTATATGTCTAAAACTGATACACAAATACTCTGACCTAGCAATTTCATTCCTAGGTATATGGCTAATAGAATTATGTATGTATATGTGCCAAAGGACAGTTATAAAAATTTTCATAGCAGCATTATTCATTTATAGACCAAAAAAGAAGATCTAAAGATCTATCACCAATAGAATAGATAAATTAAGACATATTCATACAACGGAATACTATCTAGTGATAAAAAGAAATGAACTATCATTACACAAAACAATATGGATTAATCTTATAAACAAAATTTTAAGCAAAAGAAACTAACAACAAAAGGTAAATGCTATACGATTTCAGTTAAAAGTTCAAAAAAAAAACTAATCTGAAGTGATAGAAATCAATAGAGTAGTTATCCTTGGTTAGGTAATGCTGTTAGTGTTTGTTTCCTTTGTGGGTGGTTTCTCTGGTGTCTTTGTACAAATTCATCAAACTGTTCACCCAGGAAATATGTCCTTCTCTCTATTATATCCATTTTAAAGTACTTAAGAACAAGGCAAAGATGAGTTGTTGAAATCAAAGTACATTATTAAGGCAAAATTTTGAAGAAGGAGAAATAGCTCATAGTCAGAGCATTGACAAAATAAAGATGTAGTGGATAGGAAGAATGTGTAAGTCCAAGGGCAAGAAAGGTTGTTGTTGATTCATTTTAAAGAACACATATAACTCATATGTAGAATCTAAAAAAAAAAAAAAAGACACAAATGAACTTATTCACAAAACAGAAATGGACTCACAAACATAGAAAACAAACTTACGGTTACCAGAAGGAAAGAAGGTGGGAAGGGATAAATTGGGAGCGTGAGATTTGCAGATGCTACTATATGTAAAATAGATAAACAAGTTCATACTATACAGCACAGGGAACTAAACTCAGTATCTTGTAGTAACAAAACAAAAATGAAAAAGAATGTGAAAAGGCATATGTATGTATATGCATGACTGAAACATTATGCTATACACCATAAATTGATACAACATTGTAAACTGACTATACTCCAACTTAAAAAAAAACTCTGAAATTTAAAAAAAGAAAAGAATAAACAAGGTATCTTCATGGAAATTCCAGTCAAAACATATTCATAAAAAGAAAATAATTGTAGTATTAACTTAAAGATACCATAGAGAAGCTCATACAACGTGTTTTAAACTGTATTTTATAAGTAGTTTAGATAAAGTAAGTTTTAAGGTTTTGTTTAGCTCTATTCTTTGATTGTGGGTATTAATGGATGTATATATATTATATATCAACATAGAACTGAACTGACTGAATAAAATCACCTTCTTACCCTCAAAAAATAAAAATAAACAACACATCTATGGAAGAATCGCCAAAGAAGGAAAAATGAGAAAATTCAGTTCTGAGACAGACTGCTAAACATAGCATCTGTGAGTTCCTAGGTAGGATGACTATTTGTGCACGTGTTTCCAAAAACCCGATAGAGTGCCTTACATGATGTAGTTGTTCAATAAACGTTTAATTACCAGTAGAGCAGTGTTTAGAGAGGCAGCTTTTGTTTGAAAGACAAGGATGGAGCCAAGTGGAGGAGGAAGGCACCTCCTAACTACATCTCCCACATTCCTAGACCTTGACCTCCAGCTGTAACATTTAAGCTAGTTCTTCTATAGACAGAGGAGTATGTTTTGACAGGCTGAGGAAGGTGCAGGACTTGCATCACTTAAGTTTTTTTCTCTTCTGAATAATAATTGCATTGTGGATGATCTGTTTTTATTTTTCAGTACTCTATTTAAAATACTTTAATTGCACCAGGTTTAGATAATGTAATTTACAAAGAAGAATGATCAACATTAAATTCCTATAGATTCATTCTATATTATGAATGAGTAATGACTGTATATTATGTATGTAGATACAATAGTCTAATGCTGTGAGTTGGACGAAAATAGATAATGGACATGCAGTTAACATTATACATCCTCATTTTACCGTAACTCTTTAAGCATTTAAATATAAACTTAAGTATGTATGTGTATTCAGACATTGAGAAAAAACATAATTAAATTTAGTCAACCCCTTGGTTATTCAAGTGAGAGTGTTGTTAATTGGTTGTGTAAACCATACTCAACCGTTCTTCCGTACTATCTGTTGTTGGACTGTAGGTTCATATTTCACCTTTTCCATATTTGCCAAGGCACCACAGCCACTCTCCTTTCAAATGAGAGGAGTTAGCATCAGAGCTTAGGTTGATTCAGTTTTCTGAGTGTGGTTTCAGACAAGTAAATGTTCACTCCCTTTTGTGTTATGTCCAATTTCTAATTTATTTTTTAGTCACAAAAGTTTATGTAATCATTATAAAAATACACAAGTAGGTAAAATAGGAATTGAGGTTTCCCTTCTCTTTTTTCCCTTAAATCCCTCAGGGCAATAATTCCTTCCAACATGGAATATTTTCTTGTTAGAAACATTTCTGACAAAAGATAACCCTCAATTTGAAAATAAGTGCAAAATTTAAAGTCCAACTTAAAACAATCTTGTATCATCAGTTTTATTAGTACATATGTTAAGATGGGGAAATCTGAAATTCAGACCTGATGATTTTCTGTGTGAAGAGTAACCAAGAATGAGAATTGGGAATATGGACAATTTGGAGGGAAAAAATCAAAAACTGCGAACAAAAATAATGGTAACATTCAGAGGTCTTTGTTGAAATGATTCAGTGGCCCAAAGTCTTCATATTTTCCTCACACAATACTTCTCTATCTGTATCTTCTAAGCTTCAGCAAAACAGCTGTCTTGATTGATGACTTCCTCAAACAGCTCCTCTATAAATCTTAAACTTTGCATTTTCTTTTTCACTTAACTGTAAGCTTCTTTAGGCAAAGACTTTGCATTATTATTCATCTTTATCCCCAGAGTTTGGCATTATGTTTCGCACTTGGTAGGGGCTGGATTAATAAATCCAGTCCTTGTAGGAAAAAAAAAATAGAAGAGAAATCTTTGGACTCAATTACAGGCAATCTTGAGCTGGTATGTAGGAGTGAAATAATTAAATCACTACTCTCGAGATGCTAAGTGGCTGTTGTTCCTTCAACAAACATACTCGGAAGTTATATATGTAGAAGACTTGCCAAGGAGCAAATCAAGCCCTATAAAAAGAGTTGAGTTAACTTAATCTAAATAACCATTATTAAATGTGATCAAACTCTCTTGCATATGAGTGTTCTTTGAACACGCCAGCATTCCTGTCTGTGAATTATATGAATAGTACTTTCAGATTGATTTTCATGTTAAACTCAATTTTCAATTTGTGGTCTCAGTGGACAAATCACATCAGAGCACACGAGTGCAAATGTGACCTTCACACCAGGCTTCTTGCCTTCTCAATCTCATTTTGGATATTAAAAATATGCATACTGTTTCCTTGTGCATTCACTGTATTCATTTTAATATCCAAATTTGAAAAGAAGGAATGTATTAGCAAGTGGCTTTAATTAAATTATTAGTTTGCTCAGAAGTGTGTGTATGCGTGTTGTTGTTTACCTCCAGTGTTCCAAGTCTTAATGAAAATGTCCTACACAGTTCCTATATTTTATATTCATTGATAGCAGTAAATGGCTTCAAAAGCAGTTCTACAAAAATGTGAGTGACACATCAGTGACTTGACATGTCTTTTTGACATAGACTCAACTGACTGAAAAGTTAGACGTTCAGTCAGTCATCCCGAAAGTAAACTCTGGACTATTTTTTTTTTTTAACACTAAACTGACTTTAACTCAAGAGTCAATTGATTTTAAGTCCTTAGGGAATAAAACAGACCATCTTATAAACTTAAAGAACAAATTATAGTTAGTTCATTCATTTCCATTCAATTCATCAAATAGTTATTGAGAAATTCTTTCAGTAGAATTTCAACAAGTCCACATGGCAGAGAGGGAAGAACATAAATAAGGGCAGGAAAGCACTGGACATATTTGAAGGCAGCCTGTGGCCCAATTTGGCTTTAAGTATTGAATGCTATGGAGAGGGAGGTGGAAGGTGGAGTTGAGTTATATCATGGAAGGCCTTGAATTGATAAGAATTTGTCCTTGTTTCTTAAGCAATTTAGGACCATGGAAAATTTTTATAATAGAAGAATGATACCTTTCGAGACATCATTTAAGAAAGTTAATCTCCAAATAGTATCAAGATCATTGGTATTGGAGAAAATGGGGAAAAGGAGATCTATAAAATATAACACAATTCAATACATTTGATTCAAATTCTGTTGGATTTCTGCCTAATTGTATTTCTGATGAAACATAGTAATATATTTTTCCTAAAAACAGAAATATTTCAGATTCATATGAAGCTCACATTTACTTAGCTTCTATTATAGTCACATACACTATCTCATCAAACCCTTAACAGAGATTTTGCTGATAAGAAAACTGAGAATTAGGAAAGATTACTTTTTCAAGGTTACACAGACAATAAACCATGAATATTTACAGCAGAAGAGAGAATGAAATTAAATCAGCATTTTCAGGGAAAATAATCCAGGGGAAATATACTGCCTAGACCAGAGGTAGGGAACGACTACAAATAAAGAGGCCACTGCAATCATCTCTATTTTTTAATGACAGACATGAATTAACATATATTTATATATATTTTATATATAGAGTACTAAGCTAGACCTTCCAATTCTCTTGGTAGTAAAGAAATATAACAATAAATTCGATGTATTTTAACTATTATGTTGTCTAGGTGTTTGCTGCTGTCATTGCACGTTTATTTGCTTGTTTAATTTGTGGAAGGAGAGAAGGGTGCCTATAAAAATATCTATTATCTAAGTTGCTGATTGGTCTGCTGCTTATTTCAAGTACTCTTTAGTCTAGAATAACCCAGTGAAGTCCTTTTACAATATGCAGAAATGAACATAAGCTATTTCTCTCTAACATATAAATACTCTGTCTTAGAGTCATACTTTTAAAGTGGTTTCCATAAATTTAAGAAATTAATCCAGGTGAAATATCAGGAAGTCAGATATTCCAGCCATGCTGAGGAGTTTTGTGTTATACCATTGGAAGTCAGTATTTATTAATTATTTTTTACACTTAAAAACAGAAGAATGGCTTCTGAATGAATTACCCTTCTAAATCAAGCTTAAACACTTTGCCATTTATTATGGGAGGTGAATTTTTTTCCCCAATGCCTATTACAAGTTTTGATAAACTAAACCTACACATTTTTCTTACCTTGGATTAAATCACACTTTTACTTTGCTTTCAACAAGCATGCTTATTTATAAATCAGAATTAATCCAGGGAAAATGATGACATAAATAAATGTTGGTGGGAGGGAGCTAATTGGGTTTGCCACGAGTGGAGGAAATAGTACTCTGAAAGTTACAGCACTTTGGAATATGAAAGATGGAGTCAGTGCAATATTTATACTTCAGTCCTCTTTCTCCCCCTAAATCACATTTCTTGTGCAAGAGTGCCTATTGGCTGAAGGAAAGTTTAGTGAATCAGGCCTTAAATTACTGCAGCCAGTAATTGTTGACATATGTGTACTTTACAGTGCTAATTTATTTCACCATGAACCCAGTGTTTACGAACACACAAAAGCAGATTTATAGTACATGAGATTAAGAACATTTTTATTCTTTATTTTTAGATTTTTAAGTTAGATATATTTAAAAATGTAAAATACATTTGAAAATGATGTGAATCTGCCCAGTGTGAAGCCCAGTGAACTGTAAAATGTTACTTCTTGGGGAATTGAGAAAGAAAATCATTTTATTTAAAGGTCATTATAACCTATGTTTGAAATGCTAAGATGATTTGAAGATCTTAGATCTAAGGTCATGTTAACAGATAAGATCTTGAGGGATCACAGGATTAAGTTATGTTTTGAGTAATGAGGCTGTCTAACATTTATTGAGCCCTCATGCTGTTGCCTGGTGGTGTTCTAAGCCCTTCACATAGATTATCTCATTTAGTCATCATAACAACCATCAGAACTGGGCGCTGTTAATATTCCCATAGAGCGGATGAAACACTCGGAGTTGGAAAAGCTAATTGACTTCCCCAGTGTCACACTGTTAAGAAGTGAGTAATCCAGGGTTCAACCCCGGGTAGTCTGTCTCCAGAGACCAACTGCAGCCACCACCCACCATTGTTAGAACTGGGTCTGCTCTTTCCAGGGAGTGTATAGAAAATGATAGCGTCTTCCTCCATTGGTATTTCTTAGAAAACGGTAGCTTATTTCCACTTCCATAAATACAGGTTGAGACAGGATACCATGGAAGTGAATTAGATTAAATTTGTAAGAGAAAGGCAACTCACGTGAGCAAAGATCACTGACAAAAATTTATTAAACTTGTTGCAAGGCCTGTTCTCCTAGTTTTATCCTTTTCCTTATCTTTATTGACCCTTTGTTTTCCCATCCCTCAAAGGGAATAAATTAATAAATTAATGAGAATTTAATGAATGTTTTCTGCATATGTTGGTCTGCGTGTGCTGGTCTGTATACTGTATACGCTGGTGTAAATTATCAAGAGAATCATACAGTTTAAGAATGGTGTCTGGTTTGTACCCTCAAGAGTATATAGTCTGCATAAAAAGCAAGACATAAAACAGCAAAAGACAGTGGACAATAAGTAAATGCTGAGGAAAATAAGTAAATCTGGCTGAGAGAATAAGTGCACAAAAGTTCAATTTTTTGTTCCTTTTTTGTTTTTGGAAAAGGCATTTCAGCCGTCTGTCAGAGGGCATAGAATATTCCAATAGATAGAAAAGAAAGTCATTGGAGAAAAGAAACTGTTGGTGGTTAAAAGAGCAGTAGAAAAAACGGTATGGCATTAACTCTAACCACTTGTGAGACACTAAGGAGAGTCGCACGACCAGAGTAAAGGGCATATTTGAGGAAGTTTTTGAAAATGAATTCAGATAGGAGGGTTAAATTGAAGAGGGATTTAGAAAGTTTTTTTAAAAAGTGATTTAATTTTATCTGAAATGTAGATGTGATCGCAGAACAGGCTAATCTCCTGTATTGTGACACCCCTAATTTTTTGGCCATTCATTTCTTTTTGAGCTAATCTTTCCTTTGAGTGTTTCGCAGATATATGTGGGGGTAAACCGGAGCTTCTCAACCTACACACTGTTGATATTCTAGGCTGGATGACTGTTGCTGGGGCTGTTCTGTGCATTGTGGGATGTTTAGCACATCCCTGGCCTCTATTCCCTGAATGACAGTAGTACCCCTGCCCTAGTGGCGACAAACAAAAATGCCTCTCGATGTCATCGTCCTCAGGTGTCCCCTGGAGGATCAACATCACCCACCCACATGGAGAACCACTGGGATCCACTTTACCTCTTTGGACTAAAATGCATGATACATTCCTATTTTTGTCAGGGATTTTCAAGGTACATAAATGGCATCGTTTATCTTGACAATGTGGAATCACTTCAAAATCGATTGGATTCCAAAATACAAATAAAAATGGATGCTATGCAATCTGGCATCATAAATTCAGAACTTAAGGGAAAAGTCGCCATTATACAGTTTTTGCTTTTGTTGGAAATCCATCACTAATCACAAACAAGTCAGCGAATTCAGCTACCCCTACTATTTCCTTGTCATTTAAAACGAACTTTATTTTATTCTGGATTAATTTTCCCTTGTTCTGCTTCTTCATAACAAAGTTTTGGTTGAGTCCTTTCTAAGTGTTCTCTCTCCTCAACCAAACTGTAAGCCACATATTTCCTAAAAGTATGCTTCCAAAAGGGTCAATAAATGCTATCTGATTACAATAAAACCATGCTATTTCATATGATAGCATTTCTATTCATGTCTATATAGCACACACATACTTAAATATGAAATAATGTTAGATATTTAAAACTATTTTTAAATGTATGGAAAAGTATTATTTTATATAATAGTACATTAATAATAAAAAAAGATAAAGACTATCTATTGAGAGTTATTAGTAATTTAGGAAACAATTTCTTTCTGAATTTCTAACTTTTTAAAATATTTTTAGTTCAACCTATTTTTTTTTTTTTGGTGAGTATAGAAAATATAAGTACAAAATGAGATTTTGTTTCTTTGTCCTTGTAAATTTTGTTTGCATTCTGTTAGATAGTCAAGCTAAAGCATGCCATTCAAAAACCTGGATAGTCTATACAAACAACATGGAAAATTACAACTTCTAAAAATTTTTGAGTAAAAATAGAGTCATCCTAGTTAAGTGAATACATCAGAGTTAAGTGATATAGATGGTATTGAGAATTAACTGGATACACAGGAGAAGATGGACTTTGCTGTCTGTCATTTATGGGAGTGAATAAAACACACAAACTTCATCTTTTTCACTTGCCAGCTGGTGCGGCCATCTGCGTACCCAGGTACATGCAGAATGTGGGTAAAGCCCCAGGGGCGTCCTCTCAGAAACCCACCTGCCTGTTTGACCATCGCCTCCAGAGCTGCAGTCAGCACTCAGTTGGTCTGCAGCTCTCAGTCCCCAGCCCTGGCGTACCAGAGCCACCCTCTGGGGCGCTGTCTGGACAAGTGCTGGTACTGGGACTCCTCTGGAATGCTTCTTTCTTCTGCCTGCATTCCTACTTAGATTCCTGTTTTTTTCACTTCCCTTATCTCTGAGACCTTCCCTTCTACGCCATGGGGTGCCAAACTGCCAGGCTTACATCTAAGACAAAGGCTTTTCCTATTATGTCTGTTGCTTCCTTTAATTAAAAAAAAATTGAGTCCTTGAATTGTAGTCTAACTCTACGAATGAAGTTGGAGTTCTTCTTACCCTTTCTTGGATTCTTTTTGTAGATGAGAAAATGCAGTATCTCTAAAATGGATAGGAAAGCCTCACAAAAGTATCCTTAATATGGAAATTATTTGTCTCATCTTTTACTGTGTCTAGGACTGAGGAAGGGTGTTTCATTGTCAAAGCACTTCATAATTGAGCATTTAGAGCACTTTGGTTTCTTTTCATCCCGTTCCGGGAGGTCAAATTGCAAAAGCCATTTAATCCAGTTATTTGACTTTTTCTCTCTCATCAATACTGGTAGCAGACTGTTGGCATAAATGACTTTTCTTAACAGACACGTTACTGACCTTTTTGCCAAGAATATGTCTGTCTAGAAAAGTTCAGTGTGTAGACACTTTAATGGGTTTTGCTGTCATTCACCATGTTGTGGGGGAACCTCTCCTTATGTCTGCACACCTTTGGAGCTCTGACACCTATTCTGTTTAACATCATTATTGGTGTTATTGCCATATACGATGTTACTGCCTTGCAGTCATTATACCTCTTATGCTTCTGGAATGATCGATTTTCAGGCAGTGCAGAAAGCACTCCTACTCCCTTAAATATGAGAGCTACAGCATTTTCAGCTGCCAGCAATTTTAAGCTTGCTCTTTAACTGAATCTGAGGATAAGCGCTTTAAGCAAATTTAATGACTCATTATCATTCCCTGAGTCATGACTGTGTTTATCAGCAATGGATAAAGCAGAGGAAAAAGACATGGTTCTTTCCCCAAATTCCCAATTACGTTACTCACACACTTACAGAACAGTTCTCTAAGTATATCATTGTACTGGAGCAACTGTTGCATGGAAAGTTACACGGACAAGGAAGCAAGAAAACAATCCACCCAAGGACACTGGCACATGGGATTCTACAGCCTCGGTTTCTTAAAAGCAGGAAACAACTGTAACACATGGAGAAATCTAAATGGCCAGTAATAGGGAAATGGGGAAGTAAACTGTGATATACTCATCTAATAGTATTAGACAGTCATTTAAAATTAAGTGTAGCAAAAAGATAATGGCATAATGGCATGGCGCAATGCTTATGAAATAAAATTATTTTTAAAATTCAGGATATAATCTATGTGCTCAGCTTGATCTTAACTGTTTTTTTTTTAATTGAAGTATATAGTCAGTTACAATGTGTCAATTTCTGGTGTACAGCATAACGTTTCAGCCATACATATACATACATATATTCATTTTCATATTCTTTTTCATTATAGGTTACTACAAGATATTGAAATATTAACTGTTTAAAAGTATATGCATAGAAAATAAATGGAGGTAATTTTAACAAAATGTTACCAAGAGCTATCTCTGGATATTGGGATTCTGTGTGAGGTAACTATTTTTTTTCCCTTGTATTTCTGTGTCTTCCAAAATTTCTACCAGTAATTATTTATTAATTTCGTGTTTGGAAAGAAAAAGAAGCCTTTATTAGAAGAGATTTTGATACAGCAACACTGTGAATAGCAAAATGCCCTGTAATTTTAAATGTAAAACATATTACAAATTAATTTAAGATGTTTTTTGGAAGCAGCGGAGAATATCATCTAAGAGAAAAAAGTCTTCTTAAGATTTAAAAAAAGGTCAGCAATGAAACAGCAGATGTGTAACCTCTGGGTAACCATAGAAATGTTTAACATCTGTCCTAAGCTGACTCTTGTTCGTAAAAAAAGATCTAGGTGAAACATAAAATGAATTCTCTTATAGGAGAAAGGCAATGAGAACTTATGGAGATTTGAGCACAGGTGTTTACCAATCTTTTAAAACAAAACAAAATGCTAAATCTCCTTTTGATCAAAATAAAAATTCTCTGGGCAGCTCCAACCATACATTAACTTAAATGTATTTAATCTGATCCAGTTTAGTTTTAGTCCAGTTTAACAAATATTTACTGAAAAACGTATCTGCCTGACCCAGTACTAGGTACTGAAAATACCAGAAGAGTAAGAGAGAAAAAAATGTCTTCACCTTTTTACCCACCAGCTGTGCACACAATCTCATTTGGGTGTGGTTCTGTCAGGGGAGAGGAATTCTGGGAGGAAGTGCAGGGTACTCAGAGTAACCCAGAGACCTGACACCGGACTTGGAAGCATCTGGCCCCCAGAACAGTTGCAAGAAGTGAAGTAGAAAGTAGATAACAACTGCACGTGTGTACGTGTGTACATGCTTAGACATGTGTTGGGGACCAGGAGGCTTGGGAACTGGGTTGAGGTTAACGAGTACATGCAAAGAGCAGATAGAAAGAGATGGCATGGAGCATTAGAAAAGGGAAACAAGTTTGGTTTGGTTCAAGCTCAGAGTCTGAAATAGCAACTAAAAAAGAGAAGAGATTAAAGAAGTAGAAAGGATGCCTATGCAGCTGAAGAATTAGAATTCATCTTCCAGGAAATGGGAAGATATTTAAGGGTTTTGATGGGAAAAAAATTTGTTCAGATCTGGTTTAAGAAATCTACCCTGACTGTAGGAGTTTTGCTTTCTGTATTTTATTTTATAAAAATAAAGTTTTTTCTAAATATGTAATTATGTTAAATTTATTATGCTTTTCAAGTTAATCCTCTTCCACATTTTAATACTCTTCCCTCAGAGCTGGGCTTACTTCCTTAAAGTAGAGCTTAGAATTGCTGATCTTAAGTGAGAAAAACTAGAGAAACCTCAAATATTATTACAACAAGGCATAAGGGATCAGGGTCTGCATTACTGAATTGAAATCGATGCATTTCAGCATCTCTGAGCCAGCTGAAAAAATTTTTCATTTTAAAGACAAGTTAGAGAACTCTCTTACTCTAGAATAAGAAGAGTGATATAAACAACTTTCTCAGCCTCCTCTTTCTTCCTTTCTTCTTCCTTCCTTCCCAATCTCCCTCCCTTTCTTCCTTTCTTTTTTCCTTTTTCCTTTTCCCTTTCTTGTTTCCTTCCCTTCTTTCTTTCCTTCCTTCTTTCATTCTTTTAATATTTACTAAGTATTTATGATTAGAAGAGATTTTTATGATATAGTGTTTATAATCCAACTGTATATTTATCTTGCTGGGAAGATTAAAAAAAATGGAAAAGAATTCATTAAGGAAAAAAAAGTGAAGCAATATATGCATTAAGTCCCCAACTGAATGCTACAAATTTTAAGTTCTCTAATTGTTCCAAGAGGAAAAGATATTTGTGAGCTGGAATTGCTGGGAAAGATTTGATTTGACTTTATTTGATTTGATGAGATTTGACTAGGTTAGGACTCGATGTGAACTGAGAAAATTTTCGTGGATTTGTAACATGAAAAACCTTCCCAACTGAAAAACAGCTAGCAAAGGCTGTTATTATTGTTAATAATTAAATTTTAATCTTGAAAGTTAAAAGCTTGGAGGCAGGAGCCATATAAACTTCTCAGATTGGTTGTTTGTAATGATTAGAAGGAGAAGCCACTCTCTTTGGAGTCTGTTTTCTGTTAAATAGAAACTTTGAATGATATTAGATGAGCTATTTGGCTTGAAAATGTTAATTGAAAAATAAAATGGAAACTTTTTGCCCAAGATACTCAAATTCAAAAGTTCTGTATCTGGAACATTACTCATGAAATTATTAACTAATCTGTGTTCTATTTTCAGAGCATCTTAAAATCTTGAGGCTGTTTTAGTGATGACGTTCTCTGAGAGTGTCAATAGTTTTATGCTCAGTTCTCCAGTTTTCAGGTACTTTTGTATTCTTAAGTGGATACAAACATTTGTTGCAAAAACTGATCATCAAGCCTTAACATTTTTTCAAAGATACAATTCTCAACATTAATACATTCATTTGAAAACTTCAGATAAAGTTATGCAAATGTATTCTACCTAGGACAGGGTTTCTCCCATCTCGGCATTATTGATTTTGGGGGCTGGATAATTCTCTCTTGTGGGGAGCTGTCTTGTGCACTGTAGGATAGTTATCAGCTGAGCTCTACTTGCTAATAATCAGTAACACGCTCTTACTTTGAACAATCAGTAATGTCTTTGGACATTGGAAAATGTCCCCTCGGGGAGCAAAATTGCCCTCAGTTGCGAACCACTGATTTAGGGCTACCCTTTCAGAACCTCCAGCTTGGCAATTTAAGACAGCAGCTTTGATCTAACCTATTGGTTTTATGAGTATAGTATACCTGTGGGCATTAAAGACTGATATTACATTTCTATTTTTTGATGGCTTGAGCAATAAAAACTCATGCACTTAGATTTAGTCAGTTTTGCGTTTCCTTTTATTTGTACCATCATTAGAATGAAGAAAATCCACAACAAACGATCTAATCCAAGTACGGACCTTGAGGGACCAGAGAAGGAGCCAAAGTTTTGCAACCTTCCTTGTATTATCCTTTCTGTACTATTAGAATAACTTAGTTTTTACAAATATTTCAGTTAATTAACTTTTTATTCATTTAGTCTCAGTGCAAGGGCAAGGTAGAGCTGCTTGATTAGTTTATTACTTGGTTCTACCTTTTGCTTACAACTGAAAGACACGTTTTTATCCAGACACTTTTAAACCAAGTCTGTTTAAAAGTTTTGTTTACATATGTTTATATAACATATTTAGAAAACATAACTGGGATGGATCTAAAACCACAAAAATAATTAAAGCGGAACATATTGATATGTCTCATAATTGTTCTAGATTCTTTAGGGGCGATTCAGTTCCAAATGTTTCAAAGCTTTAAATACTGTGCAGGCATAGCTCTATGAAGCTTTTTAATTTTGAGATTCAGATAATATATGGTACTTCATTTATAAACATCAAAAGCAATTTATGTGCTAATATGCTCACTTCTGATTAGGCATACTTCAGAATATGTTATAATTTAATTGCTTATGTATCAATGAGTGATGTCTTTTTCTTCCCCAAGCAGAATTTCTCTTTATTCCAGAATTCACTACCACCAGGCAACCTACACATTGATAATTTCTAAATGCAATGGGAATATTTTTTGTTTGAAAAAGGATTTTTATTTTTCTCTTCACTTTGTAAGAAATTTCTATGTCTCTAAGCATATAGTTAAAGAGAAAATGGTATGCTCACATAGTTTCTTTTTCGTAATGGATACGCAGTTTAATCTAATTCTATTCTTAAATGTTTATGTGCAATTTTTCTTTAATGCAAGGAATTTCAATATATCCAAATATTCAACACAATATGTACATCTATATTTATACATCAAACATAAACCAAGCTATCAAAAGATAATTAGGTGAGACATGCATGTTTTGTCATAATTAATATTCTGTCAATAGGCTAGATAAGAAAACTCCAAGGGTTAATGTTTTGCTGGGCTGCCAGATACTGTTGCCAGTGAATTTTTCTAGCTCACTCCATTAATCCAGTCAGCACAATGGATCAGGCTGGAGATGTGTCTCCATAAATCACTCTGAAGTGCTGGGGGTAGGAGTATCTAATTAATCAGCACTGTCATTATGTTTGACTTGTAGCTGCCTTACTGTGTTTGGGATGGAGATTCAGTGTGTTTAACCCACATGCTCCAGTGGTGGTTTAAACAGATCTCCAGTGGTGTGTAAATTTTAACCCATTTTCAGAAAAAGTCAACCAGTGTGATTCAACCATATTTTTTTAAAAGCAATACGTCTTTAAAAGGTATGACTCCTCATTACTTTTAGGTAATTTTGCATCTGCTACATTAGATCTCCTTTTGTGCTGTTAAAAACAAGACATATTTGAATATTATGTTGTATGTTAATAGCATGGTCAGGACAAAAATCTTAAAATATTTTCTTAACCAATAGGATAGCACACTTTAAAAATGGAAAGAACTTTTGTATTTTAGTTCATTGTCATCATAAGTGAAAGTTTATTCTGTACCTTTGATTTTTACTCTTGAATTTCACTATTTTGGGATCCATATATTTTCATATACTACTTTTCCTTCATAAGAATATGCACTAATGAAGCTATTACTTTTGGTTTAAAAAATCATATATCTAGATATTACTCATTTTACCGATGTGTACTCTACCTCAAAGACTAGTTCTAGGGCATATAGCTAATACAAGGTTGACTCAGTCTCCATCCTGTTTCATATTCCTTAGATTACCAAGAACACAGGAGGGATAGGTTGTAAAATAGATTTGTACATATAGCTTGTGGAATGCACCATTATTTTATAACAGTACCCAATGTCTTTAATGAGAACTAGTACTAGATAATGCTACAAAATTAGAACTTTTCCTCACAAAAGCACAGAAGTTAGGTAGTACTACTACTCTTATAAAAAAAATAAAGTAATTCCATGAATCTATCTGTCTGTCTACACACACACACACACACACACACACACACACACACACACACACGGCAGATGTTTTCCAGTTAATGTGTCTATCTTGACAAGGATGTGGGAGAGTTGGTCTTTGGAAGAGCAACACTTATTTCAATAATGATGCAACCAGTTGTCAAATATTTCTGGATTTCTTCTTTTGAGCACTTTCAGTAATGGTGAAACTTGATTCTCCAAGAATGAATTTTATTGTCAATAAAAGCCGTCCTTCAGCTAAAAAATGTCCTTCAGCAGTAAATATCATATTAACTATCTAGATAATGCTAAACAGAATAAAATTGGCAAGAGGAACCACAGAACAATAAATCAATTTATCCTGGAAAATTTTACTCAGGAAGCAAATTATTTAGTACACGTGCCAGAAAATTAAGGGTTAAATCTGCTAACAAAAATGTATTAGTCCGAATCCTAAATTAGAAAAAACCTCATACTTGGATTACCTGTGTTGTCATTTCAGCTTCTTACTGGAGAATTATCAGATAGATAGACATGGATGTGGATATATGTATACACATCTATATCAAATATTCACATTTGTATAGCATATATATGTATAAAACATGCATATGTATATGTTTTACATCATAATATTTAATTATATATAGTTTTTTACTTAATATTAACTATTAGATATTTTCATTTAAGGCATATTTTTAAAAGTCTACAATATAAATTTGGGATTTCCTTACTAATTTCACTTCTTTTCATGTATTTTTCTGCTCTGTTCCTTATAATTCAAATTGGTCCTGCCACTCCTTATCATTAAAGGGTTGATGTACTTTTTCTTTTTCGGTGGTCGGAAAAAACCTACTAATAACCCTCCATCCTACTGTGATTAGACGCACACGTCTGCAAGTTAAGCGGGATGACAAGTTTATTTGTGATTATGTGACAGAGGAAGTCTGTCTGATGAATTGGGGGATGAAGCATCTCGTTTTGGTCCTACTAACTGCTCTAACTCTCTGGCCTTGCAGAAATATCTAGAAATTGAGCAGCCACTAAAAAAAAAAAAAAAAAAAAATTCATCTAATAGCGTCACAGTGACCCGATTAATAAATTCCATAAAATGGTTTGGAAAGGATTACCCAATCCCCTGGTGTTCCTGCTTCTGCAAATGTAAATTTTCTGGTGACTTTCTACCAAATGATTTAGTACTTCTCAGCACAAATCCCCAAAACAAGCAAGCGTGTTTCAAACTTTTAAGAATTATCAAAAATGTCAAGAAAAACACCCCCAATTATATACACTTTATTATGGCTAATAAGCTTAAGCTTTGGGTAAAAAGAACTTTTTGGAGATAAAGATTCTTGCAGAGTGTCACACACAGAAGAAAATGTGATATTCACATTTTTAAATGTATCATAGTACTATGGTGGCTATGGCTTTTAAAACACTGTTATGTGGGAGGGAGCTAAATAACTCATCCCTCATGAATGTGGGCAAGCTTCTGACTATAGTTTGTCAGATCTTGGTCATTTACATTTCACTTTGTTTCCAGATACATAGTATTTTGAAACTACAATATATGCAGGATACTCTGCTAGTCTCTGAGTAAATAAATGAATAAGATTCACTTGGGTTGCATTTTCAAATAATCTTCATATATACGTATATATCATTTTTAAAATGTCCTTGTTTTCAAATAACAGGATTATTTATAAGGGACATATGTGGGTGTTTCTCAAAGAAAAAGATAAATTTTGATTAGGGTTTAACTTCAGTTTTCCTAAATTTTACTGAAATTTTATATCCTTAGCTTCAAAGGAATTGGATTTGATACAAAATATCTGCTTGAAATGATCTAATTGGCTAGAAAATGTTTGGTTCCATCAACTGAACTTTTTCTACAGTTAAAACAGTTTCACCTCCATGTGGAGTTTCTTATTCTGTCAGTGAGCAGTTTGGAGACACTATCTATATGATGGACGCTGTGGGGGAAAAGGAAATGGAGGCTCTGTTGTTAGAGCCATGAGACTAGCTAGTAGGTAAACGTATGTCATCATAAACGTGATAATAATACAACATAACACAGCACAAGGGCTAAGTGGCCATCAGGGGTGAGGAAATTAGGAAGGCTGACTGTGGCAGGTTCCTAGGTGGTTAGAAGTGAGAAGGTCATTTCGAGTATGAGAAATAATGATGGTGTAGGCAGAAATAATGAAGTAGGAATATTCAGAGCATTACAAGTAGAGCAGTCCAGCTTGAGTGATGAGTGGGAGATAATGACAGAAAGTGAGGTTGAAGTGAAATTATCAAGAGCCCTGAATTCTAGCAAAGCAGCTCAGAATTACCCTATTAGCCATGGGCAGCTATCGAATACTTTTGATGAGATTAGTAATAAAATGAACAATTTTTTTAAGAGTGTCTGTGCATAAAGATCTGAGTGTGGGAGATATGAACTCAAGAAGATCATTTAGGAGGCTGCTGAAAGGGGAGTTTAGAGGGGAAGTGATAAGGACCTGGAACAGAGTAGTGACAGTTGGAACTGGCAAGAATGGAAGCCCCTGAGAGCAGCTGTGTAGGGCTTAGCTGCGTAGTGCTTCTAGCTAGTAGACTGTTACCACGTCCTACAGCAGTTGGGAAGAAGGGACCGTCCACAGTTAATTATAAGCTGTTAGGGTGTTTGAAAATCTGACAGCGACAATATTGAATAAAATAAGAAAGTCAGAGGAGGAAATTTATTTTTTTAAAGCACAGGTTTTATTTTAGGCCAGGTGATTTATAAGTGATATTGGGGAATGCAAGAATTTTTCTTTATCATAATCATATTGATACATACATACATACGCAGTGGATGAAGTGAATTTGGGATAATTATGTCATTATTTTGATCCATGTAGAAATCTAATATGGATTTCAATTTTTAATTAAATTTTTGGAATTAAG
The DNA here is from genome assembly GCF_009834535.1 of Camelus ferus. NCBI lineage: Eukaryota > Metazoa > Chordata > Mammalia > Artiodactyla > Camelidae > Camelus > Camelus ferus. The sequence continues at coordinate 32,660,188 of NC_045698.1, read as the reverse complement.
TAATTTAATTTTCTGTCTATAGCAGAAACCATCTCTCTCAGTTATTTTTCCACTATACTTTTCTTTACAGAATCAATCTGTGAGTGTATAATTTTTACATTGAAAATAAAACTTTAATAATTATAAGCATATTTTTTTCATTTTTTAAACATGTATAATGATTGAAAATAAACATAATATATAGTAAATATCCTAAGACACCACTTCTGATATATTACATTGTTTTTAACTTTACAGAACATTTATTGGCTTGAGAATAAAAACAATTTTAAATTCATATTTACAAGAAAGGATTAGTATATAAGATGTATTATTAGAATAACAAATTCAGACTTACGACCCTAGAAAAGTCCCTTCTTCCGTGCCAAATAAGACAAACTAGCATTAACCAGTTGTATTGCTTTTCAGAGGAAAATGAGCATGATGGACCCTGATTGCATGAATAAGGGTGTTCTAAAGACTTTTACACACACACACACACACACACAGGCACACAAACTGACACAGATCTCATAAGAGTCAAACATTGCTGAATATGTCAGAAACATCATACTGAACTGACTTGTTCAAAAAGCTTTTGAAATAATTTTCAAATGATTTATTTCACAACCATATGAACTGCAGGACAGAGGTCCCTTATATTTTATAAGTACTACACGCTTCAGGCAAACAACCCTCTAAAGTCACAGGCTGTTACCATTTGTAGCAGGGGAAGCTCTTGGGTGGTCCTCTGGGGAACCGTTAGGCAAACAGTATTGCTGTGATCCAATCTGTACAGCAGAGCATCACAGAATCAGGAGAAGAGAGAAAGGGTGGAATTCTCCATTAGGCCAAGATGTGGGAAAGAACTCAAACGCATTACTAATAATACTCTGTTTCGAAACAGAGGAGTTGATGTATGACTCTATCTCACTGCATTCACCTTATGAAATATGCCGTTTTCTTCCATATTTTGAGAGGATAAATACATTACAAAAGCGCAATTCTGAAAAGATGTTCCAACTAAAGTGGCATTCCCTGGGTACAATGAAAAACTAAGTCTTCAGAATCCCTCCTGAAGAGTAAGTTATCCTGGGAATTTTCTGCTTATCTTCTCCAGTTCAAACCACTCGCCTAGATTCCCCTGAAATCAATGGGATCCCAGGCTTAGATCTACTTACAGGTTCAGATGAGAGAGGAGGCCACATGATATTCCAGTTAGAGGCAGCACTGTCACCCCCCCAACAGCATTTAGAATCAAGTGCATTCAGGTTAGGCTATCTGTTCAATGTTTATATTTCAAGTAGTAAAAATCTCCTAGTAATTCCAGTAATTTTATATATTCATTCATTCATGTATTCAACGGCTCATGTGTTAATTCATTCAACCGATATTCACAGTCTTCTTACAATGAACCAGGTATTTTTTTGCTAGGCCCTGTGGATAAAAAGGCCAGTAAAAAGGGGGCATTATCCCTTCTCTCATGGAGTTTACAATCACAAGGTAGAAGATAGTAATTAATAAAATCATCTCAAGAAGAACACACAATTGATAGCTGAAACTATGGAAGTTCAGATATAGAAAATGTGGATCCATCATGACCTGTTTCACGAAGTTGTCTTAATTACTGATATGTTTGGTGAAGTTATATTTACACCCCAGGAGAAGTGAACGTTATTACATATTTATATGTATCTAATTGATTTCTTTACTGAGTAACCTATATAACAATTATATGGACAGTACAATTTCCCCCAAGTTGTGTTTGTGTGAATGTGTTTATGGATGACCTTCCATACAAATTTGACCTTTAGAAGAAATATTCAATATGAATTTATGGAAAAAGAAATTATTTTCTCATTGAGAGAATATTATTATTAATAAAAATTATTATTATAAAGAATAGCTACTTGAGAAAAGTTTCTTTCCAAATCTTTCGAGATAACTTGTTAATATGAATATTATCCCTTATGTTTTATAAATTGCAAGAATAAGGTAGAATATTTAAATGTCAAGGAAATCAGTGAGATGAGAGAGGAAATTCTATTTCCTCAAGCATCACAATAATACAGACATAAAAATATGCTTAGTGAGAATTCTGGGTCAAGTTTAATAAAGAATGCACAGAGCCGTGGAAAATAAGGACGATGCTGCTTCTTTCACACTCAGGTTTTTCCTCATGTACTGTTGAGCTCATTCCCACCAACCGGAAGCTCTTTCATGAAAATGGCAGCAGAAGTGTCATCTATTCCCCGACATCTGGACACACACACATCAGTGGCAGGCCTACCAGCCATCAGGGCATAAAACTAGGCTAGAGGTCTGGACGCATCATCTGGTACCTGTTATCAGTCAACATAGGCCGTGTGCTAAGTGGCTTCACAGATTGCACCAAGCAAGGAGCAAGCCCCAGGAGACAAAGCCAAAGGCAATATTGCTCTGAAGGGCTGGAGAATTGTGGCAGTGGTCTCCGTTAGTGACATTGATGATACTGATGACAATTAGGAGAGAGGGCTTAGAATGTGAATGGGGGCAATTCAGCTGCTACAATATCCATCTGCAGACTGTTGCCTGAGGCAAAAGTACCCTGCTGGCCTTTGTTTTTCTGTTGTTACTGGAAGATTGAGGGAAAGTGGGGGCAGGAAATGGGAATTTAGGAAATTCATAATAATAAAAAGTTTAAGTAAAAAATTGTTATTGAAGAGTTTAAAATGAGCACTTTGGAAAAATGGAGTTGGTTGCTGCTTCTAGCTTTAACAAGCATGAGCTATCCCAGCCGAATCACTGGGGGAGTCTTAGTGTAAAAAAAAATGTTGGAAGAGAAAAGGTGATGTCTGCTCAGAGGAAGTCATCAGATTAACACTACCCAATGTTCAATTATTTTCTTCTTGCCCTAACATGCCTATGGAATGATCCCCAACAATGTGATGGTATCTAGGTACAATTTCGCTGTCACGTGAACCAGACTGAGCAAACTTTGTTTTAGGTGTGTTGTACAGCTTCTTGTAGTGTAGCATAAATTAATGAGCATTTCGCAGCTCACCAGGTTTTTGAAATTAAACGTCTACATATGCTAAGGATGCTGGTGTCTTTTATTTTCATGGGGAACAATTATTTTATGGAAGTTATCCTATGATTTGATTTGTCTTATAAATAGTACCACCACTTAAGTGTATCAGAAAGCTGAGAAATTAAAAAATCTAGGATATATAAAATCCAGAAAGTATCAAAAGGCAAGATTTTACTCAATTAGCTCTGAAATGGAAATGCAGAAGACAAGTAGTAGCTTGCCTTTGTTCCTAGAAAAAAGAAATGTTTTGTCTTTAAGTCCTAGAAGGAAGAAATACTATTCAAGTCTAATAGTGATTTTTCATCATATTCCACATATTTGTTGTAACTGTAATCTACAGAAAGTGTCATAAGAAATATATTCCCACTGCTAATTGAGTGATTCCGCTTCAAGTCTCAGAACAAAAGCAAGAATTCCAAAATGTATGGAGATTAACAAGATTAATACTGTGTTTAAAAGTTCAAGTTGGGATGCTTTTCCTTAGGTTTCAATAGATGTATGATTTAAAAAAAAGTTATTTGATATAGTCTCTTTAACATATCATACAGATATGTTTTGTGAGACTGTAAGATGAAACTTACACAGTTTGTTAAAATATTATCCTAGCTTTCAATCCTGATGGCAGGATCTAAATTAAAGAATGACTAGCTTTCTGATTTTGCAGACAGTACATTTTATTTCAAACTACTGACTTTATTATATTTTAGTTTTTTATTCTAGGAGCTGATAACTTCATATACGAAGATCTTGAATATAATGCAATAGAAATAAGATAACAGACCCGATTAAAAATTGTTAGATTTATAATGATTTTTTATCACTGTTACTCTGTATTTATGACTAATTATGTTTACAAGGAACTACCAAAAACAACTTATCACCAAGAATTCTCAAAATCATACAGACTTGCACCTGAGAAGAATTTTCAGTGGAGAAACAAAATCAGGCCAACCTCAATCATGGCTTATTAAATTACAGCTGGTCCAAAACTGTTTGATATTCAAGCAGCTAATTAGCAATGGAGATGACTAATTCAAACTCTGGGCTTTGATCTCTGGGTTCACCCAATATTTATTAGGTTTATTTAAAAAAGAATGGAGAGGGAAAGCATCCTGAAAGCTGGAGGAGACAGTCTGAACAGTAGTTTACTTATAATTTACAGACTTGTGGTACTTAATATATAATGCAATAATCTTCCCAGGGCCATTTGTCATTTGGACGCGGCCACCGATTATAGCTTAGGGCACTGCATCTGTGCACAGATCTGGCAGGAAATGGTCTAAAATCTTGAACAGCTGAGCATGATGTTTCGGTATAGTTGGAAAATTCAACCTCTGCTCTAGAGGTCACCGCGTGCTTCTGTCCTGACAGCCCAAATTGTTAAGCATGTGACTAATATGCATACAGAACACAGGCTGCCTGACGTCTGCTACAAGCTTGATGGCTGGTTAGCGGCTAGTCTTAATTTTATGTGACAATCCTATGTAGGAAGTGCTGTGTGGGTGACTAAATGGAGCATATTGATGTCCCACTGGGTGTAGCCCCTGTTGTTTTGACAAATTCTCCTTAGCATTTATCAATCAGGCCTTCAGTGGGGAGTGTGCTGAATCTCTAATTCAGACATGCTAGTCAGGGCTAATAGAGCAAGATAGCATGTTATTCAATTTGTACTTGTTAGCGATGTCCCACTGTCACTGGGCAATTTACCTTCACACTTCACAAATGAAAAGAGAAATTTGCTGGGCTTCAAACACTTACATGAGTTACAAGCAAAATTTTAATTAGCATGTCATTACGGCAATAATTTATTGCTTCTTTGTAGTTTCCCTAGCATGCAGATCGCGCTTTTCCTATGTTAGAAGGGATGTCCTCAAGGCTTCTGAAGCAGGTAATAATAAGGACAGCTAACACGCTTTACTAAACGATGCATATTGATGTTTTCTGTTGGTGGGGTTTTAAATATTTATGCATGGAAATAAAATTGATCTTTACGATTTTTCTTTCCTGTGATTTTCTTTCCTGTGAGCCTTGACCAGTTCTGTTTTAATAGTGTGTTTGTTTATGTGAATAGGTTCTACCATGATTCGGTTTATTCCTAAATACCACACACGTGGGCAAACTAAAGAACGCACACTTACCATTGTTAAAAGCACTTGATGTGAGTGAGGGGAACTTCTGGAGTTCTCCCAGTGTGAGCCCCTGTGAAAACACAAGGCTTTTTCCAGGTTGTGAACAAAGCAACATCCATTGTTTTCTACCAACTGTTTACGGAGGGTTGTCTAGAAACACAGTCTTTAATCAGCTGGCAAATAAAACATGTTAAGAAGGGAGAGCAAAGAGGAGGAGCTGGTACTGTTCTTTCTGTGTGGCCTCAATCTGGCATCCTCAGAGGACAAAAACGAAAGGATGACCTATATTGTCCAAGACAGACAGAAACAAAGGAGATGGCCTGAATATACAAAATGGCGTTTATAAGTGGATTAAAATATAAGTGGAGTCAAGACTTTGATCACAGTGTTGGCATATTTTGAATGGTTATCCTGATCAACACCTCCTCATGAAAGGTGCAATCAGACAGACCACTCAGAAGGACAATTAATGGTTCCTCAGAGTAGGTAGGTTAAGTCAAGGAAAATAAACACAGCTGAGTGTCATTCTGCATATATTTATCCAATCTAAAAGAGCATGGCTTAATGAGTAAATTTCTCCATATGTTTCCAAATTTACAGAAATATGACTTTGTGCCTGCTGAATTCTGTATTAGCAGGTGTACAGTATATGGCTTTATGACCATCTTGCACCAAAGCTTACTGTCAAACAGAATGGGTCTTGGGCTGCATTTCTGCACTATTTAAAATGGCAGGTTGTGTCTTATTCATCTTCATAAGCCATTGACTAACTAGCATGGAGCAGCGCATCTAGCAAGAGCGCCATACACAGCTATTGAAACAATGAACAAATAAATGATCAGACAAATGAGCCACAGGAAGGAATACAGGAATAAATTCATTATTCCAGATTTTTCCTTTATCTGGAAGAATAATTAAAAGTGTATTCACTTCTGCAGGAAATCAGAACACTCTATGTAAATCTAATATTTTTGGAGGTGGAAAAAAGTATATATGACAGAGAGAAGTTGCTAGCATTGTAAGCAATGTCTGCATATTTATCTTACATTAATCTTTCCTAGTTGTATATATTTCAGACATAATCAGCTTTTTTAAAAAAAGTCATTTTCTTGGCCAAATACACATACAATCTGTAAAAATCTTTGTCAAATTAGACTAAACACAATCACTGTATTTAATATTTAATATTTTAAAAATATATTGTGTCTGTAGGGTGGGGTTCTGAAATATTGTTAGCATTGCCCTTCTGATTTCAGATTGTTGAGTGTGTGTGTGTGTGTGTGTTTGCATGTGTGTTCTACTGGAAAAATCTTGCCCTGCTTATAAAGGATACTCTTGAATAATGACGGCAGGCTAGTCTATTTTTACTGAAGTATAGTTGCTTTACAAAGTTATACTAGTTTCACATATACAGCAAAGTGATTCAGTTATACATATGTAGCTATCTATTCATCTTCAGATTCTTTTCCATTATAGGTTATTACAAAATATTGAATATAGTCCTGTTTCTTATCTATTTTATATATAGTAGCATGTATCTGTTAATCTCAAATGCCTAATTTATCCTTCCTCCACCCCTTTCCCCATTGGTAACCATAAGTTTGTTTCCTATGTCTGTGAGTCAGTTTCTGTTTTGTATATAAGTGCACTTGTATTGTTTTTTTTAGATTTCACATGAGTGATAATGATATTTGTCTTTCTCTGACTGACTTCATTTAGTGTGATATTCTCTAGGTCCATCCACGTTGCTGCAGATGGTGTTATTTCATTCTTTTTATGGCTGAGTAATATTCCATTATATATAACACATCTTCTTTATCCATTCATTTGTTTTTGTTTTTGTTTTTGTTTTTTGTTTTTTGGGTTTTTTTTTTTTTAATCCATTCATTTGTTGATGGACACTTAGATTGATTCCATGTCTTGGCTACTGTAAATAGTGTTGCTATGAACATTGGAGTGCATGTATCTTTTTGATTTAGAGTTTTCATTTTTTTCTGGATATATGTCCAGGAGTAGGATTGCTAGATCATATGGTAACTCTATTTTTAGTTTCTTAAGGAACCTCCACACTGTTCTCCATAGTGGCTGCACCAATTTACATTCACATCAACAGTGTAAGAGGGTTTCCTTATCTCCACACCCTCTCCAGAACTTATTATTGGTAGATATTTTAATGATGGCCATTCTGACTGGTGTGAGGTGATAGCTCATTGTAGTTTTGATTTGCATTTCTCTAATAATTAGCAATGTTGAGCATCTTTTCCTGTGCCTGTTGGCCATCTGGATGTCTTCTTTGGAGAAATGTCTATTTAGGTCTCCTGCCAATGTTTTGATTGGGTTGTTTTGTTTGTTTGTTTGATATTGAGTTGTATAAGCTGTTTGTATATTTTAGAAATTAAGCCCTTGTTGGTTGCAGTCTTTGAAAATACTTTCTCCCATTCCATAGGTTGTCTTTTTGTTTTGTTCATGATTTCCTTAATAGCAGCATAGTCTTTCTTAATTCAGTTCTTCACAGAGAGAATTTTTTTCATTTTTAACATTTTTTATTGATTTATAATCATTTTACAATGTTGTGTCAAATTCCAGTGTACACAGAGAGAATCTTGAGGCATTAGGATGAAAGCATGACACCTCACATGGATAATTAAATATCAATAATTAAGTAACTTTAGTATGTATTCCAGTTTTACTGAGGGAGGCTAAATAAGCATATACTTTTTTATCTACTAAGTAAATTTCATGTAAGATGATTTATTAAGAATAAGATACATTTTTAATCAAGTGATGACAGTGCATTTCTAGTATTTTTTAGATTAATAAGTAGGTAGGTAGATTCATACATACATAACACATGCAGACACATATGTGCACATACTGGAGTGATATTAAGGACTATTTCATCTTCTCTTGCCACATTTCTCTACTCCAAATATCTTTGAAATCACAAAATTAACATTTTTAAAAATATTTGTTTGGAGGTTCTTTTTTACTTCACTTTCCCTACTGTGTCTTAAAGAAGGCCAAAAATGTGGCAGTGTGGTTTTAGAATTTGGGATGAGCACTAGGGATTTCAGTGGTTCAAGATTTTAATTGGAATTTAATATACATTTTGAGAATATTATTGTGATCATAATACTGTCAGGTTCTATGGTGGTCAGAAACAAATATGACCATGAGATCAGACCTATAAATATATTACTATGCCAAATAAAAATGTCTTCATAAAAAAAACTAAATGTACATTAAGAGTTAGAGGAGAGGACTTCCACATCTAGTTGAGAATATCAGACACAAATTCATGGAAAAAATGGTTTTTGAGAAGGGCCTGGATAAAAAGGTAGAATTTCAAGAAAGAGAGAGATATAGGTAGCAGAGAAGAATACAGGAAGCAAAGGGATCAACAATAAAAGCAAACAAACAAAAAAGCAAGCAGGAACCCCAAATGCAGACAATATACTGCAAAGCTGCAGAGTGGTAGTCTAGTTTAACAAGAGCATAGAGTGTATCGTGGGTAACCACAACATGTGGGGCAGGAAAGATTCTGAGGCCAGATTGTGAAAGACAATCATGGTTCTCATGAACGCTCCTAATTTAATATGCAACAGAGAGCAACTTTAAAGAATTTTGAGCAGGAGAGTGAAATGACTGGAGATGGAACCCAGCAGTCGTGTGCAGACTGGATTTGGAAAGGACTTGCTAGCGACCTCAGGGCAATTAGGACTCTATCGAAATATTTAGATGAGAACTTTGTTAAGAATCCAGTGTTAGGAAAGAAATAAGATAAAACTATACTTGAATAATGAATCCATGAATTTCAGCTACTTAGTTGTACTTCAAATTCAATTTAATAAACAGTACAAATGTAGTGGTTGCATTAGAAATAAGTATGCAGTACATTTGAAAGAAATGATCAATATTTCTCGGTTGGCATCTGTTTTTTGCAGTCTGTTTAAACAAACACTAAACAATAAAAAATCTGGAAAGTACGGATCTCGGAATATATATCCTCAAAGATAGAGTTACAAATTTGGAGAAGAGAGAGAAATAGAGAGAAAAGGGGAGGGAGAAAGAGAAAACACTGTACTGTTGGGATCAAATTTAATGAAAATACTGAATTCTTTTTTGCCACAGCAAATAACTCAATTTCCTTTTGGGGAAACTGACGTCATCAACATGTTCTCTTTGTTGTTATTGACCCAAAATTCAGGTATCAGATTTTTAAATTATACTTTTTTTTTTCTTTATTTGAATCTATGGTAGTCCAGGGAAAATTTCTTTCAAATAGGAAGAAGTTACCTGCATCTCCAAAATTTGTACGGAAATTAAGATGTCCTCCTCCAAGTTCTTGGCTACTGATCTTTTCTTTCGAGTAAGAACCAGATAGCATTAAATACAAAGCAAAATGGTAACCTTTTTCATTCTAAGGTATTAATATCAAATACTACTAGTGTTTTTTGTAATTAAATAGTATTTTTATCTTTTATTCTTTCAGTACAAACCAGTTCTCTAGTTTTCAATGCTTCAATATATTTTTGTCCACAGATTGTCTGGAGTTAGTACAGGTAAATATTCTTTTGTTTAAAAAGACTGAACTATCTAAGATCTGAATCAATCCCATGAAGAATTATTTTGTTTCTGTTTTAAATATTTAATATTGTCTATTTAATATTTTATTCTCTTTTCTTAAGGAACTCAATGTAAATATTGTAATTAGTGCATTCTAAAGGAAATTCAGGCATACAACAATGGAATTGTTTTCTGAAAGTCTAAAAATATTAAAAACTGAAATAAAGAGTCCAATTCTTATACAATCCTTTGCTTCAAACTAATTGTGTTTTTAATTTGCCTTTTCAATTTACAATAGACATATTTTGCCTAACTCAAATTTTAATCAAAGTGGCAAATTTTCCTTCCTTAAACATAGTGAGGAGTTGTAGCCATAGTTCTAAACCTGCCATTGTTGTTTTTAAAATGACCCATTTATTTTTGTAAATCACTTGGATTGAGATCTTTTTCTGAGGAACTTGAAGCATCTTTCTTCATATTCTTAAAAAAAACCCACTTCTTTTCTTAATAGGTTATTGGTTTATCACTCTCCATTTACGAGTAGGGGAATTGAGGTAGGTATTCACTAACATACTATAAAAATTTTAATGGGAAGATTAGAAAAAATAAATGCGAAAAACATGATGGTCATATTCAAAAAAAAATCTGAGCAATACAAAATTTATTTCACACAGAATCAGTACAACATGGTAAATAATTTATTTATGGTGAAATAAATGTTTGTCATACTTTTGAACAGCTAGTGTGGTCATGTTTTTATATTAACATTCTGCACTCACATTTAGATATACATAATGCTTTGAACTTGTATATTTTTCAAATAAGCAAGAAATAAGAAAATACACATAAAAATCTTATTATAAAGAAACCAAATGGAGATGTAGATCAGTGACCTAATCATCTAACCTTCATATCTAATCCATTAAGTGCATTTTACCTTTTAAATATCTCTCCATATATCCAAATTGCTCCATAGCCATCTCTACTGCCCCAAACCAAGGTGCGAATCCCCTCTTCTGGGTTACCGTGAAAGATACTCTTTCAGACTTTAAATCTGTTTTTTACAATGTAGGCAGAGTAATCTTTACAAAGTGCGTATCTGGTTGTGTCACAACTCAATTTAGAACTATTTGATTTCTTATTGCTTTTAGGATACTGACAAACTTCTTAATATGATTCCATCTTATTGTCTTGGCCCATCCGCATCTCTGCCCAGTGGGCCCAATGGTTCTTTTTCAGTCTTTAGCATTCACTGTACCCCAGGACCTTTGTACAGGAAATTTAATCCATTTGGAATGCTTTTTTCTCCCATGGTCTAGACAATTCTTACTTATCCTTCTACCGTTCTTAATTATTCTTCCTGAGCTTCAGAATGGTCAAGTCCTCCTCTTCAACAAGCACAGAGCACCTCATGTGCAATTTCATGTTTATCTGTGTGGTTACTTGGTAAATTAGTCTTTACCTTCTTGACTAAGTTGTATTTTCACAAGGACAGAACTCTTGTCTGTTTTTGTTTATTTTTGTACACCTGGCAGTCAATAAACACTTTATGAGTAAATAAATGAGAGTAAATGTACTATGACTCCAGCACAGAGCCATCTAGAGAACTAACTAGAAAAGAAGTACGAGGTCCTTTAGTCCTCTCTCCTCTGTGCCTCTCTGGTCTTGGTCACTCCTACCCTCACCCTGTGCACTGTATCCCCAAGGAGTTACTAGCAGTTCTCAGTGGGCCTGCCCTTTCCTACTTTGGGGATTTTGTACCTGCTGTTCACTTTTTGTTGACCATCCCCTCCTGCTCAGTCTCCATATACCTGCCTCCACTCCCATTTTTAATTTAAATCCCTTCCCCCACTGAGTGGATTTGGTGCCATATTCTATTCTCCCAGGCTGCTTCTATGTAAGACCACATACGTCACAGAATGAACCTGTCTGTCTAGGTACAGCATGGTGTGAGGGGCAGGGGCTTTTAAGCAGCCCATAATCTCTATCAACTCCTCCCCTAAATTATGCTAAATAATTTAAATAAAATTGAGATTCTCATTATAACATACTTTCAAGACAGATTCACTAAAGTCTGTTCTTCATGGCCACATCCAACTTTAAGATACTGGTAATTATAGTACATGCATTTTCTGTTTCCTAAGTGTTTCTCCTAGTTCCTCATTTCTCTGTTGGTGAAGATGGAGCTAGGGGAGGAAGTCTGGGGAAGAACAGGCTTTAGTCAGTTTGTCTTGAAATTACGTTATAACCAATAGGCTTAGCCGCTTCCTGTTCCCTTTACTTATTGTCTTCCCTGTAAGTAGCAGGAGTTGTTCACATTTCAGTTATAGGTCAAGTTACATACTCCTGTAAATGGCTTGTGTTTATTAAAAGTTTAATTTTCTTTTTCTTCTGTTGATGAACTAGCACTCTCAAAGAACACTTTCAAAAAATAAGACAGACAGCTGAACTGAATATCCATCATGAGCCTTATAATCTGTTCTGTTGGTTTCTAAGTCCCTGTGGGATATATTTTATTATCTCAATTTTTCATGTGAGGAAACTGAGACTCAGAGTCTTGGTTGTTCACCGAAGGTCACCCGGGAGATAAGTGGTGAGGTGGGAATTGGAGCAGAGCCCCCGGGACTGACTCTAGCTTTCTCTCCTCTGCACCAGCTGCCTCTCTGAGACGTTAAATATTTTGTGGCGACCGCTTTTAAAGCCCTGAAGGAGATCGTGGTGCTCTTAGTCCTGATTTTTATCGCTAAGAGAAAACCATGATAAAGCCCTAAAGAACAGGGTCAATGGTGTTATTCATGTATTTGGTCTTCCAGTCACTAAAATGAATATTTTTACATACAAAGCACTGCTCTTGGTGTTCTAGATGATGTAGTGATTAATAATATATGGTTATTGCCCTCTAGGGTCTAATAAACACATCGGAGAGAAAAAGACCTACAGTATGTGAGAGAAGCAGCCATTAGAGTTTTCTGGCAGCAAGCAACACAGACTGACTCAGGCCAACTTAAGTAAAAAATTCTTTTTTGGAAGGGAATCAGAGTAACCTAGAAACCTGAGGGAAAAATCCTCCAGCCAGGCCTCATAATGGACAGAAACAGAGCAGCTTCAAAATTCTAACAGTTTTGCAATAATAGAGAACACTTACTTAGTACTGTCTCTGTGCCTGGCCTTGTGCTCAGTGTTCTACGCTAGTAACACCTTTAATCCACAGCACAGTGCAATGAGGTAGGTACTATTACTATTATTATTTATCATTATTATATTATTATTATTTTATTTTAGTAGGTGAAGAAATTAAGGCACAGAGATGTTAAGTAATTTGCCGGCTCTCACCACTATCTTCAGGGTACCACCGAAATAATGACTGAGTTCTGAAAGATTTTCATTTTTGTGATACTTTCCTCAAGATTGCAATACAGAGGACCTAATTGGGGTCCCTTCTTAGACTATAGACACAGAATGGGTAGTTTCTTAAGGAGGTAATGTTACTCGAAGAAGTTAGACAGGCAAAAATAACAGATGTCCACTGTATTGTAAAGACAATAAAACAAGGCCACAGTGAGTGTTTTATGTACCTGTTGAGTTACAGGCTTTGAAGTTTAAAGACACCGTCTCATTCTGCAGGGCACTCAGACCAGGGAGCATTGGAACCAGTCATTTGACCGCTAAGCCTGGGTGATGCAGCTCCCCAGTGAGACGGATGTCATGTTTTTAGGCACTTCCCCAGCAAAAGGAGGGTCAGAACTGAAACCCTTGGATTCCAAATTCAGTCTAGGAATGCGGACAGGTACTTAAAGATATCTGGGAAGTACGTTGTTTGTACGGGGCCTGGCCGGCCTTCTGAAATATCAGGGTTAAAATGGTCATAAGTGGAGGACACATGGATAAGATGTCAATGGGGGAGAATTCCTTAATCCGATAATATCCTTAATCTGATAGACTGTCACCTCCAAACTATCACCTGTGGTTCTCCCTCTCACAGCCTTCAGTCCCGGCCTCTCTCCTGGGAGAAGAGAGCAGTCCACTGCAACAAGCCATTTCTTCTTTTGTTCATTCAACAAGTATCTGTGAAGCCCATTTTACATGAACACGACAGACACTGATCCTGTCCCCACCGAGCAGTCAGTTTGGTGGGGGATACAGAATTGTAAAAAGGCCATTATGCAAGAGTGTGTTACCTGCTGCCATGGGGGACATAGTGGGTGCATTGGGAGCACATAAGGGGCATCTAGAAGAACCTTGTGGTAATTAGAGATTTATCAAAGGAAATGATTTTTTAAAGAAGAGCTTGAAGACCAAAAAAAAAAAAAAAAAAGCTGTGGGGAAGAAGTGTATCAGGCAGAAGGAGTATTTGGGGTCAGGGTCAGGCACAGGAAGTGTGACTTGGAGTGACAGGAAAGGAGATGAGAAAGACACTCTCTGATGCTTGGGAGAGAAATGAAAACAGGGCCAGGAGTAATCAGAATATTAACTGGGTTAAGATAAAGACCAGAGAGAACTGGAGGAGGGTGAGACTCCATCTCAGCAGAGAGAATCACAGAGCCTTTGGGAGAGGATTTTAGGTGAGTCTTGGAGAATGAGTAGTTTCAGTCAGCAGAAGCAGAGGAAAGGACACGTGTGCAGGAGGAAAGGGCTGAGGTCAGCCAGGCTGAACACTCTTTGCCTTGTTTGCTTTGTGCAGTATTTTTCTGCCTAGATTGTGTCTCCTAGCCCCACTTTCCCGTCGTTTCTCTTTATCCATTCTTCTGAATTCATGTGGTCACATTCTTCGTGAAGATATCAGACCAGCAGAGATAGAGACAGTGTTTTCCCTCTGAGCTGGAGAAGCTATTGCTACATTCGTTTTTGTGTTTTTCCCAACTTAGCGTCATTCCGAGAAACTTAGTGGTTTTGATGACAATTAGCTTCTTACTGAATGAACATATGGGGAGAGTCTGGTACACTGGTATGAGTGTGGTTCTGGGGTCAGACTATTTGGATTCGAATTCTAGTGGTGCTACTTTCTACGTATGTGACTTGGGTCAATGATTTTAATCTCAGCTCCTTTATTTGCAAGATGGAGATAATAAAAGCTCCTCTAAGCTTCTTGGAAGCTAAAATGTTAGGTGTTCAACAGAGCGCCTGCATCTAGCGACCAAGCAACAGGTTAGCTGCTGACAGTGTTGATATTATGATGTCATCTCTCTCACACTATGCACGCGGGTGACAGAAATATGGGGGAAATACACAAAAACTGGAAATTAGATGAAAAAGCCTCAGACGAAGGGCAGAATGTTGATTGACTTAGTCAGGAAGGGATGACAATGAGGATGGAAAAGCAGAGTCACGCCTGAATGGCAGTCTGCTCTATTTGTTGACAGCTTGGTTAGACAAGTCTTAGTACCAGAAGCTAATGTGCTTCCTGGCTGTGGAAGCCCACAGCTTAGAAGAGAATGGCGAATGTCAATGACCATACATATATATATTTTATATCTATATATATATAATATATAATATAATATATTTTGCAAAGGTTCTCTAGCCTTCACTGACCCAGAGAACCTTTACAAAATAAAATCTATACTTATATATAAAATCATTGTCATTCCCCCATTTTCCTCTCTACTGTGGTCTTCTTCAGCCTTCTGTCCTCATGGTGTGTTTACATGCTCCTTCAGGCCATCCTAATTCCCTACTCTGCCACTCCACTTGGACCACCTTTCCCCAAGTTTCTCACATCTGCCCGCATCTCCAAAAAATCCAATTCGAAACTCCATTTCTGTAGGTGTGCTCATTCACCCCTAAGTAGTAAAGAAAAATATAATTAAATTTAATATCTTGTTCATTCATTCAAATATTTATTCAAATCTTCATGGAGACTTTACATTTGTTCCAGGCATAGGGAAGCTGAAAACCTTACTCCAAAATGCATTTTTTTATTTCAAAAGGGGTGGCCAATTAATCATGTTAGGTAGTATTTCAGAGAATGTGGGAGAGAGATGTTGGGAAATTTATGTAACTATGATAATCCTCTATGCTTGTGCCCAGGCGTGAGCCCAGTAACAATTTCCAGGTTTCATGACTACTTCTAATGGTGGTCCGAATAACAAGAAGGGAACGAGAACTTACAAATCTACCACTACAGTAGACATATCACATAGCTACTGCCTATATGTGTAACTCTTGACATATAGGGGTTCTCAGCACAGGCTCAGGACTCAGACATTTTTATGTTCAAACCTCAGCTTTCGTTCTTATTAGCAATGTGACCTCAGTAAATTACACTAGTCTCTAGGTTCTGTTCCCTTATTTGTACAATGAAGCTGCGGGATTGTTGAAGATTAAATGACTTTGTTAAAATAGTTAATATGCAGTGCATATATTTTTCGGTAAAGTAAATCAATATGTCATTGAAATCTGGAATTAACCTATTGGTGCTAATTTCTCCTGCATCACGTGGACACAGGTGTGTTTCTGACACATATACAGACACTCAACATCCACAAACACTCTCCAGTGTGCCAAAACCAGTAAGTGCGGGGTCTCGTGAAACCCTACTCCCCACTCTCACATTCATGTGCATTTATAGCATCTCACCCCGTTAAGAGAGCTACATTTTATTCTTTTCCCCCTTTCTTAATGCTAAGAGACAACAGCACATTCAATGCTGGTGGTTGCCTTCTGGTGTAATCTCAAAACCAAATGTTAACTTGAGAAATTGTTACAGAGGTTGACGTAACAGACGTCTATAATCCGTTTTAGGGATGAATAGGAGGATACCCAGGAGCTTTTTTTTTTCCCTGAAGATGAAAATGTTTCATTGACTACCATCTTTCTCTTTCATATAGCTAGGGTCACCTGGGTGTCCTGAATAGTGGAGAAATAAGAATAAAAAGTAATTGTGAGATTATATCATCCATCTTTTAGCTTTCATTCTAGTATTTCATCTCTCTTTGGCTTAAAGAGAATTTGCTTATCTTCATTGTTCAGTTTAGCAAGCCATATATCATCTCCTATTTCTAGCTACCGTGCCAAACTGAAAAGTGCTGGATATAGCAACAGAAATGTTCATACAGCTTTGTCAAACAATGTGTAAATGTTGAATTCAAGCATAAAATCACACAACCCACTGATCTGGCATTCTGCACATTGGAAAAAACAGTTGACTTGATTTTTTCACTTTCCTCTGGACCATGACATATTGTGAACATTTCTTGATATTGGAATTGACTACAGCCAAATGACTCACAAAAAATCTTCTCATGAATTTTCTAGACAAATTTTGGAAACTCAAGATGAATAAATAGTTTCATGCATATTTAAGATCCAGAAAATTTGGTAAAGAAGTAGTTTATTTGAACTCAAACTGCATAATTGGCTTAGAGACATTCACATATGCCCCATTCTGTGGACATTTCAAGTGTGCTTGAAAATCCCATTGAAAGGAAAGGGAGTGGGGAGGGTATAGCTCAAGTGGTAGAGCGCATGCTTAGCCTGCACAAGGTACTGGGTTCAATCCCCAGTACCTCCTCTGCAAATACATAAATAAGTAAACCTAATTACCTCCCTCTCCTTGAAAAAAAATTTTACATAAAAAATTAAATAAAAAAAAAAAAGAATAAAGGAAAGGGAGGTCTGCAGGAGCAGGTCCCAGGTGGGAAGTGATAGTTTCTTCCAAAGTACATTTGAATTTCAGGAGACAACCATTGTGTTGGACAGAATGCAAGGCTAAAATTGTGTTCCACTATGGTGTGAAAGTCATCAGTTTCCTTGTATCTGAGTTTTTTCCTAATAATGATCCTTATATGAGAGATGGTAAACAATGAATAATATTCCTAAAGCACTATAGATTTAATATTGTTTATGATCTGTTTTCAAATTTCTTTTGAGTATTTTTTTTGAGGATCTTAGTTGCTGAATAATAGATCTCCAAAATTAGTCTTTAGTCCTTTGGTTTAGTGAGCTATGTATTCACTTTGCATTCTCAAATATTATATATGTGTATTATTTATATAAGCTACATAGACTGTATAATTTATATATTATGTATATAAATATTATATATGTACATATATAGAATTATAGTTATGGCTACTAGTTATTGTTTTGGTTTTTCTTTGGTTTTATTTTTTTCTTCAACATTTCCTTAAATAAGGTATTTTCAAAAGCGTATATGTATAATTTTTATTGCTAACTGAGAATACAAAATGAATATTCTGAAATCCATCCTACTATAAAGTGAGCTACTAACAAAAGTATAATGGACAATTAAATTTTAAAAGCTATTCCTTTTGTATATAATAATGCATTTATTACATGGGATTATTACAGATTCCATTATTTCAAAGGCAATATTATATGTTTAAAATTTGTAAAAATAATTTAGATAGTAAAGTCCTGATAAAAAGATAAATTTCTATAATGAAACTAACTTTCTATATTTCTTTTCTTCTAAAATGCTTTTAAAGCATAAATTGTTGGACTCTCACATTTCGTATCAAAGATGTCTTTAGGTGTTCTTGAATTCCTCAATGCCAATGCCCTTAAACAATGAAGTCTCAAATATTTTAATATTGAAATGTTGAGATACAAAATGCAAGCAGTTAAATAATTCACGTAGAAGATTGTGAAACTAGGTAAATTTCACTTCCAATTTTTTTCTTCAAAATTCTATGAAAGGATATAAAAGTGGCTAAAGACATATTCTTGTACCTCAGTACTGCTTTTTTTTTAATGTAGCAAAGCCAGGCCATTTTTTCTCATTGTTTATGTGATTCTAGACTTTTTAAAAAATTGATGTATAGTTGATTTACATGTTGTGTTAGTTTCAGATATCCAGCAAGGTGATTCAGTTATCTATATACATGTATATATCTATTCTTTTTCAAATTCTTTTCAGTTATAGTTATTACAAGATATTGAATATATTTCCCCTGTTTCTTAACTATTACATATACTGTAGTATGTATATGTTAATCCCAAATTCCTAATTTATTCCTCCCCTACCCCTTTCCTCTTTGGTAACCATAAGTTGTTTTCTAGGTCTGTGAGTCTGTTTCTGTTTTATAAACAAGTTCATTTGTGTCATTTTTTTAGATTCCACATATGAGTGATATCAGATGATATTTGTCTTTCTCTGTCTGACCTACTTCACTTAGTATGATAATCTCTAGGTCCATTCATGTTGCTGCAGATGGTGTTACTTCATTCTTTTTTATGACTGAGTAATATTCACATGTATATACATACATATATACACTATACCTTCTTTATCTATTCATCTGTTGATGGACCCTTAGGTTGCTTCTATGTCTTGGCTGTTGTAGTCAGTGCTGCTGTAAACATTG
The DNA here is from genome assembly GCF_009834535.1 of Camelus ferus. NCBI lineage: Eukaryota > Metazoa > Chordata > Mammalia > Artiodactyla > Camelidae > Camelus > Camelus ferus. The sequence goes on along the minus strand of NC_045698.1, from coordinate 32,641,118 downwards.
GGGTGCATGTATCATTTGAATTAGTTTTCATCTTTTCCAAATATATGCCCAGGAGTGGGATTGCTGGATTATATGGTAACTCTATTTTTAGTTTTTTAGGAACCTCCATACTGTTCTCCATCATGGCTGCACCAATTTGCATTCCTATCAACAGTGTAGGAGGGTTCCGTTTTTTCCACACCCTCTCCAGCACTTATTATTTGTAGACTTTTTGATGGTTGCCACTTGGGCTGGTGTGAGATGATACCTCGTAGTTTTGATTTGCATTTTTCTAACGGTTATCAATGTTGAGCATCTTTTCATGTGCCTATTGGCCATCTGCATGTCTTCTTTGGAGAAATGTCTATTTAGGTCTTCTGCCTATTTTTTGATTGGGTTGTTTGTTCGTTTGTTTGTTTTGATATTGAGCTGTATGAGCTGTTTGTATATTTTGAAAATTAAGCCCTTGTCAATCGCATTAGTTGCAAATGTGTTCTCCCATTCTGTAAGCTGTTTTTTTCATTTTGTTTATGGTTTCCTTTGCTGTGCAAAAGTTTATGAATTTGATTAGGTCCCATTTATTTATCTTTGCTTTTGTCTAGACTTTTATAAGTTCAGTTGTTATTCCTTCTTTACAGAATATTGATAAGGTGCTCTAATATGTATAGAGAGAGAATTGTGCAGATAGGTCAAAATTATGAAATTTATGAAATAATTATATGAAGAAAAATATGATATGAAAATAAACATGAGTCCCTGACTTTGAGAAATATATCTTTGTGTTTTCATTGCTCATAAATTATTATAAAAATGACAAGCATTTGACAATGATATACACTGCTCAGAGGCCAAAGAAATTTGGAAGCACCAGAATACAAGCAGTATGAACAGATTTAATATATTTAATGATTTCATCTAGAACATAAAAGTTTCAAGTAATGTAGCTTCACTGAGCCTCGTTCATGTGAACTGATATATTTTGAGTGTCAGAAACATTTGGGAGACCAAAAATTTTTAATTCAACATTTGTTCATTCTGAGAAATGCAGTTCTTTAAAAAAAAAAATGGTAGAACAAAGCTAATTGTCATTTTCATCTCTTGTTTATGTTTTTCCTTTTGAATTTCCAGTTCTCAAGTTCAGGGACCCTCTATCGGTTTGGTGGAGAGTTTGAACATACACCTAATTAAAAAAAAATAAAACTCAGCAACACCAGAAAACCACTGTCACCAAACAATAAATAACTCTTCCCTCTAAAATATCACTTAAAGATGAATCCATTCTGGGAGTTGAAAGGTGGCAGCGCACCTGCGGCACAAACCTTAAATGGAAAAATAAAGACAACTGGGTTGTAGGGTGCCTTTCCTCTTCAAAACAAAATTCTTTACAACGTACAAGACAAACGGCACAAAAGTGAAAGGGCAGTGATGCAGATTGGATAGGCTTACAGTGTAATTGAATTAAGGCTTGTGTGCCACGTATGACCACAAAGCAGGCCCATAGCTTGGGCCTGCTGAATGGAGGTGGCTGGCCTGACAATAAAGACCCTTTAAACTGGTTAAATGCATCATAAGCGTTTGCAGAGAGCTTTCTAGCTAACAGGTGGCTGAGTAAACCTCAGCTGGTGCCACACAGGGCTGTCACATTGACCTTCTTTAGGATAATTTCAGCCCTCTTTTTAAAAAAAATTTGTTACTGTACTTGCTGTGGTGGAAACAATTTAGGGATGAATAATTTCTTTTGGTCCCTAGAGGCGCCGGTGGCTCTCTCCCCCTCTCCTTTTTTTTCTTGCACTCTCTCTCTCTCACCCCCTCTTTTTCTCGGTTTTGAAACTGAATTAACATAAAGGAACAGTGACAACAGCAAGCTGAAAAGCATAGCTGGTGGGAGGATTAAGTATATCATTGAAAGGAATTATGTTGTAAATGACTGGGAGGGGTCGGGGCTTCTGTTCCTTGGTCCCATCTGGTCCTTAAAGAATACCTTGTTGTAATTACCCCCAGATGGTTTGTGCTCACTGGGGTCTGGACAGCCAGGTGCCACTGTGCCCTGCTGGGTGTGATATTCATTGCTACATGCAGTGACAAAAATGGACTTTATTGAAACCTAATTTCTTCCAGGGTATTACACAAATATGAAATGAACCTAGCTCATCGAGAGAGAGCTTTGTTTATTTCCAAGCCGAAAGAGTCTCACCTAAGATAAGGCTGCCTGGTTATTTTACTTTTAACAACTATCCTAAAAGGAAGAAGCAAAAACAATTTCACAATGTGTGCTGGATTTAATTCAGTCTTTTTAAATAATGGAAGTAGTCAACATCAATGGCAGGTTCTTATTTCTTGCTGTTAGGTAGTTTTAAAATAGTAGCTAGGATTTTCAAGAACAGGTTTTGATTATTTTATTATTGAAACTAACAGTAAATAAAGTGAATTATAGTATATCCAAGTCTAAACGCATTTTGATGTTGTTGAGCAAATACTTATATAACTCAAAATGTAATCACATGTAATTCACTATAAAATATACCTCACCACTTTAAGAAACAAGTTTGAACATTTTTGTATTGTACTTTAACATTGATATTATCATAGGGAAAAAAGATGAAAACTAAATATTAAAAAAAAGCTGTCTTGATATACACAAAGATGGAATTTTTAAAAATTATGCTTATTTTAACTTTTTATTAGGAAATTTCACTTTTAATTTTTAAATATATTTTTAAAGCAGAAATAACTTGAAAATGAAAAAGTCATAATTGTACAATTCAGTTATATTTAGTTGATTTTATTCTAATTATATTTTCAAAAAGTCTAATAATTCTTATTTGATAAATTGCATAACAGAATTATCTTTAGGTCTGGCTAATTTTAAAAACAAAATATTTACTCATTTCATGTCTTTCTTATTATAATTTTGCATGTATTAACATTTTAGCAAAGTTACTCAAATTCATTACTTTAAATCATGCATTTTTCAGTGTAGAATTTGGAAATTTTTAATATGAAAATCAAACGGGAATTAGAGTGAAGAGCAGGAAATGAACACACTTATTCCTTTTTTCCTTTATAATTGTGAATTTTACATGGCATTAAGAAAATATAAACAGTTAATATAATATTATAAACGTTAATCTTAATGAGAATATTTTCCTTTAATGTATATGAGCCCCATGTGTTTACTACAAAAGTGTTGACTGAAAAATAAAATGAAGTACTTCTTGCTGCATATTTAGGAGGGAGCTAAATACATAGACAATAAAATTGAGGAAAGTGATTTTAAAGATTGGCAACTTACTTGTTAGAAGCAATTGCTCTTCAACACTGAACTTTGTCAGCTGAGAATAACGAGCTTCTTGTACTTTGTAAATAAAATTTCAAGGTTAAAGTCTTTCTGTCTGTAAGTACAGTCCCAATATTCTGTTCAAACTTTACTGTATTGGGAGGCAACATAATTTTGTTAGTATCTACAATATACATACAATACCTAGGAAGACAGTGAGGTGAGTGAGGTGAGTGAGGTGAAAAGATTATGGAGGTGGGACCAGAAGACATGAACTCTCGTTCCAGCCTGGTGCTCCAAGTTCTGGGATCCTGGGCCCCCATTAAACTTCATAAATTTCAGTTTCCTCACCTGCAAGATGACTGTAAAAGAGCCTGATTACCAGATTAGATTTGTGTTTTTCAAAATGCATGCATTTGATGATGTCTTGGGAAATCCAAGAAAGAGCATGGGGACCACAGTGGCCCAAGTGTTCCTGCTTAGGGCTTGAAAGATGACAGGTTAGATGGAATGGAGAAGAGGAGGAAGACATTTAAGACGGGGGAGAAATAGTAGTGGGAATTGGGAGTTTTAATTATGACTTAAATGAAATTTTTAAGTATTTTATCAATTGTTTTTTCACTTTTGATACTTTTGGTTCATTTCTTTAAATGTTGGACTTTTTAAAAAATTAGGAGATTTCCGAGTTTTTTTTCTTCCATTTTTCTCTATGTTGTGTTTTTACTAAGTGAAACATTTCCATGGAAACTGCTTCCTTGATACTTTAGACATTTGGAAAAGAGAATTTGAGAATATTCATATAGAAGCAAAAGAAACGCCTCTGATTCTTTTCCTGACATACTTACCACTCAGGTTTCAGGATAAACTGGCTTAAATTTTGGACAATTACTTGTGTGAAATAATGGTTTTGGGCCTTTTTGTTAAAACATTAAAGGAGGAAGTTACTCTTCAGCAAGTTGGTATACCTCATGAATCGAGTAATAGCAATGTACTGGGAGCATCACTAGAACTTCTGTTAGAGTTTCAAAATCATCAGTTTTCAGTAAGACATTATCTGACATTATCCTTGTATGGAATTCATAAATCTCAGGATTACTTAGGGTCTTTAAGTTCTTCAACTCAAACTTTTTATCTCTTACAATGATTTCTGATACATTGTACTTGACAGATGGTCAGCTGGATTTTTTTATGCATTTTCAATGGTACAAATCTCTATGTTTACAAAGCAACTAGTTTCAATGTAGAGAAACTCCAAAATTGTCCTTGTTTTGAGATGAAATGTGCCTTCTTGTAGTTCAGTTTCTTGCTATCTTAAGAACAATTCTGTATTACAATACGAAGAAACATCATTGCTAACCATGCTCATATTAGACATCTTAGAATGCAATTTTTATTCCAGCCCTTTCCAAATTTCTGAGCACTCCTGTCTGCCAGTCTGATGTGCCCTCTATTAATCTTCTTTCTGGAATATCCTCTTCTTCCTCTAAAACACTTCTGAGATATGTCTCACTCACATCGAGATTCTTTGAAATCAGAGACGATTTCTTACTCACTGGTGTATTTCCAATGCCATGGAACAAATATTTGTTGGAAAACTGAGCACAAATACGACATCACTGCCATTCTCAAGTAATTTTAAAATAATCATTGAGAGCTCCAGTGGGCTATGGAAAAGCATAGCCAACTGAGAGTCAAGAGAATGGTGAGATTATATCCAGCAAACTATCTTGAAGAAGTTTTATATTTTTCTTCTTAGCATAGTTCTTGAAGAATGGTTATGATTTCAACATATGGAAATGAGGTCAGAGAGAACATCCCAGGAGAACAAGATGGTGAGAGCAAAGGCACAAAGTCAGGAAGAGGTCTCAAGTATGGAGGTAATGGTGAATTCAGACTCTATTCATTAGGGACGGACCATTGAAATGTTTCATACATGGGCACTACGTGAGAGCCATGTGACACAAAGAACTAAAGAGAGAGCAGCCCTTAAAAAGTTAATTTTCTCACTGATGAAATACAGCAGCATGTAAGCCCAACTCTGCTTGTTGGTGAATCTCTGAGCCTCTGCCCTCATCCCAGTTATTACTGAATCAAGTCTTTCAGATGTATGAAGTCAGAAAGCTTACTTTGTTTTAAACAAATACATTTCCTTCCATATTTGGGTTCCTTTTTCCTAAGAATAATTAAATAATAATAACAAATGATGCATTCACAATAGTCAAAATATGGAAACAACCCAAGTGTCTGTCAATGGATGAATGGATAAAGATATATATATATAGTATGATATGTTAGAAGATGTGATATGTATGTTTACATACACGGAATACAATATGTATGGAATACTATTCAGCCATTAAAAAGAAGGAAATCTTGCCATTTGTGACAACATGGATGGAGCTTCAGGGCATTATGTTTAGTGAGGTAAGCCACACAGAGGAAGGCAAATATTGTATAATATTATTTATATGCAGAATCTAAAAAAGCCAAACTCATAGAAACAGAAAGTAGGATGGTGGCTACTAGGGGCTAGGGGTGGGAGAATTAGGGAGATGTTGTTTCAGGGTACAAGCTTAGAACTAGAGGATACATAAGTTCCGGAGATCTAATGCACAGCACAGTGATTACAGTCAACAATACTGTATGATAAACTTCAAAGTTGCGAAGAGACAAGAACTTAAATGTTTTAACTGTGAAAAAGAAATGATAATTATGGGATGTGATAGAGGTATTGGCTTATGCAATCACATAACGTATAAATGTATCAAATCAGCACATTGTTACACCTTACACTTACACAATATTATATGTCAATTGTATCTCAATAAAAGAATTTTAAAAGCCAAATGATTCACATAGCTTTCCAGGAAAATTATACATTTAATGAATTAGCACACCTAACTTGCTACACAAACCATGTGAAGAGGGACTAGAGAGATCAGTGAGAAGAAATGTGCTTTTCTGGATTAAAATGTGAATTTAGACTGACTCTGGCTTCTCTGGATCCTTTGCTAAAATACAAAATTGTCTGGAATGTCGGAAGTTTTCTTCCAAGCTTGGATACGGAGATTGTGTGGACGCTAGATCCACAGTGCAGACACGTATTTCCTCCTGACGTGCAGCTCTGTAATACCCACTCTAATGCTCTAGTGAGCTGCAGAAAAGAAAACAGAAAAAAAGGAAAACTTTACCTGCATAGTTGCCATTGCCTTCTGGCTGGTTTGTCTCAAATTTTATCCTCTTCCAGGCCTCCTTTTTTTTCTGGAATTAATTTTTCTAAAATACATATTTTACTTCCCTGTTCCCATCTCATTGCATTAAGTCCAAGCTCTTAAAAGGGGTTTACAAAGTCCTTTGGGATCTGGCTTCTTCCTGTCTCTTTAACCTTATCTCTTTCAGCTTCCCTCCTCACCCCAGTCTTCAGCAACACCGAAAACAATATTGGGCCACCCTGCCTTTGTGCAGGAGTTACCCCCATTTTAAGTCTGGTGAGTTCCTGTTCTTGCCTCAAAAAGCAACTGAATGGCATTATTTGCAGCAATGTCAATGGACCTGGAGATCGTCATTTTAAGCAAAGTAAGAAAGAGAAAGAAAAATACCATATGATAGAAGTTATATGTGGAATCTAAAAAAAAAAAAAAAAAAAAAAAAAAGATAGAAATGGACTTATTTCCAAAACAGAAACAAACTCACAGACATGAAAAACAAACTTATGGACACCAGCGGGAGAAGGAGGTGGGAAGGGATAAATTGGGAGTCCGAGATTTGCAGGTACTAACTACTATATATAAAATAGATACACAACAAGTTTATACTGTATAGTTCAGGGAACTATATTCAATATCTTTTAGTAACCTATAATGAAAAAGAATATGAAAATGAATATGTGTATGTATATGTATGACTGAAACATGCTGTACACCAGAAATTTATACAACATTGTAAACTGACTGTCCTTCAACTAAAACAAAATATTTAAAAAAACAGCTGAAGTGCTCATTTCGGTGGCACATAGACTAAAATTAGGATCACACAGAGACTATTAGCATGGCCCCAAAACAAAAATGGTGTGCAAATTTGTGGGGCGTTCCATGTTTTTATAGTGTATGATTCCCCTTACATGAGGTGCGTGAAGCAGTCAAGTTCATAGAGACAGAAAGCAGAATGGTGGTTAGGCACAGGAGGTGGCGGGGGTGGGTGGTTCATGTTTAATAGGTGGAGTATCAGTTTTACAAGATGTTGAGTTCAGTGCAGGGATGGTGGTGATGGTAGCACCACAATGTGAATGTACTTAGTGCCACTAAACTGTACACTTAAAATGGAATAAGATGGCAAATTTTATCTTATGTGTGTTTTTGCCACGGTTTTAAAAAACAGCTAATGTTCCAGGCTCCTTTTCTCTGTACACATCCCATTCCCAGGGGGAGTTGGGCACGTCCATTATTTGATCAGTAGACTGAAATAGTTGCACCCTAAGTAATAATAACCTTGAACAATATTGTGCAACAATGCACAATAACCTTGAACTCACTGCTGCTTAATACTCATCAAAAACTTGGTTGGACAACACAATTGCGAAGGATCGCCCAAGTGAAATATAGTCCATGTGTTTCTACAGATACAAAAAAAATCCATCCTTGGAATAAACCACACAGCAGATAGCCACACATCTGGACTGTATGGTTCGTTCTCTTGTAAAACTGCTTTTATTGAATGTGATTTGTCATTATGTCATCATTGGCCCATGCTAGGAGCCACTGTAGGAAATAGTCAGCCCATGAAATCCATTTACTGTATAGATGTGTTGAGGTTGGTGTGCTGTTCTTTTATTAACTATGAGGAAAGCCTTTTTAGTTTTGGCACTGGAAATAGGTTTATTTATATTTGTAGGTAATATGAATAGTGTAATTGATTATCTTCTCATTTTTGTCTCCTTTCCAGAAAGCCTAGAGGCCAACTAGTAGGTGGTTCTAGCATTCTCTAAACCTTAACTATACTATTCTGTATGTCTACTTGCTGTTGACTTCAAATTATCCATCCAAACTTATTTTTCTCTCTGAATTCAGTTCGTTTCTCATGTTGCCTTTTATCTCATGTTGCTGTGAACCACTTTAAATCCATTCTTAAATAAATGAGGGGTAAATGAACAATTAAGTAATAAATTCAGCCTCTCCTCTAAGTTCCTAATGGATATTGCATATACTTCTATTATTTTTATCACCATTTATTTGTATTTCATTCCTGCCATTCACAGTGGCCAATACACTCTATTAATGCATGGTTTATATCTTACTAATATTATTGTTTGCCTCAACACAATTAGAATGCCTAGCTAATATTATGTCTATAAGTATGTCCATTAGATTGAACTGGTAACTAAAAGGAAATGAAAAATACAGTAACTTTGGAAAACAGAATATAACTTATTAATCTTTTCAACACATGGCATGTCCATTTTTTGCAAGTCAATCATAATTCTGAGGAGTGCTAAAAGTAAAAAGCTGAAAATCCAGATCAACAGCTGAAAGAATTCCCAGTCTTGAATGAAATCTTGTTTATTCTATTTCTTGTGGCTGTTAACATTTAACCAAGTATTCAACTCAATTCCTTTTCTTTAGTGTGTGTGTGTGTGTGTGTGTGTGTGTTTGTGTGTGTGTGTGTGGTATAGCAGACTACAGGTATAGTAAGACATCATGGGATAGACCTCTCTCTCTATATGTGTGTATATACATATATAAAACTAATGACAGTATATATTCATTATATGTGTAGATACATATATGCATATGTATTATATATACATAATACAAATATAATGAATATATGATTTTGTTACATATAAATATATAGGCATAGATATTAGTTTTACATATACATATAATATAAAGCCATAGGTTTTATGTACATGTATCACATATGTCTATATATATGCAAACATGCATAGGTGTATATAAAAACATATGATGGGTATGTGTGTGTGTGTGTGTGTATATATATATATATATATATATTCACAGTTATTTATATAAACTCATAGATATATTTATTGCCAAACAGGTCTTACTTAGTTCTATTAACTGAAATCAAATTCTTTACTCTGTTTGCACGACACAATTTTCTTTGGTTTTCTGACTTTTTTTAGCCTAATTTGCTTCTAATACTGCTCCTTTCTTGGCCTCCATAGTAAACTTGTTCCTGTGATCACTTTTCTACTCACTCCACAGTCTACCTCTGATCAATTGTATTCCTATTTATAGCTTTATCTACAAAATTCTAGCCTACTTTTCATAAGACTAGGCACATATCCAACTCCCCCTTGGACATGTCTACACAATTAGCATGATTTCTCCAAATGAACCCATCACTGTCCACCGCTGGCATTCCCACAGAATTGCTCCTCTTAAACCCGTTATCTTCATGACTGGCATCTCATTTCCTCTCACCCAAGCCTGACCCCTGGAAGTGACCTGTCTCATTCTCCTTTCTTACCGTTCTTCCCCATGATCAGCCTATCGCCCCCTCCTCCTCAGCTCACCTCCTAAAGATTTCTCAAATTCTCTCCCCCAAATCATTCTACCAACCTCATCTGCAGGACTTTAGGTGAGAATCAGGATTATTTCAATAATCTCCTAAAATTCATCCTTCTTATTTTGACTGTTGACATTTAAGAGGCAAATATTACCCTGTATCTTATCTGCTTAAAACTTTTCTTCACTCTGGACTGCTCACACTGCTCACGGATCCATGTTTTCCTGTTGGCATGCACATGAGCAGTCAACCTCCAGCAATGCGGTAGCCACTTGTGTTTCTTTGCACACACTACAATGTTTCAAGTCTTCAAGACTTTGCTAGCACCATTCTCTTTACTGAGGGACCCCCTCTTCCATTCTTCAACCTTCCAGGTAATAGAAGGAATACAGGCTTTAAGCTCAGACAGATCTAGGTTTAAGTTTCAGCTCCACCACTTGGTGTTCCTGAAACTTGAATGATAGAGAACAAGTCAGAACATTACTGATCCTTCTTTGCATGAGAATCATTACCAAGCCAACCTGTTTAATCAATTAGTAAAAAAAAAAAAATTCTTGCTTTAGCAGGAATTTTAAACTCCACTAAATATCTGTTTATGGTTTTGAATCTTCATTTACTAATCTTTTATAGACAGTAACATAGATTTATATTCTGAGTGAATTGAAAGAATTATATAGTTTGTTACCATCAGCAATTCCAGAAAATTCAAAATAAATTATAAAAGACTAGACTCTTCTTTCACATTTTTGATAAATGTGATCAAAATAATTGAATAGTCTATCTCAGGTATTAACTAAGCAAATATTTTTGCCCTACATCACACAAGTTAAAATGTTGGCTCTATGTGTGTGAGTGTGTGTGTGTGTGGGGGGGGGGGGTGTTTAGCTGAGTCCAATGGTGGATTTCCAAATTTATATCTTGCTTGTAAATGTTTTCATTAGGGAATAGAAAAAATAGTTTTATTCTTATTGGCAGGTGTATTCCACATATGTGTTTATTTTAGAATTTGCAAACTGTGATCGTGTCCTTGGAATCTGAAAATCGCAAGCATATGTTTTGAAGGAATTCTGGCACTAGAATCATCACTTCTGGTGAGATTTAGTAAGTAGAAAAATGGTGTAGATATCACTATGGCAATAAAGGAATTGCTAACACAGACGATGCTACAGAGATATGAAGGACAAGAAGAAGCAGTATAGCGCAGTCCAAGAGTTGCTCACTGCCTGCCTTTTGCAAGAGCCCAGACTCAGAATTCTCTTTGTCCATTTCAGCTGGAAAACTTGAACTTCATGAAGAGTTAACAGTTCTCTTGAAATCTCCTTTTGAAATTCTAGCCTCCTCTCATAACCAAGAAGAAAATGAGGTAGACCCAGAAGGCTCCTCATGGGTTAGAAACAACCTTTGATAACACAAAGGTCATAGTCAATTAAAGTTTGGTGTTAATTCAGCTCTTCCTTTGGTTATAAACCATTGAATAAGGTAAAATAAATTTATTTGGAATTAACTTCTCTATAATGGTGGAATTATAAATTATTTTATTTATGCTTAACTGCATTTAAAATATTTCTTCAATAACTATATGAAAAAGAAAAACTTCTTTTAAATGTATCTTTAGAGATGAATAAAGCGGATCCTTGAACAACACATGTTTGAACTACACAGGTTCCCTGATATGTGAATTTTTTTCACATTTTGTAGTACCACACAATCTGGTTGGTTGAATCCAGAGATGTGGAATTGCACATAAGGAGGTCCAACTGTAAATTATAATCAGATTTCCAACTGTGCAGAGAGTGGATGCCCCTGACAGCCTTGTTGTTCAGAGGTCAACTGTATAGCAAAAGTCTCTACATGAATTAAAAATATTTTCTGTTAATTTTGACTATATTGCTAGCGATTTTTACTTATTTATTTTTAAATATTTATTTATTTGGGGGGTAGATTTATTTTATTTGTTTATTTATTTAGTATTGAGGTATAACTGACTTATAACACTGTGTTAGCTCCAAATGCATAACAAAGTGATTCAATATTTCTTTACATTGCAAAGATCACCACAATAAGCATGGTTATCATGTTACCATTCAAAGTTATTACAATGTTATTGACTATATTCCCCACACTGTACATTATGTCCCCATGACTCACTTATTTATAATTGGAAGTTTGTACCTCTTAATCTCCCTCACCTATTTCACTCACCCCTCACCCGCCTCCTCCCCGTCTCAACTGTTTGTTCTCTGTATCTATGAGTCTGTTTCTGTTTTATGTTTGTTCATTTTTTGTCTTTTAGATTCCACATATAAGTGAAATCATACAATATTGGTCTTTTTCTGCCTGACTTACTTCACTTAGCACAATATCCTCTAGGTCCATCCATGTTGTTGGGACTGGCAATATTTCATTCTTTTTTATGGCTGAATATATATATATATATATATATATGTGTATATACACATACATACATACCACATCTTCTTTATCCATTCATCTATTGATGCACACTTAGGTTGCTTCCATATCTTGGCTATTGTAAATAATGCTGTAGTGAACACAGAGGTTTATATATCTTTCCAATCAGTGTTTTTATTTTCTTTGGACATATATCCAGAAGTGGAATTGCTGGATCGTTTGGTAGTTTTATTTTTAATTTTTTGAGTCCCTCCATACTGTTTGCCATTGTGGCTGCACCAATTCACATTTCCAACAACAGTGCAACAGGGTTCTCTTTTTTTCCCACATCCTCTCCAACACTTGTTATTTGTTATCTTTCTGATAGTAGCCATTCTGACATGTCTGAGGTGTTATTATGGGTTTGATTTGCATTTCCCTGATGATCAGTGATGCTGAGGCTGGTGCTTTTAAAGGAACTTTTCAACACCTTAGAGATATATGAAGAAAAAAGTATATGCAATTTTGCATTTCAAAAAAGGAACATGTTAAACTTAGTACAGTATATTATATCTAAAGTTGGGGCAATTACTCCATTTTTGCTTGTAAACAATTTTTATCAAATTTCACAGAAGTTATTTTACATAGATCATAAAATGGTATCTTCTAAGGCACGAGACTAAGTTTACTTTGACTTTGAGTTTCAAAGATTTAGAGGTACTCAGTAATTTTTGTTTTGGGAAAGTGAGGTGTTTTGGAAGGTACAGAAATCAAAATATTAAATATAAATTCCTTGTGTGACCTCTCACACCTTATCTTCCATATTCTAGTGGCTTCTTTATAGAAAAAGGAGGAGGGAGGAAATAAGCAAGAGAGAGACAGAGGAAGAAGGAGAGGAGGAGAAGTGAGGAGGGGAGAAGGAGGGAAAAAAGATGGGAGGAGAGAGAGACTGGACTAAAGAAAAAAAATTGTAGTGGCCCTGGGGCACCTCCAAATACAAAATATCTCTTCTGTATTCAGCCTTTCAGGGTCTTGTTTGTTTGTTTTGCTTTGCTTTGCTGACCTCCCCTGGCCACGTGAAAATAGACTTTCAAATTCCACCTTCTCCAGCCTCCTTTCCCCAGAACTTCTGGGCTGCAGCTCTGCCTCTTTGTCCTCAAGCGCTTCCTCCTCCGAGAAAACACTCCAGAGACTCTCAGAGCCAGGCGTTAACTAGCAGCACAGCTGGAACCTGACACTGTGGTTTTACTTCCTCTTAAGAGGGCAGGTAAATTACCCTTTTTGATGCATAGTGTTTTGCTGGCTTCTTAGGATTCAAATGCCTCTAGTAGTCCTTTGGCCCCAGGTTATCAAAACCCAGCCTTGGATTTGCAGTTGGGTTTTTCTTTCTTTCACATTAAAAAGTAGAAAAATGCAAAATGTGATGTAAAAACACTGTCAGTCAACATTGCAAATGTTATTTTGTGTCATTTTAAGCTCAGATTGTATAGAGACAGACACACACAGATGCATACGCATGCACACATACATACACCGAATGTTCACTTTCATACAAAATAATATAAATGATGATCCCCTTTGCTGCTTTCCTTAAGCCCATTACCCACTCTTCCTTTCCCCAAACGAATGCCAAGACGTTGATTAGATTCCTCAAGTCAATCTACATTCTAATGTTTTTACAAATATCTGTGTGTATCTCCGACAGTATATTGTATTGCTTCGTGTGTTTTTAAATTTTCTATATAAATGTCATCATATAATTCAGCATGTTGCCTAATGGTATACATTTTTGTGACTCCTTTGATACATATAGATTAAGTTACCGCTGCTGGTCAAGATATGAATATATCACAATTTATTTACCTATTTTCCTACTGACATTTATGTTGTCATTGGTTCTCTGCTACAAACAATGTTGCAAAGAATCTTCTGGTACATATGATTAAGAGTATGTTTACTTGCTGGGTCATAGGCAATGCATATGCTCGACTTTAATATATAGGTTCGAGATACTTTCTAAAGTGGTTGTACCAATGTATATCCCACAGGCAAAGTTTGCCTGTTTCCATTGTTCCATACCCTTATCAGTGCTTGACTTTGTCAGGGTTAACTTTTCTTTTTGCTAATGTGGTGTCTATGGAATGATACTGCACTATAGTTTAACTTTCAGTTCTTCAACTGTCATTAATTAGATCCAGAATCTTTCATTTCTTTGTTGCTCACTCAGATTTTTCTCTCTTAAATTACAGAGCACTGTTTATGATCCTTACTCACATTTCTCTTTCTTTGGGGTGCTTTCTTTCTTTCTTCCTTCCTCTCTCTCCCCACCCTCCCTCCCTTCTTTCTCTTTCTCCTTTTCCATCCTTCCCTCCTGCCGTTTATCCCTCCATCCCTTCTTCCCCCTACCCCTTTCTTTCTTTCTAATTGTTAGGGATTTATCATACTAGCCTTTATAAAATCTCCTCTCAGTCTATAACCTGTTTTTAATTTTGCTTGTCATACAGGAGTTCAAATTTCGATATGAGCAAATATAATATTTACTTACTTATGAGTCATACTCTTGTGTATTTCTTAAGAAACCTTTTGTTATCCCAAGTTTCCTAAGATGTTCTTCCAAATATCTTTCTAATATATTCTTTTAGATTTTTTCCACGTTTGAAATTTAGTCCACCTGGAATTTATTTTCTTTTACAATTTTATGTAAGGATCAAATTTACTTCTTGCTGTGTAGAAAGCCAGTTGTTCCAGCATTATTTATTGAATAGTCCATTTTTTCCCCACAGAGTTGTGTTTCTACTTCTGTGGTATTACAAGTTCTTATATATGTTTGAGTGTGTTCCTCGACTCTTAACTTTTTTACATAGATACTCTTACGTATCCCAGCATCGAACTCACATTGTTTTAAATATTTATTTATAATAAGGCTTAACATCTGTATGATAGAGCTCCTGTTTTTCTTCTTCCTTATTTAGACTTGTCTTGGTTACCTTGGCTGTTTACTAGTTAATATGAACCGTAGAATCTGTTGGTTCAGTTTCAGTAAAAACCACATTGAAGTCTAATTTAAATTGTATTGAATATTTGTAATAATGTCGGGCACTTCTCCTGTGAAAATAGTTTGTCTCTCTCTGTTTATTCAGATCTATTTTATTTCCATCAATAACATTTTGCCATTGTTTCAGTACAGGTCTTGGGCCTCTTTTGCATTTATTTCAAGGGATCATACAAGTTTTATTGCATTTTTCTATTGGTTATTGCTGTTATACAAGAACATTTTGGGTTCTGTTGATCTATGGAGATTTTGTTTTATTAGCTTATAGATTATATTAGATGTTCTATGATAGAAAATTACAGTGTTAGCAAGTAATAACAGCTTTGCTTCTTCCTGTCCAAATCTGATACATGCTATTTCTTTATCATCTCTTCGTCTTTGGTTTGAACCCTGTTTTAATGGTGAAGAGCAGCCATTTTGTAGCCCTGCTCTTTTTGTTTCTGACTTTAATGGAGATGGTGCCAATATTTGGCCATAACTGGGAAGTCAGGTGAAGATTTTTTGTTAGATACCTTTCATCTAGTTAAAGAAGTACTTCTGTTACTAATTTGATAGTAAACTAGTAATATTTTACAAAATCCATGTTGGATTATGTTAATTGCTTTGTTTGTGTCTTTCAAGAAGGTTTTATGATTTTTCTCCAGTTTTTTCTTAAGAACATTTTCAAAGCTACAGAAGAGATGAAAGAATCTGTAGCATCTGCTATCAGTGCCTGTCTGTTTCTCTTCACTGGGCTGGAGCAGCTGTCCTCAACCTCCCCAGTTCTTACAGATCAAGTCCTCACCCAGAAGGCTGGGGACAGTTTTCTACTGCTCAGGAGACTGCTCTTAACTCCTCAATGTGAAGTGAAACTGAATCAAATGGTAGTAGTTTTCTTTCCTTTCTAAAGTGGTTATAATACCTCTAATTGCTAGGGTTTTGAAAGGATCAAACCAGACAATGCATATAAAGTTGGTACCATGACCATGAAGTAGAAGTTCAACAAGTAGCAGCCATTTTCGCTGTTACTGTGTTAATGTCCTGCAGGAGCTGCCGCCCCAGAGCTGGCTGCCCCATCCTCCAGGTCACCTCACCACTAGCTACTGGTTTGGAAAGTAAGTGTGAAGCTTAAACTTTAAAATGTACATGGTAAAATCGCTTATTCACAAACAAGAAAATTATAAGAAGTAAACAACAAATACAATTCAACTAGGAATGTTTTCCAATGATAGAAGACAAGCATTATTAATGACCCTTTATATACTATCAGGCAAAGGGGATGTTTCATATAAATGAATTTTCCATATACCAAACTCCTACTGCTCAAATAACCATTTTGATGGGTATATTTCTAAAATATATTGCAGTTTTCCTTCTTCCTAATCAGTATATACCGTATCTAAATCCCTTTTATTTGAATTATACCAGTCATTAGATTAGCCATTGTCCTAGATTTGCAGGACTATAGAGGGTTTGGGGGATATTTGCATTCACAAGATAATTTCTTGTTTTTTAAGACAATCTGTTAAAACTGTATTGCAGTGGGTTGGGGGAGGGTATAGCTCAGTGGTAAAGCACATGCTTAGCATGCATGAAGTCCTGGGTTCAATTTCCAGTACTTCCATTAAAATAAAGAAACCTAATTACCCACCCCCCAAAAAAATCCTAAAAAAAAAGCTGTGCTGGGGAGTAGGATGAGAACAGAAGCAAAATGAAGTGGATTTTTCTCATGTGTTGGAAAAATATCCAGTAGAGATAGCAGAATCCCACGGCTTAAGATTAGGTATAATTAAACCCAACAAGTGCTCCATCTTGAACATTGGACAATTTCTGGACTTTTCTAGTTTTTCTTTCTTCAGGGTGCAACAATTGGCTCCCAGTCCCAGAGATTTGGTGTCAGTAGCTGCATCTGTAACAGGTAACCTAGGTGACGGATACAGGTGGTCTGCAGAGCACGCACACCAAGCAGCACTCTCCCTGCTTTCTGGGAGAGTCACTGAAATGATCCAAAGCTAGTGTCCCTCCTGTGATGCCACATCCAGGAAGGGCCTTATATACACGAGGTATGGCAAAACCAGGGGAGAAAGTGAAGCACCATGAGAGGAACAATAAATAGGGACTGGTAAGATACCTGGCAACTGATTGGATGATGTTGGGTATATTAACTTCACAGATGGCTCGTAACATCTTCATCTGTAAAATAAAAGAATTAAAGAAACTCTTAGAGAGTCTTTAAAACCCCTTTCATTAAAATCTTGTTAAAGATTCTTCTCTAAAAAGGCTACCAATGAAGTAAGCATTTACGCGTCTTGTAACCAGTAGAAATAAGTAGTAATAATGATCAAATTATATTGTTTATTTTTCACACAGTATCCAGAAATTTTTTGTAGCATGGAAATTAGATCATGTTTCTGATTAACCATACAATGACATCCTATTGCACTAAAAATCAGTCTAAATGCCTCGTCATGGTCTGCAAACCACCTGCCTATGTCCCAAACTCACCTTGCTCCGCCCTTGCTGGCCTTCACTTACTACCCTTACCGTCAGCTGCGAAGGACCGTCCCTTCATGTCCCACGTTAAGACAGTGGAATTTGCTGAGCTCTTAGAGCACCATACTCTCAGACCTCCCCGTGGCTCTGCTTCATGCCACTCAGGTCCCATCTCAGATGTCAGCTTGTCAGAGAGGGCCTTCCCCACCCGGCTGAGCACAGTAATGCCACCCAGCCCACGGCACTCTACTGCATTTGCAAGCTTCCCTTTGTCACAATTTGATGCTGTGCAATTACTCATTTACTTCTGTCCCATCTGATTCCCTCGTGTAGAGATAAACTCCATGAGAACAGGAGCTTCATCTACTTGGCCCGAAAGACACGCTCAGTGAAAGGGAAAAAAAAGCACCAAACACTTAGGATTTTGTTTGAAGTGTGGCACTTTCCAGGTCTCCATTCCATCAAATCTTAAAAAATTAGTTCTTGATTTCTCAAACTTCTTTTGCACAAAAATAATAATAATTTCAAGGTGGATACAACCAGTTATCTGAAATCTGGCTGCCAGGTATTTCAGTGCATAAACTTGACCAATGACCAAAATGCAAAGGTAATGTAGCAGCTAACTGCCGTAACTGAAGACATGAGCATGTATTCCTTCAGATTTTCTTTCAGTGATCAACATTGCCTCATAGTATGTTTTAATAGAACTGTTTCTTCTCCTGAGGAGAAATACTAAGTCTTAAAAATATCAGTTGTACTCATTTTAATTGAATTTCCTCAAGTCTAAAGGGAAAGGTACCCTTCTAGTGATGAAGCCTGGGTGCCAAGTCTAACACTGGCTCCTGCAGCTAGACCTCTTCAACCTGCCACTGGAGGTATGTTTCTCTTTCATCCTTACTCTCTTCCTTGCCACCAATTTCTTTGCTGTCCCTGAACTTGAAAAACTTTCACTTGACTCTGCTGCCCCCTCTAGATATCATGTATTTCTCTCTTTTATTTCTTTGTCAAAGTGCTGTGAGGAGTGGTCTGCTTTTATGACCTATAGTTACTTTTTAAGTCCTTGCAATCTGGTTTTGACCTCCATGCCCTTATGAGACCACACTCTCATAGGATTGCCATGATTGATCCTCTTCCGGCAAACTCATTATTTTTCTCACTCCTGCTTCTCCCCAAAACTCTGTAGCATTCAACATTATTGAACTACAAAATTATATGTATACAATTGTCATTTTTTAAATTCTTATTTTTTTTGAAGTGTAGTCAATTTACAATGTTAGTATCAGGTGTACAGTAAAGCGATTCAGTTATATGTGTATTTTATATATATATATATATACATATATATATATATATAAAGAAACTTCAATATATACAGATAGATACATATCTGTATCTATATCTATATATATCTATCTATATAGAGATATATATCTATATCTATATCTATCTATATATATCAGTGCTTGTGGGCCAGATCGATTAAACTGGAAACAAGGTCTGTGCATTTGTGTGTATGTATATACATACACATATGTAAATACTGGATTATTTTAGTATGCAGCCGGGATGGAGAAATACTTGATTAGAGAGAGTCCTGTGCTGAAACCAATTCATAAACTCAAGAGAGTCAAAGATGAGTGTCACTTCCCAACTCAATATTCAGTGGTATCACATTGGTCACTTAAAATTAGTCATGCTGTGACTGTTTACCACCTGGAAATTGGCAAACACTACAAATCAGAGCTTTTTTTTTTTCTTGAAAGAAGTGATTGTAAAACATTTACCAGCAGACTACTGATAGAAAATGGAGGAAAGACTAATGGAGAGAAACCAGTTGGATCTGATGTTAAACTTCAGACCAGAGGTAGACTTGTGAAATATTTAAGTTGCAGAAACACAGAATTTGGTGATTGATGGAATATTGGATTAACGAAATGGAAGAGGTTAAAAATTACTCTCAAGCTTCTGACTTGGGTAACTTGGTCTGTGGTGTGATCCTCACTACAATAGCAAACACATGAAAGAAGTCCTTTTAGCTGGAAATAGAGGGACTAGAAAGATAAGTTTTAACATATTGAATCCAAGGTGCCAGTGGGATGCCCTCCTGGAAATGCCCACTAGCCAGTTAGATACATAGATTTTAAGTTCAGGAGAGAGAGGTTGGGGTGGAGGTAAAGGTGTAAGCCTCATCCTCTTACAAATTATGCTTGAAGCCATGGCAGTAGAAGAGATCACCTAGGGAGCATGCAAGAAAGAGAAGAAGGTGGTCTAAAAACCTTGGAGAAACCAATGATAAGGGCCAATCATAGGAATAAGAGCCAATAGAGAAGATTGAGGGGAATGGGCAGAAAGAGAGGAGGGAAGGCAGAACGCAGCAGTGTCGCAGAAACCAGGGAAAGAGAGAAACCCAAGAAGGAAGTAGGAGCTTTCTAAATGCCGCTGGGATACAAAGTAAGATAAGGACTAGAAGCCAGACTGCGGTGGGTTAGGAGTTGAAGGAATGATAAATTCTTTCAAGTTTAACTATATGGAAATAATAAACTTTAAAGAGTTTTTATTGTTCTTTTTTGTTATTGGTTTAAAGTTGGAGAGATGAGCGCTTTTAAAACTTGTCGAACTGTGTCATTAGAGGAAAAAACACTGAAGAAAGAGGAGGGTGAAGATGCAAAGGAGACAGGAAGTGGTAGGATTCAGAGCAGGAAAAGGACTAGCTTTAGGCTAGATGGAGCACTTCTTTCTCTACTAACTGGAGAGGAGAACGAAAGGATCCAGTACAGCTGCTGAAAAACTGTGGATGCTTTGGGAAAAGAGGTTGAAGAAATGTGACAGCCTCTATTTGCTTTGTGAAATAGAAGGCAAACGCATTGTATGAAAAGGATCTGAGAGGCTGTCGGTTACTGTTGGGAGGAGATTTAAGAATTTCTAAACTAAGGATCACAGGAGAGAAAAATACTGCCAGCAAGCAATGAAGACCCCGGGCAGGTGGGACATGGTGTGATTACGTGGTTTCCAATCTGTCTGCTTGTGTGATATTCTGTAGCAATCAAGGGTTATATTTAAATGGCCTTCTTCTTCTTGTTATTTTAATCATACTTTTATGCTGTGTAATTTACCATTATAGTGACATATTTTTTTAAAAATTCACTTTTTTTGGAGTTTTAGATTGTTCCCAGTTTGAGGCTATTTTAAATAATGCTGCTATGAATAACTTTATTAGTAAGTTTTAAAAAACTTAAGTGTTTATTTTGATTGGATCAAAGAGATATTAATACCTGTTTTTTAAAATTTATGTAGTTCCTAATCATTATTCCTAACAAATATTTCTCTGCTCTTTTATCAACATTAGAAAATCTCCTTTAAAATATAATAATCGAGTATGTGAGTCATCATAGTATATGATTTTATTTATCTTTCTTTGACTACCACTGTGGTTGAATATTTTGCCCTACATTTGCTGAACTACTGGAATAAATCTTCCTGAAATATTTTTCTTCCTTAGATCATTTTCTTCTTTTCTTAGCAGAAGTTCCTTCAGGATCCTCTTTGAGAAAATCTAAAGGTACCCAAAAGTCTAAGTATTACTCAAACCTCCGTCCTTAGAGGCTCATCTGCATTTTTCATTTTAGGAAGTGATCAAGACACCATGCTTCAATGATTACTTTCATAGCTGCCAAATTACAATTCTATATAATTAGCCGACCCATTACCTAAATTTGAACCTTACATTTTGATTCAGGGTGCCAGCCCCTCAGCTTGAATGCATTCTGGTGAGAGAAGACTGTTTTAGAGACTCATCGTTAGGAGCAGATAAGACTAAGAGTAGCTCAAGACATGAGGAAAGAGGGCATGAGGTGGTAAACTAGGGGGGGTTGAGGAGGTGCTGAGGGGAAAGGCAATGCCAAAAATGGGAGCAAAAGGTAAGACAGATATTAAGTTAATTTAATAGTAGATTGTGGATAGATGTATTAACTAATAGCATTATTGTGTTTACAATTCTATATCTACTCCTGTCTAATTTTTTTAAAATTAGTCATACTTATTTTTTCACCTTTGGATACTTACTTCATTTTTCTGTTACTGAAAAATCTTAGAGATTATCCACTGCGGCTCTGTTATTGCATTTGCAGTTGACTTTATTACTCTAGATGTGAGGCTTTCAGTTTTCTTCTTAGAAAGAATTTAAGGAGGATAATTGCAAGATATCTGAGAATTAACAGTAATTTTGAGTGGCCGTATGTCCCCTGACTGCATCCTTACCTAGCTTAGACTTCACTCACATGTTCCACAATGTCTGTTCTACACTCACATCAGCACATCATGGACAGAATTAGCTGTAGCACCTCCTTTGTGATTTGACTAAAGCTTACTCATTAAATGGAAATGTTCCCTGAGTGACGTCAACAAACAATGTCTATAAAATGTAATAAATATAAAATTCTTTGTAACCTGGGAAATTATGTTGTGCCATGAAGCAATGCAGACAAGTAATGATTCCAAGGACAATGAATCCAGAAAGGCAAGTGTTGGAGAGCACAGACAATACCTGTGAAAAGTGATCTCAGATCTTAGATCAACTTGAGTCATTTAAATAGCAAAATCTCTACAGTGAAGAAGGACAGCAAATCACTGTGGCTTTATAAAAATAGACATTGAGATGACCCAGTTTTCTTTGCCCTAATTCCAAATTCACAAACATGGCTAGAAACTATGATGTGGGTTGTGGCATCCACTCCAGCCCACGGAGGGACGCTCATCATCTGCAGGTAACTTTGGCTCCACTTGTAAATTAATGGCAGACTTCTTTTAGGGACATTTTTCTGGATGAAAGAACATTATTGTATAATTTACTCTAAAGTTATATTTTTAGCTAAGTTTGAATTTATGGATTTGGCACATTAATTTATCAATCAACATACAATACAAAGCATTAGCAATAAAGTAGTCTATTAAAAATGTTGCTTCAGAACAGCTAAAAATTATTGCTTCAGAATTAATGTTCCAAAAGACTAATATCCACACTTATGGAAACTATACCTTTAATAAATAATATTGTACCTTGTAACTTAAGACATAACTTAAAATATAAAAAATAAAAACTCACTAATATTGCACACTATTTTTAAACACTCTGCAATTTATAATGTGCAGGGTCATAAAAGAGAAAAAGATTAATTTTTAATCTGGGAAAAAAGATTGAATCTGTTACTGAAAATAAAGTGATATATCAATCCTTGCTGAATATAGTTATGATGTTTTCCTGTGTTTCTATTCTCCTTTGTATAGTAGAATCCATTTTTAAGGAAGTCAGAAAAGATAAATAATATTTTCTAAAATTATGACATACTTAATGTGTCTTTTTCAGTTTTAGTTATCTTTTAATATAAAGATATTTTATGGAAAAATGACTTTGGATAAAAGATTCTAAATAAATAGGGATACTTTTGCCCTTTTATGAATGTGACTAAACAAATACCAAAGAAATAATGACAGATACATTACTCATGTCTTTTCCTTAGACATAGGTTGTTGAAAATCTGTTTTGGACTTTAACTATCAGATATGAGACTACATTGTCAATTAAACACATTCCTAGCCAACACTGAAATTTAAATGAATACTTTTCTAAGTGCAAATTAGCTAATTTGATGGTATCAAATTCACCTCCAATTTTTTACCTCCTCTTTTATTTTAATCCCCACCCTCCCCCATGTTGGTGGAAAGTTTTCTCAAATATAAATCTTTTCTCCACTGAGCACCAAATCATGTTTCTATACTTTTATTAATAAATGGGGTATGGTAGGGCAGCAGTGACCTCCAATTTCTTACCAGTTGTGATTGCATCATTGTCATTATTGAAGCACCAACCAGTACTCCAAGCCTGTGGGCATGGCCCTTGCCAGCCACACTTACCCTAACATCCAGCTCTTTCCCTGGAGTGTAACTGTGGTCATGCCTTGTGTCACAGGCCTTGTGTCACTCTTAGGAACTGTGCCAGAAATGCCTGCTCTGTTTTGGGAAATTTGTTTTGAATTCCAAAATGGCCTCAATTTTCATTTGGATTCTTTAATCCTGAAACTAATAATCTTTTTTTAAAAAAAGACTCAAAAGCCAAGGTTGTGTTCATTTTGCAGCTGTCATTGTCTGTAGTATTTTCAGGAGACATTGCTACAGCCTCATTCACCTCAACATTTGGTTAGTCTACCATACAAATTTCTTTTTTTTAAAACTGAAGAATAGTCAATTTACAATGTTGTGTTAATTTCTGGTGTACAGCATAGTGATTTGTTTATACATATGTACATTCCTTTTCATATTCTTTTTCTTTATAGGCCATTTGAGGGTATTGAATATAGTTCCCTGTGCTATACAGTAGGACCTTGTTGTTTATCTACTTTATATATAGTAGTTAGTATCTGCAAATCCCAAGCTCCCAGTTTATCCCGCCCTACCCCCTCAAATCTCTTGAGTCTGTTTATTTCTTCCCCTCTCATGTATCTCAACTGATTGTACTAGTTTATGGTTTGATTCCCAAGGAATAGTTTATTTGTTTTAAAAGAAGTTACCAAGTCCACTCAACCTATACTGACATAAACAAAAATAAAGCAACGAATGTCTGAGATGATTTTCAAGTACACAGCTCATTACTCCATAACTATACCTGATAATGGTAGCATAATATCACAGGGTAAATTCACTTTTGCCTAATTAGATGATATTCATATGTAATGAATTATATTTAAGAAAATACAATTTTTCTGTTCAGGAAAAATTATTTCCTGGAAAAAGAAAAGATTACCTTTAAGATTAAGTCTTCTAAATTAGCAAAAAAACATTTCTTCTGAAAACTTATTTTAAGTTCATTTTTTCCAGATGCAGAAAAAGAAGGAGTATGTTCTTTAAGGGAAGAAGCTGAGGCATCCAATATTTAGAGATAGTTATTGATCGTATATCACAGAGTCTCAATTCTTTTTGCTGTAGAGGGGAAAATGGTGATATGTTGAAAGCATGGTTTTATTTTTCCTTCACTGAACCCTTTAAGGAAACCCTATATGAAAACTTTTTAAGGAAAAACAATAGTATATTTTCAAATAAAATCAATGCTCAAGTTCCCGTAAGACATTTCTGCATCTGTTTAAAACCATTTCCATTTCATGCTCTTTTCTTATTTGCAATTAGTGAAAACATGCTTTCAGGAACAGTGTATTGAACTGAAGTACGTTGTGTAGACAACGTGAAGAAATCAGCTACTGCTGTATTTTAAAAGGAAGCTTACGTAAGGGGGAATCTCATATCTGCAACTAGAAATGTATGTTTTTATGAGTTAAGTTACTTTTTTTTTTACTACTGCCAGTTTTAATTCTTTAGGCCTAAAATATCTAATTCATGCACAAGATTATTGTTTAAGAAAATTATTACAATAGAAACAGGAAAAGGTGGTTTATTTATATTTCAAACAAAGGGCAAAAATCAGTAATACAAAAATCATTCGTATATCCTGCTTCCTGAAGTTCTTATCTTTTCTCTAGACTTTAATGATTCAAAATGCAGATATCTGTCAGTTGATCCATTCTAGATTTATGATAGCTCACACTTGAGAATCAGTTTCCAGTGTCTCTTTTTTTTTTTTTTTCTTCTCTTTTTTGCTAAGGAATTTTCACCATTTAAGGAACTTTGACCACCTAACTGTATCAGTTTAGTGTCCTGATATGTATTATTCTGAACTAAGAATGCTGCACTGAAAGTAAGAAAAAATATAACAAATGTAGACAAGCCCTGTCTTATTAATCTTGCTCTGGGTTTTTCTCTCCGGTTCTGTGAGAAATTTTTTCATGCATATCTTTATGGTTAGTGTGCTCGTTCCATTTGATGAAACACTTCAGACATCTAAACCCACAAATCATTTCTTCTTTCTTATTTGGACATTCTTCGAACAGTTACCCCCAAGCCCCGAGACCTTCACGCTCACCATGTAGAATCAGGTTTGACTGCAGTCTTTCTTTGCCCTCAGAGTCATCAGGTCTTTTTGGACCTTACTACTGAGTCCAAAATTCTCTGAGATGCAGCCGATTCACCATTTCCTCAACCACCACTCTAATCCAAGAATGTGTCCTTGTGCATCTGAACAGCAACAACAGCCGCTAAACCACTCTTCTTTTCTCTCTTTTGTCTCAATTTTAAAGCCACTTGGAGTGTACTTGACTTTGTCAGTCTCAGCACTAGCTGTGCAACCTTCTCTCATGGAACGGTAGGAGTTCAGCCAGTTTCTTACATTTTCCAACACAGCAGGCTCATTCTTTTCTCTCCAATGGTCATGCAAGTCTTCCATGGTTTCTTTCCATTGTCTCCCTGCTCTGTTATTCATGAATTTCAACCCAAACTCATCTTTTCCTAAGTATTACCATTGCATGATGATCTGGGTTTATCTTAAATTTCCTCAGTGTGCTATAGAATTTGAGCTATATCATTATGTACTCATTTTCTTCTCAACCCATCTACTAGGGACTAAAATTTAATTTATTTCCTGTATTAGAGTCTTCCTTAGAGGAAAAATCTGGGCTGAGGATGAATTAGAGGAGTCATTAGCATAAAGATACATTTAAATCATGAAAATAGGTAAAATCAAGACACCAAGAAAAAGGTGTCCAAAAATAATAAGGCTCAATAATGAGGTCTAAGGAATTCAAGCATTCAGAAGCAAAAAGAAAAAGGAGAAATGAAAGAGGGGAAAAGGGAGTAGCCACTCAGTTGAGGAAAACCAGGAAAGGATTGTTGTGAGAGTTAAGAGAGGGCAGTATTTCAAGAAGGAGGGAGAGGTTGACTCTGGTGAAGATTGCTGAAAGTTTAAGTAATATAAATCAGAAAGCGGTCTATGCAAATAGGTCATCGGATGTCACTGTGATCTTGATAAGGGCAGTTTCAGTGAAATTATGGTGTGAAAAACCACTCTGTAGTGGTTTAAGGTACGAGAGGTGAAGACACGTGAACAACTAATGTATACAACTGTTATAAAAGTTTACCTTGGAAGGGGGACAGAGAAATGGGACTCCAGGTGAGGAAAAGGGATGCATTTTTATTTATGATGGTGGGAGATTCTAGAGTATGTTTATATGCTGATGGAAATGATCTAGTAGAAGGGAAGATAAAAGATAACTGAAGAAGCCAGAGCCATGAGAAATGTGAGAAGAGGGCCTGAGGCCCAGAGGAGGAGTGCTGGAATTTGCATTTCATCCTAGGGGAGGGCCATCTTCCTCAACTGAAATAAGAGGGAAAGAAAAGAAGATAGATTTCAGAATAGTTGGGTTATTAGATCTGGTGGAGAAAGCATGGGACATTTCCTATCAAATGCCTTCTATTTTCTCAGTAAGATATGAAATGAAGCCATCAGCTGATAATGAGTAGAATAAGGATGAGGAATGTTTGAAAAGAAGGGAGAATGTATAAAGCAGTCCTTCAGAGTGTAGGAGAAGTATGCCTTCTGTAAAAACAAGTACGAGTCTTTTATTTTCTTTCTCATTTTAGGAAGAACAATCTGGACGAGATGGCTGGTCATTACTGAGTGTCAATTTGATCTTTGAGTTTTAAAGGGAAACCAGCCACCTTCAATAGGGTGATTTCCTCCAGCAACATATAGCTGCTCACATGAAAGCCTAGAGAATGTTGATGGTAGATATTTTTCAGTGTCAAACAATTGAGGTTTTGCACGACAAGCATAATCACAGGAGAGAAATAAAAGAAGTAGAGGGTATTTGCAAGACTGTGTTAGAGTGATATCTTAGACTTCAGGCTGAATGAATGTGAATGTGGAGCCAGGAGGAGCAGAGACTAATGAGACAGTGGTGAGAAAACATTTTGGAAACCTCATGAGATAGAAAAATGGTAGTGGTGAGGGTGCTTGAGAAGATGGCCTAGAAATTGAATGTTTGAAATACAGATTTTAGGAGTTGATTATCTGTTTATGACAAAGGACAGGAAATGAATATAAGAATGAATTGCTTAGGAAGGATGAAGCAAAAGGTAAAGGTGAAGGTGAGGCTGAGGAAGTGGGTCTCTAAAATGTTGGTGTATTCATCTCTGTGATTTTTAAGTCACCAAGAATGATAGCAGGCTTTTGGGAATAGTCTTAGGGAGATGACAGATAAAATATTTGATGGATAATGAAGTGTATGCAAGACTATGGTAGGGAAGAAGGCTGAATAGACATATATAGGGTAGTTGTCTCAAGTACCCAAGCAGAAATAGTAATGGTAGTAACGGTCTGGAAGTCACAGAAAAGCAAAATGAGCATCAGCTCCAATTTCTTGGCCTTGACCTACATGTGGAACGAGAGAAAAAAAATAGTCCTCACTCAAGAGAGCAGCAGGGAAAGTTGTGACTCCTTAGGAGAGTCACATTTTTAGTTAAGGTAGAAATGTTTTCCAGCATCCAGATTATTTGTTCTTCCTAAAATGAGAAAGAAAATAAAAGACTCATAATTGTAATGGAAGTCTTTGAAGATGTGTGTTCGTAGCCTGCATTTATTACAATGAAGTGAAAGCTGCCAATGAGGTAAAGAATATTGGTGTATTAGTCTTCTGCTGCTGTGTAACAAATTATCGCAAATTCAGTGGCTTAAAACAATATCCATGTATTGGCTCACCGTTTTATAGATCAGAGTGTGGCATGGGATCATTGGGTTTTCCACAAGGGTTGAGTTTTCATCTAGAGGCTCTGATAAAGAATCTACTTACAAGCCAGTTCTGGTTATTGGCCAAATTCAGTTCCTTATTGTTGTAGGACTAAAGTTTCTGTTTCTTTTCTCTCTGTCAGCCAGAGATTGCTTTCAAATGCTAGAGGTCAACTGCATTCTTTGGCACTTGTCCCCATCCACTTTCAAGCCAGAAATGGGGTATCAGATCCTTCTCATGCTTAAATTCTGACTTCCTCTTCTGTCCCCAGCCAGAGGAAACTCTACTTTTGAAAGGTTCATGTAATTAGGTTGGGCCATATGAATGATCTCTTCCTTAGTGTTAACTGTGCCATATATTGTAACCTAATCATGGGAGAAACAGTTCCCAAAGATGAGGGTGGGAAATCTTGGGGACCATCTTAGAATTCTTGGTAAGCAGTGGGAAAGGACATCTATACCAAAACACTTCCATTTCCCCAATTAGGTCATGTCTGCAGAACAGTTAGCAAAAGAATAAATTTTAAAAGACACCGTTGAATTCTTAGGACCAGATTCTTAGTAATTTTTATTCAGGTATGTGAATATATTCTGAACGGACTCACTTTTTTTTTTTTTTTTAATTAAATGGTTAAATTTTGGTTGGGCTTCATGGAATGGCTTGAAAGGGCTGATGGCTTCAAATGCTGTGTCTTACATGACTTGGTACATCCAGTGTGGAGCTTGCTAGTAAAATGGATGTTCTGGTCTATCAGAGAAGAAGTATGAGGAGAAATAAAGTAGTTACTCCAGGTTATGGAGCTGAGCAAAATGACTTTGAATCCCGTCTTTACACTAAGTGTATGATCATGGACCAGCCAGGAAATTCTTTAGTTTCCTAATCTGCAAATAGTGGTAAATGACCACCCCACTGACAGCTGTGGAATTAAAGATAATGTTTTAAAAGTGTCTGGAACATTATAGGTTCTCAATAATATAAATAATTAAAAGTGTGTGAATGGGAAAATAATACTATTAATCCAGATTTCCATTTTATACCCTCAGCTTCTGTTTGTGTAAAATGTAGAGATTGATCAGAAGGATCTATAATGCTTCTTTAATCTTAATTATCTAATGCTGTAGGATTTAGCACTAGTAACTAGTCACTGTAGAATGTATAACTTTGGAAGACACAATATCTGCCTATAGAACCCTAAAATGTAAAGAGTATGATAAGATTCAGTCTCATAAAAATTAATCACAAGATATTATGCACATGAGAATATGCACAGTATTCATAGAATAAGAATAAGAATAAATAGGTAAGAATCTTTGTGTAATTATGTAAGTGCAAGAACAGAGAAGTCTAAAGTTCTATGTAAATATGTACAAAGGTAAGACTTCGTAAAGAAGCCAACAAATAAATTTATTTCTGAAGCAGGGATAAAGAGAGAAATATTAAAGCTATTAAGAAGGATTAAATAACACTTTGGTATAGAAAACAGTGAGCAAAGTGAGCCCCCACCTTAGCTTGGTGGTAGAAATAAGAAAAGTGCACATCAAAGATGGCGGCATCTTTATGTCTTTCAAACTTATAAGGAAATTCTTCAAATGTGCAGCTGGAAGAGAATGTCAGGAAGTTGATATTTTCCAAAGTCAAACTTGAGACTTGGGCAAGATGGGAAATTTGTGTTAGACAATAAATAGAATGTGTCACTTACAGAGATACCAAGATCCGCCTTGGTAAAACTGGATGCCAACTGCGGGGAAATGGAACCTGAAACCAGAAGATGATTTAGGTCATAAGGAGGTAGAAGCTGTGACTACTCATTACTCAATGCAAGCAGGCAGTTTAGGAAGAAAAAAAAAAAAAACAGGTATATTGAAGTTTGAAAAGTGTATTGGGCAGCAACATGGATGCTCCTGGAGAATGTCATTCTAAGTGAAGTAAGCCAGAAAGAGAAAGAAAAATACCATATGAGATCGCTCATATGTGGAATCTAAAAAACAAAAACAAAAAGAAACAAACAAAAACAAAGCGTAAATACAGGACAGAAATAGACTCACAGACAGAGAATACAGACTTGTGGTTACCGGGGGGTGGAGGGTGGGAAGGGATAGCCTGGGATTTCAAAATTGTAGAATAGATAAACAAGATTACACTGTATAGCACAGGGAAATATACACAAAATTTTATGATAACTCACAGAGAAAAAAATGTGACAATGAGTGTGTATATGTCCATGAATGACTGAAAAATTGTGCTGAACACTGGAATTTGACACATTGTAAAATGATTATAAATCAATAAAAAATGTTTTAAAAAAATTGTTCCATCAGAAAAAAAAAAGTGTATTGGCTTTTTTCATTCATCTTATTGAATGTTTTAAAAAATTCATGACCAAGTATTTGGAGAGGCTGCCTAGTGGCTAAATGAGTGGCCTCTGGAACCTATAAGTCCTTGGGTGAAATGCTTAACCTCTTGGGACCTCAGCTTCCAAATCTGGAAATAAGATAAAAATAGAAATAATGCATATTTCATGGAGCTGTGAGAAGATTCAAGGAGGTGAAATGGAAAACGCTGAGAAGACTACTTGGTGTCCAAGCATTGCTGCCTTTCCCTTTGTATTGTGAGCCGTGCAGTCACGACGTTGCTTGCAAGCAGAATGGAATGTTAGGAATTGAGAGTTTTCACATTTATTTCAGAAGCACTCCTTTACCTGAGGCTCTCAGGAAGGAGCGAAATGAGTTTTAGAGAAACCAAGTCCCATACCTACCATCACAGCGCTGTTCATAGTGAAGCAAGGGCTCCTGGGACCCACAGTGTGGAGAACTAGAGAAAGAGTGAGAGAAAGAGGAGAGGGAAGTGAAAGAAAAAATTAGCCAATCAGATCAAAGACTAAACAGAAAGAAGAGAACATCAATCAGCATTATTCCTCAACAAATTGTTGCAGCATCTGAAAACAGTGATGAAATACTCATGGAAAGAAAAAGCAGAATGTATACAAAAACTCAGAATTGGCTTCCTACATCAACTTTTATTTTCATCTTTGAATTTGACCTAATCAATATCATTCTGTAGGTTTGAAAAATATGACTCTTCTCTTAAAAGATTCATTTAGTGCAAACTTTCCGCAATCTTTTACGCCTGGTTCCTCCTGCAAACGCAGATTACTGAGTTAATAGTACCACGCAGAATTTAGACTTGCTATTGTTTTAGCTCAGATCACATTCCAAGTTTTTACAAACCAGTTTAAGTTCTGGGTATGTAGAAAAAAATACATTATTTTATTGCCCACATCCCCAGTTTTACTGGTTTATTCATCTTCTAGTTCTATTGAAGTTCAAACAGATTGGCTGTTATTTTTCTTGGAAATAATAATAATCCATGCATGATATAAGAGTTATTGCTTCAATAACTCATTAAATGTTTCCCTGGACCTAATTAATAACAAGCCAGGCAAGGAGCATCCATATGTAATTGTTTTGGTGTCATCATAACTTACTGGAAGATCACATGAAGAGGTGATTCTTCTAAATATCTGTTCAAATAACATATTGATTCTTTTTTAAAGGAACTTGGCAAAGAAAAGGAAATTGTGCATGATTATTCAGTCTCCAGTTGAAAATCACTTAAAATAGTCTTCGATAGGTCAAAACAAATTTTAATTTACACTATTTGATAAATAGCCTCATAATAATTTTGAATGATACAATTGACTTTGCAGACCTAAGAAGCCAATTGCTTTGAAGAGCAGTGCAAATTATCGAAGACATTTTTATCCTCTCTCTTATTGATTCATTTCTATATAACAGAGGGGGAAAAGAAAATTGTAATTATAGCAGCGCTATTTGTTCTATTATAAGTAGAGGACTACCAACATTTCTATTATTAACCCCTATTGTCACTGGTTTATGATCTCAGCAGTAAACCTGGCTTGGATGAGACCTCCTTGGGAGTACATTTTTTTCACCATTTCATAAGCCATTTGTCTATTTATGAATTATACAATTGCCAGAAATGATGTGTACTCAAATAGGCTTTTGATTTCCAATCATTCTAGTTTATGTTTTAAAATGAAAGCACTGGCTTCAAAATATTCTAAGGTCCTCTTGGCATTCTTGGTTTGCCCTTTCAGTTTTCTTAATTCCCCACCCAGTCTGTCTGTTTAAGGCTAAATTTTAATATAAATTAATAAGACTTGGTCTCAAGCCGTTGGCTCACTTCACCCACGTTAACAATGGGCACAGGTCGCCAGGTGGAAAAGTCAGCCGCGATGATGAGTATCAATGGCCATGCTGACTGAAATAGCACTGCCAGCTCTGTGACAGTTCACTTAGCCCATCAAGTGTGGCCAGAGACCTGGAGTATTTAACACACATTTTGAAACTTCTGAGTTACATGAGGACCAACAGAATTATTTCTTAGATTAAAAGCATTACATCATTTAAAAAATTATAAATACTATCATACATATATGAATATATGTATATGGTGTACATTTATATGCATTATATATTCTATATACATTATATAGAGTATGTGTGTATCGTGTACAGTGAAAGAGAGATAAAATAAACACCATATTCCACTGCCAGTTAAAGGCAGAATGTAACTGAAACCTTTATATTCCCTAGAAACCTCTCCATTATTGAATCTCTCTCCTTCCTCCAAGAGGTAATCAGGAGGTAATTTCCAAAAATAATCTCCATACCTTTCTTTATATTCACCTGTAAATAACATGTACTCAGTTTTCTCATTTCAGGTGTTGAAATAACTGGTATGATATTGAGTTATTCTATAATCATTAAAAAAATTCCATTCTGTGAAATGTTTGGGGGAGGTTCATCCAGTATTTTATGAGGGGTATGAGTTCCTTTCCGTGGCTTACAGTGTCCCTTTTTTTAGCCTACCACAACTTATTTATCCATTCTGCAGTTGGTGGATTTTGAAGAGTTTCCAGTGTTTTCGACACAGATTTATTTCACTGGTGCAGTCCCATAATTAGGAGCGAAACATTATTTAAGATAATTGTATGAATATGAATTCATACCATTTCCACATTAGGTACTTGAATATAATCTTTGAATTAATTTAGCCAAACTAGCTTCTGAATTACAAAGCTTAACAGACTTGCAATACACACTGAAGCATAAAGGTATTATTTTTTCTTTAAATCAGGACAACTATCTCTAGCACATGTTACATGTGCACACAGCTTCTCTCTCATTTGCGTGCTGGCTATGAGACGAGGGAGGCGTTGCCCAACAGATTGCCCTGAGAAACTCTGTTCTCTCCATGCCTGCGGACTGTTCCTAGGGACAGTGCCACGGAAATGTTTATTTGCAGCCAGAGTCTATTAAGGGTTCGGTTTTAGTTTTAATCTTCCTCTTCCACGGCTCCTGCTGGCTCCTTCCTTTAAACCTTTGCTAACGTTGTCCCTCCCATCTCGACAAGCCCTCTGTCTCAGTCTCTCCATGATCTGGTCCTCATGGACTCTGATTCAGTCCTGATCTCCCATTCCGATCCTCATCTGGATTGCTCTCCTAAACAAATACCTTTTGCCCTTTGGCATAAGTATTGCCTTATATATAATGCTATCCTCTAAATGTTTCTACCTTTCAAGTAATCACCTTCATATTTACTATCTTATTTGTAAAGTGCTTTCCTTGAATATGTTTTTATTCATCAATAAATGAGGGCTGCTGATGGCTTGGTACCAGAGCTGTTATTTCATTTGTATTTACTGCATGACTTTAGTAGGTACTACTATTATTTCTGGCTTCTCAGGTTCCTGAATATTTTCCTTCTCCTTGGCCTGTCTTCTGCTCTGTATTTCAGAACTACCTTGATACCCTAGATTCTAGATCTTTAAAACGTCATTCATTCATTCATTTAACAAACATGCCTCGTGTACCTAATATGGAGCGAGAACTGTGCTAGACGTTGGGTAGGCAGAAAAAAGAAGCATGGCCCTTGACCTCAAGAAGCTCCCAGTAGGAGTAAAAAAGTCACAAAAAGATTATTACAATACAAGATGGTAAATTGGAGTGGCAGAGATAAGCGTTGGGTATTATAGGAGCTTATAAAATTGATATGCATTTAACAGGTAGGGAAAATAGACCACAGAAGTCTTCCTGGGTGAAAGCATTACGAACGAAGAGATATCTTGCAGGTAAAGGGGTAGGAGTAACCTCCCAGGCAGTGGGCAGAGCAGTAAGTGATGGACGCTGGAACAGATTAGCTCCTGTGACTAATGCAGCAAGAGCAAAGGCATGGAAACCACACATCTCTTGATGGTCCATGGAGGAACTACAGGAAATTGCTAGAAAGTTACACTTGGGACAGAGAGGCGGTGAGGGGGCAGCGTGAAATAATGAGGTTAGAAATAAAGGCAGTGGCCAGATTGTGGAAAGCCAGAATGTTATGGGAAAGAGCTAAGGCTTTTTCTTAAAGGTGAAAGGAAACTTTGAAAAAATTAAGGAGGAAATTGCAAAGGTCTGACTACTGTTTTAGATGGACTGTTTAAACATCAACCAGGGCAGATATGATGAAGTAAGAAGGCTGTTGCTGCCCTGCTCAGAGAGATGATGAGAAACTGAACCAAGGGAGGAAGAGAACAGAATGGAGTTCCAGAGCTTTCTCTCTTTTATGGTTTATTTTTCTTGGTACCTCTCTCCACTGAACACCCGGAATCTCTATCCATTTATTTTATCCTCTCCTACTAGTCTGCAAGCTCTGTGAGGAGAGAGGTAATGTCTATCTTGATCATTGCTCCAAATCCGTCACCGGGAACAGTGCCTGGCACACGCGACACTCAGGAAATATGTGTGGGTCCAATCAATGAATCATGTGAGAGGTGAGCACTGGATGTGACAGGGCTGATTTCCAGGTTTCCAACTTGAAAGACTCCTGTGTGGAACCAGCATACCTCCAACTGAGAGACTGTAAAACACATTTAGGAAGGAATATGGGAAGTGAAGTCACAAAATCAATATTTTGTGAACTGTGTTGGGTGAATAATTTTCTAATCTCATGAGGTAATTGGATTGAAATGTTACTATCATAAGATGATATTTGATTGAGACCAAAAAGTCAAAGAAGCTAGTGATCGTTCTGTTTTTAATTTTAGACACCCAGGAAACACTGCAAAGGAATAATTATTGTGAGACCCATCTAATCATTCCTGATGACAGTGTAGGTCCTCCTCCACAAACAAGGCATTCATTTATTTGATTTATTCAGTTATCAGATCTTTGGTGCTTGCTATGAACATGGTTCTCAGGTAGTCTGGAAAGGAAAGCATTCTGACTCATCTTCACTGGGGAATTACATGACCCCGTATGCCAAGATCAACCGCCAAGGCCAGCCTGCTTAAGGCATCCTACTAACCTTAAAGAGTCTAAGAATGTCTGATTGATGGATAACAGCTTGCTGACCCCATGCAGAAAGAAAATTACCTAAAGGAAAATTATTAATAAAATATATAACAAATAAACATTAAAAAGCACTTCAATTATCATTTTAAATCCTTCTCTCCAATATGGCATCTTGCAATCTAACTTGATTACTGTGGCGCATGATGAATGCTTTAATCCACTTCCATACAATTCTCACAAGACAAGGCCAGAAGATTGCATGAGTTTCTCTTTTTCAGGATTTGAGTCAAATTGATGTGTTTAGGAATAGTACTGGGGAAGAAGGTTGTGTTAGTTTGTTACGAACAGATATACCAGTTTTTACCTAAAGATAG
Source organism: Camelus ferus (assembly GCF_009834535.1). Classification (NCBI taxonomy): domain Eukaryota; kingdom Metazoa; phylum Chordata; class Mammalia; order Artiodactyla; family Camelidae; genus Camelus; species Camelus ferus. The sequence goes on along the minus strand of NC_045698.1, from coordinate 32,605,023 downwards.
TTTTATTCAGTAGAGCTTAAAGATGTTACGTACTATAGAGTCCTTATAATTTGTTAAAATGTAAAAATTTATCCAGAAATTTCAGCAGTTGCTTTATTTCTGTAAAAAAAAAAAATTCACCATGTAGTTTAAACCACAGATAGGGAAAAAAATCTTGTAATAACTCTGGCTTCTATTTGGCACACTTTTTGACAGCTTTGCCTCAGCTGAGATTCCTGAATATATTTATGAGCCTCTTGCCTTTTATTTAGTATTTTAAAGCACACCTGGGAATTTGCATAAATATTTGCAAAAAGGCAAGATTCAGAAGAATAAACATTTATGTCACATACAGAAATTTCTTAGAAGGGCACTGCCTCCTCTCCAGAATAACATAGACTTGAGGAAAAAATAATCTGGGTTTACATTCTGTTAAAGCATTGGTATATGTTATTCATTAAGAGCAATTTTATCTAAGTTCACTTGTCAGGGCTACAGCCATTTAATTCAAGGCTCTAAAGTGAACTTCCATTATGACAACATCCTTATTCCCTTATTCAAAATCTTAGTAGAAGCCCCAATGGGTTTAAGCCAAAATTATGCATCTATTTCACTGATTTTCAAGTTTCACCTCTTGTCATCTTAAACTTACTTTAGTTTAGAATAAAGATGAAGATGAGCTCAGGGTTTAGCTTCCTCTCTTTCCCAACACTTCATCAAAATGGTAACAAGAAAGGAATATATCCAGGAAAACAGACGAATAGGGCAGGAGTCATTGTTAGAGAGGAGAAGTGCAGGCAAGTTTCCTCTAGAAGAATCCAATGAATGAGAACAACTTCCTGAATAAAAAAAATTGGAGGAATCTGAATTCCAGAATATGCAAACCGTGAGTCTTGCCTCATCACCTGGAAACAAATCTTTCCAACAGGACCCCTGAGAAGACCCACAGCTTTCCTCAGCAAATATGGAGATCAGGAATGAGCGGTGGGGCAGAAAGCAGTGATTCATTGAAAGTCTATTTTCAGAGCATCTGCTCCGGTCAACTCCCTATCCTTTCTTCCACCTCCTTTGACCTAAGCCAACTGGTTGTCCTGTGTGTCTCTCCACCCCCGCCCCCAAGGCAGGAACTGGATAACTTTATCTAAAGAAATTGAACCATCTGTCTGGGAAAGTCTGGTACTTGTGGTGAGGGTGTTAGAACCCCAGAGAGGAAACTTATTCTAGCATTAAATGGGCTCTCTCCATATCAGCACTCCCTAGTTTGCAATGTGACATTGTTCACACGCACAGCTCCCAGGCAGCCAGCCCCTCAGAGAGAGGCCTGCTGGGAACACAGAGCGACCTGCGTAATAGAAAAGAGAACTCATACCATTGACCTTTATTAATTAGTCTATGTCTTCATTCCGTAGATGACAGGTAACTAATAGTCACTGGACAAAAATCCCTATCAAAAAAAAGAGGACTAAGATGAACAAAATTTGAGGGAAATCAACATAATGAAAAATAAAGTTCAAAATGAAAAAATAGGGAAACCAGTTCCAAAGAGAACAGGTAATTTAGGATAGGTGTTTTCAAGTTCTAATTGCTATCCACAGAGAGAGTCAAGATACATTATAGCCATAAAACAAGAAGAGAATGTTATTAAAAGAATAAGACGTCAGAAACAATATAAGATCTTGGGAAGTAAAAGCATGATTGACATATAAGAAGCTCAATAAAGAGTCTGAAAGACAAAACTGAAGGAATTTCCCTGAACTCAGAGCTAAACAGGTGAAAAACAAAGAGAGAAAATGTAACAAACAAATTGAATCAATGCATAGAATAAAATATTTAGAAACCTGAAATTTTACAGGAAAAAAAGAAAATGAATGGACAAAAATTATAAAAGTAATAATAGAAAAGTTTGCATCAAGAAAATTTCAGTCTCTCTGAATCCTAGTTTCCTCTTCTGTAAAATGAAAATAATGATACTTACCACACAGTTCTGTGGTTGAGTTTTAAATGAAATGTGGATAACAGTCTACTACAGTGTCTGCTTAATAAATGCTAGTCACAAGCATAATCTGTCTAAGCCTCATTTGTCTCATTGGTGAAATGAAGACAGAATACTTCACAGGGTTGCTGCTATCTATCTATCTATTATTTATCTTAAATACACTCGACATCAAACAGACTCTTAGGAAATAGTATTCCTCTTCCTTTTATCCCTACCCCATCTCCAAGGTGTTAGTTTTTCTATTACTTCTCCATAGGAAGATGTTTGAATCTCAGTGCACAGTGTAAAAGCAAACTTACACGTTTAATGGTAGAATGAGTCCCAGTTGTCCCTTTAAACAGCTAAATAACCTAAAGGAAGTGACTCACTCTGCATTTCAAGTGTCTTTGCTGTTAAGTGATAAGAAAACAAATCATTTAGCAGCAGGCACCACTGCTCAAGAAAGGAAATGAGCAGTGTGAAGCAGCTAAATGTGGGCAATATTTCTCCATCTGATGACCTCAGCGATGGCTGCTACCAGTGTTTTGAGCACACCTTTTCTCTTACGTAGGTATCTCTGATCCCACAAGACTTCTCCATCAGAGCAGATTGCTGCCTGGGAGCCCTGTGTGGTTGTCCAAGCCTCCCAGTAATTGCTTTGGAAAAACTTATGGTACTCATAACTCTCTAACTTGTTTTAGTGCTATGTGTGGATGATTTTTCTCAAATATTTGTACCTAAGGAAAGTTACCAGATCATAAACTCTTTATATCTTTGCTTTCTTTCAGTCCTTAGCACAATATCTTTAAGAGGTACGTGCTTGAAAGTAATTGATTAAAATTATGAGCGATAGGACAAGCACAATGAAACATGAAATGTTGATAAAGACGTATTTGTGAAAGGAGAAAAGAAGGATGATTAAAACTTAAGACTGCTAATATAAAGCTCTAATTAAAAAAAAACATTCCGAATGGGTCTTACTGAAAGATTTAAAAGACCATCAACAACAGCGCTAGTAAACCAGAATGCTAATGTTCAGTCAGAGGAGTGTATAACAGGCAGTGTGTGATAGACTGAAAAGAAATCTTCAGATATGAACATACCTCACTGGAGGGGAGGGGATGTCTATTATACGTTTATAAAGAAAAGCTTTTGATTGGCCAACTAGGATTTTTTTCTCTGAGGTAGCTGAAATATATAAGGACCAGGCACTAACAGGACCAGTGTCCTCACACACAAAATGAGTGGTTGAGAAAACAAATTTATATGCCAGGAAGAGAAAGGCATATTGATGATTTACATAGATCTTTATTTTATGTGCAGTCAACAGACACAACAGTCTTAAAATAGAGCACTTCATATTTTAGAGAAAAGAGTGATTCTTATCAGAGGATGGTGATTTGTAGGCTGAGTTCAAGCACAGTTTCTACAGATGGCATTATACTTAATAAAGAAAACGATGAATCCAGAAAATATGACAGGTATAATGGAAGAGCCAGGGCAAAACTGAACAAAAAATGTGAAGACATATGAATGGAAGATAACAAGAGATAACAGAATATTGATAATGAAGGAGGGATGGATGACCTAGTAAGAACCGGTGTATATTCAGAGAGGAACACAATGTAACCATAATCAGGAATGGCAGTAAGAGAAGGAAAATCAAGAGCAAACCTACAGGAAATTCGTGTCACCTTTAAATGACAAAGCAAGTTGATTAAACAGTTTCTGTACTAGATTATTTTCTCTTCCTAATTATATTTGGCTTCCACATTTTTTTTTGAAGACTTTGACAAAGGTATTCTCTCCCTGAAAATATTTTTGAAAACTGAAAGACAGTCTATGAGAGGAAAAAGTGAAGAAGATGATAAAATATAGGGTATAACTTGGCAGCCAATGGAAAGAAAGCAGTAAAAGAAATAGTGATGGGTTGTAGAAAATCAAGTTAGGACACCATCGTCTTGTTTGACAAACTTCTGGTTAAAACCAGGTACAATTTTGAGATAAGAAAGCCTGTACCATAGGAGCAAGGATGTAGGTATGAATGCATAGGTTAACAGAGGGTCCGAATGTGCCAGAACAACTAAAGCAAAATTAGATTCCCTTTAGGAAAAAGGAAAGTGGTGAAAAAACTGATGGTCTTTGGAAAGGGATACTTAAGATAGAGGAATCAGGGAAGCCTCGAAATATACGAGGGTGTCAGAGAAAGAATTGGCTCTATGGGGAAAGACCTTCCAAAAAAGAAAAGGATGAAACAAGAATTAAAAACAAGGACAGTTGGAAACTATGGAGTTTTTAAGTGTTGTTGCTGATTTGGCCTAGTAAATATAATTGGTTGGATACAATTCAAACCAGAAAGGCTCGAATTTAACAAGAGAACTTTTAGGAAAGCATAAACGTATGGAAGGATATGAAACTTTTTGTTACATTTATTGTATTCTAATGGGGAGGGGGATAAAAAGAAGAAATATCTCAATAGATTAATCCTTTAATTTTAAAAGCAAGAATAATACTTACAGGACAAACTGTAGCATGGAAAAAGCCAGTCATTGAATACATACTCATCTGTATATGCATGTGTGTGTAGATGTGCATATATTTGCATTTATATGTTGTATATACATTTATATTTTTTTAGAGATAGTCATATCAGTATATAGATACTATTCTTTAAGTTTGAGTACAGGGCAACTGATATATGTGATAATTAAACAATCTATAGATAACCACCATGGAAACAGCAATTCTGCAGACAAAGTGCAGCACAAATCTTGCCTTTTCCTTTGTGACTGTCAAGGACACCTGTAGATCCTGTTGCGATTTGCAGTTTCTATTTGTTAAAATCTTTGCCCACGGTGATACAGTAACAGTCCTATTGCTCAAGCAGGTTTCTTCCCAGATCAAGAAAAATGGGCATGAACGTCAATAAGCAGTTTTAGAGTCAAAACTAATTATTTATATGTATAGCTTTTAACAAATATTTTGTGTCAGAATATTTCCTTTCTTCCTTTGGAACTTGAGATGTAAGAAGATAAATGAAGACCAGAAATTTATTTCTGTTCCTGCAAAATAGCGAGTCACTAAATCAGTGACCAAAAACAGTGATGTCTGAGGCTCCTAGATCAACTCCATGACCTTCTGACTTGAGCCTTTTAGGGATCCAACAGCCTCACAATACATTCAGCACCTCGAGCGAGTGCAAAACTGGCTCTGAATCCGTTCAGAGGATGAGCCACAGTTCCTGATGTGTTTGCTAGAAGCTTGGCCTACATTTCAGCGTCTGACAAACTTGTGGAGCAGCTGCCAGGTGTGATGGCAGGTATGAGAGAAAATGCTCAAAGACACGGAACTAGAACAAGATCTAAGGGAATGGTGCGAATGAGAAACAGGAAGAGATCTGAATACTCAGAGCCGCATGTGTGCAGGAGCATCTGTAGTAGCCGTGCAGTGGGTGGGGAGAAGAAGTGTATTCACGTGAGAACCAGAAAGGCAGACTTCCCTTTGCCATAAACCAGAAGATCCAATTGTAAACAACATAAAAGCATTACCAGAGATATAAACAAGATGAAAGATATTTATCTTTACCAGTTAAGAATCTGGAAGTAATATTCTCAGGACTGGTGTGCTGCACTGCAGTGTGATGGACTCTGCGTCTTCATACCCTGTTGCCCTCTGTGTTTCTTTCCATACTCATAATTACTTCATGATCCAACACTGGGTACCCATACTACATTGCCATTCTGCCTCGCATGAAGAAGAAAGCTGAGGATGGACACTCCCCTCTTAGAGATATTCAGCTCTTCTTACAGCCTGTTGCTTGCAAGTTGGTCATGTGGCCATGCATAGCTGCATCAGCTGTCACAAAATGTAATTTTTAATCTTGACTGCCATGTGCCGACCAGGAAGAAAGAGAAAGGATATTGCTGGAGATAATTATCAGTCTCTACTAGACCAGCCAACACCTTGGTTAAATAACTTTACCTCTGTATTCCCCCCTACATGAGAAAGTGCCTGGACAGAGCAGAGGTGCTCAGAAAGATTTTGGATGAATAACTGAATGTGACAATCAGCTTCTCTGTGCCCCAATGCCCTTCTCTCTAAAGCATCTGCCTTATATTTCTCACAGGACAGTTGTGGAAAAAAAAACATTAAAATAGAAAACATTATACATAAGCATAATATTGGAATTGTTATAGCTAGAAGGAACTTTAACTGTGAGGAAGACTAGCCCTGTGATTGAACAGTTAAGAAATCTGAGGCTGGGAGAAGTATTAGAATCCAAGGGCACAGGACCGTATAGAAGTCGAAACAGAGAGGGACCCATGCTTTCAGACTTGTCTCATTTCTAGGGCTGCCATAATAAATGACTATAGGCTTGGTGGCTTAAAATAACAGACATTCATTCTGACATAGTTCTGGAGTCCAGAAGTCCGAAATACAGTTGTCCGCAGAGCTGTGCAATCTCGGAAAGATGTAGGTGAGACGTTTTTGAGATGTCCACTCCTCGACTGTTCCGGCTTGTGCTGGTTTCAGGCATTCTTTGCGTAGTGGTTGCCTGGCTGCGATCCCTGCCTGTGCTTCACGTGGCCTCTTTGTCTGATGTCTGTCCCCCACGTGTCTCTTATGAGAACATGAGTCTCTGGATTTAGAAGTCCCCTTGATTACATCAGCAAGAGCCTCTTCCCAAGTTAGGTCACATTCACAGGTTTCAGGCATTAGGATGGAGGCGTATCTTCTGGCGCAGGGTCACAGTTTGACTCACTAAACGCTCCTGGTACTTTTATCCAGCACATTGTGCTATTCCCTAGGTTTTCTTGCTATTACCATTATTATTATTACAACATTATCTTCTTTTAATCTTTTAGGTAATCTATCATATTTTTCTTAGAGGTAACCAAAATATATCTGTAACATACTAGATCTTTCTGTATAAATGAAAACAGATAAATACTAAATAAGTTGATACCAAGTAGAGTGACATTAATTTAAAAGCTAATGAAAAATCCTCTGTTTCTATATCCTTCATTAGCTAACAAGATGCCTTACTATCCCATGTAATTTGTCTTTTTCATTAAGCCTTTGATGGCTCTGCTCGGACAGGTAGCATATTAAACCATTATCCATCAGTAATAACTTACTGTAAATAAGCTTGGAAAACAGTTTTCCAAGGTCTGACGGAATGCAGGTTGTATTAGGTATGGGGGAGAAAGAAAAGGAGGGCAAGAAGATGATCAGAGGAGAAACAATCACAAAAGAAAGGTGGTGAGAAAAAGATTCTCCCAAATTCATAACTGCTCAGACCAGGCGCTGCCTCCTGCCACGCTTAGAAGTTTGTGTGTGATGCATCTGAGGAACGGGAGGGACCTACTGGTATTCATCTCTGTCCTTACTTTTTCTGCACAAATGAGATATCTTGCCCTCTCCTTCCTCCTCCTTCGCCCTCCCCACTTTATGTCCTGCTTGGGCTCTTTACATTGGGAATAATTTGAAGAGTAAGATATTTGTAGGCAGTGACCATGTTAAATATTTTTTCTATATCTCAAGTGGCAGGGGTTAGGACAATGTTAAGGACCCTGCAGAGGCTTAAGAAAATACTTGGCTGACACACTGATTGACTGATAAGCTCATTTCAATCCTTGAAGTCTGCTACAGCGACTTTCTCAAGGTCAAAAGACTATAAAGTCTAGTTCTGGCTTTTCACTAACTAGTTTGAGTGACTTGAATCTAATCACTTAAGCTACAAAAGGGAATTTTTTTTTTAAAAAAAGCCAGAATGCAATGACTTCTGGACCTGTGACTTACAAATTAGTACCTCACAGCTGTGTTTTAAGGATCGAGTAAGATAATTTAGTTCAAAAGGATGCTTGAACAAAGAATAATCATGAAATAAATGTTAGGCTGGACTAAAATGAATGTAGCACATGAAGTCATCAGTGTAAACACTGTTGCAAGGTATGACATCTGTCCTTTTAGCAAATTATTTACAAATCTCTTGCCTTAATACACAAATGCAGTGGTGTCAAAGGACTCAGAGTAGTCTTGCTAAAGAGGAAAGATCACTCATGTCATCAAATTTTGAATGGTTGAGGAAGATGACATACTTTCCTCTCTAACATCTAATCAGAGAGTGCTGATTGTAGCTGGCTTGGCAATCATTTGACCATTCCCCCCCTACACACACACCATTTTTTTTAAGATAGAGAGGAATCACGGACAGAAGATAAGCTAGGTTTAAAATAGATTTATGGATATATTGATTCCAACCAATGCTCCCTTTTATTCCAAACAACCCATGGAGTTTTCCATTAGTGGCAAGTAACTGGCATGGCACTCGTCCTTGTGGTTATAAAAGTTATCATACATGGGGTAATATTTAACAACTTCCCTCTTTCCTAAGAACGGAACAAAGAAACAATAGCGTAAGTAAATTTACCCACCAGGGTTCTTAGCAAAAAGTAACAGAAACTATCTTGGACTGATTTAAGCAGTTAAGGAATTTCTTGGAAAAGTACTGAGAAATTTTCAACCAGTGGGAAGGCTGAAGGGACTGGAGGTCAGAGGGTCGAGGAGGGTAGGAACAGCCAGTGGTAGGGCCAAACTGTGCCACAATATCATCTATTTATGCAAAATATTATCTATTTTTTTCATGAACAGTTGAATTTATTTCCACAATAAGTTTGAAACTCTTGCCTTTGGCAAGAGTACAACAGTAATTATATCAGGAACAATTTCCTATACTGTCAAATATATAAAAGTTCCTGTTCTGTACCACCAAACTGGTACCATGAGGGCACAACCGCCACAGCTGCTGGCCCTGAACAAGCGGGTGTGCTCCGCCAGCATCACTGGCTCCGACCCTAACCGCCTGCCCCGGGGATACTTCCACTGCTGCTCCTAGAAAGGGATGTGACTGCCGTCACTGCTACCGCCCCCCACCTCCAGAACGGATTCTCTACTCTTCCTACTTCTTCATGTCACTAATTCTTGACTCAAAATCTGGGGCAGGGCATCTTATTGGCTGCATTTCTGTCACATGCCTGAGCCCCAGCTGCAGAGGAAGCTGGGAAAATGAGGATGGGCATGTGCAGCTTATGTGGTGGGAGGTGAGTGAGCAACTCTGATGCAAAATGGAAAGGATCCGAGTCATTAGAGAAGCACAAAGGAGGAGGGGACTCTGGAGGAGAAAGATTGTGTCAAAATGAGGATTGGAGTCAGCTTCTTAGAAGACCTGTTACTTGAACTGGATGGGGTACATTTCAACAGCTGGAGGGAGGGGAGAGAGCGTCCCAGCTCTGCGGAGAATGGAGCGCAGGCATGGGGCCCTGGAGGACAGGACACATATTTGATTTTGTGCTTCCGTCCTATGCAACTATTTTCTGTTATTTATCTCTGTCACTTTTGCGAAATATGAGAAATATATCCTTAGAAAACGAATCCTGAGATGTCCAGGGTCTTCTGGTGCCAATCTATTTCAAACATTATTTATCAAATTTCTTAGACATTGCTTATTCTGACATTGAAGAAGGGAGTCACTTTAGTTAATGTGTCTGGATGCCTCCTCTTGGGCCCATTCATTCAAAGATGAAGTATGGGCACCTTCCACATATGGACATCCTACTGTAAATCACTTTGTAAGATAATGCATTTAGCTGTATAACACATCACTTGGTATTGTTATTAACTCTTTCCTGTTTAAATACTCTGTCTCCCTGATTAGACTGAGAATTCTTTAAGGGCAAGGCTACATGTTATGCAGATTTTTAAATTTGCCAAGCTCACACCTTCCTCCCCATCCCTGCCAATCCAATTTGTAAGAAATTGCACAGCAACGGAACTCTCCCCTAAGGTATGGAACTGTGGTTATTCACCAGCTTTTGTTGCCTTATGTTCCTGTAGGATCAGGAAAGAGGCTATAAGATCTTGGGGAAATTATTTTGTTTCACTGTGCCTCAGTTTTATCATCTGTAATATAGGTAGACTAATACTACTTATCAGAGAAAGCAATTATGAAAGTCAAGTGACACAGTAACAAATTAGTTCAGTGCCTGGAGCACAGTAAATGCTCAGTGAATGTTTGTGATGATTCTTATTAACATTATTATTACCGATTTCATAGTATGTAGAAAAATGGCTGTGACCATCGAAATTTTTCCCATCCATGCCTACAATTATTAGGTATCCTTAAAGAAGAGGGTTTTCAGTTGGGGGAGGGTATAGCTCAAGTGGTAGAGCGCATGCTTAGCATACATGAGGCCCTGGGTTCAATCCCCAGTACCTCCTCTAAAAATAAATAAACCGCATTGCCTCCCCACAACCAAAATAAAATAGTTAAATAATACAATAATAAATAAAATCTTTTTTAAAAAAGAAGAGAGCTTTCAATGAATAGAAGCAATACTTGGGTCCAGATTTTTGAGACAAATTCCAGAAGGCTCTAAGTGTTTTTTCACTAGCAAGGGCTCAGACTTCATCAGGAATGAGGGACCCAGCTTGGCCTTTGGCAATCATTGAGGGTTCCAGGCATGGGCCTGTGTCAAAGAAGGCCGGAGAAGTGACATCTCTAGAAAGTGCCTCCAGTGCGGTATTTCACCAGGTGATAACTTCGTGGCCCAAGTCTGCAGCCCCTGGAGTGGAGGCATGCCATGGCGGAAGCCTCCACAAGGGCCAGCAGCAAGTCTTAACGAAGAGTGCGTGAGGTCTGGTGAGCGCCCATGGTTACCACTGCCGGGGAAATGCGCCTCTCCTGGACCTAGCACCTTATTGGAGAAAGGGCGCCAGGTTGTTACTATATCTCTACGATCCTCCCCGTATTGATTGCAGAGCTTCCTTCTCTTCACTCTTGCACTGTAAACTCAGTGTTTGCAGAAGTATGTCGGACAGATCTCTCTCCCCTCAAGGACTATCATGATATCTTGTGCCCTCAGCAAAGATTTGTTGAATAAATGTGTTATGAAAAAAAAAAAAAGAAAAAGACAGTGTATGTTCATTGGGAGATAAAATGCTCACTTACGGTCTCACATGAAGAAGTATGTGAGCATATGGTAGCTGCCAAGTTTGCCTGCAGGTAAAACAAGAAGCAGGTATTGCTGGTCGTGCAGTTCTGCCCTTCTCTCCGTCTGCTCTTTTATACCTCAGAGCTGACATGCTTTGCTGTCTGTTAGCTTTCCCTGTTACAACGTTAGCTCTTAATCACGCCGGTTTACCAGATGCTGGGGGTAAGGGTAGCAGGCTGGGTTTTTATGCTACAAGAGGGAGATTTAAACCTTAAAGTTTTCAGGAGATTTTCCTCTCCTGGTAGACCCTGGGCCTGAGATGGGCACTGGAGACAAGAGAAGTAAGTGAGATCACCATGGACTCTACGTATTTCTTTAGGGCTTGAATTTTGTGCACCTTTGCATCATTGGGATATTGTCAACTGCAAGGCGTACGCTGACTAAAATGGTTTGAACAAAGAAAATTATTGTCTCATATGAACAGTAAATCCAGAGGTTGGGCTGATGGTGGAGCCAGCAGCTTGAGGATGTCACCCAAGGGCTGGTATCTCCCATCCCTGCTCTCTGCCATCTTTGGTTTTGTTTTTACTCCAAGGCAGGTATCAGGAGCAATGATACAGGATACACTTGTAAAAAGGCCCCAAGGAAAAAGAAAAAGACATCCTCTGGCTCTTTTCCTGCAGTAAGGAATCTTCTACACACTCCTCTATAGAGTCTCCCTGCATCTCATCAAAATGTGCTCACATTCTCATTTCTCAGCCACTATCAGCAGACCAGGGTAATCCTAAAACCCACTGGACCTGCCTCTGCACCAGGGGCTGGAGTCAGATTGCCCCGAGGCACATGGCTTTGGAGGAGAGGAGTAAGAACTTGAACCAAATCAGAATTCTTTTTAGGAAGGAAGAAAAGTGGAAGGTAGCCTGAGGACAGCCAAGGATGGTTTCTATACACCTTGTATGATCTCATTAAGAAAAAGCAACAGTGACAAAGCTTGTAAGATGGCGTATGGAGAGAAATGGTTGGAAGGTGGAATGAATATTTATCTAGACTAGGAAAGTGGTCCAAGTAAAAGAAGAAAAATGAGAAATCAAATATTCACGGGGCCAGTTCGTCCTGCTGAGTCAGGCTTAATGTGTAGCCATGCTGGTCATTCCATTTGAATCTGCTGTCTGCTGTGCAGTGTTCTGTGAAATGCTGTGGTTCTGTTTAGCTCAGATTCGTGGTAGTAGACAAAGCAGCACATTTCTGTAAGCTTCGGGTGGTGTAAGATTTCATCAACCAGAGGGCAAGGTGTTGTGGTTCTGCAATCAGCTTGTTCATTCTGTTTAGTTTCTGGAAACAGTTTTTCACTGAGAAATTCTAACCCTTAAAAAAAAAAAAATTACACCAGACATAAACTAAGTGAATTTTTTTCCTGCAGCAAGTCATATGTTTTTCACCTAGACAAAATAAGCACTATAGGCACGTGTCTAAAAGAAAAAGGAAATCCAAATGAATTCCATTTTTAAACAGCCTTAATCCTATTTGGTCAGGAGCAAAGTTCCCTAAAAACCAAAGCTTTGACTTCTGGTGCCTGTCATCGAATTACTACAGAATATTCTACCACACCTTGACTTCTGTAAGTAGAATCCAAGAAAGATTAAGTCTTTGTGGAAATGGCATCTAGGAACTTAAAAAAAAAAAAAAAACCCAAAAACAAAAAAACATTTGCCAAGTTGCTAAGAGAGTAGATTATAAAAATTCTTTCTCATCACAAGAAAAAGGATTTGTAATTGTATATGGTGACAGATGTTAGCTAGATTTATTCTGGTGATCATTTCACATAATATTATAAATATTGAATCATTATACTTAGACCTGAGATGAATATACTGTTATATGTCAGTTACACTTCCATAAAAAAATAACAAAAAGTTAGTGTGGGTGTATTTTCCTTCAGCAAATGTTTTCTTAGAAACCAGAGAAAAGCAAGAAGCCAGAGAAGTTTCAAGAGAGGGGATCGATAGATCCTAGGGAAATATGGCCTAAACATTTAGGTGAAATTTAGTGTGGTTGTCAAGAAAAGAAAAAGGAAGACATAAGAACTGAAAGAATGCTACTGGGCTCAGCAGGAAAAGGTGGAGAGGTTGAGTTCTGGAAATGACTTAGGGAGAGAGAGCGTTGTGAAATATATGGGATTCAGCTTGTTTTCTCAGGTATGTTTCACTCAAGTTTTTCTTCTTTCTTGGACTTTATGCCGATGAGAGAACAATACAATGGAGCAAATATGTTTGATGACTATGCTGTGTAGTGCAAAATAAGGAATGACTTAGGGAGAGAGATACATTTATTATTAATTTTAAAACAAGGTGGAATGTTGTATAAGAAAAGGAAAGAATTCTATCCGTGGTACCTTCAGAAAGAAGTTCATATAGGAACCGAACTTTGAAAATGGGTAGGCCATTGACAGTTGATTATATGGATATAGAGCACTGCAAGCGAGAGACGGGGGTATTTCAGAAACAGTCAGCATCCTATTGGGGCAATGCCTTAGCGTATTAGAGCTGGAGGTGGACATTCCCAGTGGGAGTATAGTAATAAAGGAGGGGGGATGAAGTGACCAAGAGCTATGAAAGCTTCATTCTTTGCCACACAAGTAGTCATTGAGGGTTTTTAAGTAGGAAAATAATACGATTAGATAAGATTATTAAATAGTGTGGAAGACAGAGAGAACAGCCATTAGCTGAAATACTCATAGTTGCTGGTGAGGAGAACGTGAGCGAAAGCAGAGTTGGTAGGATGGAGCTGCAGGAACGGAAATAAAGGATATGCAAGAGGTAGTATGAGTAGAATTTGCTCACTGAATGGGTAGGAAAGTAAGGAAGAGAGAAGAGTGGATGAGGATGCAGACATTTGTAGTCTGAACAAAAGCGATGATTTGTTTCTGGCTTTGGATGATAGACTCAGTTAGAGATGTACTGAAATGTGTAGTGTGGGCTTAGAAACTGGAATCTGAATTTTTAAAACCTTGGATGTGCAAGGCACTTGCATTGAAGTTGTCCTTAGAACTGAAGGAGTGTGGAATCCAAAGAAGAACAAGAGAGGAGAAAACGGGACAGGAACTAAATCAGAAGGATAAAGGAAAGCAAATAGAGGCAGGTGGTGGTGACGCCATATCTTTAAATATGTAATGTTTATTCATTTATTTATTTTTAACTCTTTATTGAAGTGTAGTGATTTACAATGTCAGTTTCAGGTGTACAGCAAAGTGGTTCAGTTATACATAGACACAAATACATATTTTTTTTTCTTTACAGCTTCTTTTCCATTATGTGTTATGACAAGAATTTGAATATAGTTCCCTATGCTATACAGCCAGATAAATGTGCAATTTTTAATCGGATTTTCCACACTCATCTTTCTCAGCAAAGCTTCAGCCTTAAAATTGTGAAATGCCAGACAATTAAATTTTGTGCTTTCAGTTTCTTCCAGGGCTCTGTAAGTATTAGTTGACCTCACAGATATCCATCAGTTCATCTCAACGAGTACTTTTTACATGGCAGTAGTGCTTGATAATTTGATGTTGTGTTCAAGAAGACGGTAAACTAACATGTAGACTTGTGACTTTAAAGGATGTAGTTTCAATGGATAAGGCTATTAATCTAGGGAGAAAAAAACTTTTTCTAAGCGATGAATCCCAGTTTCTAAAATAGAAATCAGTCTTAATTTAGTCACGTTTCTATCAGCATACTGCTTAAGGATGAAAAATACTTGTTGAAAAAAATGTACTCAGTACTTCCTGATGTACTCATAAGAAACACCATTTTCATGGTAATTAATAGGGAGGTACAGCACAGATAAGCCTACCAAAATCATTCAGCCCTCTGTATTCCGTCGATACTTTGTACTTCTTTTTGTCATTTCCCCCCTCCCTCTCTCAGATGCAACAAAGTAGGATGAAGGAGTGGGCCGTGAGGGCACCTGAGTCAGGGAGTCAAGAGATAAGGCCTGTCCTCTAGGCTGGGAGACCCGGGACAATGCACTCCCCACTCGCATCTGTCTGTGTGGAATGAGGAGATTGATTGCAACATGCTTCTGATTTTGCCCCTCCTCTTCACAGTAAAATCACATTAATCAGAATAGCCTGCCATCTTCCTAAGGAGAAATTCCAATAGAGTTCATTATGCTTTGCTTTATCCAGAAATTTTCTCTAACATCTCCATAGAATCTAAAGAACTCCCTCCTAGAAGTACCAGGAGCCAGGAGGAGAATGAACTCACTTTCTCTTAGGACGTCTCCCCAGGGGAATCCTCTCCCCACTTTATTTCCAAGGCTTTGGCTCTTCTTTCTGTCTCCACTGTGTATGACAAGATACAGTGTTATCCTGCTTCAGAAGAAGCATCTGCTGGACTCTCACTAAGGACACCAAGCACCAGCCCATATCTGCCAGCCCCGCAGCCCACAGCCAGGCCCAGTCATATCCCAGCTAGGCTAATCCACATGTGCCTCCACCACTGTTCATGATGGCGACAGAGAATTCCATCCCTCCGTTAGACTTCACTCACCTGGCTAATGGAGACAGTGACCCATCTTTCCTGCTGTCTTTGGCGCAGGGAGGGGGAAGGGTTGATCAGTGAGGTTTTATTCCAGTACATGTTACTCCAGCCAAACCAGACTTGCCTAATTTAGAGAGTAGACTAGCTCCAGAAGCATTCCCATGGTTTTGCCTTTCTTGTTTCTGAAGGACTCATTGAAGCTGTAGTCAGGGTAATAATGAATTTGGGGCTAGCAATAAACATTGAAGTTATCCTTCTGCTCCATTATCCCAATCCTCAAAACCAGGCATATAGTAGTCATTTTAGTGGCATTTTTCCCATTTGTAATCACTCTGCTAGCTAAAGATATTTTGAAGGGAAGAGATCCAAAATACTGGGTCAAGTAGGAAAAATAGAAAACCATCATGCAGAAATCATTAACAAATAGGTTACAGACCTTGTAAGCATGCATTCTCTTCCACCTTTTTTCCTTTTCTCTTTTGTTTGGCTTTCTTTCCCCACCAACGATAATTTGTTCTTATGGAATGTTTTTCATTTCTGGAGATTATGTTACTTCATAGTAATTACTTAAACACATGCTTGAACATCTCTGATGAGTCTTATTTGTGTCATATCAGTCTCGTTCAGTCTTTCTGTAAATGATGTAATCATCCACCTTTATTCAATGTTTTAATTTATTGAAAACTATAGAATGAAAGATTATTTTCAAAAAAGCCACACAGATGACTGCCTTGAGTTATATTTTTCTCTACCTTCACTTGTTTAGCACTGGTGAGAACCTTGGAGAAAAGTCAGGAGGCAGAAGATATTTCAAAGAATAAAAGGTTTTCTTTAGGGGAAAATATTGGATAAAATGTTACTAAGTAATCAGGAATCTGTTGTATAAGAACTCAGGGGATCACATTAATCTTGTAAAGAAAGAAATATTTCCCATATTTAATGCATGTGTTCTTTCAAATTCCACACCAGATTATAATGATTTATTTTTAAGAAAATAATATGCATATCTTACAAGATTCAAATTTAATCTGATATTTTCTTCAGTATGAAGTATATCTGATTCAAGAGTTTGAACCTTGAACTTTTCTCTTATTTAAATAAGGAGAAAGACCTCAAAAACCACGTGCAAGTAATGGTTTATACTGATGGAAAAAAGACATACCAATAACTTAAAAATCTATTTTAGAAAACAGAGAGATTATCTTCTCTGAGATTATCAAGCCACCTCATGGAAGTCATTGAATTTCACTGCATCATAAGGAGTTGCTTAGTCCAATAAGCTGTACAGGACAAATTAGAACATCTGGACACACAGCATCCTCCTGCCCTGGTAAATGACTCCTTTCCTGTGAGCTCAACTTCTACCTAAACTCGGTTACCTAATGTCCCCATGGGTGAAGGGTGCATTTGCGTGATGTAAACTGCAGGAACCAAAAAAGAGACAGACTTGCAATGGATTATTTTTGAAAGAGAAAACTGCATATATACAAGGTTTAAATTAGGCTGGACTGCAGATTTTCCTATCAATTAAAGCCTAAGACTTAAACAGATAGGATAAGGGCATGGCTGTGCATCAGAAAAAAATCTAATCCAAGAACAAGTTAAAATTAGCACCGGAATAACCGTTAAAAAAAAAAACAGGCCCCCAAAACTCACTTGCAGAGTTGGAGGTGGGGGTACTCTGAGGGGGACAAAAGAAGCAATAACAAAACTGTAGAGATCTTTGTTCATTAGGATGGAGATTTTCTTTCTGGATCACAAACAGGAATCTTTTGAATTTCTTTATAACCCTCTGCGTTGTCTAACTGTCTTCCTTCAGGTAATCTGACTCCAACATGTAAAGTTAAAGTTTTGCTCCATCTAAAGGGGAATCTCATCATCTCAACTAATTGATAGAGCAGTCACAGTCTCTCTGTAGTCTGATGAGTCACTGTGTGTGTGTGTGTGTGTTTGTGTGTGTGTGTGTGTGTGTGTGTGTGTGTGTTTGTATGTGTGTGTGTACATTGGATTGGGGAAGTCAAATTCTAGAAAGACTTCTGAATTTGCATGATTTGTATATTCCTGAAGCAAAAATTTCAAGAAGTTCAAAATGCTTGTGTCTTGCAGATTCTGCTTCCTAAGAAAACCATTTTTCTTATCTTCATCTATTCTTCGTCTCTGAACTAATTATCTGAACTGAAATAACAATGACGATATTTATATCCATATTTAATTCTCCCAAAAGTCTGTATAGCATAGATGATTTCAAGAAATTACATTAAACAACAGTTTTTTTAAATGCAAATACCATATATTCCAGAATTGTATTGCCCTGCTACTGTAGATTTCACAAAGGGATTTATACAATTAATGCCATTACAATTGTGATTTATCTTGTTTCATCCAACTCTATGCCCTCTACATAGATAGAGGCCCATGAATTAGTATGCCCTGATATGAGCACTGATAAATCAAAAGAACCCAAACTGTTCCCAAGCTGGATTGATTTTGGAGACTATTTGAGATCCTAGTAATGTTTCCTTGAAAAAAAAGTGATCAAGGATTTGGAGTTAGATTGGATAATTTTGACAGTATGTTTCTAGAAAGGATTCTTGTGTCTGAATTGAATCTATAGGATTATTTCATTTGAGGGAACAAGGTTTCTGTGTCAGAAGGTGATGAAGTGCCATGTAGGTGGTGTACATACTAGAAGTAGAAGTAGAAACACTAGAAGTCAACTGTGCACCTGTTTTAGGGGAGAGATTTTTTCTGCAGTTACATTGTTTTCTAAGCCTGGGAACCTCTATTTTTGGGTCTAACTTTTCTTTAGTCTAATCTGCATCATTTACATATTCAGATCAGAGAAACATTTTCAATCATTTTCTTGTGTTCTGTGGTTGCAAAAAAAAAAAAGGAGACAGCAAATACAATTTCAACACAGTTCATTTTAGAGCATGGGTTTCTTATTTGCTGGATAAAGATTGAATAAAGACACATCATTTAAGTGAATTGGTATTTATAATATACCTAATTATGCCTTCAAGATAAAATAAAATAAAATGAAGTTCTAACAGCTGTGTAAATCAGATACCGTTAGATTAAACTTAATAGAGAATCAACATTTATACTAAATATGTGTTTTTGTTCAAAAAAACATTTAAAGAGGTCATATTAAGATGTGGCAAGTGACACATAATATTGATATTCCTTATACTATGAGTAAGTGTGAGAATTAGAATATCTGTACCAAAAATGTGTGATATTAAAAAGGTGAGATTCTATTATGATAAAGTTTGGTACAGGGAGACTTTATATTTTTATTCATAATTTTATTTTGCTCTCTGTAACTATTTTAAGTTTACTTTCTAATGATATTAACCTCAGAAATTTTAAAAACTGTTCAGGATCTTATATTCAGGGGCCTTGGTTGAAATAACTAATGAGCAGCCTGAAATATAAAACTCCCAGGGAATTAATATGTTTTATTCTAATCAGTTTTAGAATTGGAAAACTGGCAATATCCAGGCGTAACCTGTTATGAATACTGCTCTGGTTTAATTAAACTCTATGCAGTAATATACATTGCTATTTGAGATGTCTGATTATTTTCCAATTTTTTCCCTTTTTTTTTTTTTTTTTTTTAGTAGAAAGAGGGATCATTTTTAAAGCATTTGAACTTCCTTACCAGCTCCATTTCTCTTTTGTATTTTTATTAGGAATTTTGGCATGCTGTAGACGGTCTTTGTGTGTGCACGTGTGTGTGTGCACACATGCACCCATGCACATGCGTGTGCAAGGATGACTTCTTCAACATTATGTTTTTAAATCTGACAAGGTCATATAAGCTGGTAAAAAAAAAGCAAAGGGTCATCAAAAGGGGAAAAATAACAGAACTACAGTGAAATGGCTCTCTGTCGGCCTTGGTATTGATTCAGAGTGTGTCAAAAGGGTCTTTTGTCATGCCCCTACCACAGCATACTAATTTGCTAGATCAAGTCTGTCAGAATATCGACTGGAAGTAAAGAACTACAGTGGCAGCTTTTGTGTTTCATACAGCAGGGAGCCTGTGTGTGAAACAGGATTATCAGGGGGTCATGAAGAGAGTCAAAGGATGTCCATCACTTCCCTTCTGGTAATGTAATGGGGCGGGCGCCTGGGTGTGATTAAGATGTAGGAGACGGGAGGCATAGCGGTGAACAAATCACAAACACACACATGCAAATCAGGTTGGCTGCTGTTAACCACATATTTTTAATGAAAAATTCAATAGCAGACCCAACAAATATCTAAACAGCTGCATTCAGCTAACATATCAAATGGCCTATTCGACATCTTTTCTTGAAAAGCAAATATACAAAACATGTAAATGCTTATCGGGTCTGCGTTTTTCTTTAAATATGACTTTGCAATCTACAAGTGTTTCTTCTGCATTCTGTGGGCTCCTGGCACAACTTTCAGACTATTAAATATCAATTCAGATTTTTTTTTTTTTGTAAAATAAGATATAGTATTTACCATGTCACAGCTCACCCTTACCATCACCGTTGGTGTTACAGAGTTTTGGCTTGGTTCTTTTCACTGGCTTTGTTGCATTAGCAAAATAGCTTCCTTGAGTGGAAGAAAAATTGCATGATGGAAAATTCATAGCTTTGTACGAATATTAATGCCTAGAAAGAGTCCTGGGGATTCTAATAGTACAATAAACATATTAATAATTTGTATAGGACATAGATAAAAGATGATGTAAGAATTTTTCATAATTAAAGCTACGATTTTTTTTCTATCATCTTTATTTCTACTTCCTTAGGTGCGTTGGGTATTTATTTATTCACTCATTCAAGAAATGCTGATTTAAGTTTCCACTCTCTGCCAGGTGCTGGCTACATGCTGGGGCTACAGAAATGAGTAAGGCAAGTACTCTGCCTTGAAAGCTAAGCTATAGGATGGAGGCATAAAGCATTTATACTTGTAATTTTGCTGATTTCTATATCACAGTGTAGACTGAATATCAGAAAAAGGGCTGGTATGCCACTGGATAGTTCTTGGAGGTTTGTTGATTGGTCCTGTCATCAGTAGACCATCAGCTGGTAGACATTAAGTGTGGACTGGAAAGATTCTTCTAGGCTACGTTGTTTGCAAAGACAGTTCCAGCTCACTTTATGGTAGAGAAATAAGACCTATTGGCAACAAAGACTTGTCTTCCGTCCAAAACACCTGAATGGGGGGCCATAGACCTGAAGATGCCTGGCCCCTATCTTCACCTTGCCACTGTGGGCTGCACTTAATGGGGGACCATGATCTGACGCAACCTCTTCCTTGCCTTGCTAATGCCTGCTGAGAAAAGCTGCCGTCCCGCTCATGTTAATGAACCTTGTGGGTGTGACTATGGAGAAAAGGACCTTTATCTAGTCAATACCAAATAATGCCAGAAGAGAGACTTGATTTAATGTGCCCTTTAAGGAGTATCTGTTTTTTTGTTTGTTTGTTTTGGGGTTTTTTTTTTTCACCCTCTTAATCCCTCATCTTGGTTTTTTCCCAAGTCACTCATTCTCAGCTTTCCCTGCTAGGACTTTTCCTCTTTATCTCAATCTTGCAAAGTTGAGAGTCCTGAATTTCTTTTCTTGTTCTGTCTGAACTCTATTTCCATATGATCTTCTTCATAGCCATGGCTTTAAAACCCTTTGTAAGCACAGGGCATCTAATTGTATATCTCAGGTTGAGGTCCTTGGCTTGATACCTCATTGGGACGTTAACCTCTTGGATCCAAAACTCATTTCTCTTCCAGTCTTCCTCACCTCAATAAATATATGACCAGTATTCTGTTGCTGAAACAAACAAAAATTTTAAAATGGGAGGGAGACTCCTGCTTAATTCTTCGTATTTCCTCATCCTAACAAGTCAAAACAATCCATCCACAAATGCTGAAAGTTTGACCTTTAATGTGTATCTTCAGTATGTCTGTTTTTCTCTAACTCCATTACCGCCACTCTAGTTGAAATACCAACTCTCAGCTGTGTTACTACAACAGCCTCCTAACTGGTTTCTCAGTATTCACTCTTACCCCTCTACAATCCATTCTTCAATCATCTTTTCAAAATATAAATCTTGCTTTAGATTTAAAAAGCATTTGGATTTAGTATCTTTTTGCTGTCACCAATCTATTGGGCCACCTGAGTGAGCTTCCACCCCTAGGTTTTCCACTATCGTAAAGCCTGGTTTGACGTACCCAAAATAGAACTTCACTGCAATTAAATATCATCTGTGGTTTCTCTGGTTGTTTTATAGACCCAAGTCTCAATTTTAGATTAATAATAATAATAATAATAATAATAATAATAATAATAATAATAATAATAATAATAATAGCATTGAGTCCCTACTATGTGCTAGGGATAGTTCTAAGTGCTTTTCACATATGAACTCACTTTATCAGATAGTTGTATTATTATTTCTACTTTAAATGAGGAAACTAGGGCACAGAGAAATTAAATAATAAGCTTAAGGTGACAAAACTGGTAAATGATTTGTGACAAATATGTTTGATATTTTAGTACCACCAAAATAGATTATTAATTAATACAGAATAAAATCACAATAGAAATAGGATAATTCAAAGATTTATATCTTTCTGTTCCTAGTCATTCTTCAGGTGTTCACCAAAAAAAAAAATCTACTAAAAAGGAAGAAAATCAACCAGATTGTACCTACATCTTTCTAATCAGTTCACAAAACATTTTTACTTCTTCACTTTAAGAATTCTTAAAATACCACAGAATTATTTTAAGCAATTCAGTTTTTTGTTTTAAACACCTTTATTGTGGTATGATTCCTGTACAGTAAACTACACATAATTTCAGATGTACAATTTGATTAATTTTGACAGATGTGTGGTGGTGGTTTCAAAGTAATTCAGTTCTGAAGTCTTCCACCAGTCTCTAAATTTGCTGACATTTTTTATTCTTATATTTTATGTCTTTATTATACTTAATCCTATCTTAAGGGAAACCTATAGAAATAATGAAAAATGAACTAAATATTGAAGTGATCATTTGAAATCAGGATAGATGTGTATAAAAGTGGGCCAAACAGCTTTGAGAGTTCCCCTGACAAATAGAAACTAGGGGCCATTGAGACAAACGACATCTAGGTTTGCTGGTATATAAAGGGAAAATGGCTGAATATTACAAGATCAGAAGAGAGTATTTTTCATGATTCCTTGATGCAATAGAGGAAGAAATGCAACTCAATCTTGTGGCATGGGTCTGGCTCTCCCCACTCAGATACCTGTGACTCCTGCCTTCCATAGCATAGCCTCCCCGCAACCCAACTGGAAGAGTGACAGCTATTAAATCCTGTGAGGAAAAATGTCTACATACACATATGTTTACATAAGAAAAAGTTAAAATTGTTGGGAAAATAAGATAATAAATTATACTATATTAAATAAAGCTCACTCAATGTCTGTAAACTGTTATCAATTTAGACTGAATAACATTAGTTAGGATCATGCTGGTTTCATGTCATTTACAACCAGGCATTTCAATGTGAGCTAAAATCCAAAGAGGTGTTTTCTTTAAGAGATTGAGTTTTTTTTTTTCCTTTTTCTTTCAATCACAGTGAATAAGATTAGAAGGATTTTTCTTATACATGTACATGCTTCGTCACTTCCTCTGATCATGAATCTTATGTACGTTGGGATATTCAAAAAAGTCTGACACATAATTTCTTTAATGAGAACATTTTCTAAAAATTCACTGCCAATTTGAAAGGTCCCCTGAGCAAGTTTGTGATTATCATTGAAATTTTTACTTATTAATTTTTAAATGTGAAGTTCCTTTGGTCATGCCACATTCCCAAACTGGCTTTCCAAACGTTCATCCATGTTCCCATGAGTTAATGGAAAACGTTAGTGGAGAGAAGGAAAATCCAGGCACACACTGAACTTCCATTTGTGAGAGCAAGTTAGGTCCCAAGAATCCAATCCCTTTTGAAAGGAGATCAAAGCCACACAACTCAACACGTGTTTGCGATATCTAATTTATATCAGGACTAGATGAATCCAGATGCACGTTGGGTCCAACATCTTGAACTATTTGCCAAATGTTTGAGACTTAATAAAATCTAAACTCCACCTGGCACCTTTAGGTTAATTTTAAAGCAATCATTATTCCC
The DNA here is from genome assembly GCF_009834535.1 of Camelus ferus. Taxonomy (NCBI): domain Eukaryota; kingdom Metazoa; phylum Chordata; class Mammalia; order Artiodactyla; family Camelidae; genus Camelus; species Camelus ferus. The sequence continues at coordinate 32,581,390 of NC_045698.1, read as the reverse complement.
CAGGAAACTGAAAACATGTGTTTCTGATTTGTTCACACTTAAGTCATCAAAATATTATTTCGCAAAGTGATTTGATAGCCAAGAAACCTCTTGGATGCTCTTTTTCCTGGAAGTAAGAAATTTGGTTTTGCCTGAGGAATTTGGCTAATTCCTCTATTAAAATAGGCTTCTGGGGTCATGATGAGGCAGATGGATACCTTAAGTGACACCAACCAGTAGCCTGGCTAGTGGCAGGCTGTGTATTCTTCTGTCTCAACCTCCTACCACCACCACTTGTGCGCGCGTGCACACACACACACTCACACACACACACACACCCCAGACTTGTCTCTCAAACAGAGATACTCAAATTCTCCATCTTCATCAGCATTCAGTGTCATCTATAAGGGACGATTTCCAAGTGCTGGTGGAGAGAGATGAACTCAGCTGTGGTCTCCGTTCATCTACTTAGAGGCTCTGAGACTTTTGAGAAGACTTTTAACCTCTTTGGGCCATGTCTCCTTCATCTGAAAAATTCTGGTGAGAAATGTTAGCACTTATTGCAGGAATTAGGCTAAAGTCTTTCCCAGCAACTTTTTCCTAGAAAACATTTGTTACAAGACTCAGAGTGCTCTAAAGCACAATTCCAGATGTGGTAGGATGCAGCAGGAGAGGCGGTGGATATACCTGCTTTTAATTAAAATAAAACTATCCGTACAGAAGAAAACTTATTTTTTAAAACCTCCAATAAATCAACCAGAAAACTGACAGTCCATTTAAAATGCAGATTCCAAGGGATTCTGAATCCTAAAATACTATTGGGTAATAGTTTCCCTAACCCTACATCCATCCTGTAGTCTATTTTCCAGACAGCAACCAATAAAAAAGAAATCACATTATGTTGCTCCCATCCATAAACATCCCAATGGCTTCTCACTATACCCAGAAAAAGCTGATGTTCTTGTCACAGCCTAGGATGAGGTCATAATAGATCTGGGTCCTGGCCACCTGCTGGACCTCATCTCCTGCCACTGTGCCCTGAACACCTGATACTTCGGCTTCCTGGTCCTGAACACACTCAGGGTCTTTGTTCTTGCTGTTCCATCAGCCTGCAATACTCTTCATCCAGATAGCCCAATGGCTCACTCCTTCCTTTCATTCAATTCTATGCTCATATGGTACCTAACCCAATGGGGCACTCCTCAACTTCTGTAAACAGAGAGCATCCCAAGGCACTATCTCTTCCTTCATTCTGTTTTACTTTTCTTCAAACATTTCTTACTCCTTCCTTGACATTATATATATTTGACAGTTTATACTTTGTTCTTTATCCCCAGTATCTACAAACAATGCCTGATGCTCAATAAATATTTACTAAAAAATGAATTAAAAGGTACATTTTTAAAATCCATGCTAACAAATTACTTCCAGTAAATTCTATCAATTTATATATCCTGCAGTGACATATACAATAATCATTTTTACTGCATCTTCAGTAATACTGGGTTATTAATGTATATAATTTGATGAGAGGTATTTATATATAATTTTTGAAAGAAAGCAAATGTTCATGGTTGTCTAAATGAATACCTTTTGGACATTAATAATTCTTCTTTTATTAGACCTATTTTCATGGGGGTGTACATCTTTTAAAAATCAATTTGTAATAACTTCCTTACAAAAGAAATTGTAATGACATATATGACTGGCTATCATATATGTTGCATTATTTTCCAGTTTGTTTTTATGGGTACACTAATATGCTATTTTTTAAAAAATTATTTGCTGAAATTTAGCAATGTTATTCTTATGCCTCTTCCTTTGCTGGTAACTGAATGTTGATGATTGCCATAACAACAACCAGAAAAGCCACACAAGGATGGAAGACAAGGTGATTGGCTTCATCACATCTGAAGCAGGATGTGATGGCAGAAGCCCCAGATAAAAGTCCATGTGGCCCAACCCAGAGCTGGAGCTGTCTTGACTGGCCATCTTGGCTTATGGCTCGCTGCTTGAGCACTTTCTTTCCTTTTCCTTTTTTGAGCAATCAGGCAGCTTTTCACTTTGTCCCTCTGCCTCTGCTGCGAGTTCTTTCACAGCTGGTGGTAAAGACCCACACTTTGGTGGGCTTCCTAATTTAGGGGTCTTGCTAATGCATTGAGCCTTTAGCAGGTGTTTATGGGTCAGTTTTAGCAGAATAACGCAGAAAAAAGCTAAACTGGAAAGGACAAAGGGCAGAGAGGTGGTTAAAGGAGCTAACAATGCAGAAGGCAACCTAGACTCAAGGGGGGGTAGCAGAGGGGACATAAGAAAATAATAGTTGGAGGGTGTGGCAGGGTCGGTGGGAAAGACGCTTTAATGATGGAAAGCCTGGAGAGGCATAGGATGAGGAAAGGAAAAATAGGGGGGAAAATGACCTGAATGTGGGGATAAAAACCACCTCTAATGAGCACTTGCTAGGTCCTAGATATCGCTGTGATAGGCAAGGATTTTCCCTTTTTCACAACAACCTTAATAAGTTCCATTAAACACAGAGAACACAGAAGCCCCATGAAATTAGGTAAGTTGACCAGAGTCACACAGACAGGAAGGCACGGGGTCACAGAGACCCCAGAGCCAGAGCCCCGACCCACCATGCATCCGCCTCCTCACAGTGAGTGGGAAGCCCAGGCAAGAGCAAGGAGAGATGGGCAGAGAGCTGGAAGAAAGGGTACCAGTGATTGCTTCTGGGTAATGGCACCTAGACACACTGGGGAGAACGAGGGCACCAGTTTCAATTTTGATGTTACTTTAATTTCACACAATAAACAGAATAATAAACAATATCAAGACTAAAAGTGACAGCCTGAATTTAAATGGTGGGATTTTTGGTTTAGGACAAACCCCACCTCAATCAGCTATATAAATAAACTTCTTTCTTTGATTAAGAAAGTAACCTAGCAAAAAACTGTAACCATAATACTAGGAGGCAGTCCATGTAAAGTAAAATATTTTGGCACCTCCAGCTTGACTTCTAAAAAGTAATTTCTGGTAATAATTTTTAAGTATTCTTTAGAAATCTATGCATGTGCAAATGATATGTATGTGTGGGTACATATTTCCATACTTTAATTTTAAAAAAATAAACAAAATCACAAGTATTTTGGACAGTATTCCACATCATTGCTTTTCTGAGTAGCTTTATACTAGTCTCTTATATGTAGGACAATAATATATTTAGTAGTCATCCCTTACTACTGGACATTTTTGATACATTTTCAAAATTATTATTGCAAACCATGACAATGGACTCTTCACAAACTTTTCTTGTTATTACAAACCATGACAATGAAGCCAATAATATGTATTTTTGTAGGAAAATTCTTAGACTTCAAATTGTGTTTTAAATTTGTATAGATATTGCCAAATTTCTATCCACAGAGGTTGTACTGATTTCCGTCCTCACTGTGAGACAGCCTGTTGACCCGCTCCTTGCCAAATTTATGTGTTGCCAAACTTTTAACTTTTTTTATCTGATATGCATAAAATTGTGTCATTTTACTTTGTACTTATAAATTTATGAGGACAGTTGAACATTTTTTCATGCATTTCCAGGAACTGTTGGATTTTATTTTTAATTGTAGTAACAAAGATATAAATGTACTAGACAGAAAAGGGAGGGGGGAAATAACTTTAATAAGTTAAAAGAAACCTAATATAAAAGGAGTAGCAAAGGAAATAACAGAAGAGGGCAATGAACGCTAACCTATTGTGGGAGTAACAGAGTGACTGGCTAGCTTTTAACTTCTGTGGAAAAAATTCTCATACATCTTAAACACTATTTTAGAGAGTCAAATTCTTTCTTCTTGTCCATTTCCTTGTCATTCCGTCAAAGACTGGGCCATATTTCAGAGTTGAGTCTTTGTGTATCTGAAAAATTTTAAATAGCTTTCCTCTGTTAAAGGCTGTGGATGCCTATGTGAACCTCTAGTTGTAATTTAATGGAAGCTTTTGCTTAAACATTAGCCCTTTTAACTAATTTCCCAAATATTGCAAAAGCCTGTGGGAAATGTAGTCAATGGACTGTTTTAAGAGTGATTCCATTGTCACTTCTATTTTGTAATTTGATAATTATATTTCCCATATGAGGAATAGTAATGTCCATTAACATATCATATCCTTAACCCAAGAAACATGGGCACAATATAATTTACCTCTATTGACTGTACTGCAGACTTACTGTGATCCATCCACTCTGCAGGTCACTGGGAATTCAGCAGTGAGGGAGTCACAGTCCCACTGTGGACAGAAGCAAATAAATGCTTAATTAATACTAAGTGTGAATTTTAAGACCAGATACTTATAAAAACACGTAGAATGTGTGGCTCTCCCTGTATCAGGAAAAAGGAAAGATTCCTGTAGATTTATAGTTGAGCTACAGCTGAAAGATAATAAACCATTTATTTTTTTTTTAAGCACTAAAAACCTAGTTCTCTTCTACTATAAATCATAGTGTGTGGTAGCTACAACAAACCTACTCTTGTACCAGGTACAAGATCTCAAGTTCATCACTGTTCACAAGATCTTTAAATTTTCTATAAGGTCCTTTGAAGTACTGAAACTAAAAGAGGGGGTGGGGAATACATAGAAAATCTGTCTGATGTGAATATTATAGTCTTCAAATCTATATTCTGCTTCATCAGTAACATCTCATCAACTTCTAATAATTCTAAGAGGCTTGATTTCTAAAATTCTAAATTCAAGTGTCATGTAACGTTACTGATGTACATAGAATGTATTATTACTCTTGTTATTATTATGTAGGCTCACTTATCTTTTCTGGTAGTAACATTAGAAGATATACCCTATATTCTTGCTCCCTCCCCAAACCTGGCATTCTTAGTATTTACTTTGGATCACAGACATCTCCCTGATAAAGGAGCTATCGCTTCATGTTTGTAATAGCCTGTAGAGTGTTCATCTGATCAAAGCCATTTTTTAAATACCAGGCCTCGAAGTCAAGTTAGAAAGGAAAAACTTAGTGATGACAGAATCATCAAAAAATTCATAGAAAACAAGAAATCTGGTTAATTAAGAATCAACGGAAGCTAATTACCTTTATTTTTAATGATAGTGGAAATGGCTGAAGTATACATCATTGTGGAAAATACCAGAACGAGAGAGGGATGGGGAGTTCCAGCATTCCATTTAAAATAAGTGACTGAAATCATAGGTTCAAATCCTAGAAGGCATATTTCAGCTTTAAGTCACTCGCCACTGACAAAGAGAGTACACGCAAGCCATTCAGAGGAGTCAGTTTAAAGATATCTGTATCTGGCCTGATGCGCGTGGCTACAGTCAGCTATGGCAGTGTGAGAAACAAACACAGATTGTAATTAATTATCTTGGTTTGAACTGACTTTATTTAACTGATATTAATGAAGTGTATATTTTTTCATATGATATGTTTGGCTATTAATCCCTTCAATTCATGAGAACTTTATTATCCTTGCGATTTGTGTTGTGGGCATGTTTTTTGTTTGTTTCTTTGTTTTTTCAAATAGGGCCACTTTATAACAAGCGTGTTCATTTCCTTAATCTGGCTTTCAAGATCTTCTCAGGGTCTCGTAATGATCTGTAATGACCTTTCCTGTTTTCCCTCCCACAATTCCCTGCCCCAAGCCGACCTGGACTAGTCACTCCTTTCCAAGTAAACCCCAACTTTCTTCTCCTTAGAAACTGCTTTCTCCTGTCCGTATCTGCAATTCTTTATGCTTTTTCTTAAGTGTCAGCTTCCTTGGGAACAGAACTGAAAGCAAGAGTTCATGTTCAAGGGATTTACTGAGGAAGCACTCTGCTCCCAAGAGACACCACTAAGCAGCTGGAGGAAGAGGATGACGTCAGTTGAGGTGCGATCTTAGAAAAAAATCTCAGCCTCAGCCTGATTCCACGGGGGGGCTCTGGAAGGCGTATTACATACACCTCAGAGTTTGTCCTCATTTGAAAACTTCTCCGTCACCAGGCATGGGCAAAGGACTGGGCAAGGGAAGAGGCAAACATAAATCCTGTGAACGTGCACAAGTCAGAGAAGCCACAAGGAGACAGAAACTGGGAGAGAGGCACAGAGGCATGGTCACAAGTATTTGGAGACCTGGGCAGAGCACCGACAATGTCAACTACAGTTACCACACAGATGTCACATTGTCAAACGACTCATGAGGGTGCTCTCAGACAGGATTAGCAGGATCCATGTAGGGTGTTGAATTACTCTTATAGCACAGTTCTTATTCTGCAGTGTCTGTTGATTTGGGTACTTGTCTTTTAATCATTTTGAGGGCAGTGTTTTTGTCTCGTTCATGATTGCAGTCTTTCAAATGCCTATCCTCGTGGCTTGCATGAATTAGATATGCAATAAAAAGTCACTGATTTGAAATGAGGTGGCAAAAACGTTTAAATGGGGTCCCCATCTTGGTACCAAATTCTTCAGCGTAACCAATATTCTTATAATAAAGTTCTATTGTTATTTCTAGATGAAGGAATCACTAGAAACTAAAAATAAAGAGAAGAATCATTTAATAATTCAATAACTGAAATAAAAAAACTCAGAGTGAAACCCTTAGAAAAAATTGAGTTCTAAATTTTTCAGAATTCAAAAGAAACAAGTACTGACTTCCTAATAACTCTCTATCCTGGTAAATCCTTGCTCTTCGAAGACTTCATAAAGTTCGCAGAGTAGGAATTGGGCAGAAGGGGTCTTGCCACTCACCCACAGCCTGCAAGGGTCTATTCACCATTAACAGGGCATCTGCTGGCACGTCCTTGCTCTAGTGCCTGAATCCCTGATGACTTGACTCCCATTTAGGTGTTTCTTTTGACCTTGAGTCACTAGGCTTTCCTCAGTTGCCGTAAGTAAGAAGTTGGTATGCTGATACTTCTGATCGATGGAGGGGAAAAAAAAAAAAAACAGGTTCAAAGTGAGATAACCCAAGCATGCCATACAGCCAACACTGATCAAAGAGTGGGTTGAGTGCCCCTGTTAATGCAAACTTTGGCTCCAAGCAGAATGTGCTGATAATGGTTTGGAGGAAGAGAATCACTAACCTCACAGAAAAAGTTTTCCACCTATTTTACACAAGCCACTTACCCTGGCATTCCCTTAATTTCTAAACCCTGCTTACCAGAGGGGCTGAAATAGCAAGCACAGATTTGAACCTTACTTTCTCATGTATCCATCACCTACTTCATTAAATGGGAACAGCTTCATAGACCCAATGGATTCATATACTATTAGAATTCATAGAGTTACAGGACGATCTAGCTAGTCCAGTCTCTACTATAGATAAAACAGATAAACAACAAGGCCCTACTGTATAGCCCAGTGAACTATATTCAACACCTTGTAATGGCCTTTAATACAATATTCTTTCTAGTATAACACACTACCTCCTAAGTTATTCCAACAATTCAGAAATAGTTTGATTAAATTACACCCTCAAAATATAATTCCATATAGCTAGAGTTCCCAGTAAAATAGTCCCCAATATTAGAGGCAAACAAATGTTGAATAATACATGATTTTTACTTAAGCAGTAAACTAAATTTTACTATAAGATTATATCTCAGATTATACCTGTTTCTGATACACTAATATCTTATTTCATTGAAACTATGATGCTATAAATGGAAAAATATACTGTTACCTTACTCATCACTAAGGAAAATCTGTCAATTAAACCATACTTCACACTTTCAGAGAGATTGCAATGTTTTTTAAAAAAATTATCATAAAATCATTGAAATATATATATATTATATGTATTATTATGTATAAATTCATTAAGCCTTTCTATATTTGAAATAGAACCATTGGCAAATAGTTAATAAAAATTTTAAAAAGAGATAGAGTTCTGAACATATTTATAATACATACATATTACTTTTATTGCTTTACTATTCAGCACTCAAAAGAATTTAACTCTTGGGGTCATAAAATTAGTTTCAAAATTCTGCTTTTTAAAAACGTGCTTAGTCACTTATACCAGAAAAGGTACAAGGAACATCTAAAAGGAAGAAATTTGGAATAATCTAGTAATAGGAATAAGCAAACAAACAAACAAATAAATAAAAGCCATCTTTATCAATGTTTTGGTCAAAGTATTTACAAAATAATAATAGAGAAAAAAAATCCACAAATTAGAACCCATGAGCTATGGTCAATACTGTCCTCAGAGGAAATTCACAGTCTTAAAATTTTATGTGAGAAAAAATGAAAACAAAAAGTATTCAATAAATAGCAGGAAAAGATAAAATGTACTGAATTAACAAAGATAAAACAAAAATCAGTAAATATAAATAAAAGCAACCCAATAGCCAATTGTTTGCATGAAAATAGAATGTAATAAGTTAGTTAATAGCCACATTATTCAAGAAACATATGAAAAAACCATAAATATATTAAGTTAAAAGTATTGATTGGAGAGGTAGCAAGTTAAAAATTAGATATGAGTATAAATTCAAGTATAAAAGACAAACAAATTAAAAGTAAGAAAACTGACATAACTAAAATAAAAATATCCTAAAAGTATACATTTTACTCTACACAATATGGGTGATTTTCTATGAAAATATAAATGGAAAAAAGTAACAACAAATTAAATCAATTAATACAGAAGAAACAGAAAATCACCATCACTCTCACATCACCAAAAATATGTGCCTAAGACAGTTTCAACAAACAACATGTAGATTATTTGAACAATTTTAGATCACACATAGAAAAGGAAAATGTCCAGTCTTCCAAAGTCAATGCCAAAATATAGTACAAAAAGGAAAAACTGTACAATATTGGTAAATAGTATTTATGGATAGTCTTGCTAAAGTCCTAAATATAATATTGAATATGTAAAAACAGTGAAATATGATCAAGTTGAGTCCATCCTAGGAACATAAAGATAATTCAACCCTAGAAATGCTGTGAGTGAGTCAAAGGAGAAAAGGAAAATAATAATCCTCATGGATGATGTCTGCTTGTTACTCTTCCCTGTCTAGTGGGATTTGGGGATTGGGAAACCGCGGGATGAGAATAGAGGGAGGAAGGACAGTGAGAATAGGGTATTTGTACCTCCAGCTCCTCAAACATCACAACTGCTCCCAAAGCAGCCCTCTCTACATGACAGTCTCTTTCAGTTTCCTTAAACACTCCTCTTAGCAACTCAAGTATAGTGGGTAACAGCCCAGGAGCTGCTTTATTCCTTGTGGCTTCCCCATATCTTGACTCGCACTTTTGACATTAACCTTTTATTAAACCCTCCTGGATCATCTTGAGTTATAAAACTCAATATTGTTAAGATAACAGTTCCCACCAAATTGACCTACAGATTCAATGCAATCCCAGTTAAAATCTCAGTGGCTTTTGGTAGAAATTGACAAGCTACTTTAAAATTCAGATGGTAATACAAAGGAGCTAGAATATGGAAAGAACTTTGAAAAAGATGAACAAAGTTAAAAGGCACAGACTGGAACTCACAGCCTCGGTTGAAATCTCAGCTTCTGTGACCCTGGGCTACTTGGTGCCTCAGTTTCCCGCTCTGTGAGTGTGGCTAACAATGGTACCTCCCTCACTGGGTTGTTATGACGACCAGATGAGTCAACATTTGTAAAGAGCTTAGAACAGTGCTGGCACAGCCTCAGTGCTCTCTGAGTATTTGTTAAATAAAGTAAAATGCAGTCATTGCTCTCGTTAGCAATTGGGAGGAGACCTCAGATACAGTGTAAGTCATCCAGGCATCTGCTAGGGCTTCCCACACCTTCCTGAGGTCAGGATGGGAAATGAGACCAGCAGGGAGGGCGTCACCAGTGGGCTGGGCCCTCCAGCAGAGTGTGGATGCACAGCGTGGGCCTCTACAGTGGGAAGGCTGCTTCCTCCACTAGGGGCCTTTCCCCACGTTCATGATTTGGAGAGAGGGAGGCAAGGAAAGGAGTGTCACATTTGTGGGAAGAGAATAATTTTTTTTAATTATGAAATAAATGCACGTTCTTTCTTATATTTAAAGGAACGCATGCTAAACAAGATACGATTTATCACTTGTCTATTTGACAAAATAGCGAAGTTTTATAATGTCCAGTGTTGGTGAGAGGGTACAGGTAGTGATGAGGGACTGTGAATATGGACAGACAATGCACGTTTGGTGCCATCAGTCTACACTTGAAATGAATGTGGTTTTGACCCAGAATTTCTATTTCAGGAATTTATTCAATAGAAAAACTGGGGCAAGAGAGAAATATGCATATGGATAGTACAGCATTGTTGGTAACAATAGATAATTTTTTAACTTATATATTCATTCATATTATTACAAAAATTATGCCACAGCCATGAGATGGAAAATTAAGTAGCTCAAAGAAAGTTACATTTTTGTGCTAACACGGAAAAGTTTCAAATATATATTGTTGAACAAAACAAAAACCAAGTTGCAGAAGAATATAAATAGAATTCAAGCATTTGTCAAGTATGCTGTATAAATATGGAAATTATTAATAATTATTACCTCAAAGGTATAGGACTTAGTTCTTGGGTTCTGGCAAGAATCATATGTGTGTATGTAATTTACCATTAAATATTTTTAACCATATACATTCATTGTTTTTATTAAAATCAATTATTTTTTATTAAAAATAAATACATTAGTAAAAGAAGTCTGTGAAAGTATTCTATTAATATGATCCTTCTATGCACTTGTTATATGAAACCACAGTTCTCAGCTTTGGGCTTTGGTTTGTGATTTTATATTGTAGTTACATACCCAACACTACCCTAGTCTTGCACTGTAGAGGTACTCACTAATTATCTGTACATTGCGTAAATGATTGAAAAATAAAGGAATGAAGCCAACAAGGCACGTTAGAGTACTCCTAGTCTTTTCTTTAGGGCTCTAATTCCTGCACTAGAGGACCAAGGAAATGTAGGGCTTTTTTTCACTCTCTTTCCAATGACTCATTTTTAAAACGGAGTGAAACATTATCCCTAATTATAACTGCAACCTGCTCCTCTGAGGTTTTTAAACCCTGTTTAAACACCAAATTGGATTCCTCCAATGACTATATTCCTTTATCCATCCCTCTGATTTTTATTTCAAGGCCATTGAATCACTGGGTAATTGAGTCCATTTTTACATCCATCATCTCCAGTCACTTGTTTTTCAGTGATTGCCTCTGAGACTTATATAATCTATGGAACTTTTTCCATAACCCTATATTCCGTTTTGAACTATTCATCCACCAAAACAAACCTCATCCAGAGGGTCCAGATCTTTCTTTTACGTATTGAATCTCAGCCTTACCTTCAGCCTTTCCCTTTAACAATTAAAAATATAGGTACATAAGGGGTGTATGTATAGGTATATTCTCATACGGATTTTGGTCTAAAGAGTGATTTGCCCTATGACTCCCTGTGATGCTGTCTTCAATTCCCTGCAAAGTAGTAAATGACTGTGAATAAGTAGCATTAAATACTCATTTCTGTTTGGCAGTGGGGACCGCAGATACAGCGTGTCCTTGTTGCTGACTCGAGAAACCTTGATGCTCAGAGAAAAGCCTCCTTGGGTCATTCCATTGTCACAAAAGAAGCCCCAGGACGGAATATGCTGTCAGTGGAATGTATTTCAGTTTCCAGGCTTATTCATTTTGCTTAATATTTATCCTATTTGCAATACTTTCCCTTTGCTCCTCCTGTTGATCAACTTGAGTTCTCATGGAAAGGCTGGTCTTCACTTCTTGGAAGTTTAGATCGCTGCTCCCTTTAGAGGTAGAGTTTCATTGATGTGCAGCCCAGAGGCTATGCCCTTTGACCATTATCTCACTGATATACACAGACGAGACTTAGCAATTTCCAGTAATAAGCTTTTTCCTCTTAATAATCTAAACATCGTACTTTATATAGTGTTCAAATTCATTTTATACTCATTATGCTCATTACAGAATTTCACTTAGACTCACTGTAACTCTTTGGTCATCGTAACAATCCTGTGATAAGGGCAAGTCAGGTATGATTGTTCCCTTTGTTGCTAAGAAGTCATCAGCTAGTCAAGTGACTAGCTAAAGGTCATATGGTTCTTGAAGGGCACAACAGACACTAAAATTCAGATGATCTAACTTTTCATGCTGTTTGGAATTCATTTATATTAATTAAAATCCAAATGATTTTAAAATTTCCTGACAAATGTCAGACCTGCTTTTATAGAATATTGGCTTTTAGAGAGTTTACAGAGAGCTATCATTTGCCCTAAACATGTTTCTCAACATCAATTAGCTCATAGGTGATCTTAAAAAGGAAATGATGTCAGTGTCATGTGGACGTTGAGCTCATACAGAGTATTGAGTTTACGTCTGTAAATCAGGCACTTTATTCTTTATTTACATTTCCATCCTAGCTATATTACCTTTTTTTTAAGTAAAATAAATCTTATGTTTACCCTAATCTTTTTAATAGGAAATTTAGCATGTCTGCTTAACTGTGATAGTATTTTTAATTAGGATCGTTACTGTTGTGTTAAGCTATACTTACAAGCTTAATAGTATCTAAGTGATTGATGATGGTTTAGCCAAAGGTGATGCAAGGAGAGGAGGAGAGAATGAATGAATGCAAGATGTATGGTTGACATAGCACAATGGGACTTTTTGAAGATAGATTAAATGGGTAGGGCGAAGACTGAAGTGTGGAGGTCATCAAGGTGATGCCAGTGTTCAAAGAAGCTGTCCAAAATGCAAATTTAAGTTGTGTGGAAGTTTTGATGGTCATATGTAATTTAGGGCATGAGCAAGGGAGTAGGCAGCTGAGAGGAGGTAGAGGACTAGGACAGAGGAGAAGAGGAATTCAAGCAAGAGGGGATACTGAAGTCAAGGGGAATGAAAATAGGAGTAGAGACAGACAAGAAGACTGAATCAGGAGCGTAAAAAGCCTTTAGTTGTCTCACCTGTTGGAAGAGGAGCCAAAATCTTCTAAACTTGTTGAAGGTCTCCAGTAGTCAGAAAGCTGGGATTATTTAGGGAACATAAAGATCTTGTTTTACCATTTTGTTGGTATGGAATAGTGTTACCAAAGATTTAATATTGTAAATGCAGTATCAATATGTGAATGCTCAGAACTATTGGTATGATGGAAAAGGTTTGTTCCAGGCCCTTTCTAATTTGGGAGTCAGTTGAGCACCAACCTGGGATCCGATGTCTGACCCCAATAACTAACCCAGCAAGGGATCTCCTTAGAGAGATTTCATATTTATTTTTCCATTGGTCCATAGGCCAGGTCTGAAATACATTTTCCTACTAGCTACTGATACTATATAGCATATTCTTAGCTCTATAATGGAAAGTGGCTTCTAATCTCTGCATTCTTGCAATATCTATTCCATCACTTGAGTCTACTGCAGCCTTGTGTTGTTCTCCAGATGTTTTATATAGAAGTAACTAGTTTGATGCAGGCAGAGTGAAGTGTTCTATCCCTGAGTCTCCCACAGCACTTGTTCAGGCTTTGTCATATCACTTGTCACATTGTATCATATTCATCTCATCTTTCTGCATGTAAATCTCTCCCTGGGCTGTGAGCTTGTCAATGCAATGGTCTAGTTCTTGTTTGCTTGTTTCCCTAGTCTAGCAGAGTGCCTATCATATAATAGCTTCTCAATAAATGTTTGAGGAAGGGAGACAGGTAGTGTTGGACCCATGTCTTGCATTTCAGTGTCTCTCCCCAAGCAGCAAACACAGTGCTACTCATCTATTCAGAGCTAGACACTGGGAGAGAATGGCAAGCAAAGACAGACCCAGTCTCTGCTCCCACAAAACTTACTGTCTTATGTCAGTTTTATAAGTGCTTAATAAGTAGATTTAATTCACTCAAGTGCTTAGTAAATTCAAATTAATTCATTTAGATACAGTCACCTAGAGCTACTTAAAAAAGTGCCATCCTTTATCACTTAATTTCATTTGACCTTGTTTGCATATTGGGATCTTCAGAACCTCCATGTCATTTATTTTAGGTAAAGTTACTAAGCCTTCACCTCTGCCCACATGTGTGCTCCTGTGGACCGACTTCAATGCCACCTCTTGATAATGACAGGGACAGTAATTAACATGATGCAACTCATTGCCATTTACATGGTGCTCACAAGGTTATCATTGTGTTTCATAATCACAACAAGTGTGTAAAGTAGGTGGGGCAGGGGCTACTGTTTCTCCAATATCACAGATGAGAAAGCTGAGACAGAGAGAGTGATTAAATGACATACTGTTTTAAATTTTTTTTTGTTGTTTTATAAAACACTAGATGAATGTAAGGCATCGCCTGGGTTCTCTTAGAGCCTAATCTTGTACCCAAGATTTCTGGTTCTGAATAACAGGTACTTTTCATCCCAATATGCTACTTCTCTATAATATCCAGTAATAATCAGAGCTTATTTTTAGCAACTCTTTAGTGAGCATATAAGTGCCAGGCACAGTGCTAGTCAATGATATCATCAGTCACTCATATCTACCACATAAGAAAAATATCTTCCCTATAAGAAAAAAAATCCTCTTTAGAAAGTGAAGAAAATTGGGCAATTAAGGATTAATTTACCTGTGGTCTCAAAACTGCATGGATGCACTTGCTTCTAGACTTCACACCTTCAGTTGCAGATATGCTACAAATATAAGCTCCAATGTTATAATTCTCTTCACTCATGACGTTCATTGTTCTTCAATGCATGAATCACACCACAGTGAGTATACGGAGTACACCCTGTGCCAGAAATCACCATCATCCATGAGTGCATACGGCTGCGTATTGAACTTGAGTTAATCAGCTCTCTTGCGGAGAGCACCTTTTAACCCTTGGAGCCCCTTGCTGCCAACAGACCTTAGCCAACACCACCCTGGGTAACCAAATACATTGTCCTAACTCTGAATCTTGGCATGGTCAGTGTCTCATTGAGATTCCTTCTTTCCCATGAGCCTCAACCAACCCCACTCCCCGCCTGCAATTCTGAAAACTAAAGTGATAGTATTGCTAAACTACAGGAAACTACAAAAATAAAATATGCTTTCACCCCCTTCCCAAAGGACGAGTGAAACTTACATTAAGCCCACGTTTACATAACTGATAGAGGTGAATTAAATGGCTCTTACTAGAGCAGAAACTAACCTTAGGTAATTTTCTGGATCTTGTTGGACTCTTCAAATCATGTTATGATTTGAAAATATACTATACACCCACCACCCCGTTATATATTAAAATCATCTAAGACCCTGCCGCTTACTCTAGTTGCCCAGGAGTTACTATCTGTTCACGCCCTTGTCACCTTCCGTGGTAGTACGGCCTCAGCCAAAACGGATGTGGGAATATTGAGTTTGATCAGACTAATGTAGCTGAAATGACACACCAATACTGGCAGGAAATCTAATCTTTTTCTTAACTATTTCTCCACTTTTGCTAAAGCAAGCCATATATGTGTCCTTTGTTTACACACACCCATGGCATTTTGCAATACGTGTGTGTGTATAATTTTTTAAGAAATCCGTCAAAAGGGTTTTCATTTTTGCAAGTCTAAGCGAACAGCTGCCTTCAGCTGAGACACATTTAACTTTCTGACAGGTACAAGGATTCTGATCCCTAGGGATGAGCACTTTTCTTTTCAGAGCCATTGCCTATCTTTGTGACTGTCTGGGAGAAACAGGCAATATCCATGCATTCGTTATGGTTAAAGGAACCCTGAAGTGTCTACTCATTTGCTTCTTAATAGAGGAGAGACTGACTGGTAATGAATGAAATTGGCTTCTTTTTCTTTAGAAGAATCTTAGTACAGGCTGTGAGAGGTCTTCTAGGTCATCCCTTATAAACTAGAGATAAAGGATTTGCTAAGCAATTGTAAGAGAAAGACACATTTTTCAGTTTCTCTATTTGCCATATAGGGGATATTTTCTTTGAACACTGCTAAAAATAATTTATAAGGGTGTGCTCATTTCTAATCCCTAAAGGAAAATGAACTAATAGGAAACAGTGAAGTATTACATCAATTGTATGTATATTAAAAACTATAATATTCAGTTTATGGTAGCTTAGTTTCATAAGCTGAATCCATATCTATTTGATATTATTTAAAACAGACAGGATCTAGTGCAGTGTTTGAGTTAGTATGTCCCTTGTTCACTATGGTGCTTTTGCAGATAGAAGAACTCTGCCTAAAATCGAGCATCTTAGAATTGGACTTCTGTGATCTTACCATCACTGATAATAGAGAAAAATTGCTTGGCTGCTTTTGTAAGTTTTGAGGGAGAAAAATAAATATTTACTTTTAGTAAATGTACTACCTTGTGATATTTAATTTCTTTTTTTGAATTCACAGTTCAACTGGAGAGTTGGTAGTCTTGTAATTACCCAGATAAACTGACTTTGATATTTTTCTTCTTAATACATGGTGGGAATATTTACATAAAATATTAATACATTTTGAGGCTTAAATAATACTCCCGACCCTCTATCTTTAGGACGTGAGTTTTGAGATTTTCCTCGTAGTCCTCATGAATTTTGTAGATTTCACTCTTAACAACTTGCTCCTGCTCTCAAGGCCTAAATTGCTTAGATTAATTCAACTAGATGCAAATTCATCAAAAATTTTAATATCAGCATGCTCCAGAAAGAAGTCATGTATGAAATATTCTTACTTAAAAGTAACAGTTTAGATGATTGTTGAATTTTAACTTGTGGGAACACCTTTACATTATTTCTCAGTTAATAAACTCAGAATATTTTTAAAGATGGGTACCTTTAAGTTAATTAGAATATAAACTAAATCAATTCACAAAAAAAAATTATGTATTACTGATATAATTTATTTTAGAAATTTCTCTTTAGAATAAATACCGTGATGTCATACTGTGACTAGATACACACAAAAGTGACTAGATACACACAAAACTGTATTGCTCTCTGCATAGATGTAGATCATTTATAATTGCTTCTAGATCACTTGTAATTGCTTCTGTTTTTTCACCTAATTTTTATTCTGTCTACCTAATTCTGCTATATTGGTAACTAGGGTAAAATTTACATGATAATAATTTTTTAAATGTCAATAACTTGTTATTCTATATTCTTTTTCTTAAGGTATTCAACATTCATTTTAAAAGTTGAACCTAGAAGCAAAATTAATCAATTTTATGGAATGTAATCTTTAATAAAAATGGAATTTTTAAAATGATGAACCCTTACATCTCTTCCTTCCTTAATATCCATATGCTGATATTCCCATCGCCCCATTTCTTGGATAATATGTTACATTAGACTATATAATTTCCTAGGCTAGTAGTTTTAGTTGATTTAATATTGTTTCATAATCAGCCATAATATATCTGCTACACAAGCAAAGATATAGTAACTGCTTTTGAAAATATGAAGAATGCAGACTAAGAATGCAAAAAATGTGTGAATTATCAACCACACAATCGTTTTTAATAATAATCATAATCTATGAGCGTAGGAAAAGGCAAAACAACTGTTAAATTTACTGTTAATCCTCTATGCAAGAGAAAGAATCGGGGTGGGGAGAGAGGAACCGGAGTGAAAGGGACAGATGGGGTAACATTAATGCACCCATAAATGCATATAAATTGTTTTAAATATCCGAATCTCAAAAATGTGATGAACTTTCTCAGTAACTTATTATATCACTAAGATTTCATTATTTTGATGAAATGCACTATGTTCATTCAAATGCAATACAGTCCTAAGTAACACTTGAGTATATGAACCGCACTTGTCAAAGTAAATGAACAAAATATTATTTTGATGTAGGGCCCTTGAACTTTTATGGCATTGGTTTTGTTTACATTGTAATTTTCAAAATTAAGTAATCTACATGGTTCCCTAGTGTGAATTAACAAGGAGCTCTCAATCAATGTTTCACATTTTCTTCAGCAAGCCCATGGAGGAAAAAAGTGCCTGTTTTCTTTCTTGGGGTATTAAACTATTGTATACTGTAACTCCATGCTTCCCTATGAAGAGTATATTTTTACAGTAGACATTACAGCACCTTTCCAGAAGTTTTGTTTCATGTATTTAATAAGAAAAACCAAAACTGCATTCAGCATAATTTCATAATCATGAAGCACAGATTTATATATTCTAATGTATGAATCCCAAAGTCTTTCCATTGAGGCTATTTCAGACTGTCTTCAATTACTTACTGATGTAGTCATGTAAACAAGCTGACACTATTTCAGTGGGCTGCCTGAAGTTAGCTCCCTTTTCTTTCTCACCAGAAAACAATCAAATGCTCATTTTCCAGAAGTCTTCATCTCTCACATGTGACAAATCTAAAATCTATTCTTTTCCTTTGAAAGTTCATTCCTTCATAATATAAATAAGACTTGCCTAATGATTTCAGTAAATAAAAACAAGAGAATTAAGAATAATACCAATCCATAAAGGCAAACTCTCTACATGGGAAAGAAAATGTAAAAATAAATAAAAGGAAGCAGTAATTTCGAAGGCAAGTCATTATTTATTGGAAAAGCCAAATGTGTATCAATGTAGCATTTCATTGGTCACTATGACTTGAGAGAGTTTGAGGATAAACTGAGAGAGTAATCAGTAAAATATGTAAGAGTGGGAGGGAGGACACCTGTTGTCATAGATTTTAAAAGCCATGTCTTCAAAGACGGCTTACAAAGAACGAACACAAAAATACTAATCTATCGCTCTATTCTCAAAGCCACCAGAGAGAAGCTAGAACTAACAGGAATGATGATCCTGAACTAATTGGATTTTAAATCAAGATCAAAATGCAGCATGCATTATCCAGAAATGGAACAGTCTAATTTAGTAATTACGGGATTCGCTGCAGTTGACTACATCACAGTGCTCACTGTTTCAGGCATCAGGTCCACCCTCACTTCCCCTGGGAGAGCACAGCTTTCTCATTTTTTGCTGTTAGGAAACTTCCATCAATGCTTTGTTTCAATTTCTCATTCTCTCTTATCTCCTTTGTATGATTCCCTTTGCCGAGTACAGTTTCCAATCAATACAGTAAAATGGTATCCGTAAATACAATTTGGAAATTATTACACATATCCTCATTTCCAGTAAATTCTACTTTGAAGCCTGGGAACTTTAACCCTTTTATTCTTCCCCACAACTTAAATCACAGGAAAAAAAAAGAAATTAAAAGGAAAATAATTCATCCTTTGTCACAATATGTGGGGAGAAATAAATAGAATAGGGGTAGATCACCACCAAACTTCCAATATTGAATGGAACTCTTGAACTAACTATAAGATATGGAAGTGGAATTAACTGTTGCTACATATTGAATAATACAGCTTAGGAGATACTGTTTTCTACCATTTGCAAACCTGGTGGTATCAGACCAATGTAACATCAGGTTACCAGCGGCAAAAAATTTAAGATTAGAAAACAGAAGAAAATTAATATATTAGCTATATGTTTAGATTTATATTCTAAACTATCTGTATTCTAAAATGATGCCACATTAGAGGCACATAAAGGTTTTGGAGGTAATCTGTAGTGCAGGTCTACTGACCAGCTCTGTGACCTCAGGTAAGGGATTAAATTCCACTCAGCCTCAATTTTCTCTTCTGTAGAATGAGACTAATAATAGGACCTACATCATAGGACTTCAGTTAAGATAAAGAATGTAAAGCTTTTATGATGCTGTCTGGCTTGTGGTAAAGGTTCTGTCAGTGTTAATCGTGTGGTTGTAATTCTGAATATCCATTCAAATCTTCAATATTGTATGATTTAACTAAACAACTTAAAAATAATCCTTTTCTCTTTGGCCACAATATCAGAGAGGACAGAAGTTTAAAGAATAGTTTGCAGTTTAAACCAATAAAGATCTTCCTCGACTTACGATGGAGTTACATGTCGATAAACCTGTGTAAATTGAAAATATCTAAGTCAAAAATGCATTTAATACACCTAACCTACTGAAATCATACCTTAAATGTGCTCAGAACACTTACACTAGCCTGCAGTTGGGCAAAGTCATCTGACACAAAACCTATTTTAAAATAAAGTATTGAGTACCTTGCGTTATTTATTGAATACAAGACAGTCCCCAGTTTGTGATGTTTCGACTTAACGAGTTTTTGATTTTATGGTGATGCAGCAAAAGCAATACATGTTCGGTAGAAACCATACTTTGAATTTTGATCTTTTCCCGGGCTGGTGATTTGTGGTTCCATACTCTCTCATGACACTGGGCAGCCGCAGCTCCCAGGCAGCCCTGTGATCCCCAAGGTAAACAACCGATACACTTAAAACCATTCTGTACCCAGACAACCATTTTGGGTTTTTTTCCTTTTAGTGCGGTATTCAGTTAAGTTCCACGAGATATTCAACATTTATTATAAAATAGGCTTTGTGTTAGATGATTTTGCCCAACTGTAAGCTAATGTAGGTATTCTGAGTACGTTTTTAAGGTAGGTGAGGCTAAGCTACGTCGGGTGCATTAAATGCATTTTCAACTAGGATATTTTCTACTTACGATGGGCTTATAGGGAGGTAACCCCATTGCAAGTCAAAGAACATCCTGGAGGGTGACTCAGTTTTTCAAGGCAGCATTTCTAGGTTGTCATGAGGTTCCATTTTGTCAGTTTACTGGAGTTCATCATTTCATTGTTTTGGAAAGTAAAGATTAAAAATAACAAGATTTTTGAAGACTTTAGGTATATAAACTAGGAACGAAAATTTTAATTTCTGTTGAGGTATATGCTTATACCCCTACTCAGCATTTTCACTCCATAGAGGCAAACCACATGAAAGAGAAATTGTAATGAGAAGGTTGCTTAGTGTGCATGACTGAGAAATACAGGATTTCATTTTTAACGATGTAGCCAAAGAACGTCTGAGGTATACACCTCCTCAGTAGGAAGTGACACCTTCCCCTGAGGGCAGCAGCTTGGCCTTCTGGGCCAGAGCGTCTTCTCTTCACACCAAATTTAGTTTTTAATGCTTTCATCCTTTACCAGCATCTTCCCATTCAGATTTTTCTGCTCTTTTTAAAGGATATGTTAACACATCCAGTCAGAGTCTGTCAAGTATTGCTGGCTTGAGAGATACCCTCTTGTGGATGATTTTCATGCTTTTTCAATGATCCATTTGTTGTTAGTTTTATAAATTAACTCCCAGAGGGATTCTCCGTACTTTCAGTGTTGGTAGGCTCCTCTATGTTTGGTCCCATGTACGGAGTGCCAGTACAGCCCTGTGGTTGAAATTGTAGGCACTAGAGCCAGCCTACAGGTGTACAGCCTGATTCTGCCACTAATTAGCTGTGTCACCAGGCTCCAGTTACTTATCATCTCTATCTTTATCTTATCTATACTTATCATCTCAGTTTCCACAACTGTAAAATGGGATAATAGTATCCATCTCATTAAAGAAAAGTGCAGAGAATGGTGTTTGGTGAATAGAAACTATACACTGAACAATTTATTATTCATTATTTTTATTACATCATTATTGCATCATTCAATAATAATCATAATGATTATTATTTCCAGAATTCTTGTGAGAAGCCTATCAGTCCATCTGAATAATATTAAAACCAACCCTTCTGAACCTTAGACACTTTCTCAGAACTCACTACCTCAAGGAAGTAAACAGTAACACTTTCCTTCTAAGAAAAGATCTTTACTGTATCAAAACCTTATCCTTTCTTGTCATCTTTTACTCATCCAGTCATTTAATTAATATCTATTAGGCAGTCCATATCATGCCTGAGACTCTTGTAGGTACCAGGGTACAGAAGCTCCAAGAACTACAATCTAGATTTCAGCCTTTTCATGACAATTTCTAAGGTTATTATTGTCATAACTAGTACAAGGAAATGCCTAATCTTCTAATGTAAAAACTCAAATCATTGACTCACCCTGAAATATCATATATAATAAAAAGTAGTGCTATTTTTCTAGATTATGTTCACACTACTTCCTTGATAATGTCGTTTGATTCCTACATGACTTCAATATAAATACTTACAGGATGTGGAATATTCTCACTATGCCTTAATGGTTCAAAGATAAATAAGTTAGTTGTCTTAGAAATACATCTCTTTGCTTATACATCTTGACAATTACCTAGGTCAGTATATGCTTTTCCTATTGGTTCCAAGAGTTAAATTTCAGGAAGCTGGAAGTACAGTATTGGAGTTCATCATGTTTATAGCTTTCTGTTCTCCCAGGAAAAAACAAGAAATCCATTTTGTTGACCTTCAGACATGGTGCTCTGCCATGCTGAAAAACAAAGTGTTTATAAGACAAGAGCTAAATTTAGATTTAGGAGACATGAGTTTCTACCCATAAGGGAGTAATAGGATTTTGAATTAACCTCCTGCCATAAACAACTAGAAACTGGACAAAATATAGGAAATAAATACTTCCATTCTTTCAACAACAGAGAGCACAACACTGTGATCTCTGAGAGTAAGGAAACAAAAGAATGAGAGCTACAGTTACCCAAGGCTTCTGCTTACAGAAAATTTCTGAAGTGTAACACAGTGAGGGGAAATCAGATAGAGCCTGGAGGCCTCCCTGAGTGAAGAGGCAGCTAGAATTTGCAGAGCATTTGCAGGAGGGAGTTATGCAGCAAAAGGGTTACAAAAATAGGCACAGGCATCTTCTTGAATATTTGATTTAAGACCAAGCTTTGTATGTGTAGAATGAAACCCCAAGAGGCAAGGCGAAAACAACTTCAGAGAAAAGAAAACTTTCCAGGGAGCTAGACCAGTGTATAATTTCCAGAGTCCACAACAGGGCCAGTAATTGTTGAAATTCCCACTAACCAGAGTAGAGAGGCCTCTTTGAATACTCAGAACATTTACTAGAGGCCACCTAAGAGTCACACCGTAGTAGGGCTAAATTAACCCTTGAGGAAAAAGCTACTGTAAAGCCATCCTAAAAGAACTTGAAAATAAGCCTCAAGAGGATAAAATTCATCCATGAGTAGCCGTACTACCTGCCAGAATGAAGTCTAATGCCCTTTACTGGAATACAACAAAATCCAGTACTTAACAATGTAATAGCCACCATCCATTAGATTTAGTTTAACCATAAAATTATTTCAAGAGCTATATATGGAGTCATTAGCACTTTTACCAAATTCCTGTACTGTTCTCAAGCACGCGTTAAATCTATACTTTCAACTTTACCTTAAAATTAGGTCACGCTCAGCCCTCTTTCCTTCTATGATGCTCTAGGTGTGACAAGACTAATGCTCTAGATGTGACTACTGTGCCCATAGGTGTGACTACTCTGCCCAGTGGGAACTTCAGTGAAAGCATGGAGCAGAGATTGGAGCCAGTCCTCATTGGATGTATCTCATAAGAAATAACATTTTTTATCTTAAGCCTCTAAGATTTCCATTGGTTGTTAACCTCAGTATAATTTAGCCAGTCTTTACTGATACAATGGAACCAAGTTAATAAGAAAAGAACAATTACAAAATTTCTAAACTGTAGGAAACATTAGCATTTATGATTTATTTCAGCTTTTCCCAGATCCGTACCAGTGTGTATAGGAAACTTTGAATTAAATGAAGTTTATCATTAAGTGAGTTACTTATAGCCAATACTTCTTCAGATTCTTTATCAGCTTTGAATTTGCCAGTTAAAGTCTATGTGATAAATTATGTTTCCAAATTTACTGTCCATTAGACCTTTTTTTTCCCCAAAAGTGTCTCCAGCATGAGTACTCTGAGGAACATCCTTTTGGGAATGTTGAAGTAGTCCAATGCCCTCATTTTCCAAATAAAGTGAAACCTCTAAATGGAGGTTAACAGATAATGTATAAATTGCACACAACTAGAACCCAAGTCTCTTAATTCTCAGGTTTTTGTTGTTTTTGTTTTTTGTTTTTTGTTTTTTTGCTTTTTGTTACACACTGCATGCAATGCATTACAGGAAAGGATTAAGATTTTATTTTTCCTCATGAAATAACTGTTTTCCTAAAGAAATGACAATTGAAACACTTTAAGAAAGTTTAATCTCTTAGAATCTTAGATTTGCGGTCTTTTTCTTAGATGAGAAGGAGGACAATTGGGAATAATTATATTTTGCCTTATGTACTTCACAGGAGTTAAACTACATTGATAGAGGTAAAGTATCAACTTCAATGAAATTCAGATAAGTCACATTAAAAGTTGAGCTCATTTGAGATCATTTAAAAGCTGAAGGCTCCTCTCAAATGCTGTACATCAATGTGTCCTGAGCTCCTTCAAGTGTGACATAAATGCCACCTTCAGAGTGAGGCCTTCCTTGAATTTTTCCAGAAGCAATGGCACATCCCCACCCCAACTACTAGCTTGGTAAACTCTGTTTCCCTTTTGCATTTGACTTTCCTTCATAAACATGTGATCTTCTGACACACTACGTATTTTCTGTATTTATTTGCTTACCGCCTATCTCGTTCCCCAGTGGAACGTGAGCTCCTTGAGGTCAGGGGTATTTGTAACCATTCTCTAAGGTATTCCCAGCACCTACAAATGTGCTTGGCATATTGTAGTCACTTGGTGAATATTGGTTGAATTTATGAATAAATTTTTATTTGTTGCATGTAGCTCATATGAACTTGGGTATAATTGTTGACATTCAAAGGGACACAGCTTTTTGATGTTGATCATGAAACGTTGCATTAGGTGATAGGTAACTTCAGCTTGCTAAATCTAACCAAATTTCAGGTATTCAGAGAACATGCAATACAAATAGACGATTAAATTAAGTTTTCTGGAGCATGACCTTGGAAAAGATGTAGAGTAGATAAAATTGACCTCTAAGCTCTCTTTTAGGTAAAATATTTCCAGTACCCTCCTACCCACTCCTGGTTGCTCAAATTCCCTTATTTCTGAAAACCACTCAATTTATCCTCTTAGGAAGCACTCCATTTTTTAACACATTTCAAAGCTCCAATCTGCTCTACATTTTATTTGGTCCTGGTCCTGGCCCTGGCCCTTTTTATTCCTCTTTTCTCGTAAATAGAGCTAGAAAGTCTCATCACCTTGTTCCCATAGTCCGTGCAGATGTGCTGGGTATCATGACCTCAGTCCCCCTTAGTAAACTAGTGAGGATGTATTTATGGACCACTGAGTGACAACATTATCCTTAAAACCACTTCAATGGGGGAGAACATATGCTTAAACTCCTACTCTACTCAGTGTTTAGGAAGGGTTGGAATAGAAAAAAGGAAGAGAGGAAGGGAATTTCATTACAAGATTGGGGCAAGCATCTCTGTCTTGAATGGTGTCTAGGATCGTCTTCTATTCCTAAATCTAGTTTCTGAGCAAATGAAAAGTTGATTATCCAAAAACAGATGGACAGGAATAGTTTCAGAAAGTCATTCTGTTTACCCTCCCTGATTGTAATACATATTCTGTGAACATCTATCTGTGTCCAGAGAACAGTGCACATACTAAATATAAGTCTTGGAGATTCTGAGAGTGAAAGAAAGACTGGGGCAAGATGTAGACCTCTCAGAAACTGCGTTTCTCTGGTGGATTCCATTACTGTGTGAGTTAACTGCCGGAAATGTGGTTGCGGTAAAATGTCAAAAAGTCACGGTTTCCTTCCTCGATGTCTTTTTAAGATTTTCTCTTTCTCTAGAGAACCTCTTGTCTTGAATTAGAGAAATTCTTTATTTGGTATAAAAGTGTTTCCACTATCAAATTTATGACTTCTAATTAATTCATTTTGCTGACTGCAGTCTTTCGAGAAGATCATTTCCTTTTGAATGCAGGCAGCAACCTGAAAGATGACACATTTTGTCTTCTTTCTACACCCAAATGTAAACAATTATGATAACCTCTTGCTATGTGGGAGGCGGCTGTCTAGTGTGATCAGTAAATTACAGCTCCTGTATTGTTTCTCTTTGGTTAATGTTCATCCTAATTTGATAGACTAAATTGTATATGAGGCGGAAAATTCCTATTTGTACTTACAAAATATAGTTTAGCAAATTGCTCTGTGACACCATTCATTTTATTTCATGAACATTTGTGTTGGAAAATGAAGACAGTTCTTTTTATTAGTTGTGCTGAGTTCTTCTGTATAAAGAGACCAAAACCTTTCATATATTGTATTATGTATTATAGTCATGTATTATATTATATGAAATTATACATATTAGCCTTATTAACAAATACAGATAAGGGAACTAGTGAGAGTTATTTCACCCACTTCACTAAGAATAAATTGATCTGTAAAGGTTAGTAACCTTCATCAACATCACACATCATGTTAAGGACAGACTCAAAGACAGAGATTGCCTCCTACGATTCCTTGGCCCCTGTTTTGCCTGCTGGATCACACCTGGATCCAGCTACAACTCTTCCAAATGGTGGCTTTTTGAGGCAGACTGCCTCTGAGACCTGGAGAGTTTCTTTTACGTCATTTCCTCCTTTTTACCTCAATGTCTGCTCGGTCCGTGGTTAGCACATGCCTGCCCCAGCCCTTCCCAGGACACAGCAGTTGTTAGCATTGTACAAAGGGACATGTATGTTCTGGCAGTGCTACTGATCCTGAGGACCATGATTCATATTTTACTGCTGCCTTACTGGGTTGCTTTTATTGGTGGTTTTATTGTCCCCCATCTATTTATTCAGAAGGTGTCATTTTGAAAGTACAAACATAAAGATGAGAAAGCAAATGAGGAAAAGAAATAGACCGTGTGTGACTTCAGGAATGAGTTTAACAAATTGTATATTTCAGAAGGTTTCCAAATGTATTTCCCTGAATGCCCTCCGACATCCACGCCAGGAAATAAGTATATTGTATAAATAGAATCAGAGACCATCAGATCTAGAAGGAATCTGAGAATTAAGCTGTGAAACACTGTCACTGTACAGGTGAGAAACTGAGGTCGAGAGCAGGTGAGAAACTGATTTGCCCAGATTCACATGGCTGGTTCAGATGTGAAGAGAAGCCAGCTCTTTCTCCACAAACCTGCTGCGTTCAGCCCTACTTTGCACGTTTCTGTGCATCTAAGAACAGGTGCTCGGTTAAGTCCTTAGTGATTGATAGCAAACCCATTGGCTGTTTGCACTTCATTGAGCAGGGTGCCATGGGGACAGAAAAGGGGAGTTCTGAGGAAGGAAAAGTTGGTTTTTTTTTTTACCTGAAAGGGAGTTTTGTTGATTTCAGCGTTGTTGGGCTAGACTCCTGGAGAGCTGGAAAAAGCCAAAGGAGCTTATGAAAATAGGAGGTATTTTTTCTGTTTTCTTAGATGCTTTTATAAATATCTCACAGGAGATAAGACTCTTGGTTAATAATACTCAATCTATCTATCATGAACTATTTACTAACTGTATAATATGTATGCAGCACTAAATTCCAGAAAAGTGAGGTGTGCCAGGAAAATGGGGCTTGAAATCAATGGGTTTTTTCTTTTTTCTTTTTTTTTTTTTTTTCGTATTTTCATTCATCATCACAGACCCAGGTTTCTTGTCTGGAAAGTGGGATAATAACCTCACAGCCTGGTTGGAAGAACCAAAGTTGAAACTGAAGTTATGTAAATTAAGTAATTGTCAAGAATTGTCAAGCTGTGATTGCTATGTAATCGATTTTTATTATTTTTAAAAATCTTTAAACTTAAAAAGAAATGTATATTTATAAATGTGCAGGGTACAGAAGTGTCTAAGGGAAAAAAAGAATATATATTTGAATATTACTTCATGTGTATTTAAATTGCTGGGGCTCCTCTCTTGGGTCTGGACTCCTTTTGAAAGCAAATTGTCCATGACTTTTTTAAGAGACACCTCACAAGGTTGTCAACAACTCCTTTTCCTCTTAGAACATCAGCTCTGAAATTTTCATTTCATACATCTTATCTCTCATGTCCTATAAAACTTACTAAAAATGGATATCTACATTTTCTTCTAATTAAATATGACCATTTTCATTCATTGATCTTGATTTTTTTTTATTCCATGATGTTTCCTACTGGAAATTAGTAATGTAGTTTTCAGTGTTTTGTGGATTTCTACCTGTCAGCTGGCTACCCAATGTAGCAGTAGATCACAGGCATCAAGAAAATAGTGTGGAATTTTTAATAAAATACGTATTTTTAAATCACTGACTTAAAAGTTAGTGACATTAAAACAAAAATAGGCTCTTTTATTTTTCTACTAGAAATTGCTTTTAAAATTAATTTTTTTAAGTAATTTATTTTTAGAGTTTTTTTTTTTAATGGTGGTACTGGGGATTGAACCCAGGACCTCATGCATGCTAAGCATGTGCTCTACCACTGAGCTTTACCCTCCCACCCCTAAAGTTACTACATATTGATTTTAAAGTCATTATCTTAGAAGTGAATTTCTGTCCATTTGAATTAATTGAAGCGTTTAAAACCAGATGAAAATCAAATATTTTCCATTTTGAGTTTTTTAAAATGAGTATTTTATTAACTTGAAATTCAGTATCAAATAGTTTATGTTTTAAAATTTCTCTTCAGATGTATTTTTTAATTCTCCAGTAAGTCTCATTTACCATATCATAAATTATATATATATGTCTGTGTACATGTGTACATGTATTAAATATTTTATACTGAATTTTTTTAAAATTTATTTTATATATTACATATATACATATGCAATACATATGATATTTAGGTTAGTATACACATAACCATAATTCACATTTATACACACACACATGTAGAGAACAAAGACCCTCACAGGACAATCTCTGAGGCTACAGAAGTGAATCACAGAACACAGTATGCAATGTTCTTAGATCAAAGGCAAGTTAAGTCAGTTTTCAAGCTATAACTGTTACACAATCAGATTTTTTTATTATCCAAAAAAATTCATTAAAAAGTAATGTATATTATGTATGTAATGTTTTCATTTTTTGTTTGCTCAATATTTGGGGCTTTTGAGGACTTTATTTGCTAATTCTATTTCATTTAATTCAACAACAGGTGTCTGATCTCTACTACAAAGGGCAATCCCTTATGTATCTTACAACTAACAAACTCGACAATTTTTTTGAAAGTTTGTTTTTATTACCTCTGTTCTACAGACACACACACACACACACACACACACACACACACACACACACACATACTTTGTTTAGCTTATTTCTTCTTTAATTTTGCTGTTTCTTCTCTTTATGGTTATGGTGGCTCTGCTTTGTTTGGATATTTGCTCTCTTCAAATCTTCGTTGGATGTTTCTGCATCTCACAGCCCCTGGTGCTATTCCTGAACAGTTCACGGAACTGTCACTGTGTGGGAATTGATTGGGAGTGCATGTGTAGCTTGGCACTCAGAGGGGAAGTACTGCCAAGCAAGTCATCAATATTTGCCCCCACACAGCTGGCTTATCTTAAGTCCACACTAAGATGCTCTGTCAGAAACGTCGGTGAGGATGCACACTGAGGAGGTAGGACTCTGCCTTCCCATATTTTTTCCTTTACCTCTCCTGGTCTTAGGAGCAAGCCCCACAGAAAAGAAACCTAAGATATAAGCAAGAAGACTAGAAAAATTAAACCGTGCTCTATCATCACCAGTTGATGTGTCCGTAAAATTTTGGAGCAATTACTCTGTTAGTGACTTCACTGAGGGTAAGCCTCCCAGAGGCCCTGGTCAAAGGATCACAATGGCTGCAGCTGCATGGGGCTGGGTGGTTTCAACTTTCAGTCAACAGTTTGAACATAGTATTTTTATTTCCGTGTATATCGCCTGAGTTTCAATCTGAATAAACTCAAGACTCGAAGCAAACCTCAGCATACTAAGAGTTAGGAACGATTCCATCTGAAACCAGAAATCACCCACAACGTGTGCAGAAGGTGATCCAGGTTCGTGGAGAGACATTCATGCCATTTAACGAAAGTGAGCTGCAAGTTGGTTATTTTTTTAGAAAAAGTGGCGTGTTTTGCTTGGTTTTGGATTTCACTGCCACGGTTGTGCACAGATACAACTCCGACTATGGGTTTTATTAAGGGAATGTGTTTGTTCTTCACCAAGTTTGATCACATCCACTTTTGGATTGAACTTAAGGGAATAAATAGCCATCGTGTCAAAAATCTTGGGAGCAAAATCAGTGTATGTGTTAAGAGGAAAAAGCAGTCTGGTGGCCTTTGCAGCAAGTGAATTCAGGGGAAATCATGCTCAGAAAGTGAAAACGAGTCTTGTACTCTGGGTTTGTACTTCTGCACGTGAAATATTAGACACCACAAATAGAAATTAAGCCCTAAGTTTTCCCCTCAATTTGAGTTCCTATTTGCTTAGACTCATAAAGAAACAAGAAGATGAAAGGTCAAAGTATGAGGTTATTACTAGGGCTCTGCTAATAGCATTATAAAAATTAAATTTGAAAGAAAAAAAGAGAAAGTTTTACTACTTGAACGTATTGCCCTGGGCTTTGTGTTGCCGTGGTTGTTTTATTGATGTTGATGTCGCTGGTTTCCAAAGTCCGTATTTGAAGCCTGGACACGTAATGCAGGGGTCTTTTAAAAGTCGGTGTTTATCTAAGGGCTTTATAACAGCAGATGTTAAGAATCTTGTTCTGTTCTAAGTCGGAATATTTTAAGTTCCTCTAGTTCCATCAGCTAAGAGATAAGTAGTTTAGAAGGTAACTACTATGACCAGTTTCACTCTATGCAATCAGAATACTTATTAAAACATGACATGGAAATTTATCTCATTTAAAATTTGGAATATCTTTAAAAGAAAAATTACTGAATTCAGCAAGTCTTTTCAAAGCTCATTTGTTCTTGAGTGTTGAAATGTATGGTTTGGTTTCAAATATAGCAGCAAGGCATTAAATAAAGACTATGGAATCACTAAATTAAAATTGATCACTAATGCTTAAGCATTCTAGAAAGTCATGACTAGGGGAAAATGTGAGTATTTTAGTGGGTATTTACAGTCAGTCTTACAAAGGCCTGTATCAACTGAGAGAACTCTATAAAACTAAACATTTTGTCTTTGGACATAAACACATTTTGAAATTTTTAAGTATCTTATACAGAGAACAAACAAATTGATTTGGATTTGTGTAAGGATTATGTTTGTAGGAACACTAAACAGTACACTGAAGGATGAAGGTAATTCATACGGAAACACTTTAGAATATAAATACTATATCCAGTTTTAAAACATGCATAATGCACTGTACTCATGATTCCATGATAATCATATTCGCTTGCAGCCCTGATTCTTTCTTCACCTCCCATTGTCCTAATCACGGTACCATAGAATGAGAAGCACATAGCCTAACCCCTTCACTTTACAGACGAGAAAATAGAGCTAAAATAAAATTTAAAATACAATAGGGCAATCCAGTGGGAAAATTCTCTAAGCAGTTAAGGATAATATGCTTAACATGGAGACCTTGATTTCTGTCATTCTCCTTTGTGATAAAAGTAACTCTGCTATGCCGGAGATAAATCTGAAAGTACACCCCGAAAGTACAAAGACAAGGAAACAAATAAGGAGTTGTACATTTAAAGGCAATGCAAAACCTATGCAAGGGATATTTTTGCTTGCATTACTTCAGATTGCCGCAAAATTAAAGAGCAACAAGTTTGCTGTGAGGAAGCTGAGATTCCAGCCCCGGTGCTACCTGTCATATATCTGTTGATTGACTGATTTATGCTCTGTTGGTCTCTGTTTCCTTACCTCTAAAGTGGGCATATTAATACCTACCCTGCCTGTGTGGCAAGGCCTCAGCAGAGATCAAATAAGACAATGGGTTTGAAAGGCTCTGTAAATTCCAAAGCGCTACAAAATGACTGCTGTTAGCGTTGGTGCCACTTATAAATCTGTATTGCTTTAGGTCAGACTTGTTGCCAAATGACACCAAATTGAGGTTCTGGAGGGTAGCCAGTTGATAAACACTGAAACGAAGGTATGCTTTCAATAAGTCACACCTGTAGCCATTTCTCACTGTTCAGCTGACAACGGGGCCCCGCTTCGCATTACTTGGCAAGCCTCACTTCTTCAAAACCCTCTCTGGAACAGCGTAAAGCTGCCAAGGCCCCCGTGAGTCCTCAGCATGAACACCTATCCTCTACCTACCTTCTGTTTTTCGAAGCTCTTTGCTTTCTCATTTATAGATTATTTTTTAATTGCGTCTCAGCCTTGCAGCCTAGCACTACACAGTCTGGGCTTTTGAAACAAGACAATAACAATATAAAAGAGTAACGGCAGCAAGTTCTGTACTGAAAGAGCTACCTCGATGTAAAGAGTAAAGTCTACAAAAAAGCAGGTCACCAGTGCTTGTCAGAATGACAGGGAGGAGACACTAATATAACTGGAATCTTGGCTCACAAAGGAGTTAAAAATGAAACAGCGCCAGCTTAAAATCAATATGAAATTCTATAGGCAGCCTTTACAAAGAAATCAAGGCAGGCATAATATGATCTCGGCGGCTCACTCTCGGGAAGAAACGATCACTCCATCGTGCAGCTCTAAGCTAAATGCAAAAGCCAAGTTCTCCTGAAAGCCCCCCTAAAATGGAATTACTGCAATCAGGCACTGTGGTCAGGAGGGCATGGATGAGATTGATGGGGTTATCAAGAGACAAATAAGGAGCGTGCCTATACAAATTGCTGAACAGAAAAGAAAAACATGTTCACGTAGCATGTTTTTCTTTTTATCATTAACAGTTTTCTTTCGAAGGACAGAATCAGATTTCTACTTAACCTACCAATGAGCTTTCAAATACGCAGGCTCAATTAAACAAGAGCAGGAAGGGCACCACCGTCCTACTCAGAATGTCTCCCATCAGCCTGAGTCTGTTTTCTGAGTGATGGTCACAAGCTGCCCTTCCTTTCAGACTTCGGGGCACTGCTATGGCCTCTCACAGCTTGTCTGGGCTGTCCCGAGTATAGAAAAGCAAAGAAAGGAAATATCCACTTCACCTAGATGCATGCACATATATTCAAAAAAAAAAAAAAAAAAAGGTAAATCAGAGACATTGAGAAGTCAAAGAATTGACAATTTTGATTTTTTTTTTTTATCAGTTTCCTTCGTATAAAGGCTTTTTGAATGGTTGAAGCTGCTCCTTTGAATGGAGACCTTCAAACATAGACTTTTACTGGTAGGAGAACCCCAGAGAGTACTCCAGCCTGGATTCTTCATTTTATAGCTAGGGAAACGGAGGCCCACTGAGGCTGTGTATGTGATTTCAAAAAGTTAACACTGGAGCATAGCCAGGAACCTGTATCTCCCAGTTTTCTTGTCTCAGCCCAAAGTTTTCCTCCTCCCTTCCCTCTTGTCCAGAGTTAGCATAATTCTAGGCTCACCAATAAACAATGACCACAAAGGCTTTGGGTAATTAATACATCTCTAGATAATATTTATAGAAATGATCAACCAGAACCATATTTCCCACCGGTAAAACTTGTGAAATGAAAGCAAATTTTTTAAGGAAGAGAGGGGTAGAAAGTTTTCCACATTAAAGTTTAGCTCCAGATAGATATAATCTTGAACTTATTTTCAAGGAGGCCCAAGTTTTATTTCATTATTTGAAAACATAAGCTCTTGTCAAATTTTGAAGTGCTTAAAAATATTTCTTTGAAATGATCTTGGGATTCCAAGGCCGGACTGCCACTTATGCCCCATTCATGCATGTTTGTCAACAAAGACATCAAGAGGACCTAGAGAAGTAGCTTTAGTTGATGCCTGAATTAAGAGTGGGTTCTCTTCCATTCCAGATACTTACCAAAGAGGAATGGCATCACAGGGGAAATGCTGAGAGCCAAATGCCATAACCTTTTGCCTTGATAAATAAGTCAGGATCAGTATTCCTAGAAAGTGGGGGGAGTAATCAATCCAGTTTCTTGTCTCTGCTCTCACAGCCAAAGCGCAACACGACCACTTTCCCTTTCTTCTAAGTCTCTTCATCTGGTAGCTGAGGCCTGGGTGGGGGGAGACTGTTGTCAAGAGGAGAGAAAACATACATGGTGAAAACACATGAACCCAGAGAAACCCACAGTGGAGATAAAAACCTAGGGAAGGTAATCAGCGTCCTACTGAATAAGATATTCCCCAAATTAGATATTGGGGATTTATTTATAGAGGGTTTCCCACGCCATCTCCTACTATTTCATTTTCCCTGCGTTAACCTCATTTTCACCCACCAGTTTTAGGTATGACAGCTCTACTCTTTTGGAAGTGACATATTATGATACATTAACGGAGTAAAACCAACAATCAAATTAGCTTAAATTGGACAGAAAACAATATTCAGTTTTACACATTTTCTAGAACTGAAGAACACATTTCTTTTAAGTCTTTATTCTAAAAGCTGTTTATATCATAGTTAATATTTGTGATATATGACTTGAGAGAGATGAGTGTGTTTTTTTAATTGCAGCTTCATTTTTTTCCTGTAAAGATGATTTTGATAAGTGATCTTCTTTGAAAGTTGGGAACCTAGAGGAAGATTAATCTAGCCCAGTAGAGGAACTAAAGTGGCAAAAATTGATTAAGGCATTAAAATATCTACAGTATGTCTAGAAAATATGAGCTGTCTCTAAATGGTCCCAGTAAATCACAAACCAAACTCAAAGGAAGCAGTTAAGAAGAGCTTCCCTGAGTAATAGAAAAGTTTTCAGGATAAAGTATTTTGAAAGTGTCATTTTATTTTTATATACTGTGTAATCAGAGAGAAATATTTATACAGCTACAGCCCAATATTTTCTCTCCAGCTTTTCAGGAAAGAAAAATATCCTGATGCACAAGTAATCTTTATAATATAGATAATCACTTAAATATTGCATCTACATACATATAAACACACAAATATATTTTATATCACTTGTGGCCAATTACGTGATGTAATTTAAGGAATCCTTCAAAATCCACTACCCACATAGGTTGCCTCACAAGCTCCCCATCCTGCTTGAAGCTCTGAATTTTGTATTTCTCTTCTAGGCTTTAGAAATGTTTTCTAATTCATTCTCTTGAAAAATAACGTTACTTGAGGAATGGCAATTAAAAGGATTTGTAAGGACAGGCAAGGCAATTAGCATCCCTTTTTATATTTGCACATTTACCATATTCATTTGCTATGACGCAAGAAACAAATGAAATTTGTTTTTGGAAGTAGGAAAGGTTTGAAACACGTTTTTTTTTCATGAGGCAAAGGAGTCGTGTATGACCTCACAATGGCAGTCCAGAGAGAAAGCAGAAAAGTTGTGAGCGTTTGGGAGATTTCAAAGTAGGTCAAAGCAGCCTAAAAATAGAATTGAAATCAGAGTTTTCTCACTCAAACTGGGTTCACAGTGGCTCTCTCAAATCTTTTGATTTAACTCTTCCTTGGACTCATATAAATGTTCCCGCGTATTTCTCAAAAAAACTATGCTAAATATCTTAGCCCTCTTCAATCTCAATATACCCCTCCTCTCTTTCACTCTGAACATATTAGCTTATTAGTTCATCATTTACTTTCCTTAGAAGAACAAAAACCATCACAGCGAATTCCTCCTTCATACTCAGGGCTCAGCCCCACTTCCGGAGCTCCCCTTGTTTCTTCATAATGATCTGGTCCGCGAGTGCCTCTCAGACATGCAACCTGTTCGTTATCTCCCAGCTCTTCCTCATGGTGAACCTCTCCCTCTTTTTCCATTGCCCTCAACACCATACTTTGGAAAAACATTTTTTTCTTTTTTTCATCTTTTTCGTGTTTTTCTACTCCATCTTGAAGTTCTTCTCCTTTTCACCATGCTTTTTTCTCTTCTTTTCCTGCTAGACTTCTAAAATACTTGTCTCTGCCCCCACTGCCTTCTATCCAGTATTTCCATTCTGGCTCTGAAATCTTCTTTCCCCACTTGCTAGTCCAAGAAAACTAAACAAAATATTTGACCCACGAGCCAATTTTATTGAATATTTAATAACTGCTTTTTGTATGTATGAACTTCTTCATAAAGTGGATATGCTAGAATCTCCCTATTAAGTTCGTTCTGTAACACTGATGTGCCCAAGTCTCAACATTTAACTGGAATAATAAGCTCAGAAGTTTCATTAGTCTGAGATGAAATGAAGTTTTTCTCTAACACTGTATGTAACCTTCTCTCATAGTGCAAAGAATTCAAAGCACTACGCTCCAACTGTCTTCTGAGGGAAGTTCCTCCACTAACCACACCTCAGCAGATCTAGGCAGGTCCAGACGTGCCCTGAATGCTCCATTTTTCATATTTGAGATACAAGGCTGGTCATCCCATCTCATGACATCGCCTGCCAAGGAGCCAGAAATACCATGGTAAAGAAAGCAGGATATACTCTCAAGCAAACTCAGCAGAAAATGTATTATGTTTGTAAGTAATGTATTTTTTAATGGGTCATAGAAAAACCCAGTGGGAAGTCCTCAGATTCAGAATTATCTACCACAACCATAGAGATTTGGGGCCATAATTGCCTAAAGAATAATTTCAGTAAGAGGACATATGAAGGCACAAATTTTTCTGGATGACTGAGTGCCTTATTTCTCCTGAATCTATAGCTATTTGACAATCTCTGTATGCTTTACAGATGAAAGGATGATCCCTGGCTAGAAGCAGGGAGACACATGATATATGTATGGCATATGTGGTATATCTATGTAAGGGTTGCCCCCCCAAAAAAAATCCTTTGCCTCCTGAACTATTTGAATTCTCTTCTGAATGATGGACACCTACCTGTTCCTGCAATCTTATTTACACTGCTTCCTCAGGAATAATTTGTTAAAATAGAAATAATGTTTACACTTGATCAGGTAACCAAAAGGAAATCCTTTATTTCACAAGCTGCATACATAAGGGCTCACTGGATTCAATATCAAAGCTTTTTACTCTTTACCAACTTTCTGCTCACTAACTAGCCGGTCTGGGCTCTCAGTCTAATCTCCTGTGTGAGCAGCAGGAAGACTTCAGGCACAGCTAACCTACTGATCACTCCATCCCCCTTTTTACCTCACTGAGAAAATACTTAAGAACAATTGAGATATTTATTTCTCTTTCATCAATCTTTGTTTCTCTTTCTAAATCTATAGATGAGCCAAAATATTGATAAAATTCCCATTCTATTAATTTTCCTGAAAAACTTTCTTCCTAATACCAACATCATAATTGAAATAGCTAGAAATTGGTTATCTACAGAAGGTCAAGTTCTCTCCAATTATCTAATCAGAATGTCTTTATTATTCTTACACGTGAGCTTTTCTGTGAACAAGTTAATATCATTTTTTTAAAAATTAGGTATGAACATTCCTTTCATAACCAACATAAAGATAAATATTCTCTCTGCACTGGTAATAGCATAGAGGCATATATTTCAGGGTCTAAGTCCCTTAATTCAGAATTCTTCTTAAGAAGTTAGTTCGCTTGTTGGTTATTTATAGTCAAAAAGAAATGTTCAACATCAATGATGCTAAAATCACACTAACTGCATCTCCTTCCTTTTACCACCAGCAGCAGCATCATCATCATCTTACTTTTGTTTGGTTTTCGTGACAGTCTGTTTGTCCAGAACACATTGTTATTTTGCCTATGTCTGTACTTCAGGTTTGAGTCATTGTTACCTAAGTAATCCATTACCAGCTCAATTAAAATAGCCCAAAGCAGATGTGTTTTCAGAACTGACTAAGAGCACACATCTTACTTTACATACTGCAAACTTTAAAATCTATTTTGTGATCAATTATTTTGTCCAGTTATATTTCTTGATTATCTCAATACTAAAGGGTGGACAATCTAAACTTCTAAAAGAATATTCTATAAAAATAGAAGAATATTGTATAAAATCATCATTCCAAACCCCCTCAAATGGCCCTCATTTTTATAAGAGAACACATGGTGATCTTCCACTGACATATGAGATAAATCCAGTAAGGATATAAGAGGAATTAACAAAAGCTTCTTTATTGGTTGTACTCTGAATCAACTGCTTTTATAAAAATAACTTAATTACTTTTACTATACTTAATATTTTATCTATTGTTTTCTGATGTGAGTTCTAACTTAAAAATCGTGACTTTTTAAGAAGTATTTCCTGTGTGTCACCTCAAAGACATTTTAGACCAAGGAATATAACTAAATCACAGATAATTTATCTTTATAGTAACTGAATTCTGTCCCAAGCCAATTCTAAAAGCTTAGAGTTCTTTGAAAATAACTGAATACCTGATTTAATAGTAGACATTTCTATAAGAAATGTGAAGGAAATGTATTTGCTTTCATAGAAAATGCACATGTCTGCAGAATACATACACGCTGTCCATCAGTAAATATTAAAAATTATTATGGCAGGTTCTGAGTTGCTTGATTAAAATTCAAATTCATCTTTCTCTTGAGCATTTATATTCAAATAATGTAAATATTAGCTAATTTGATGTTGTCATTAGGGTATTTTAGCATTGCCATGCACTCTTAGGAAAAAAAAAATAAGTTTTGTTGACCATCACGTTGAAGGAACGTACACTGTGAAAGAAATGCATCTGTGAAGTCTTTGAAACTCGATGGACAAGCCTGCCAGTGACGCATGAGGACATTCTCCTTTCTCTTTCCAGCACATTTTGTTTATTTTCAGAGCAGGTGTTTTATTACCATTGGGGGAGGGGGAAGCGTCTGGAAACAGCCTCATCACAGACAAACAAATCAGCACCACCACACTGTCAGTTCCAGGAAAAGAGATTTTTTTTTTCCCCTCTTTGTCTAAAAGATCATCTGGTAACCTAAGAGACAACGTTTAACTGGGGGCTTTATACTTCCTACTAAGTAGGTACCTGGGGTGGAGGCAGGCAGAGGGCGTTACCTCACAGGAAGTGCTACTGTTAGATTTGGTCATTTTTCTCCCTTTGTCTCTGGGATGGCTCGGGAAGTGCACTGCCCCATGTCACCATATGCAGAGTGTATCATATGTCATCAAAACAACTGCTAGTCCTGGGTGATGAGAGCAGGATACTTAATTGCTGAGGCCTTTTCATCTGTTTTGAATTTGGGCTGGCCCACACTTTATGATATAAGCAGAACGATACATAAGGTAGATTTGCTTCCACCCCCATCACACCCACCTCCCCATACCCCACATCCTATGCCGCTACCCCATCCCACCCTACCTGCTGTGGCATCAGACTTTTGACTATATTTCTGTAAGAAATTATTTGGGTTTGGCCTCTCTTAGAGCCAAGGTCTCTCACTTCCAGCAATCTTCGCAAACAGCTCATTTTATTGAAAACACATTAAGACAAAATATACAGAAAACTTTAAAAAGTCACTGATGAGTGTTTCTATGATGTTCGGTTGGTAAGTCAAACTTTGCCAATTTTGACTTATCAAACTTGATGGTAGGATGAAAGATGTCTCTGTCTTTCTCTCATCTTCCCCCATCAACTACACCTGCAAAGTGAATGAAAGAGGTCGTCTGGTTTAGAATGTACAGTTCTTTATTTAGTTGCGTAATGAGGAAGACTTATACTGAGAGGTTTTTGAGGTTGATTTGTTTTTTTGGTGGGTTGTTTAGTTTCAGGGTGTTTTGTTTTGTTTTGTTTATTTATTTATTTATTTATTTATTTATTTATTTTTGCTTCTGCCACTGAGCTGCCTGCACTGTGAACAATCTTAGCACAGAGGTTGAAAAAAATACAATAAAGCTTTAAGAGTGAAAATTGCCCACATGCCTCACGAAAGGTTCAGGCTGGTAATGACAAGAAGACACAAACCAACTGTTTATTTTTGTCCTGCCTCCAGCAATATTTTTAGCTTACCACATCTTTTTCATATGGATGTGATTTTTCCCCAATGAAAAATATATGCTAAGAAGAAGAATGTCTGCAATTAACTAAAATAAAAGAGCAAACTCCAGCATGTGCTCCATGGTGCAATAAAGGCAAAGGGGCTCTTTGTGAAGAGACATTGCTCCAGGAAAATTCCTTTCTCTAACTGTGATGCATTTGTTTCTATTCTGCATCGTGAACCTCCTGAAAATAGAAACTTTATGTTTAATTGATTTATTTGTAATGAATCTGGCTCGGGGTAAAGACTCTTTGAAGCTGATTGATTACTGACTGCAACAAGCTTAAGATTTCATACCACAACAAACCTTTTTGTACTAATAAACAGTGGGACAATAAAGCTCTGGGGCATGGTGTTTCCCTTCACATTAAAGTGAGGATTTGCAACTTAAGTATGTGAGGGACATAGTTTATGTGCTCCCAAGAAGCAGACATAATGAACTATTTCTTTTAATGGCAGATTATCCCTGTTTCTATTTCCTGGAGTGAAGACCTCGCAAATTGATGTATCTGTCCTCTGAGGTTTTCAGAGAGGCATTATGGCATTTTAAAATATTAATATGAGAGTACATTTAGCTGAAAGTAGCTAGTCTAGGAGTCTCATGTGGCTGCAGTGCAGGTCACCAGGGACCTCCTGTCTCTCAAGGCAAATGATTTACTCTAAGTGTATCATTAAGATACACTTTTTGGGAATTTATGATGGTGCTTTTTCACCAAGTTATACCTTTTCCATAAAAATTTAAGTATTTTATGCTATTTTCCCTCACTCTGATTCCTTAAAAACCTGGTCAGTGTCACGGGCAAATTGTAAGTGCCACCTCCTTCACTGCCACTGTGGGTTTGGGCTGAACACTGATTAACTAGGACTGGATGTCACATCTTGTTACAACTTTGCAGAGCAGAAGACTATCCTAGGAGATTTGAAAAGAACGACAATTATTCCTCCAATAAGGAAAGAGGGGTGGGGGGGTGGAGATAAATCCAGACTCAATGCTTGAGTTGGATAATAGAAACAGAGAACTAAGAATCCATATATAGATGCCAAAGAAGCAATTCAGGAAACTTCCTGTGACTATTAATCTTAAAAATAATCTCCGTATACTTTTAAAGTTCCCTTTGAAGTAGCAGGTGACTTGGTTTAGCCACCACCACCCCGCTTCCCCCGCTTTTCAGATTTAAAAAAAAAAAATGATAAGAAATTGGGAGATGGCTAAGTAGCATATCTGAGGCAGAAAGAGAAAAGGACTCAATCCCAGGTTCTCTAACGTTGTTTATTATTCGCGATGATCATTAGATGTTAAGGCCGGGCTTGATAAACAAAAGTAAGCTTCTCTCCACTGCCGTGAGACAGGTTGGGGTTTAGTCTGGATAGTTTAGTGACGCCTTGAGTAATCTTTTTAGTCATCGAAATAATTCAAGCAAACGTGATGCCTTTATCATGTAGGTCTGTGAGGGGCTGTCCACAAGCGTACCTCAGTGTCTGCCCTCCATCTGATTCTGAAGTTACTGTGGCATAAACACACCCCCGTTCTCTCTCATCTTGTGCCCCTAGGCACTGTGATGTTGTAAGGACTGCCAGAACAGAAGTGTCTGTGGTGCACGTGCCTTTGTGTGATCATGGAGGTGAGTTTTCAAACTTCTACCTCTAAAGATATGATTCAATTTAAAGACTAGGCTCAAATGGAGAAATCTTTTAAAATAGTAATGAAGACTCCAGCTTAGAAAGTCCTGATTTTTTTTTTTTTTTCTGACAAGGAACAGACCATTTAGTTACTTTATTTAGGTTAGAAATCCATCGTCAATTGGAATAAAGCCAGTATAACATCACAGCAGTAAATATCAAACTCCGTCAGTGCGACTCTGCAGGGTTCCTTGTGACCGGACGATCATCTCACTAATGATAACTATCAGCAGCAAAGGAACTAGTGAAAGCAGCAGAGGCTTACTCCTCAAGCAACATCTCTTAAAATAGTCTGCCTGGTTCTATTAGCATGTCTCTGAATGCTGTTTTCAAAGGAACATTACAAACTTCCTTGAGTAGGAATACTGTGAGTCCTGTATATGCATTCTGAAAACGTTTTTCAGCTTACCTGTAAATTGATGCAAGATCACAAAAATGATGAATGAAAAAGAAAATAATCTTATTAAATGACAAAACCCTATGTGTGCTGTCTACAAACATAATGACCTCAGTTGACTCTTCCTATTGGATATACACAACTGTCAAGACAAAGATGTTTTTAAAAAGTGATTGAGCAATGCAATTATATTAAGTGGCAATAACCTTCACTTTATACAGAAATTGGCTTTTCCTTACAGGTAGAACATGAAGTTTTTATTGTTTAAAATGAGATTGTTAAGTATAAGCTGACGCTGGAGTGAATATTCAAAGGATTCTTATTTAAATTTTTACTGAAGGCTAATATGATCTTAGGAAAACAAAGATTTATATTTCAAAATCTAAACCAGTGGAACCCAATCACCAATGTTTGCAAAGAGCTGTCAGCACCTACTCACTAACCAGATTTCACTACTTTCTGTCTAGACCAGATTCACCTAATACTTTATTGATAAAAACATTTTGTATTTATATCTTAATTCTCATTTAGAGAACTTATAAGGCTTCGCAGACATTACCTCATTCAAATGTTCACAATGCTTCTATGAGGTGACAAGCATTATAAATGTTAATGATGATAAAATATCAATATTTATACAGTGACCTTTTTTTCATCAAGTTCAGAGAATTTCTGTTAGATGTGTTTTTTTTCACTCCTCACAAACCCAAATAATGTCAATTAAAAACAAGAATTATTGATCCTAAAGTAGATGTGATTTTCTTCATGTATGTTGCTTTTGGAAAATGGCAGGAAGTTAGGAGACACACTGAGCCTATGGAATTGACAATACCAGGATTTGGTTGGATTTATTTGAATAATATTTGAAAAGCATCTTTATGGATATATCCTTATTCCTTCCACTCCTAGCAAGAATTATGTTCTTAATGATGCCTCCTTGCCTGAGTTAGTGTGTTTCCTTG
Organism: Camelus ferus; assembly: GCF_009834535.1. NCBI lineage: Eukaryota > Metazoa > Chordata > Mammalia > Artiodactyla > Camelidae > Camelus > Camelus ferus. The sequence goes on along the minus strand of NC_045698.1, from coordinate 32,538,636 downwards.
AGTACCTGCTACTTTTCTCACCCGCACTGTACATGTGAAGTCAGAAGACTCGGAGTAAGGACCCACTAGGCTTCATCTTAGTTTTTGCCTTAGTGAGATCGCTGAACTTTCCATAGCCTCACCTTCCTCATATAAAAATGGGAGTACAATAGTTGCCTTAGTTCCCAGCAAGATTGTTTGAGACACCAAACTGGACAGTATTTGGGAAAGCAAGTTGTGCATCGTGAAACACTTCTCAAATGAAAGTTATGTGTATATGTGTAATATTATCCAATACCAACAAATAAATAATGAAACTGTAATGAATTTCACTTCTGTTATTCATATTATCACAATTGATATGCTGAACAGAACTAACTGGTTGAAAATACATAAGCGTTTTAAATACTTTTATATTAAGATACAGGATTGTAACCTACTGAAAGAGCTCAATAGGTTATTGCAAGAATCAACTGATACAAAGCACAGAAAAGAAATCTGTAGTTTGTAATTCTAGTCGTTGTATTTTGGTAGTAACTACGTTAATTTATTTGATTTATATCTTTCCCAAAACACTATAAATATTTTCCCCCAATGGAAAAAGTCATATCAAAACTTGTCTGGCTTTGTATTTTACAACCAACATTAATTTCGTCAAAGTGCACTGATGAAAAGGGCAAAGTTCAGGAAATTTGAGGAGATTTGGTTGTATAATGCTCACTGCTCCTCATTACGATAGAAAGTTAAAGATCATCAGCAAAAAATGATTTGTTAAAATCAGTGTTCCCTTATTTTCTTAGACACTGTGAAATTATTGTAACATAGTTTACCCTCCTGTTTTTCTTATTTTTTCTTGTCAGTGCAACAAGCATTAGACTTTTACTTTTTAATGAACTGCATCTATCACTGGATGGGTGAGTCATCTAGTCTTTTTCCCCACAGTTTCCTTTTGAAAAAAAAAAAAATCTCTTCAAGGATAGTCTCATTTGTGTCTTACGTCATTCAGTTATGTATAGAATTACTCTTTGCAAAATTGAATAAAATGTCCAAATATAAACACTATATGCTTATAAGGAACTATAAAATCATTTAAAATGATAAATTTTTAGCACAAATGTAGATTCAGTATTTCCTAATTTACTTTCAATAATGTAAGTACCAATGTTTGCTTAATTGAAGCTTTTTTGTATTTAAATGAACAGTTGCTTCATCACATAAAAATTATTAAATCATCTAATTTCCCCCAATGTTAGGAGGTAACCTATCTATTGTTAATTACCATATTCTATCAGGGTTTTAGAAGCAGTTAAAAGGTGGAGAATCTCAAAATTGAATCAAAATGAAGTGTTACAATTGCAGAAAGAATGAAAGTTTCTGTCTTGACTTTTACTTTAGCATATTAATTTTTTTAGTGATACTGTTTTTGGAAAATAAGCCATAAATAGAATTCCAGTGTTCTTTATAATGCATCTGTACCTACTAAGCCAAACTTGGCCTGCACAACCCTTTGTTTACATTTAAAACCTAAATCTATTGCCTGTTCTCCTGACCAAGAATCTACATGATTCATATCCCTTTTAGAGAGCCACCTAAAAGTAAAACCAAAAAAAAAAAAAAAAAAGCAATTATAATCATTATTGGTAAATGGGCTCTGATGAATTATACCTGAACTTCCTGGAATTAAATTGTTAAACAAGAATGATTTAAGATAATTCCCAATCAAATGAGACAAATGGTGGATTCAACTGATGAATTTCTTTCCAGATTGCCACACCTAATAGCTACTCTGGGTGCAAATTACGTTTGAGTCATTTTTCTCATACTGGACAGAGAGTTCAGGTGAAAAGGATTAGTAGTTTTTGTTTAGTTCTGAGCCAGTTAAATGAGTGTTATCCAAAAAAGCATACTGGCCATGACAATCTGTCATCTTAGCTTTAAAAAGAACGCGAAAGACAAATGTGCAAGTGGACAAAAATACCTTCTTCATTCATAAGAAAGGGATGGGAATGGCGCTAAGCATTCACAGATCAAAGTGACATCTACAGCTTATTAATAAATCTTATAACTTTGTAAAGAGAAATATTTCTTCACATGGACTCCAGACACTAATTCAAGAATCATTACATGATAGATAAGGACCCTTGAAAGTACCAAGTGGCCAGAGAATAAATACAGAAGGAAGGGTGACAATGCCTAAGTTATGAGACGCTCTAAAATACCATTGGAAAAAGAGATCTCATGTTATTAATTCTCCCATATCTACCCTTAGGCAAGTTGCCTTGAAAACACTATAACTAGGTCACTTTTTACTGTTTATTTTAACAAGTGGGTAGGATTGCATTAGCATAGGACAAAGTATAAATATTGATTTGAGAACCTAGAGGATACAATAAAACAGCAACCTTTCTAACCCTTTTAAAGAGATCTAGTCATAAATAAAGTTCTTCTCCACTGTATTTTTTCCAGAAAAACAATTGGTACATAATTCATCCATAAAGCATCTTCATCATTATCTTTACTGATCGCTACCCCAATGTCCTAGTCTTACTAACATTACAGCATATAGATTGCATTTGTCTACCCTTCTAAAAAGGGTGTTTTACCATATTCGGCAATCCTGTTTTATTTATGGTGCAATCTATAAGGGCAACTTTTAATAGTTCCACATGAGCTGAGTGCTAAAAGACAGAGATGACAAATGTTAGTATTATTCTAACCATGATAAAAATAAAATCAATAATTGTGCTTTTGGAATCAGGAAAAATAACATTGAACTATTCCATGTCATGTCTTGTTCATTTATCTCCTATATTTCTATACAAAAAATAATAATAATCAAGCAAAGAATACTAATGTTCTACAACTATAAATAATCATGAAATCTTTTGATTAAGCAATCTTTATTTAAGTGAATAAATATATCACAATATTTTCAGTGACAACACTACAGACACATATGTGTATTAAACTGTCTTAGGCACTTTCTTTAAGGACCCACTGTGCACCAGACATTAAGCAAAGTCCAGAAAGCATAAGACAAATAAGATAAGATCTCTGCTCTTTAGGAATTTACAGTCTCATTGTTGGACATGATGCTTAAACAAATATTTACACTACTGCTCCAGTCGGCAAATAGGTAACATGTCCTCCCTGACTCATCTCTTTCTCTTACAGGTCACATCCAATTAATCAGCAAACCCTATTATCTCTGCCTTCAAAATGTGTTCAGCCACTTCTTGCCACTTTTACTTCTACCACCTTGGCCCAAGCTACTGCCAAGTCTTACCTGGATTATTGTAATAGTCTCTGTCTTAAGTAAAGGCATCACTAATAACAGGTTAGAAGTTACAGGGCCACTTAAAATGCAGCCTGGACCAGCAGCAGAGCCCTTTGCTGTCCTGGGTCCCACTCCAACTTAGCAGCTTTTCCTTTCACACAGGAAATGGATTGGAGCACTGTTCCCAAGAATAAAATACGTGCTCTCTAGAACCTGCAAAGCCTGTGCTTCCTTCTTCTAATTTAGAGGGGATGTTCTGGTGGGTACCAGACCTCTGGGCCCCTAAGAACTTTACTGATGTTCAGAATGTCTATCAGCACCCTGTGCAGCACATAGGTCTTACCAAGTCCTCCAATGTACCAATGTTCACCAGTTAACAAAATATTAGCAATATAGTGGATCAATATGATATTCTGTAGAATGTCCAAAGAATCCAGACCCCTGTGGACCATATTATGACAGAGAGCAGGAGAGACAACATACCCGTGGAGCAATACTTCCTTACATACTGTTGTCTGACCCAAATGGATACAAGCTGTTTCTGATCTCCGATCAAACGATTTCCTTCCTGATAGGCATGGAGAAGAACCATACACCATGTGCTTGAGGTTGTTTTACTATATTTAAGCAAATTTGCCATATCAGCCACAGCATTTCCAGTAAGAACTTCTACCTGGCTGAATCTGCGGTACACCACTGTCATCCACCAGAATCCATCTGGTTTTGTAGGAGCCAGTCTGATGAATTAGAGGGGTATGTGATGAGAAACACTTCTGCACTTATCTTAAAGGTGTTACTAATCTCTCCCATTCTCCCTAGGATGTGATCTTATTTTTTATTTAGTCTACTGGCTGGAGGAGAGGTAGTTTTTGTGGCTTCTACCTGGCCTTCTCCACAATGATAGCAAAAATGTATTCGATTATTTGTTTATGTATATATATCATATGTATTATATATGCTAGTATATCCTTATGTATGCTTGTATATAAGTGAAACAAATCATTGCAATGATACAAGAAAGGAATTACGATTATTTTGTTATTATTATATTACATACCCATGAACTGGTATAATGTTATTTGAAAGAGGACTTGGATTAGTTATAACTGTATGTTGGAAACTCTAAGGCAACCACTCAAAAAAGTCAGAAAATAAATAACTAATATGCAAAGAAAGGAGAGGAAATGGAATCATTTGAACTGCTTTATTAAAACCAGAAAAGCTAGAAAGAGGGTGGGAGACAAAAATAGGAGCAAAGAGCAAGGGCAACAAGTAGAAAACAGTAATGAATATGGTAGATATTAATTCAGCTATATTAATAATCACTTTGAGACTCAGTGGCCAAAATTCACCGATTAAAAGACAGAGATGGTCAGAGTGGATCAAAAAATCATGACCCAACTATATATTGTCTACCAAAAACCCACTTTAAATATAAAGACACAAGTAGATTAAAAGTAAGTGGCTGGAGAAAAATATACCACGCTAATACTAATTTAAAGAAAGCAGGAGTAGCTACATTAATTTCAGAAGTAGCAGGTTTCAAAGTAAGGAAAGTTATCAGGAATAAAGGGCATTGCATAATGATGAAGTGTCAATTCTTCAAGTGGATATGACAATTCTTAATTCTGTGTATGTGCCTAACAACAGAGCATCAGACTACATGAGGTAAAAACTGAACTGCAAAGGAAACACATGAATCCTCTATCATAGTTAGAGACTTCAACACCCTTCTCTCAGAAATGGACAGATCCAGCAGGCAGAAAATTAGTAAGGACAGAGTTGAACTCAACAGCACTATCAGTCAACTGTATACAGTTGGTATCTATAGACTACTCCATCCAACAACAGCTGAGTACACGTTCTTCACAAGCTCACAGGGAATATTCAACAAGATGAACCACATTCTGGTTCATAAAATACACTTAACAAATTGAAAGAAAAGGAAACAAAGAAACCAAACAGCAGCTTCTACCCCCAGTTGCAAAAAAAGATTGGAACAATTCCAACAGTTTACATAGGTGTCCCTCTTCAGTAATTGCCCTGGGCTCCTACACCCAAAAGTATGCCCCTTCCCACAGGAGAGGCCCCATCCAATGACTGGTTGATGTGGGGATGCAAAGGCCTGGCCTCCGTTGAGGACATCCCTAAAGGACCACACCAGCTCCCTTTTGATTGTGTAAGGTCTTGGCTACGACTCCATTGCAGTTCAGCCCTTTTTTTTGAACAGTGTTTCTCCCCTCGCTCTTAGGTGTTCACAAGACCACTCCGTTCTTGTCTCCCTGCACAATAAATCCCCATCTCAGACTCTGTTGACCAGGGAACCCAACCTGAGACATTCAGTTAATGAAAGACAATGCGATTGAGGGAAGTGATGCTCTACTCTGTGTTTACTGACAAAAATGGTACGACCTACTGTTCCCTAAGAAAAGAAAGCTGTCAATGATGAGTTACTAGTTTACCTCTTTATAGAAAATATAAATGTGTTTATGTGTGTAAAATACGAACACACACTTGTATAAAACCATACTCACAAAGAGAGATCTAGAAAGATGTTAGCCCAAACACTATATAGTGTCATTCTCATAGTAGCAAGTACTGTGCTGATTTTGCTCACTGCTTTAGTGATGCACCAACTCACTAGGACCAACCATAATGCCTTGGGCATAATAGGTGCTCAATAGATACTTATTGAATCAAAATTACAATTAATTTATTAATTAATTAACATCAAGACTATAAGATTTCACATGATTACATTTGTCTTCATATTTCCCAGAATTGTTTCGAGCTATTATAATGATTATGTAACAAACAAATCCATTAACATTTTAAAAAATATATGCACATATGTATCTATGTACATTGTGTGTGTGTGTATATATATATAGCATATATACTTCAGTTCAGACCATTTAGTCTTCCTGATCAAAAAGAAATTGTCTTAAAGGAGAAGAGAATGACGAAGGATCATCTATCAAAAAAGTGTTTTAACATTAAATGCCCAATAAATGCTGTGTCTGAGAAGCCACATAAAGTCGTATTCAATTTTCTTCCAGTGATGAGAGAAGATGATCAAAGTACATGTGAAGAATCAGGTGTTTTGGAGAATGTGCTATATTTTACAATAGAAAGTGACATCAATTATCTCCCACTGCACTCAGGAATGTATCTAGTCTGCAGGAGACCTTCATCATACTCCACCTCCCCACCCCCACCTCCCACAGTAACAGGTAGTGGTCAATGCTTAAAAGATACCCATGTGCTGTCAGTAACTTGGGGTCAAAATGTTATTATCAGGGACATTTTAATCATTTTACGGCTACATGTTGTTGTGTTCACAATGGGCCTTAGTGTTCCCTGTAAAGCAGTGCATTTTAATAAGATTGTGTTTCTTGGGAACTCTTGCCCTTCACATCTCAATGGGAGCTTGCATTGAGAATTTCATGATACGAGTTATTTACATAATAAAAAAATAATGAAATGAGGAGAAATATTCAAGGCAATATGAAAAGGGTGTTGGTAATTTACCATTTTGAAGGAGTTCTTTTGTAATGATATAGAAATAGCCGGGGGAGAAAAACTGTTATAAGATTATAAATAATCTTAGTACTCTGAACAGAAATAGAAACTGAATCATCGTGAAATAACTTCAAAAACATTAAAAAAAGATTCCCAACCTTCCAGTCTCCCTATAAAGAGATCATTGGGAAATCATCTAATAAGAAAATGATCTGAATTTCAGCCCAAGCCACATTCTGCATTATTTAAGCAATTTTGTTTTTCATTAGGCCTGTCCTTCACTGGCTTTCCTTGGGCTGACCTGAGCCCTGGGCTAGTGCTTCTCAGAGGCCAGGTCATCTGGCAAGTAGCCATTATGCTCAGCACAAGGAAGGGCATTTTTGGAAGACTTCTCTATCTTAGTTCTATTTTCCAGTAAAGATAAAAAAAAAAAAAAATCTATAACTTACCCTTAATAATCACCTTGAATCTTTCATCCATTGCTTTAGTCAAATTTTCCTTGGTTAATTTGACTAAATGATTAATCCAATCAAAATTAAGCACTTATGAAAAGTTGGCTCTAAGCTGTCACTTTGCAAATCAAGAAGGGCAACTAACTGGCACACTTGTTCAGCCCCAGACATCTTGAAGTACAATCTCTCACATCCATCCTTCTCCCTCTCCCTCTTCTGAATATGGAGAATGAGTATGGAGACTATCCTCTCCTTTCAAATGTTAATTCCTCTTCCTAGCTCTAGATCTTTTCGTTGTCCCTTTTGTAACTCCACTTGTCAATTATCCCTTTGTCTCCTGCACCTTCTCATTCTCCTTCTCTGTTAACTGCTTGCCTAGTCACCTGTCTACCTTTCCAGGACACCAGTTATACCCACTCTTTCCAGTTCCTCAATTCCCACTCACGTCTCAGGCCATGAGCTTGTTGTTTTATCTCCATTATGACATTAAACCTGTTGTTCCAGTGATTACCCAGTCATCTAAGCCAAAGAACACTGATGCACTTAAACACTCTTTTCATCTTCGTCTCTCCCCTTTTCCCTCAGCATCCCTGACACCACTCCAACAGAGCGATTGCATTAACTCATATAGTTGATTATTCCACCTTATGCTAAAAGGCTATCAGAAGCTTACATTATCCACAGTATACAATTTACATACCTTAACATGTAGCCTGTCTAACTTTTTAATAATTATTTGTGGCTATTCTCTGCAGCTGGTACAATGGATGGGCCGTTCCTTAGACTACTTCATGCTTTAGAGAGAGAGAACTGGACCCTTAAATTTTATTATAGGCACCAATATGAGGCTCATGGTAAAAGATTCATAGACTGTGATGCTAGACCAATACTGCAGTTTTTGTAGAAGCAGGAAAGACTCTCCTCTTGGGTTCACTCCTCTGTGCCTCTTGTCAACATTAGATCTTTCAGTGCCAGAGAATTCATACCAGGATTTGAGCATGAGAGATAAGGTCAGGGACACACACCTTGCCAGGATCTAGCCTAGCTGTTTTTCCTTTGAGAATATTTTATTTATTTATTTATTTTTATTGAAGTACAGTCAGTTACAATGTGTCAAGTTCTGGTGTATAGCATAATGTCCCAGTCATACATACATATATATATTTTCATGTTCTTTTTCATTAAAAGTTATTACAAGATATTGAATATAGTTCCCTGTGCTCTACAGAAGAAATTTGATTTTCATCTATTTTTATATATAGTGGTTAATATTTGCAAATCTTAAGTTCCCAGATTTATCCCTTGCTACCCTCTTTCTCCCAGTAACCATGAGATTATTTACTCTGTCTGTGAATCTGTTTCTGTTTTGTAAATTAGTTCATTAGTGTCCCCTTTTTTTCTTTTTTCTTTTTTCTTTTTGATTCCACATATGGGTGATATCATATGGTATTTTCCTTTCTCTTTCTGGCTTACTTCACTTAGAATGATGGTCTCCAGGTCCATCCATATTGCTGCAAATGGCATTTTGTTCTTTTTTATGGCTAAGTAGTATTCCATTGCAGAAATATAACACAACTTCTTTATCCAGTCATCTGTCAGTGGACATTTAGGTTGCTTCCATGTCTTAGCTGTTGTAAATAGTGCTGCTATGAACACTGGGGTGCATGTATCTTTTTGAATTAAGGTTCCCTCTGGATATATGCCTAGGAGTAGGATTGCTGGATCATATGGGAAGTCTATATTTAGTGTTTTGAGGAATCGCCATACCGTTTTCCATAATGGCTGCACCAAACTGCATTCCCAACGACAGTGTAGGAGAGTTCCCTTTTCTCCACACTCTTCCCAGCATTTATCACTTGTGGACTTTTGAATGATGGCCATTCTGACCGGTGTGAGGTGATACCTCATTGTAGTTTTGATTTGCATTTCTCTGATAATTATTGATATTGAGCATTTTTTCATGTGCCTATTGGCCATTTGTATGTCTTCTCTGGAGAATTGCTTGTTTAGGTCATCTGCCCATTTTTGGATTGGGTTGTTTGTTTTTTTGTTATTAAGTTGTATGAGCTATTTATATATTCTGGAAATTAAACCTTTGTCAGTTGCAAATATTTTCTCCAATTCTGTAGGTTGTCTTTTTTGTTTTGCTTATGTTTTGCTTTGCTGTACAAAAGCTTATACATTTAATTAGGTCTCATTTGTTTATTTTTAATTGAGGTAAAAAAACACATCAAATAAAATTTACTATCTCAGCCATTTTCAAGTGTGTAGTTCAGTAGTGTTAACAATATTCACAATGCTCTACTGATAGATCTCTGGGACATTTTCATCTCACAACACTAAATTCTATACCTGTTGAACAACAACTCCTTATTTCCTCCTTCTTTCCACCCCAGCAACCACCATTCTACTTTCTGCTTGTCAAAATTTAGTAGTAGAAATTGAGATATGAACAAATAATTATAACACAACCTGAACAGAATAACACACCAAACACTTCAGGAGTACCTAAGAGAGGGATTTTTTCTATCACAGATGGGTAGGGAGAAGGTAACACACAACGGCTTCCTGAAGGAGATGGCACTTGAGTCAAGGATTTAAGAATAATAATAGGATTATAGGAATAATATAGAAATAATAAGAAGGGAATAATAATAATGATGATGATGTATAGGAGGACACCAGCAAAGCAAGTGCATTAGAGACTTCCAGTCATTTAAAGACTGAAAAAATGGACACTGGAAGATTAGTCAGTTTAGAAAGAGCTAACTCTTAAGCATGAAGGTAAGACAGAAATATGGCTTTGAGAATTGAGTTGGAAACAAGTGAAGTGAAGAGAACTAGAGGAAACTATCTAAAAGCCAGATTTTTAAAAATAGGTTTTTGAGTATACACAGTTGGGGTCCAAATGGCATCAGGGTGATAACCAAGCCAATCTAACAGGTGTAGAATAATCCTTTCAATGACAAGAACCCCCTACTCACTGTAAATTAGTTAATGACATATTCACCTCCACTCCTCCCAGTTACTCACTATTGCAATGCCGCCTTCAAAATACTTTGAAGGGTAACTCATACTAATATTTCTTTCCTAAGGTGTTGCCATTTAAAACAGGAGAGTCTTACTGATTGGAGTGAGACAGAATAAGAGAAAATTGAGAATATTTAAGTGTTTTCTCAAAGACTGTCAAAGGGCAAGGAGAAAGTGAGACAGAATAATCTAAGTAGCGGGAGCCCTGAGATTGAAGTCATTTAAAAATATGGTGGATAAAACAGTCAGAAATGTGTAAATGAGACTAATCTGCTGTTGGCTGGGAATGGTTTGATGACCCTGCAGTTCTTTCCCTTGGGCAGCTGCAGTTCTCACTGTGGCTGTGCTGAGGTGTGCAGTTGTAAGGATGAGAAAGCAGATGACATCATCCAACACCATGACAACAAAGTGATCATTTCCAGTCATCTCGAGTGTTGCAAAACTGTTGCCTGATAATTCTTTCCGTGTGGTGGAGTCATCTCAGGAAGAGAACTGAAAAGGGGAGACAGAATTATCCTTGAAATGAGCTGGTCGTGTGGCTGCAAAGCCCTCTGTTAAATATGGAGTTTTATTTCTATTTTCAGAATTTTAAAAATAATGTCCATGGTCCAGAAATAAAACTTAATAAGTAATAAGTCAGTAATAGAGCTGAGAGACCAGACCCATGAATATGACTGAGAATCTTTCGTCAGACATCACAAAAGAAACTTCTTTACATTCTTCTTTAACATATGATTATTCTGAAAAAAAGAAGCAATAACTATTTTTTAGCAGCATTAAGTAAAAGTACTATTATTGATTTTTTGGTTGTTTTTCTTTAAATGTTTTTATACCAATGAGATAAAATTTAAACAAATTATTTGTTTCTCTTTTTCTCTCATCTGCCATCTCTTCACACAGTCAGTATGTGGCTGACCATGACTTTCAGATGCACGTTCCAGTTGATATGATTTTTTTAAATTTCTCTATATTTTTATTCATTCTTCATAATTCTAATGTTAACGTTTGGCATTATTTAACTGCATTGCTTTAATATAGCTAGCACAGGTTGATGTGATTTTAATGCCGGCCCTTTTTACTCTCTCCTAACGTGGTTCATTTTATCACCTTTCAGGAATTTCACACTTGCCTCACAGATTTCTTCTCCAATCCACCCCATAGCTAATTTCAGCATAATAACTGATAACTTTTTCAACTTCTGAGACCTTTACTTCCTACACTTTTCCACTATGCTTTATGCTACTCTGGAAGCATCACAGGTAAGAAGCCATACATTACACCCTCTCATCACCTGAACACTTTCTTTTTTTGACCAGCAGGCTCACAGATGCCGAAGCTGACCACTCCACTCTAAACGTCATGCCTAGTCCCTCCACCATTTCTACTCCTTCTCATACATTCTGTCCCTGTTCCTTGTCCTTTAGACTGTTGGTTTGTCTCTAGACTCTTCCCTCGTCACTGGCCTCCCCTGTTTCTCGGTCAGCTTCTGGCTTTAGTTGGTTCACTGTTTGTTTGACTAGCCTGAACACTGTGGTCACCCACCTCTCCTCCTCTCTCCTCTTTCACTAGTAACCAGGAATCCTTTAACCCGTCTCACACTTCCTCTGCAGCTGTCCTGCCAATTCCCTAGTGTTGGACAAATCCAACCATATGTTTTCTCTGTTCTCATTATCCCACTGCCAAGTAATACTGGAAAAAGTCAAGAAATTGCCAGTTGGCTCCATTACCAATATATGATATCTAATCTCAGTTGGCCCCTGAGGACTGTTTAGAAATCCTTTTATTCACAGTGAATTCTCCAAATTCTTCCAAACTCCCTCCATTCTCCTAAAACCCTTCAGTCCACTCCTTTCACTCACAGTTGGCAAATGACTTCACCTCCTACTTCCCTTAGAAGATTGAGATCATCCAACAGACACTTTTTTATCTACCTTCGTAGATTATTTCTATCTGATCACTTTCCCTTAATGCAGAGCTTAAGACTAGAGGCAGATCAAGCTACTATGTCCCACCAGGGATGGAGGAGGGAGCAAGAGTGGATCTTCCTACATGGAGTTATGGAACACAGACACAAAGACAATAATGGGGGGCAAACCCACACTGAGTCTCAGCACAAGGGAATCAGTGGACCAAGGATGCTGAGAAAGGTGATGAGCTTCACCAGTGGGAGGTGGTCTGGATGAATCCCATTGATCACGTAGCAGAGGCCTGAGACATGTTTTAATATCACTGTACACTTGTATGACTACTATGAAATTAGTTAAATTCATTTCAAAGGATTAGAGTCTGCCCTACCACTCCTCAACTCCTGATACTTCATAAGAAGCTGTGTTCATCCTTCTTTTAAAAGCCAACACTTTCCATCTGTATGTTAGAGCCAATTTCCACCACTCAGAGAGTGACTCTATTTTTCACATTGTCTTTCTGTTGTACCGTCATTGAGTTTATTGTTTGCCACTCTTTGTTAGCCTACTTTATTATTTATCTCCAAAACACTAAGAAGAAAACCAAAAGTAGAAACCCCTCTAAACTTCCGGGCCTCCTGAGCTGCTTACCTACTTTTTCCTTCTTGCTGTTCAATGGGTATAAACTTTCAGTTATGCAAGATGAAAAACTTCTAGAGATCTGCTGTCCAATCTTGTGCTTACAGCTAACAATACTGTACTGTACACTTAAACATTTAAGAGAGTAGATCTCATGTTACATATTTTTACTACAGTTAAAAAAAAAAAAAAGGCAAGGTCTGTGTTTACCACCTCCTCCACTGCAATGCATAATCCAACCTATGGTTTGCTAGCTTCTCTCTGTAGCACTCATGGAAAACTGCCTTCTCGAAGGATCTAAATTCATTCTCAAAGGCCAAATCTCCTGGCCTTTTATCAGTCCTTGCCCATCTGGGTCTCAGTGCTGGTGAACACATCTTTCCTATTGGCAGGATCTATGCTCTTGAGTTCAGCAGCACTCACTCACCTTCTTCTCCACCTGCGTCTCTGATCACAACAGAGTCTTGCCGTGTCTCACCCATCACTTAAGCCCTGGTGAGGAACGTTTCCTAAGGTTCAATCCTCAGTCCTCTTCCTTTGTCATTCTACTTTCACTCCACTTATTACTCGTGTTACTGACTGTCATTTCCACACCTCTACCTAGCACCTCTCTCCCACCCTTCATAATTCCAACTCTACCAATACAGAAATCACTATATGTCCCAAGTCAAATGCAAGGGTGGGCAGTGTAAAGTTAAGAGTGCATTTTCTTGAACTATATTGTCTATGAGCTCAAATTCTGACTCTGTGTAGTAGCTGTGCAACCCTTGGACAAGTTGCTTCAGTTCTCTGTGCTTTAATTTCTTCATCTGTAAAATGGAGATAATGACAGTACCCATGTCATGACTCTATTTTGAGGGTTAAAGAGTTAATTTGCACAAAGTACTAGAATGAGCCTAGTATAAAGGCACAGTAAGTAAGCATTAGCTGTTATTATTACCATTTACCCTTTCTTGCAGAAATCCTGTTCTTCAGGCTGTATTTTCCTCCTCAGGTAATGGCAGTGCAGCAGCTCAGTCATCCGTTCTAAAATCCTTACAGTCACCTTCTAACCTCTTTCCACACTCAGCTTGCTTCAAATCCAGTTTTCACCAACTAAATAAATGTTTAATCTTCCATTTTCTTTTCATCTGCTGCTGCCCAAGTCCAGAGCTTCATTATCTCTAACCTGAATTATTGCAACAGCTCCCTGCCTGCCTTCCATCTTTACCCCCCAGTTCATTTTCAGCCCAATGTTACTTTTCTAAACAGAGACATCCGTTTAATCTCTTTTCTGTTTTATTGTCACAAATTGAAATGTTGAGCACAGTGTAGTTAGTTTTTCTTCTTTCCTCTGATCAGGTACCTCTGCTGCCTTCCGCAGCTGCTCAGGGACTCGTGAAACACACCATGTGCTTTAACTCATCCGTGTGCTTGCAGAAGCTCTTCTCTGTGCCTCACTATCTCATCTATGCTGTCTTATCTATCAAATTTCTGTTTCTCTTTTAAGCACCAGTTTAAATGGTATGTTAGTAAGGCATCACTTTTGTATCTCCATTCCCTGAAAAAGATGATAGAGAGAGAGAGAGATAGTTACCTGAATTACTTTTTGTGGTATTTATTTGTTTATATGTCTATTCCTGATTAGATTGTGAACTTTTTCAGTTTGAGGCTATGATATTCATTTTAAGTGTCCAATGAAATGTTATTGAATAAATCAATATTTCTCCCAAATTCCCAGCACCCACTTCTGTCTCTTTCTAAGCTTATAGAATCTATGGCAAAAATGGATTTCCTATTAACCCTTCCTTTCTGACCTTTCTATTGCTTCCCCGAGCTCAGGACTTCATCCACTATTGGCATAGATTATTACAGAAGCCCCTTCATTTGCTCACCAGCTTTAGTTTCTCCTCCTTTCTAAGCCATTCATGACATAATGCTGCCGGACATATCTTCATTAACAACAGGTTCTGTGGTATTAGTCCATTGCTCAAAACCTTTCAAAGCCCCCCCTTGACTAGTGAGCAAAATGGAAACCCTTTAGCCCTGCCTCTCCTCCCCAGCCTTATCTCAGGATATCTTATCTTATTTTTTCCACTACACCCATCATATACACAAGCTACACTCCAGAATCCTGAACTATTGGCTATTCCTCTAACCTAAGACGCCCATACTCCAATATGTTGGTATCTTATCCATCTATCAAAACCATAACCCAAAGGTATTGGCCCCTTTCCATGAAGCCTTTCACAAACCCCTGGTCAGGGAGAAAAAAAAAAAAAAATCTCTTATTTTGTCTTCCCAAAGCTTATGTAAAGACATTTGTTGTAGCATGTCATAGTCTCCCTTCTTTTTTTTTTTTTATTGAAGTATAGTCAGTTTACAATGTTATGTCAATTTCTGGTGTACAGCATAATAGTTCAGTCATACATATACATGCATATATTGGTTTTCATATTCTTTTTAATTATAGGTTACTACAAGATATTGAATATAATTCCCTATGCTGTACAGTATGAACTTGTTTATCTATTTTATATATAGTGGATAGTATCTGCAAGATTTGCCACTACTGTTTTTAACAGTGCATCTCAGAGTAAACATTAAGATGAAAAAGAGGTAGAGGAGGAATCTCACGATGCAGAGATTGAATGAAATGATGATGTGAAAAAATTGTGGGAAGCCTAAAACTCAGTATGATTGTGAAGGTAATCTGTATTCGATTTGCAAACCACTCAGTCTGGCTGTGTATTAAAATCATCCATAGGTACTTGTTGAAGACAGAGATTCTTGGTCTCTACGTGGAAAATCTGATTCAATCTATCTGAAATGAACAGCTGAAATCTATATTTTTATCAAACCCTTAAAGCAGTTTAATGCAGACCAGAGGATTCAACAATCTTAAATCACTGTTTTCACCACATCACTCCTTGCTACCAAACTAGAATTGCTTCCATCTTCACACCCCACTATATATATGTAAAATTCTCTACTTAAATTCTTCTCACAGTATACTGTCACATGACCTAGCTAAATTTATCACACAACACTTACCAACACAAACCTCTCTGCAGGCAGGAGGGCTCCTCAGTACCCAGCTGGGGGACTTCCTCTTCTCTTCTACATGCACCAGAATTCTGCATATTCTTTAAATTTCAGTCTTCTCTAAAGGCACCTCCAGCTAGAATCACCCCAAAGGTGTTCACACTGTTAAGTGTGCACTGTTGTTTGCTGTTTTCTGGGTCATGAGTGTTGGTCTCATCTATAAAATTAACTTGTAAGATACTTCTTTGTATGCACCCCACTTCCTACCATGCCCGTGGGTCCATAATGGACACTCGGGAATCAATGTAATGAGAGAGAAAGGGAGAGGAAAAGAGAGTTTGTTTTGACAACTCTAACTGAAGAATCAGGCACATCGGCTGTACGTCCCTCAGTATTAACTTCACTCTCAGGCAGACCGTTTTAGGGAGTGGCCCTCAGCAGTTCCCGGTTTATTTCCTACTAGCTAAGTCACCCTAGTAGAAGGGGAGCTTTTCTTTACCAACTGTTGCAGCTGAAGTCCCAGGTCTCACTCTCACTGGCCAAGGTTGGGTACAGATCTTTAACCAGAGCACAGGGTAAAATTAGCCCCACCCAGATCACAGGATCAGTGTGAAGAAGGGTGATTGCTCAAAGGAAAACTGAGTGACTGTCATCCAGAGCCAAGGGAAACAGTCCCTGGGAAGGAAAAAAATGACAGGTAACTATGTCTTCTGATTAGACCCCTACTGTTTACATAAGAGATGCAAAACTGGCAGCTTGTAAAGGAGTAAATCTTTCAAAAGAGAGTGGATAAAATTCAAAGAAAAATGAGAAATGTGGAGTTTTAGAGAACTTGAGTCAGAAACCACAAATACTTGATGAACAGTATAGGTAAAGACACACCTCTTAGATACAAGCCTCAGGCTACAGGCAGTAAAAGGAGTGTCCAATTAAAGTACATCTGGGAGGATAAACATGAGGAAACTACACATGGGTCAGATCAGTGGAAACCAGCTCCACATAAAAATAACTTCATCCCCACCTTGTCCAGAGAGACAGCGAGGAGTCTCCACTGGCCAGACAGACATTAGTGGGGCAGTAGGACTTGGAACGTGGAGTTGGGTTTAAAAGCCTGATGCACAAACCCAGTGGTATCTACAGTGTAAAATATGGCTTGCCCAGGCAAATCCAACTTTTTCACCTGAAATGACGTGATAACAAAATCTCTGTAATGGCTTGAATTTTTCAAGGACATATGCTATCTAAAAACAAAGCCATATCACCTTATTCAAGACAATCATTTCCAAATCCTGCAAGAGTAAAAGCATAGAAGCAGACAGGTGTATTACTTCTTGACTTGAAGCTGTCAGCATTACATATTGGGAACTGCCTTTAAGTAAGGATACGGTGGGGGCCACTCTATAAAGGTATTATGACATACCTGTTATAGGTAAGGCCACACCTGTTACACATGTTTCCTCTTTTGGCTTGGTTGTGAAAAAGAGAAAGTCCTTTACAGTTACTGTCGACAGTAGGATCTTTTTAGCTGAAGACACAGAGAGTGTCATTTGTTTGATCTTCAGTTGTGACCCATACGGCACATTCCCTAGAAATGAGGTATTTTTTCATTGAAGTATAATTGACATACATCATCTTAGTTTCAGGTGTACAACCTGATGATCTGACATTTGTATACATCGTGAAACGGTCACCACAATAGGTGAGATGAAATATTAAAATGAAAAAAGAAGGGGCCAGGGAGTCCCTTGATTTAAAAAAAAAAAAATCTATGAAGTGAACTTGACAGTGATAATGATGGAGAAAGATGTTAATTTCCTTATATGGAGTGTGAATGGATTGAGCCTCTAAATTTTCTCCAGCAAAAGTATCCTACTTGGCTGCAACTAACATCTGACCGAAGCTTGGACATAATGTTCACCGGTGCTCAACTGCATTGATAAATAGGCACCAGAATTTTCTCTGGCATTAACCAGTAGTGCAACTTGTATTTTTTTTTTTTTTTTTTTTTGCACAAAGGCTAAGTTTAGTTTAATTACACTAGATAAAAAGTAAAATCTAGGTATCTCCAAGGCTTGCTTTCTTTCATGTTTCCAAGATGCTTTCTTTAAATCTGTGAAATAATAAGCCTAATTCTCTAAAGTAAGGCTGGAAAATACCTTGTATGTGCTTATTCAAGGTGGACCAAGATGGTCATTCACATAACCTCACATTCATGAAGGGTCTCAGATTTAGCCTTTTAGCATGATTTTCACATAAGCTTACACAAATATTCCCAGAGACCAACCGCTAAAATTGGAAGTAGTTAATGTTCTTCATACACCTTTAAATGTGTATGTCATTCCCAGAGCATCCCACCCATTGCATGTTATAAACTAATATATTTAAAGATAAAACCTGTACTTATTTTGTGAATAGCTTAATTATATCATCTTGAACTTGAGTTGTTGAAAGTATTGTTGAATATAAACTTTTATTTTAACTTTATAGAAGGACGATTGACAGTCAAAAAGCTGTACATTTTTAATGTGCACAACTTGATACGTGTGTACCTGTGAAACTATCACCAAAATTTGGGCCGTAAACATATTGATCACCTCCAAAATTTCTTCTTGCCCTCTTTATTTTTTTTTTTTGTTTTTATTTATTTGTGTGTGTGTGTGTGTGTGTGTGTATGTGAGATAAAAACACTTAACATAAGATCTACCCTCTTAGCAAACTTTGAAGTATGCAACACAGTGTTGTTAACTTTAGGCACCATGCTATACAGCAGAGCCCTAAGACTTTTTCATCTCACATTCCTGAAACTTTGTACCCTTTGACTGCAACCTCCCTGTTCCCTCTCCCCTCCGGCCCTTAGCAAACACCATTCTGCTCTGCTTCTATGAGTTTGACTATTTCAGATTTCTCATATAATTGGGATCATGTAGTATTTGTTCTTCTGCGTCTGGCTTACTTCACTTAACAAATGTCCTCAGGGTCCACCCATTTTATTGAAAATGGCAGGATTTCCTTCTTTCTTAAGGCTGAATGAGATTCTATTGTATGTAAATACCACACTCACTTTATCCATTTATCTAGCAATGGACGTTTAGGTGGTTTTCATGTCTTGGCTATTGTAAACTTATAATACTATATTGCTTCAATTTTTGCAAGCCTGTCTTGGCTTTTCTGAATTTTTTTATACTCAGAATCTTCTGGCCCAGATCTCTTCATTGACATTGAAGAGATTACAGTTACATACAGCAATGGAGAAAAGAGCTTTGCAGATTTGTTCAAGCAGGAGAAGACAGTATTCATCGGAACACCTGCCCCCGCAGCACAGCCAGGGACCTGGGTCCCATTCGTGGGAATCGCCTCGCCATGCCCCCTTTGGGGCAGCCCGGGTTTTCTTGGGGGTAGTGTCGTAACCTGACCGTGAAGGGAAATGGACAGGTGTAGGAAAGAAGCTACGGAAGCGGGGAGCAAACTCCTCTAGAGTTTTTCCTTGTAGGCAGCTGTGATGCTGAAAGCACACATTTCTTAGAAAATCTGTGTCTCTGAATACTTACAATCTTAAAATGGTTGTGTGTCATGGGTTTTCTGAGACAATCTTAAATATTAAATTATGTTTCTGAATCTGAAGTTCAAATATACACACACATGCATGGCATCTTATGCAGAAATAAGAGAAGTAAAGGAAAGGAAAGAAAAAGATTTTTCTCTTTCCTACAGTTTCAGAGGACATCTGGAGGTATGTTCAGAGCCAGAGGATATGGGGGAAAGGACAGATATATTATAGCCATTCCCTCTTACAGATCACAGTATGCAAAGTGGAACTTCTCAGTGAACCTTGAAGAGTCGAGTCGGGGGCAGGGAAAATCTCTTATTCATACATATATGAGCTCAAATGGCTTGGCAGTATATACATAGTTTCACTTTGAAAGCAGAATAACCTTTCAAGAATTCTGAAATATAAATAAGAAATCAAATAAAAATGATATAGTTCCCATTAAATAAAAGCAAACTGTGCAGCAGTGTAACACAAAGCGTTGCTTCTAAGGGTCTGGTGACAAATCACTGGAGCCTTGCTCTTAAAAATTATCTCAGCTCTGGATCCCCAAACCAGAATTGTACCTTATATTGCACATTTATTTATCAGTTAGGATAATGTGGGGTTGATCTCTCTGAAACAGCTGTCCATTCTGTGCCTGCATATTTTAATGCATCTTCAGAACACAGCCAACCAACCAGCTTAAATCTTCTATTGGCAGGCTAGCATCATAACTTAGTTTAACATTTCCTCCAGTGATTTTTTTTTTCTCTACAGTCGATGTGCATGTCAAATAAAGTCTGTCAAAGCTCTTTCTCATAACATAAATTCCAGATGTTTTTGGCTTTCCCAAAAGGAAGATGTAATAGGTTTGCTTTTACTAATACACTGAGATAATGAAAATAGAAGTATGGCTATAAAGTCCTTTTATATGCTTTTCATGTTGAAGTATGTAAGCCATAATATGTGTTCCTGTTCTACCTAAATGAGGTCTATATGCAGGGGGGGAAAAAGATTTAAGGTGGGAATAAAATGGAGTTGGTATTAAGCCAAGCTAAAACCTAGCTACTTATGATGAAGAAAAATCAAAAGGATAAAATATACTGTAACTTTACACTTCACATTGTCTTCATTCATTCTGTATTCAGGAGTCATTTATTAGGAATCCATTGTACACTCAGCACTATGTGATAAGCAAAAGGCAGAGCAAATATTCTATAGGAGGAGACGGGGCTATTATCACGAAAAAAATTAGTGAAATAGTCAAAGGCAACATATAAACAAATGTAAGATAGGCATCACTAAATATCTGAGTAATAAAACAGACAAACAAAATCAGCTGAAAGGAATAATCTCTTGGCTTGGGGTTAATCTAGGAAAACACTAAGGCTGATAGAGTCTAACACATGGACCTCAAACTAGCACAGCATCACATGGGAACTTGTTAGAAATGAACATTTTCAGACCCACCAGATCTACTGAATCATACTTTGCGGCTGGAGCCCAGCAACGTGTACATCAGCAAGCCCTCCAGGTGACCCTGAAGCACACAGCGGTTGGAGAACCGCTCCACGTGAGGGCGCTCACTCGTCTGCCGCGAGCTACCATTGCATGTCCTGTGTGACTCAGACACAGGATCTTCACCCAAATTATTCCCCAAATAGCCCTCAGTACCAAAGTCCTATCACTTAAAATTTCTGTCCTTGAGCACAGCTATGAGGAAAACCTGATTTCAGACAAGGTCAGCACAGAATAATTTTTTTTTCCTCCCCAGAAAGTCATGAAGCTGAGGGCCATGTCGCTCCCCACTGCTCTGGGATTCTAATCAGTGACTGATGTGAGTATAAAATGACCCAACTGTAGCTGTTAGTCTCTCTGGGAAGGTTTTCAAGACAGCTCGTGATGTGTTTACCAAATTCATATGTGCTCTTTCAAAATGTGTCACATTTAAATCATATGGTCTTTGACCTAAAAGGGAATCTCTGTCCATCTGTCTGTCTGTCTCAAACCTACTTGCATTATACTTGAATTTCTTCTTTCACTCTCAAAGTATTATTTAAAACTCAAATTTACTTTCTCCTTGGGATTCTGAAGTTTTGTGTACTTTAACAGTTTTGTTTTTTTTTAAGGGAGTCAGGCTATTACAAATTTATCTTTTGACCTGGAGGTTTTTTTCAATTTACCTGAACTGTTTGATATGAAATATAAAAAGTTTCTCATTTAATTTGTCTTTGTTCTTTCGATCTCCTGACTTCCATGATCTATCTTCGGTTTAAGTCTCTGGCTGTCAATCCGGTACAATTTCTGATCCTTGGGGACATGTGGCAATGTCTGGAAACATTTTCAGTTATCACAACGGGGGGCTGGTGCCACTGGCATCTAGTAGGTAGAGACCAGGACGCTACTTTAACATCCTATAATATTCAGGGCACACAGACAATTCTGCCCCAAAATTCAGTTGTGGGAGGTAGAGAAACTCTGGTTTACTTGGAGTCTACTCTGTATAGGGGAGAAAAACTGGACAAACAACCAAACAAAGCAAAATAAAAGATGTGGTAGGATTTACCAATGTGAATGCCCCCGAATTTTCAGGGGTTCCTTTCTGAGACCAATACCGACCTTGTTGTGCCTATGCAACCCCTCTTTTAAAATGAAAATCCTTTCCCTTATTAAAAAAAATTGGGAGAAAGGAATTATTGCTGGACACTTGCGGATACAGTTGGCAGTAAAACTCAGTCACAAAGCCACAGAGTCACAGAACTTTTGAATTATAAACTCCTTAGAGCTCCTCTAATCCATCACCACCACCACCATCATTTTATAGACTGAGAACAGAGGCGAGGTGAGATACCCAGGTACACGCACTTTCTCCCGCTGGGGATAGGGTCGTTCAGATCTCGAAATGGCCTCTGCGATCCTCCCCCTCCCTCACCAATTTCTCTCTTCCTGCCATTGCGGTCGTTCCTTGGTATCCTCTGGGGTCTGATTCCAAGACCTCTGCGTATACCGAAACTCGCGGATGCCCAAGCCCTTCAGTCTCCTTCCGTATCTGCGGATGCGGCACCCGTTGATGCCGAGTGCCGTCTGTTTATTGTCATTTCCCGTCTACCTCGTTTCAGCGGTCTCCTTTCCAGTTTCTTTCCTCTCTCCTGCTTTTGTCCAGGTGCCAACATACTCTCAACCATTTTTTTTCTCCTTCTTCACTTCTTACTCTTAAAACCATGCAACTTTGTACATTGCTGATAATCCGGCTGTGTGTAATGAGAAAAGAGTTCTTCCTTTGTGTACACTTGGAATCACTCAGAAATTAGGCTTAATCTAGTTCTGGTTTTGAAAATTCTTTTTTTTTTTTTTTTTTTTTTTTTTTTTTTTTTTTTCCGCTCTCTTGCTCCAAGGAGACTACAATCCTGGACTTGTACATGAGGAAAAAGAAAATCAGAGCCTAGCATTGAAATTACCTCATACGCCACCGTAGGAAAAAAAAATTAGGAGGTAGGTGAGTGCCTCTCAGTGCACTCCCCTCATCCTAATCCTCATAGCAAGAAAAAAGAAGGTTTAGATTAAAAGGAAATTAGCTGTTCGTTTGTTATTTGTCAGTAACAGTGAGGAGGAAGTTTGCACGTGCCAGGCATCTAATGATAACTATCCACTGAATGTTCAACAAAATAATTGAATTATTTAAATCTTTTTTTGTCTTTCTATTTTCTTCTTTATCATTAGTCCCAGGTAACTTCCGTCCAGATTTTGTTCCTTTTTTGGACCAAAAGATGTATAGTTAAGATTATTCAAAGCCAAACACTGATAAAGGTCAATAATTATTTAATTGGAATTATACCAAATGACATGACATACGTTATGTTTGCATTGAGTTCTGTATTTGGATGCACTATGTTTTGTATTTTCTATTGCTATATAGCACACTCTTCACAATGGCAAGGAATCATCTAATCTGCCAGCTTCTGAATATTAATATTGACGATACTGGCTTGTATTTGCTTGGGTCATGAAGATTTAATAATTTAACAATAGGTCATTGGAGTTCTGTTGTGACATCAAATAATTATAGAATTTATGTTTTATCTGTGGCAAAACCATCATAGTATCCTAAATTCTACTTATTGTCCTTTATCTTAATGCTTACTGTTACCCTTTCTCAACATGTTTTCCCATCATGAAAATTAACCCACTCTGTATCTTTCTGGAAGGAAAATAAACTGCTCCCTTGCCAAGCCGTTCATTATGCTGCTTGTCTCCTTCATGAATTGTGATCTAACAGTCACCCAGCAAAAAGCCCAAGCCTCTGAAGTGTTGTGCTAATTTGATTAATACGTAGTTACATCCTGTTATGATGCACTTTGCCTTATGCATTTTAAATGGAAAATGCAGAGTGTATTACATTTGTGTTTAAAACACAGCATACTCAATGAACAGTACTGAAAGCAGTCTATAATAACAAGGTCTGTAACCACTTTAAACATGCAGAAGGTTATTGTTTGTAGGTTAATGATAATTATATGAAAATACATGTTTTTACAACAATTAAGATGTCAATAAAAATACTGGTGAGGCTAATATAGCTGCACTGAAAAATATTTATTCTACCAGTAATTTAAAAGGAATTCTATAAATATCCTAATACAATTGTCTACATTATGTGTGTATGCATCTAGACACATATGTAAGCCATCCATAAATTCTTTGGAAAAAAAAATCATCCAAGTACATCCTAAAATACTTAGGAAATCAAAGGATAATAGACAACTTTCCTAGAAAGAGGTTCATGTTTTCATGCTTATTACTGAAAGGAAAGTAGCAAATTGCAGGGTTGCTAGAAATGACAGAGTTACTTTCGTGTGGATCTTACTAAGATTCAGTGGTTCAGGGTAGGTTGATGAAAGGAAGAGATGAATCCAGATTTGTCCAAAGTTCTTCATTTTGTCTCAATCTGATTTTCATCTCTACAGGCATTGTAAAGTATCCTGACACTGCATTCTTAACATACACCAAAAATGGATGCTAATGATTTTAAGGATGACTTCAAATGTGTCTTTCTGATACGGTAAAAAGTTGATGAATATCTTATATCCTCATTTTTAAAGACACATGCTCAACTCTTTTTCCATCTGGAACATACATTTTTATGGTTACAGAACATTTCCCCTTCCATTTCACTCATTACAGTGACTAACAGTGGTTTACAATAGTTTACAATGGCTTAAAATGGCTTACTCTCTTTAAGTAATTTCATTCAGACTTTTTTCGGCTTTCACGGCAACCTTACTGAATCCTGCCCCCAAATCTATTGAATAAACCCTTTGGCAGTTGGTTAAAATTCATGATTGTGCTCTCCACTGGGTCAGATAATCTCAAGAGCTGAAGAAAAGCAGCAAATGCTTCATGGTATTTGCTGTCTGGTCACTGGTATTTCTCACCTAGAATCATTCAGAAGTCCTGCCTTTTCTTATTTTTTTCTTTTTTTTTTTTTTAACATTTTTATTGATTTATAATCATTTTACAATGTGTCAAATTCCAGTGTTCAGCACAATTTTTCAGTCATTCATGGACATATACACACTCGTCACATTTTTTCTCTATGAGTTATCATAACATTTTGTGTATATTTCCCTGTGCTATACAGTGTAATCTTGTTTATCTATTCTACAATTTTGAAATCCCAGGCTATCCCTTCCCACCCTCCACCCCCCGGTAACAACAAGTCTGTATTCTCTGTCTGTGAGTCTATTTCTGTCCTGTATTTACGCTTTGTTTTTGTTTGTTTGTTTTTGTCTGCCTTTTCTTAAATGTGAAAATAGCTGCTGTTTCTAAAACCTAAAATATAACTAGAAGAAAACTTTCTGTGTACTTTCACCCTATTTGTCTAAATTCACGCACTCACACACACACACACACAAAACTATGAAATAATAAGCTCTTCATATATTTTTGAAGTTGAAGCAGAATCTTTTCTCCATATTGAAGAATGTGCCAGGTTGAAATGAACTAGCAGCACAGAAGAGTGAAGTTTACAGGGAGTCCCTAAGTTTCTGTGTCCACTTCTCTTAGTAGTCAGTTCTGTGGCTTTGGGGTAATAAGATATAGTTTTCCCAGACTTCTGACTCATCATTTTAATGGCTACTCATTAAAATATATTTTATAATGATATTTAAATATTTTTGACTACTGTCCACAACAAGAGATACATTTTACCTGGTGACCAAGAACACACACACACACATAACATATACAACTAAAGCAAGATTTTCATAAAACAGTACTTACTCTTATAATCTGCAGTGAATATTGATATTTTCTATGCTATTTATTTTCATTATGATCAGCACGTGTTTTGACCTGCTCCATTTCTGACCTGGGTGGGTTCACCCCTCCTTAGGCAACCCAGTGGTCCCTGGCTCCCAGGAAGTCACCACGTTGATGCTGAACTTAACTGCAAATACCCAACTGGCATAGCACACCACAGCCCAAGACTCTTGGGCTCAAGCTGTTTTAATTCTGGTTACAACGTATTAGGTTTTTCTCTTAGTGTTTGAAAAACACTGGGCTAATGAGATTTAAAACACAGTCTATAACCACCCTCCTCCCAATGGACTATGTGATTGTGCTGTTTCTGATGGATTCTGATAATATATTTGCTTACTTTTGCCATGAAGGTCATCACATTGTATCAACTCTCTTTGGGCATAGGATGGCTTTCCTATTTTTCTACTTAGAAATTCTCTGTTTTAGCATTATAACTTCCTGGTCCAGGCTGATAATTATTAGTCTCTATTCACATTGTATCATTTCCCCATATAGCATTGGCAGATTATGTTGTGGGGTTTTTTTAATACCCTTTTGAAAATGTAAAAAGAAAAGCTGTTATAGATATTGAAAGTTGTTTGTATCATGGAAAAATTATTTCACTTAATAATTGACAGATAAATAAATGACCTACCTGTGGTACCCTAAGAATTTAGTATTTGACAACCACAGATCAATTTGAGTCTAATTTCATCATCACATTCTTCCCCAAGAAAAACCAAATATATAGCATAATTGTTTCAGATATTGACAGCTCATCTATTCTGAGCGGTAAGATTTGACACAAGGCTTGACCCACCTAACCCTAAGAAGGACTATAGCTAATACACTCAGTAATATAAAAGGAGAAAAGAAAAAAAGGGGAAATAACTCTGAGGACTGATTTGAAAGTGTCAATATGATAGGAGCAAAACAAGATGCAGATGGGAGCACATAGCTCAACTAATTCATGATACATGTCCTTGACATTGTTAGGACATACTGGGTCTAATAGACTGAATATCTTCATTGTCTCCTATTTGCCATCTCCTCTATAAAATTTGAAATCTCTTCAGCACAGAGCATCACATAGTGCGGTGCCGTGTACAGAATAGGTGCTCAATAAATGTTTGTTATTTCGATGTGATTTATCTCCTGTGTATGTTCTCAAACACTAAATGCTGCCACTTTAGCACATGTAAAACCATCTCCAAAATTTTCTCTTGAAGTAGTGAAAATCAGCCTAAGACCGTGTATGAAAGCTTATAAATTTTCTGGATAATCTGGTGTAAAGAGGAAAAAATGGGTTCAAACCTAATTATCTATAACTGAGTGTTTCTGCCATCTCTTGTCCCTGCCCATGCCACCCAAGCCATAGCTGCTTCCTGAACTGTAGCTTAAGTCTGTGAGTTTCCTGCTTCATTGTATATTAGCATTATAATTCAGTTAGGGTGAGAATAAATGACCTAGACTTTTGCCACCTGAAAAGGCTGTTTAGTTCTTTTAGATTGGTGCTATCCAATAGACATATAACACAGGCTACACGTGTATTTTTAATTTCCTAGTAGTCCCATTTTAAAAAACTAAAAAGTCACTGTTGAAATTAATTTAACAATATTTTATTTTGTCCAGGATATTCAAAATATTATGGTTTCAACATATATGATCATATGCAATCAACATAAAATTATTAATTGGGTGTTTTACATTCAAAATGCAGTGTGCACAGCTTAGATTAACCACATTCAGAACACCCAGTAGACACATGTGGCTAATGGCTGTCGTTTTGGACAGTGCAGTGCTAGACCACTCCACCTGATGACTTTGGGGGTGAACCAGGGCTGATCTCCTTGGATAGAGGTAACATTCAAAATTTTCAAAATTTAAAAGCAAACTTTGGGTTAGTTATTGAAAGACGGAGAGCCCTTGTCAACATTAGGATATTACATCTTCTCTCCCACACACTCACATCCTTTCCAAATTTCCTATTGATTATTTCCCCCGGCATGAAAGAGGCAGGAAACAGGAATATCCTTTCATGGATGTGGTTGCCATCTTGACTGGTGTGGTTAGCACTAAATCCATTAGCATTAATACTCCTTAAAAGAAGCTTTGGATAAGTAGCTTTAAAACTCTGGATAATCAACAAAGAAATAGATTTTCTTGGGGGAGGGTGAAATTGTTTGAAGACAGGAAGGAGGCGGAGGTGCTGAGTCACAGTACACAAAATTGATCCTGAAAAAGATATAGGGACCCAGGGATAATTGAAGTAATTGCCAGGGTCTGTGAGCCCTGCCTTCCTATTGGCCCCATTTTCTTTCTATGACCCTCCCAGCCTCTCTTAAACTCATTCAGCCTGTGAGCGGCCACGGCACATTGATGGGCTGTGTCTGAGCCAGGTCAGTGAATGTGTCCCAGGTAATTCTAAATTAGATTCCTTTTTTTTTTTTTTAACTAGAGTTTTAGCTTTTCAAAATGGTCCCCTAGGTTGAGGTCAGCATGGATCTCACAGAGCAGAACATCTCAAACTTCAGTGTGCATAAGCATCATCTGGGAAACCTTGCTAAAATGTAAATTCTGATTCTGGAATTTGGAAGTGGGGCCAGAGAGTCAATCATGCCTATGATATTGGCTCTGGGACCACATGTTGTATAGCAAAGTCCTGTATCAGTGGTTCTTATCCCTCTCTGTACCTGAAAATTACCTACAAAACTTTTAAAAAGACAACTAGTGCTCCTTCCCAGATCAATTAAATCAGAATGGGGGAGGGGATGAAGTGAGTGGAGCAAGTAATAAAACTTGGTAAAATCTCCCTAGGTGATTAAAATGTGTTAACTATGTTTGAGACCCACTGATCTATATCCTAATGCTAGTGAATGAAGTTTTCCTCATGTATCTGCCCCATTCCATCAGCTGCCAAGCGAGCTACTAACAACCCACTTAATCCCTCACCCCACTCTCTGGTACTTGGTCGGCTCAACATTCAGTTTCTTATTCTCTGTTACATCATTCCTCCTCCTCTCCTCTACTGGTTTTCAATTCAATTCAACCACATAAGTATTGATGAGTTGCCTGATACATACCTTGGAGGAGTTAGGAGAACCAAACTCCCTACATCCTAGGAAATTTGGATCTTATTGGGGGGAAATTTGGATCTTACTGGGAGAATTTTGGAAATTATTGTAAAGTACTTCAACTTATCATACTCAAATCCTACCCAGAATAGTGTTGTTGATTTCCAGGAAGTAGAGTTCTAGACTAAGTTTGTTAGGAAAAGCTTTTTAAATCTGATGGAACTCAAGGTCAAAAAGTACCTTTGAACCTCAATAGTGAGGGCTCAACTCAACTAACATGGGAGACTTCAACAATTGAAGAGGGGCTTTTAAGATCAAGTCTGGGAGATTGAAGATCCTAGGAAGTTCAGAACTTAGTTGCTAGAGGGGAAAAGGAAAAGAGATTGCTAAGAGATATGGGGAGGGGTTTTAGAAAATGTAGCCATGTCTCCAGATACTCCTGATGGCTTCTGATGAGGAGAGTGATGGTCAAAGACAAGTGCATGCACACACATTGAAGAGGACTGGACTGAGGGACATCCGAAGTGAGTTTGGGAGGCTTGAATGGACTGGAAAGAATAGACAGATTTTGGATAGGGCAAGAAAACATATGGGTTATTTCTGGTTATGAAATCTGAACTCCAGTCAGAAATTGGAATTGTGTATGCAGGGCTCAGGAGGGAAAGTGACATTGTTGGAACCAAAGGAGACTAATGTAAGACCAGAGTAGCCAAACTGAGGAGCTCTTTGAAAACTGGACTTTGTCATAGTTGGAGCTAATCACAAGTGTTATTTCAACTTCTAAACATGAAAATATCTTAGTTATATTAATTGTGTGGCAGTTTAAGGGCATAGTAGTGGCTGAATTACCTGTAGAAGATGTCCAGTTATAAAAATAAATTTGAAATATTGAAACCCAAGTAAGGTAGAAATGACAGCAGGATGCTGGGCTGATGGCAGGTTGAAAAAATGGGATGGAGGGATAAATGTTGATAGGAGTTATTGGGAACATCCCCATGACTTAACAATCTAGTAACACCAGTCCCACAAAGGTACACACTGAGAAGGAAGATTGACTTGGGGTGGAAACAAAGTGGGTTCTGGTTTGAATATGCCAGATTTGAAGTGACTTCCAAGAGAAAATACCCTGAAGATTTGTGAATATGTGAGATTGTGTGGAAGATCTCTGGGTGAAGATAAAATGTGCTCTGACCCAAATAACTTGTGAGCAACAAGAAAAACATAGGGACAATGGGGACAATTCCAAAACATGGGGTAGAATCCTTGAATGCAGTGTCCTTTTCCTCTACTAAGATGTGAATGAATTCAGTCCACCGATTCCTCTACCTTTCCAAAAACTAAAAATGGAAGGATTCCATGATCATTTCTGCTTGGCATCTTCCAGATAGAACACTGGTACTTCTAGCCAACGTAGGCTAGCAGTGATCACCCTAAGGAAACTTTGCAGCCGTGCAAGGGGTTTCTGGTGGCCTCAATTTTTTAATTAAGTGAACTCAGCCTTGTAATTCCCATTTTTCAGCTTGTGGTTCTGCACTCCATTATCTTAAGCCAAATGCCCACGATCCAGAGAACATTTCGCTTGCTGGATAAATGTAGCCACCAGGCTTGTTCAACGCCCGAATGGGTCTAGTTATTTATATAGTCATTCTTTCTTTTATTTGACAGATTTAAATATTTTGGGCTAACATTCATGATTTTCCTTTTCTCTTTTCTTTTCTTAGAGGTAGGAAGATTAATACCCATGAAACCTCTAAAGAGAAGTGGGATTTGGTAGATGTCAGTATATAATCAAACCATTTTTCCCTCCTTTATCTCTAGCTGAGTTATCTCCTTTTATTTTTCTTACTGACCACTGTAGGACTTATCCATTAATATTCTAAGAATAATTTGGCTCAAAACCAGGAATTGTTTGTGGAAGAAGGAAAATAAAATAATTCTTTCCAAATTAATCCAGCTACATAGTAGTAGAAGTATATAGTGTTTAATAGGGTCAGATAGTAAAAATTTCAAATAATCCTAATTTTTAGTCATTATTGATCTTCATTGTATTTGAAACCATGTCTATCAACACACTATATTAGTAAGAAATCAATTCATCCAGAGTATTTCTATTTTTATGCTCTAAAAATATTTACATGGGAAAATTGTTCTTCAATCAAGATAAACATGATTTAGAAAAGAAGGTTTGTAGATATTGAAAAATACAGAAAATTAATAGAAGTAAAACATCTTTAAGTATATGACAGCAAGCTGATATTGAATTCTTGCCAATGACATAAAATTGCAGAAATTACACAAAGCACTGGGGGAGAAGGACACTGTTAATCAAATATGTCAATGTATCTTTGTGGCTGATAGCTAACAAGTAAGTACTGACCTAAATTTTACTGGAGAGCGTTTTAAAAGCATTAAGCATGTGCTGTTTACTTAGTTGATGCAATAAATATAAACATGCTTTGAGTTCACAGTAAATCCAAAGTACAGACCTTAAATAATTCTAACATTTTAAATCAAATTGATTAATCACTAAAATACATTAGAAGAAACCGTTTCAGCAAATTTTTTGTGAAAAAGGTCTTTTAGTCAAATTCAGTTCCTGCATTTCTATCCGCTGCATGTGTAATTCATGAAGCTTTAAACAGTATGAGATTATAGATAGCTAAACTGACATTTGTACTTTCACTTAGCAGCCTGAATAATCGGCACACTCTAAGCTTTTTAAATGTTAAAGCAATCATTGCTTTGAATTCATCTTGTGATGTCATTGCCACTAACAACTGATACAATAAATCTGAAGTATATGAAAGCTTGGAAAGAATATTAGAAATATGTCTCATTTTAAATACATAACAATTAAATGATATACAGCAAGATGTACGTTCTGATCCATCTATTAATGAAATGCTCTTTAGAAGTGTGATGTATCACCGCTACTTTTGTATGTCTGACCTTGCAGAGATTTTCATTTAAATATCTTTGTGCTTTTAGTTCAGTCAGAAAGAGTAATATTACTATACGCATGAGAAGAATGTGTATCGAGTGTATTTGTGTTAATGGATGTGTACACAAGTGATAGCTATGTTTGCAACCCGTGGAAGGAACGCCAAAAGCATACCCCGTATTTGTATTATATCAGGCCGTAAATTGTAGATCTCATATTCACAGGTTGAAAGAGATAATAGTCATTAACTAGTCCACACTAAATAACCTGAACTAGTTAATATGGACTTTTTGTTCTTGAAAGTGGTGTGTGTGCTCACGCGCACGCTTAATTTAGAAGCTGAGCATATTCATGGATAGGACTCTTTGCACCAGTTAAATGGGGCCACCCATGTAGTCACTCAGGATTCTTCCAGTGAATCCATTTATCTCTGCTACGAAGATGGGCAATAACCAGCCATTTGGAAGAGTAATATAATAGTCCCCTTTCCATTATCATCAGAGGTGTTTGGCAGACACAGCATGGTTTACTTACTTCCTCCCCACCCACTTGGGTCCAAGTAGGGCACGTTCGCACAGTATCTACTCCACTGGTCCAAGTTCCCATTAATCAATAAGTAGACCGGCAGAAGTCTTATCTGTGTTTTTGTAGTATTGAGGGGGTCAGGAATAACATTTTTTTTAAAGTTTAAAGATGTTCTTGCATGATGAGAAGATTAATCTCTGCCAAGTTCTATCATCCCACACTCCA
The DNA here is from genome assembly GCF_009834535.1 of Camelus ferus. NCBI lineage: Eukaryota > Metazoa > Chordata > Mammalia > Artiodactyla > Camelidae > Camelus > Camelus ferus. Next base: position 32,506,218 of record NC_045698.1, on the reverse strand, counting down.
GACATCTACAGCCAATTTGTGAGAGCATATAAACAATTGAGCCAAAATAGCCATACAGGATTATAACATTTCCTAAAAGTAAAACTTGAACAGCTTTGCAGAGTTAAATCTGAATACACACAATCCTTTATTATCTGAATTCTTATTCCAGAGCTGATATTTCAGATCTTATACCAACTCTAAATTGAAAAGATTTTTTTTCTAATCTAGAAATTCTCCCACCCCAATCATTCTCCCCATTCTCCCACCTCAATCATGGTGTGCTTTGACATTCCAAATTTTTGACATAAAATTTGAAAGAAGGTGAATGTGGAGCCTTTTCTAGTTGAAGTAAATTGATCTACAGTATTATATTAGTCTCACATGTACAACATCATGATCCAATATTTTATAGGTTATATTCCATTTAAAGTTATTATAAAATGTTGACTATATTCCCTGATCCTTGTAGCTCGTTTACTTTATACGTAGTGGTTTGTGCCTCTTAATCTTCTACCCCTATCTTGTCCCTCCCCCCTTTTCTCCTCACTGGTAACTACTATTTTTTTTCTCTGTATCTGTAAGTCTGTTTCTGCTTTGTTATATCCATTTTTTTTTATCTTTCAGGTTCCATATATAAATGATAATGCACAGCATTTGTCCTTCTCTGCCTGACTTAAAACTTCACTAAGCAAAATACCCTTCAGGTCCATCCATGTTGTTGCAAATAGCAGAGTTTCATTTTTTTTATGACTGAGTGATATTCCATTGTGTAGTTTGATAGCTAGATGATAGATGGATAGATAGAGATGTAGTCTTCTTTATGCATTAATCTGCTGATGGACACAGGTTGCGTCCATGTCTTGGCAATTGTAAATAACGCTGCTACAAACATTGAGATGCATGTATCTTTTCAAATTAATCTTTTCATTTTCTTCAGGTATATACCCAGGAATGGAGTTGCTGGTAGTTCTATTTTTAGTGTTTTGAAGAACCACCATACTGTTTGCCATGGTGGCTGCACCACTTAACATTCCCTCCAACACTATGCTAGGGTCCCCTTTTCTCTTTTCTCCACATCCTCACCAACATTTGCTATTTGTGGTCTTTTTGATGATACCCATTCTGACAGGTATGAGGTGTTAGCCCATTGTGGTTTTGATTTGCACTTCTCTGCTGATTAGTGATGTTGAGCATCTTTTCATGTGTTGACCATCTCTATATCTCCGTTGAAAAAATGTCTATTCAGGTCTTTTGCCGATTTTTAAAATCAAGTTGTTTTGTTTTGTTTTGTTTTTTATACTGAGCAGTATGAGCTGTTTGTATAGTATGGATATTAACCCCTTACAATATGAATAGTTAAGATGTCTATAAACATACAAGGAGACCTACTGGTTATCAGATCCCATTTAAATAAATCAGGAAGCCCACATAAAAACCTGGGAAAGATTATACTCTCTTACATAACACTGGGTGTTTTAGGAAATTAAAATTAAGTTAAGAATATACTCAGTTCACTGAAGGGGAAAATAAAGCAGCTCATACTTAACCCACTAGTGAGAACTTATGCATACATCTCTTTTCTATGGAAATATTTTAAGGTATACATTGTTCACTGCTTTATACAGAAAGAAAAAAATCATCTTTTCTTTCATATATGAGTTAACATTTATTAAACACTACCCATATGCTAGGCTCTGTGCTATCAATTCTATATTTATTATCTCATTTATTCTCCATAATAATTCAATAGAGATAAATAAATTATATCAAACTCAGATAAAAATGCTCTGGCACGGAGAACTAGATAATTGTCCAGAGTCACACAGCTAAATCAGGTGAAAGGATTAATAGTTATGTCTGGAATCAAAGGCCATTCTTTTAATGGTGATTCTAACCTCTAGAGGATTGGTAACGAGAGACTTCTTTATCTCATTACATTTTGAAGGGTATCTCTTACCACCTCTGTGTCAGTGACAAGTTCTTTAACCTCTCTGAGCCTCAGTTTCTTCATCTATGAGAAGTGGTGATATGTAAAGTTTATTATGGTTCCTCAAACATAGAAGATTTTTAGATGCCTGATAAATGTATTTTCTGTTCTCCTGCTTTAATAAATCTCAAATCAATTCTCAGAGATCTAAATTTTTACTATGTCATTCCTTTTCACTAAACCTCAATTCTCTCTTGCTGTGTTGATACTACAAAGTGGCAGAATAATTTATAATTTCAGACACGTACAAGTTTTAGTCAGATCAGTCAGCATGGTGATATATCAGGAGGGCAAGAGAATACTGACTAAGAAAACGTGGAACAAAAGAAGTAGACTGTCCTGACTGATGAGATGAAATGTTGCATTTAGAATGCTTCTATGAAACATCTTCAGCACAAGCATAGAAAAGTGTCTCCAGCAAGCATTTTTAATCTCATGCAAGTGTAAGTATGCATACATGGGAAGGAACATTTATTTGTTAATGCCTTGATTCATTTTGCAAAGGACCTAAGAAAAATTATAAGGCAGACTATATATAATAAAATTACGATAAAATAGATATATGAAAAAAGCATTAAAGCTTACGCAAGCTGAGGCAGAAATTCAAGACCATGTAAACTTAGAAGACAAAAAAAAAAAAAAATCAGAATATAAGACCATGTCAACACAATAATAGAATTTTAAAGTTGGCCCTGATTGCCACAGGAACTAAAGAATCAGATATATAATGTATGTTGTCTTTAAAGAAGAGGAAGAATGAAAAGAAGAAGAAGGAAGAGAAAGCATGAAGGAGTCTTCCCAACTTGTTGGGAAAATGAAAATTTGTCCCAGCACTAAATTCTAAAAATAATAATTAACGTGAAACTGTAGCAGGAGTATTGAGTGATACAGTGAATGACATCTCTGGTAAGATTTCTGTAGCTTCTTGGGTGAATGGCTGAGCTTATGTGAGTTTTGTACTTTTGCACGTTAGTATACTTACTTATACATGAACATGAGTTCATAAATTTATGAGTGTCATGTGTGAGCTTACATGTAATATGGAAACTGTAGGGAACTTTAACATCATGGCCTTTGTACTGTACCCTCTCAAGCCAGATCTTTGTGTTTGGTTCGTATTTTGTCCCTATTAACAACTGAAATGCTTTACATTGAAAGCCCCATTGAAAAAAAAGATGATTTGACAATCTAAGCTGCACTGAAGCATCCCAATACTTACCACATCTAATGACCAGCTCCTATCTCTTTAATTTGTTTATATTAAGATTACTCGCAAGATTTTTCACAGTAAGAAATCAGAATTAGGAAAGCTCTTCTAAACAAGAAGGAAAGCTAAAAGTTGATTAAAAGCAGCAACACTTTCAACTAGAATCAAAATTACTCATTAATGATCCTCTTTCTCCAGACAAGTTCCGCGTAGCTCTTACTAAGCTTCTCTAGTAGTAAAATAGAGGTCAAATGCAAATTCCAGTTAGTTTAAGCACTTACAGGCATCATTATATATTTGAATTGATTGTATATAATTCACTGACTCAAACCTGAACTTTGATTCTATGTTATTTATTTGTTCAATCAACAAATATGTATTGAGCGCATACTATGTGCCAGGATGGATATATAACCATAAATAAAACATAATGCCTTTTATCAAGTCTCTTGGGAAGGCAGACGAGTAAATAGAAGGTTGCAAGAGAGCGCAGCTTGTGTTTCTATGGATAAGGGAGACGTGGAGGTTTCCTGACCCAGACTCAGGTGTCAGGGAAGACTTCCTGCCATTTAATTGGAACCCGTATGAATAAATATGAGCTATCCAGATGAAAATGCAGGAAACAATGTCCTTCACAGAGGAAACCATATAGACAAATGTACAAATAACACTGGGAACACTTCAAATGGATTAAAGCCTCAGAGAATGGCAGGAGAACGTGGTGAGACAAGGAAGGAGTGCCAAGCAAAGGCAGATCAGGGAGGGATTTACATGCTGGAACAAGGAATTTTGATGTTTTTCTTTTTCCCCAAGTAACATTATTGAAGCGGTTGAAGAATTTTTTCCTAGGGTCAAATCACTATGATTTGTTTACGAAGCACTAATTATAAGAGATTGAGGCAGACACTAGTAGTTTCGTATCTAAAATCCTTGCTCCCCGTTCTGTTTTAATGTAAACGAACCACACTAAAACACTTAGCTCCTAAGACGCTCTTGAAGCTAGAAATGGCCATCTGATGCAATTTGGTGTGTGTGGCTAGACCACACTGACTCCGTTTTGTCAGCTCCTTCTTAGGCCCACAGTCCCACCCCTCCCCTTCCTATGTGACTGAGCTTTAGCCTACTCATGAGGAGCTCGCCCAAGCCAGGTCAGGTGCCTGTCAGCTTTAACCCTTGCCTTCAGCTGAGCTGAAAACTGGAAGAATGCCCTTTGCTGACACAGATGGTTAATAATGATCAGCAAGGAATAATGGTCATGAGACCCCTGGGGGTGGGGGTGGGGTGGGGGCGGGGAAGGGAAGGAAGGGGAAGAGGGGCAGGGGGAAGAGGTGCAGGCAGCCGGAGCCCTGGTTGCCATCAGTTCGGATGTGCTTCTTCCTTAGTAGTCATAATCTGTCTTTGGCCCCTTTACGTCCCCCTGTACACTTTTAAGTGCAGCCCAGTGCCACTGCAGATGCTTCTGGATGATCATCCCCTCACCGTCATACTACCTGTATGTAAATTACCCTCTGCAAACTTCATATTCGTACTTTATGGCTCCTTCTCAGTTCAGAGAATATTATTCAGTATCTCCACCTTCCAACATTTTAACTAATTAGATGTAGGCAGATTCCCCTTGGAGAGGGCTCACTATGCTAATACAAAAAAGCAATATAAAAAAGTAAAGCTTCAAAAGGAGGGGGTTTTTCTTTTCCTCTTTCTCCCTTCCTTCTTCTTTTCTGAGATGTAGGTGATTCTGAGGATATTGGAACCATCTTGCGTTTATGAGGATAAAAAGCACAATTAAAGACTCCAGAAAGATAAAACATGGAGACATAACTTTTTGTAGAGTATGAATATTTTAGGAATAAATGGAGGAAGACCAGCCTGTTATGCAAATGGAGAAGGAGCTATCATCGAGGTAAGAAGACAGTAAAGGCATGGTGCCATTAAGGTCCAGGGAAGAGAACATTCAAGAAAGAGGGAGTGATGAACAGCATGAGAAACAACAGATGTCAAGAGAGGTCATGAATAGGGATCCTCAAAATAAATGGCTAAATAATTATAATTATTAAAAATGATAGCTAAATGTATTGATTTATTCTCAGTGTCAGACTCAGTACTAAACGTTTTTCATGTATTATATCATTTAGTTTCCCACAATAGCAATAAGAGATAAACCATGTTATGATCTCCATTTATATCACACTCAGAGAGGCAGAGGAATTTGTTTAGGGTGACACAGCCAGTATCGGGGCCAGAATTTGCTTATGGCATGGCTTCATGCCTTTAAATTCTGTACACATAATAGTTTCACTATAAAGTATAGGGTGTGTTGGAAAAGAGGAGTGGGATTAGTAATATCTGGAAAGACATATCGTGGACATATTGGGAAGGAAGCTGAATGCCACACTACGGAATTTGGATTTCACTCTGTTAGCCATGGAATGCCATCTAGAGCTTTCCAAGCATGAGTGAGGCAGGATCTAAGCTGCGTTTTAGAAAGACAGCTGGAGGGTTGTGAGACATAGATTGAAATGTCAAGAGTCTATGTGGTGCAGAACCATTTGGGAGACACATAAATAAATAATCCTCTATGTATTATTCTGTAGCCTGCTTTTATTTTAATAAACAATACAGCCTGTATAGAATTCCACATCAACACATCTACATCTGCCTCAGTCATCATTTTGGGGGGATAAAATTATCTTATTATAAACAATTAAAAATGTGAAAAAATATACAAAATAAAATCCTTATCCTAAAAAAAATTTTTTTAAATAAATAAATAAACAGGGATCCTCAGGTATACAAAAAAAAAAAAAAAAAGGAAGAAGAAGCTTCTCTGTGTTTTCATCAGTGATCTAAACTTCTCCATGAGCCCTCATCCTACTGAGAAATGGGGAAGCCTACACTTTCCAATTAAAGATGTCACCAACTCCTCTGATTTTGCTTATCTCTGAGTTCACCTGCAGTTTCAGGAGGGTTTTCAGTTCTTGGTAACCAATTCCCACATTAAATTCCGTGTTTTAAATTCTCAAATTGGTTTCTAATTTCTGGCTGGACCCTGACTCATCCAGGACTAAGCCTTTTGGTCGTGAGCTCCTCTAATGGACATGGACGACTGAAATAGCCCCTGAGGTATTGCCAAGGAGTGATGGTGGAGCAAAGGGACAAAGGAAGTGATTAATGGCAAGACACTGATTACAGCAATAGATCTTGCAACAGAGCTTGCATTTCCGGTCCAGTTCAGTAACACTATGCCAACACCATGTAAAACAAGAAAAGAGACATTGGCACCATGAAACCACACAAAATAAATTCTACTCTATGTCTCAATGACTTAGAAATTAGGTCTAAGTGTTTTTTAAAACACCTTGCAGATGTTGTAATTGCTTAAGACAGTAATTACAGGACTTACAGAATTATTTCTACATTGACCAAGCTCTGAAACTTATGACAAAAAAAAAAAAAAAAAGGTTTTTCTCAGAACTCAGCTCTCTAACATTCATGGATTCAAGAGTGGTTATACTTTCAGTGGAACTGTAAGATTTGATGATTCATTTTTATCTAGGAACCCCTACAGCAGAAATCAGATGTGGTAGTTTTGTTTCCTCAAAACGTTTGGGCTGTCTGGGATAGTGGTGGATGGCAAAGTTTAAATGACTGCTCTAAACCTCATTACCATTTCTCTTGGCTCCTCTGTAGCCATTTATTAGCTCTGGGGTATGCGTGTGTGTGCGCGCTTGCATGTGTGAGAAAGAGAAAGAGATATTCCAGTTTCTTGGGCCAGGATGTTGAGTAATAAGTGAGATAAAGTGGTGTGTGTGATAAGACGAGACCAGCACAATTTGGGGGGTTCCACAATATGCAGTCCGTTCAAACTGATAACACATATGGATGTGTGCATGCAAGAATTATAACATACATTTGGAGGGAGAAAGAAAAACTCAAAAGGAGCCAAGAAGAATTCTTCACAAGATTTTTTTCCAATAATAACAATAGAAGAATAACAATGCCACTGGGTATTTCATACTCAGCTTTTAAACTTTTTTAATCTAATGAATAATTGAAAAGTAGGCCACTATTCTACTTTAGCTGTCTCAAGGAATTGATATTTGCTTAGATATTTTCTGCATTTTTCCTGATGTGATTACAGGATACAAAAGTCTGTCCTTACACAAAAATAATCATCCAGGGAAAAGGTAAACAATCATATAGAGAATTCTAAGTCTCTTAGTTGCTTTTAATGGTAACATTTATAGTTTTAGGTTCAGTTGACCAAAATAATGTATCAAATGTATTTAAAAAAAAAAAAGCTTTCAAGACAGTGGACACATTAAACAGTTCTGTGTTTCTTAAACCAGAGACATTTTGAGAGTTGAGGAGTCACTTGTGGGTTTTGTATTTATTTTCTGCCATAATTCATTTATATCTCTTTTTCCTGTGATATTTATTTTTCCCACAAAAGCACTTAGGGAAGTACACCATGGTGAAATCTGTTCTTTCATTGGTAAGCCTCTTTTCTCCCTAATTTAACAGATAATTCAGATTAGTGTATGGCTCAAAACGCCAAATACATTGTTCTTACTGGCTAGTGAGGCTTGGAGCATGGCTAAGACATATCTAAATACAAATGATAGTGTACCAAAAGCAACCATCTCAAGAATTGGTTCATTGTTCTTTCTTGCTGTAGCCATTAACTAAAATCAAATACAAATGTGACACTAATTTTCTCATGTATTAGTTTTCTATTGCTGTATAAGAAGTTATAACAAATTTTGCAGCTTAAGACAACACTCTGTAGTTCAGTTCTGTAGGTGGGAAGTGCCGACACGGTGGGACTGGGTTCTCTGCTCGGGTTATCACGGGACGGAAAGCAAGGTGTCAGCCAGGCTGTTCTCATCTGGAGTCTTTGAGAAAAAATCTACTTCCACTCTCGTTGTTACTGGCAGAAGTGAGTTCCTTGCAGTCATTGGTCTGAAGTCCTTGTGTCCTTGGTGGCAGAAGCTGGGGACTGCTCGAAGCTCCTACGGGCCCCCACACTCCTTCCCACGTGACACTCTCCATCTTTAAGCCAGCAGTGCTTTGGTCTCATGCTTCAAGTCTCTGACTTCTGGCTTTGAACTCTTAAATCCATCTTTAAAGAGCCCATGTGGTTAGGTCAGGCTACTTAATAATCTTCTTATCCTAAAACCAACTGATTTGGGACCTAAATTACACCTGCAGAATCTCCTCACAGCAAACCTAGGTTAGTGTGTGAATAACTGAGAAAGTGCATAGCCCCCAGGGGTCGGGAATCTTAAAATTCTGCCCACCACATATTGATTCCTCTTTCACCTCATTTCTCTACAAAATATATCCTGTCTTACCAAACATCACATATAATAGAGCTTGTAATTAAGTCACACCTAGGACAGAAACAGTGATCTTAAAAACCAACATTAGACCCAAACCAAATTTCCCTCTACCTCGTTCATTTATTCATTTATGCTTGTTGATCATCTGTTGTAATCATATCTAATTAGAAAAGAATACTGACACTATTTGCTCCAAAATATTTTTTCTAGATTCTTCTTTTTCTACAGGGTCAAAATTTTAGCTAAGCTACTCCATGTTTTCGCTGCCTTGGCATCCATTTTGTTTGGCCTGCAGGGACCTTAAAAGGACATTGGGGCAGCCTGTGAGAGGTCCACGTGGCAGGGGACTGAGGTCTCCTCAACGCCTAGCACCTTCCTGAAATCCACATTCTTCCATTCCACCACCGGCCTTTGCGTGTTTCCCCAGATAGGAGGCTCCAAGATTGAGCAAGGCTGACGTACAGTATCTTTCAGGGTTATTCCTGGAGGTCACACACAGTCACTTCCACCATATTCTGTGTCAAAAGTAAGTCACTGAACAAAATAAACAGCCCACCTTTAAGGGGAGTGAAATTAATCTCCACATTTTTAAGAGGCACAACAATTGATTTGTGGATGTATTTTATCTACCATAGGAGATTATATAAGAATTCCAAAAGTGTTGTCCCTAATGAGGACAATTCTGAAACTCAGAGTCTACGAATTTCATTTATTTCTATGAGCAAACACAGATCTACCTCTGAGGGCCAGAATAGAAAATAAAATATTCCATTTAGAATAGAACCACTCATTCTTAAACATACACATATATTTTTAAGAAAGGAAAGTCTTTCTTTTAAGATAACAGTAAACTCAATTCTTGGTGGCCTTGGAATTACATTATTTTTCAATAATTTATATTCATTGATCAGCTGAACGGTTTGACACCTTATTTATGGGCTACTGTGATGGATCACATCTGTTCCCAAAGTAAAGTAAACAAATTCTCGGTTTAGATAATTAGAGTGAGGGCCCAGATTTGATTATATTTTCTCTTATACTACAGAAATATTTCAGTTTGGAGGATATATTTGTTTTCTTTTGTTACTGAAAAATTAAACATAATTCTAGAGTAGATCACAATACATATTTTTAAAAAAAATCTAGAACATATTTGATAATATTAGCTGACCCTTAAATACATGTATTGCTGTTTGTATGTGTATATATATATCTCTTTAAATCGTTTTACATTTTTTTCTGAAACAGGAGCAAAGTCTCTTTCTGAACCTATGAGGGAGGGAGGGGGTTTGGGCATGCATGCATGCCTGTGTATATGTGAAAAGAGAGAGTTAGTTCTCAGCATCCATGCTTTGGGTGTCATGTGAAATTTATCTAACCTGATGACCTCTTGTAGTTGAACTTCCAACAAAGCGTATATGTATATCTGGAAAGCACTGACAGATGCAAGTAGAATTCATGGTGTCCAGAACTATATCCTATGCACGAAGTGCAACCCTTTGCAAACATTTTATTGAGTCTGACCTAGCTTGTATAAGAATCGTAACTTACTAGCCTCTCAGTTATAAAGGAATGAATTCACCTTCATGTGTTCTTTAGTAAGTAAGCATTCCCAGAGTTTCATAGTACTCTCGGTCATACCTACCTATCAGAGCTCTCCAGCCCCTCTGAAATTAAGTATTCATAATTTAAGGCCAATTATTTTCCTACCAAATGTGACATTGAAACATCATAATGTTTGGGATTGAAAATGACAGTGGTTTCAGTGTAGAAGATTTCTGTGTTTCCTTTTTCCTTTTTTCCTCCTCCTTTTAATCCATATCCAATAAGGGATGGTGGTGGGGCACGTGATTGAGGTTTACATGCTGGAACTGGACATAGTTTTTGCCTTGAAAAAGCTTTTGTCAAATCATCTGTTATCTCTATATACATTCTTGTGCCTGGTGCCTGCAAGGATTCATTGATAGCAAGTGCCAAATAATCTTTTGAAATGTTAATAATTAAGAAATTATGTACTTATACACATACATATGCTTACACATATTATATACAAGGAGATAAGGCAGAAAAGATCTCATAGTCTTTAATACTATTTTTGTATCCAAATCTGTCATTACCTGCTTCTTAACTGATATGACACTTTAAACGAATTTTATTCTAACTCAAGTAATTTAAACCAATGAACACTAACTTCATGAACTGCTGGGAAAGGTAGAGATACTAAAATGTGATTATTAAGCCAGTAGACACAGCCACTACCTTTGATGGCAACAATTAATCCTTATCATTAATGGGCCGATGCTCATCAAAAGTCTACCCAGAGTCAGAGCTGTGAACAGTACTACTTAATGCATGTAGAGACTGAGATGCAGAGGTCAGTAATGTGTCTAAAGTTGATTAGCAAAGTTAAAAGTACGCCCGTTTTTTCTGACATTTGTTTTTTGTTTGTTTCAATTCCCATTCAGCTTTTTAAAATAATTTTTTGTTGAAATATAGTCAGTTCACAATATTGTGTTAATTTCTGGTGTACAGCATAGTGATTCCGTTATTTCTTTTCATATTCTTTTTCATTATAGGTTATTACAAGATACTGAACGTAGTTCTCTGTGGTATGCAGTAGCACTTTATTATCTATTTTATATACAGTAGTATCTGCAAATCCTGAACTCCCAATTTATCCCTCCACCCTCTCCTTTCCCCAACCCGGTTACCGTAAGTTTGTTTTCTATGTCTGTGAGTCTGTTTCTGTTTTGTAAATAAGTTCATTTGTGACACTTAGTTTTGAATCTAGGCATCCCAAACAGACCTTTCTTCCTAGGCTCCAAAAATCACATTATGAATAATTTCGGACACCAAATACTGAGCTTCTACCAACATGAGGAGGAACTGATTCAGAGGAGTAAGCCATACCATGCTGCACGTTTCGCTGTGTCCAGTGCTTAGATTTCAAATGAAAATTATGACGTCTACTTAATGGCTCTGTATGAAACCACAATCCGACGTGGAGTAACAAAGAGCAGAGCGCTTGCCTTAATAGAGGCACAACTTCTCCTCGTTCCAGAGAACACTTCTCAGTGAGATGCAGTCATGTCCGCAGAGGGAGATTAGGTCATGGCAACAGTTTTGGCAATCTGTCACCAATAAAATATATTGCCCTCTGGAGTGGTTTAAGAGTAATAAACAAGGTTAAAGTTAAAGTCGCAAAGGAAAGTAATTAAATGCTTTTGAGCATTTAATTGGGGGCCTCTTTTTTTGCAGCGAAGAGGTACAAATATCTACACACCAAACCAAGTCCATGACTTGGTTTAAATTCTGTTGCGGGGTGGGAGCAGGATCTCAGACAAAGTGCTTGCTTAATTCAAATAGACAAAAACAAGCAGAATGCTTCTCTTTTCCACTGTTACTGAAGTTGCAGAACAATCTTTAAAGAGGTGATATCTCTAGCAGTACGGCCTCTAACAAAGCTTGGAAACTTCCGTGAGGACCTAAGTAAGTCAGGAAAGCACAGTTCCTCCTTTTCCCATGTCAGCACACTGCAGGCGGGGCGGGGCACCTGTCTCCCTCGTTCACTGCTCTACTCCCAAGACCATGGTGAATCTGGCATAGGGTGACCCTCACTGGATATTTGCTAAGGTTCTACCAGAAGGCCTTCTCCCCAAACCCACGGAGGAAATAACGACCTCTAGACAAAGAGATGGACAAAGTACTGGCCACACAAAAGGCAAAATCAGAGGCTACTGATTTCAAGTTATTTAGGAGCACTAAAAAAATTCCACTTCTCGAATAACTGTATCTCTTATGACCAGCAATAAAGACCAGAATTTTATGATTATGGGCTCACATTTATTAAAATTCTACATCTGGGAGAAATAAGACAATGGGCCCGATAACCATTTGTGTTTCCTTGTAAGGAGGGCTTAATATGCCTGCCTATTGCCCTTTAGAGAGAGACACAGAGAGGGCTCACTTGTATTCAAAACTCCGCTCCTCCAAGAGGGAGGTCACTCCTACCCTTTGTCATCCACCCCATCCAAGCCCTATCCCACTGAACTGTAATTACCCATTTAAGTGTCAGTCTGCCCTACTAAGCAGTAAGGCTTTGAAAGCACAGGTCATGTTGTTCATTGCTCTATTCCTTATTTAAAACCATGCCTGGCATATTTTTGATGCTGTATAAGTCTGGGTTCTCCAGAGAAATGAACCAATAGTAGATAGGTAGGTCAGTAGGTCAGTAGGTAGGTAGATAGATAGATAGATAGATAGACAGACAGACAGATAGATAGATGATAGATAGATAGATAAGACAGAAAGAGGGAGGAGAGACTTAATATAGGACTGGCCTACTCCATCTGCCATCCGTGAGTTGGAGAGCCAGGAAAGCCAGCGGTGTAATTCAGTCCAAGTTGAAAACCTTGAGAACCAAGAGCACTAACATTCTTGGACAGGAGAAGCTGGATGTCCCAACTCAAGCAGAGAGCAAAGGTGCCCTTCCTCCTCCTTTTTGTTCCATTTAGACCCTCAACAGATTGCATGGTGGCCACCTGCCTTGCTGAGTGCCGGTCTTCTTTCTCAGTCTACCGATTCAAATGCTGATCTCTTCTAGAAACGCCCTCACAGACACACCCGGGAAAAATGTTCGACCAGCTATCTGGGCATCCCTTAGCCCAGTCAAGTTGACACACAAAATTAACCATCATAGATGCTAATTCATTATTTAATAAATCAATATTGAATACTGAAGATACAATTTTAGACAAAGTGTTGTCGCCATGGCAAGTGAAGGGAGAAGGAAAGAAAAAGAGAGAAAACATGGCAGAATCGACAACAGCGTCTTCATCCACCCAGAAGAGACACAACTGCAGTGAAGGCTCCTGGAATTCAGTAGTAGAGCAGGGCCTTGTTCCCCGCAAATGTGAGGAAGGGCCTTCCCTGCCTCCTCTAGCGTCTAGTGGTTGTTGGCAATCCTTGGTGGTCCTCGTCTTGTAGCTGCGTCCCTCCATCCTTTGCCTCTGTCTTCGTATGGTCTTCTCTCCTGTGTGTCAGTGTCTCTGCGTCCCAACTTTCCTCTTCTTGTAAGGGCACCAGCTGTATTGGATTTAGGGCTCATCCTAATCCAGTATGACTTAACTTAGTTTGATTGCATCTGCAAAGACCATATTTCTAAATAGAGTCATATTCACAGGTTGCAGGTGGACATAAATATTCAGGGGACAGTATTCAACCAAGCTTAATAGCTAAAGAAACATAGAAACTAATCTATGTTTATTTGTTGACCTTCACAATTTTACAAAATTTCCTACAATGCCTATAGCACTGAAGAAATGGGGAAATGATGTACATTTAAGGCAACTGCAGGCTCTAGGGCGAACGAATATTGGAGAGTTGCCTTTAATATCTGTCAGATTATACCACCAGAGACTGCTGGATAAAACTAAACCTGATTCTGATTCAAGATTTTATCATTCAAAATAATATTTCTCTTTGTCACGAAATCAATTACTACAAATGTTTATATAGGTTTGTGCTATAAAGAAGCTATGTAGTTTAACTAGGAAATGAGACAGACCGCAGAACCCAGGGTCAGGTTCAAACTCCACCACTTACACTGGGGTGGGAGGATGGACTCTCTGCCTCAGTTTCCTCATCTGTTAAATGGGGATACTAACAGAAATTCCTAATACTGGTATAGGATTTAATGAGTTGATATATATGAAGTGTTTAGAAAAATGCCTGACAAAAAAACAACCATCTCTAAAAGTTAGCAAAGATTATTAGAAAACTTCAAGGGAAAACATTTATATTAAGATCACCACCGTAACCATTAATACTGTGTGTTTCTTCTAAGTTATTTAATATCAAACCTTTTTTTAATGACACTTTTGTTCCTAATTATTAATTTGAAGAAAAGAAAGATTCACTATTTTTTATGCATCAGTTGAGCCCAGAAGTGCAATTTTTAGATGGAGATTGTTAAACTTTTTTGGTTTCTATGGAGATTATCTACTGAATAGTTTACTTACTGCCCCTGAGCTGTCAGCACGTACTGTTTAATTTATAAAGCTGATCTAAACCTCTATGGGGGAAAAAGCCACCAATATTTCTCCAAACTTACTTGGATTTATTTTCAGTGTCAGACAAGACATAACATTTATTATGATTCACCTTAGCATGATGACATTTCATTTTTCTTGTTGAAGAAGATGTTCCAGAAAAAAGAAAAAAGTTCAAAATCTCCTTAGTCTTCTGGATGTCTTGTAATAAATGAGGGGCTCTGCTTTTCCTCAGGGCTTCGATAGCAAGAAGTGTTTATATTTCAAGACTGAGCCCCCACCGAATATTTACAAAATTTGTTGCAAGGTGTCGAACTATAAATCTAAAGTTTGAAATCTACATCCAATATAGGAGAAAAGCCCATTTAAAAAAAAAAGTATAAAACAAAAAGTCAGAAGCAAAAATGTAAATATTTTAAAGGCTTATTTAAAATCTTTAAGTGTCTTTCTCATAAATAACACATAAAACTTATTTTATCAAATGTTCTTCAGTCTTGTCATTCTGAACACAAGACACAGAGTTAACTTGGAAGGGCAAGGGACATGAAGTTTAGATTACTGGAAGGTTAGAGATATTAGAGGATTTAACACATGCATAAATGTATGAAATTAATTTGTATGAACAAAGTTTTACAGTTTTGAAAATGAATCAAATCTTATATTTTGAGTTTTTATAGATGAACTCCTATTTGAAATAAAGAGCAGTGTGAAAAATTGTGTTCTTTATCCTAACATCTAAATGAAGGCTGGAGCCTGGGTTAGTAAAACGTATCCACCGCATATTCAAAAACAATGATTTGGAGTCAAATTTTCCACGTTAAATGTGTTCGTATAGTGATGGTATAATATATGCATCTTTTATCCTGCTGTCATTTGGAACTCACGTTTCTAATAAAACTATATCCACACAGCACAATTTAAATAACTTAGAATGTTATTTACTAAGTAATTTGAGTTCTTAAATGTTATGGTTCTCAGGAATATTCCAGGACTTCTACTTCTTTTGAACCCAAGAAAATTAGCAGCTTTGTAACAAATGTTTGTTGACACAATAAACTGAATAGCAGTACAGATTCTTTTAATTGCCAAATAAATAATGAATGGAGAGGAATGAGTTGACATAAATGGAAACCTCATAAAAATTTCACGTTCTACGTCATGTTTCACATTTACTAAAAAGAAGACGAGACAGAGTCGGGAGAGAGAGGTTGAAAAAAACAAAACAAAACAAAAGCAAAGGTGAACCAGTTCCAGGGAGGATGTTTAAAGCACATTTGAATGGAATCAATTCAATGGTGTTTTATCCTTTTACTTCTGTTTGTTTCCATAGTACCAAATAGCAGATAAAGGAGATAGTTCATCCCTACCACTGTCATCCTAAAGTGATCTGATAAGATGTCCCGCCAAAAACTCAACCTACATTAAAATGGTAAATTCCATGACTGCACACAGGCATGGCCTTTGTGTCTTAGAATATTCTCCCAGAAGTCATCGAAAGTATGTTAATAAATTACCATGCTATTTTAGGAACAATTTATACATAATTCATTTCCTAAACAATAGAGCATGAAAAATTACACTTATGCTTTCCCTTCCTTTAGAAGCAGTAAGTGAGGTTCCTATTATAGGCATCCTTACTGGTTCTCTAATTAAATATATTTATCTCAGCAATACATTTATCACTTTCTCTACACTGTGTGTTCATGAATCAACTCAATCTAACTTGCCCTTCCAGGGTCAAATTATATCAGAAGCTGAGAGAGAAATTTAAGCAATAGCTAGGTATTTTGAAATGATACAGGAGGAACAGAAGAATTTGATTAGGAGCCAGAAGAACTGAGTTCTTGTTCCTGTGTGTTTCCAATCAGCCAACCTTGTGTTGTGAGTAATTCACTTTCCTTCTCGGAGAGCCAGCTTCCTCATCTCCGAAACAGCAGTTGCCAATGTCACGTGCTATTGGGCACTGACTAAACAAAACATCGCTGGTAATGGGGATGAATTGCCGTTTGCAGAGACCAGAAGGCATGCACGTGACAACGATCACGGGTGTGCTAAAGAACGACCAGAAAGACCAATCGAAATGTATCTGATTTGCTACTAATGCAATACTTTTATTATTCAGATCCATATTTCTGGACAATTATCTAAGACTAAAAAACAGGATTTTTTCCACTCTTCAATGGTTATATTTCTGTAATGCTGCAGTGATAGGGACCTGGCTTCTGTCTGCTAAACAGTGAATCACCAGATCAAAACAACAATGCCCTGGCTCTAGCATACTTCAACCTGTTGACAACTCTAAGCGTATCAAAAGTAGGATTTCTTTACAAAGGAGTCTGTCTTCGTTCTAATAACTACATTCTGAGTGAGTGTTTTTTCTCCCCCAGGTTATGGTGGCCCTATTCTAAGCAATCCTCTAAGAAATCAAATATTTAAACAAAAAATGAGACCTACAGAACTTCGCCTGTCAAGTTGGGCTTAGGGTGAAGATTACTATCTCAGTTTGGGAACACTTTAGCTAGCATTCCTTGGAAATTTGTGAACTTATTCACTGGTTTATATTTTCAGTTTACAAATGCATGACCAATCATAAAAATCACACTGGAAAACCTAAGCTTGCTTTAAGTAACCCTTAAATAAATAGGTTCAAATTTTCCATCTCTGAAGTAGTTGTGGAGAAAACTATACTAAGAGAGTGAGAATTCTTGTCAGTCAAGATGCACCACGAATTTTGGAGCAATAGGGCAGCAATCTGACTTCCCAGAAAGAGCTGAAATTGTGAAATTTTAATCACAATGTAAATTTTTAAAGTGATTTTTGAATTAGTATGTACACTTTAATTAGACCAACAAAATGCAGAATAAAGAAGTTAAGGACATTCCTAAGTAATATTCCCAAGAAAAGGTTCTCCACATTTTTCTCATTGAAGCCTTATGTAGACTATTATTCTAATTTGTATTGTTTACTAGTAATAGGTCAACTCAGAGACACTCCTGCAAATTTCAAGACAGTGGGTCCAATTTCTATGATGCAGTTTTACCATATATTATTTTCTTTGCAAAAACTCCTGGAAATTGATTAGATTGTCAATATAAAGGATTTGGATTAATTCTGCTAAAAGTTCTGAGAGGTAATAAAGAGATCTTCCACCTCCTGGCACTTTGGGGCAGGGGGTTCTGAGCAAGGATCAGATTCTATCAGCCTAGTCCGTTTGGATGGTTACCTAAGAAACATAGGAGGGAGAGACAAAAACCAAAGAGACACACAGGGCTGACACTAAGCAAAGCTTAACATAGCTAAGGTTTGTACTTCGCTTCCATTTTTATAAACCCATTTCCAGGATGGCTGTGTTACACCCTGGGAACTCCAGGCTTCACAAAGTCCATGACAACATCACCACCTTCCTGACACTGAAATAACCTTGAAATGTTTCTGCCATCCTGCCCATCCACTAAAACCGACGTACTGGGTGCCCCTTTGCTTCAGGGCTTTCCCTGTTAAAGCTCACCTCGTAAACTAAACTAAGAGATTCCTGATAAATAATGTATCAATAGTGCGGCTAGACAAGTTAGTGAAGAGAAGGGGAGTAATTTCAGGCACTGAGGCATCCTGGTGAGAAACGAAGCTACAGCCAAGGCTGTATATATATATATATATATATATATTATATATGTCTGAGACAGACATTTATCCTGAGCTTTGTATTGTCCTTTCAAATGTTCCAGGCAGGCACGTGCTATGGCAAATGTGATCCACACTGTTATCTCTTAACTACAGGTGGATCGGGTTGTGTTTAAGTGTGCATACTCGCCCCAGGGAATGTGCGCTCTGTGTGTATGTGTATATGTGTGTGTGACGACCAATAGCCAGTATGACTGAAGTTTTTAATCAGTTATTTTATGTCATGTAAATATAACTTCATTGGACCTTCTCCCAACAGTTCAATCTGCAGAAGCAGAAAAGCATGGCGAAAGAATTCTTTTACTTTTTCTATTCTTAGTACTAGCCAAATGAGGAAATCTAAAAACAATGGCGAAGGGTGTTTTCCCAAATTCCTATATTGAAATCTGAACACCCAATGTGATGATATTTGGAGATGGGGACCTTTGGGAGGTAATTGGGTCCTCAGGGTGGAGCTCTCATGATGGGATTAGTGTCCTTTAAAAAGAGACAGGAGAGCTTGCTTCCCTTTTCTCTGTCATGTGATGATACAGCCAGAAGGTTACTGTCTGTAATCCAGGAGGAATACCCTCACTGGACACCAGATCTACTGGCGCCTGAATCTTGGATTTCCCAGCTTCTAGAACTGTGAGAAATAAATGTTTGTTGTTCAAGCCATCCAGATTATGGTATTCCATTATAGCAGCTTGAAATGACTAAAACAAAGGGATGATTTTTTTTCTCTCTTAATGACTAAAAGAAATCTTCAGTCCTGTCCCAAGTATAAAGGGGAGAGCTATTTTATTAAAAAGTTCAATTCAGAAAAGAGTAATGATTTCATGAAAACTTCAAACTGCCAAACCAGATCATGAATCATATGTCAATGTTTATGATCGCAAAACTCTACTAAAGATATAGCAGAAAGGAAAACACTCCATTTTCACATGAAATGTGAACAAAAATTAATATGAGATATATTCATTAGCAAACCACTATGTAACTGTGATTGCAGGAATGATTTCAACATCCAATGTGCAGACAAAAGGCCAAATAATTCTTTAGACGATTCTTTATGCTTTGCTACAAAGGACCTAAAATAAATGCCAGTGATGAAAATAATTTGGAAAACATTTGTTAAAAAAAAGAATTTCAAGGAAACAAAATGATATAATTCTGCCCTCCTAGCTGGCAAAGAAAAATAATTTCTTCTATAGAAAATGATATGTGTGATAAAGCAGCAAGGCTCTCTAAGAGAAGAGGAAATACTCCAACATACGATAGATCAGGTGTAATTTTTTGAAAATAGATAGCTGAGAAATAATTGAGGGAGTACCTAGCAAAATAATGAAGACCAAAAAAAAAGGATTTTTTTTTTTTTTGAAATTTACCTAAACCCAATGTTGCCTAAAAACTCCAGGGTGCTTTATCAGATAAAAATCGGAGGCTAAACACAAGGTATTTTATCCTCCCCTGCCCCCACCTTGCCATCTCACCCGCATCCCACTGAGAAAATTCTTAATGTCTTTGGAAAACAAAGCACTGATATTAGTGGATCAGAAATGTTTAGGAATCCCTGAAACACAGATAGCAGATGGGGGAAAAAATAGAGGGAACTAACAGCTTAAAACTGTTGCAAATACTGAGAGCAGTATCAGGGCTGCTTCAGTTTCAGCAACGAGAGAGGCGAGACTCAGGAAAAAGTTCTGGACAGACCAGTAGCACAGTTGATCTGGAAACCACCGTGAAAAATTTAAGACCAGAGGTTCCCAGATCTTTTCTGTTCACACCACTCTTTGTGTCTCAGTAATTTTTTTCGTCCTGCCCTGTGGCCAAAAGAAATGCACAACAGTCCTGTTTATGAAGTAGTTAGAACACAAACAACTCAAGTATTTGTGTCTTAACAACTTAATAGCTACTTGACAGGGAATACATATGATGGAAAGAAAAAGTATTTGTATTTTATTCTTATATAGCCACAAGTATTTACTAGTGTCATGTGTACATATTGGGCACTATGCAACTTTTCGAATCTTGGAAACTGATTAGACACTGTCATCTTTATTTCCTGTCCCACCTTGATTTTCTCATGGAACTTACTTGCTTTTTGTCATAGCAAACTCCAAACTACCAGCTTCACAAAAACATGGTATCATCTAAAGGAATGTAGCATGATCTAATGTTGAAACTGTAACCTACTAGTTCTTGCAGTGTCTAACAGATGGTGAATAACACTGTTTCTCTCAAAATATCCCAAAGTGCCCTGTGAGTTTGTTTTGATGCCCAGGGCATTGAGTACCAGGTAGCTAGGCAGCCCAAAACCGTCTTCCCTCCAATTTGTGGCAAGAAGGGACAGCAGAAAACATTTGTCACCAGTGCCTGTGGATACTTGAGGTGTAGAAAGGACGCTGCGTCCTGTTGGCAGATGAACCCCAACAGAACAGTGGTATTCTGAACTCAGATGATGGACTACTTACACACTCCACCCTGCAACATAGCCTAAACCTTCCTTGTAACCAGTGAAGGCAATATATCCACACACAATTAGGAAAACCCGAGTACAAAGTTGAGCACATAGCCAAAATTCAACAAACATCTGGGCAAAGCCGAAACCTTAAAAGCAAGACTCCCAACTCTAAAGTCAGAAGAATCTGTGGTGGGAGTTTTCAAAATATCTATGTAATCAATTTCCTAACGGAGATAAGAGAGGCTACCACATCCCTAAAACAAGCACAGGCTTTTAATGAGGAAAGAGCAAGAGCAAGATCTTGTACCCTGATTGGCAATGTGGAACCAGACAGAGAAGAAAGTAGCAAGCTGGAAATTTGAGCTGAATAATTTCTCCCAAAATATATTGATAATAATAAATGTAGC
The DNA here is from genome assembly GCF_009834535.1 of Camelus ferus. NCBI lineage: Eukaryota > Metazoa > Chordata > Mammalia > Artiodactyla > Camelidae > Camelus > Camelus ferus. Next base: position 32,485,122 of record NC_045698.1, on the reverse strand, counting down.
ATGTCTAACACAAGATATGGCCCACAGAAGAGGGTCCTTCCTTGGATCTTTAAATTACATGGTCTAACTTGAGTCCCTCCCTCTCTCTCTCTCTCTCTCTCTCTCTCTCTCTCTCACCCACAACATCTTTATCACAGGGAAGAAATAATTATTATCTCTATTTAACAGATGAAGAAATAGATGATGAATGATTTAGGCGGTTTCATTAATGTCATGTAGTAAATTATAATGACAGAGTGACAGAGTCTGGCCCAAATTCTCAGATTACTTATGGCTTTTTTCCATCCTTTTGCATACATTAAATAATCTGTAAAAACTGCACTCAAAATGGAAGAAAAATGATGGTAAAACGGAAGAATGTCTTTGCTCTGAAATTTACTGAAGGCTTTGGAGAGTGTCTGAGTTAGGTAACAGGTAGGATGGAATGATATTCATTCAAATATTGTTTTTAACGAAACTAAAGTGTGAAATTGAGAAGTTTGGAGAGACGATATATAATTTCTCATACAAATTCTCATGCATTTCAGTTCTGATGGGTTGCAAGCACAAAAGCCACCTATAAAAAATTAACTGGAGATAACCAGGGAGTTTTGCTTCAATTCCTAGCAATTAAAGAAAATATATTTAAATGCAAAGGATCATTTTTTAAAAAGTGTCAGCTATTAGAGGAAAGGCAGCATGGAATATATTAGACAAAATCATGACCCACTAATAGAAAAGCATTTTTAAGAGACTGGGAAAGTGTGGGAAGAGGAGGAAATTTGGAGATATAATCTAGGTAGATATTTAAAGGGACATTTGTAAGAGCATTAAAAAGTAGCTCAGTTACCATGGATGAATAAAGAATTGGCTTAGACTCTAGAACCAGATATATCAAATTCATATCTAGTTGGAAACTCAGTGATTCCACAATTCTTTGATTGTCAAGTTTTCATCCAACTCCACAATTCAGAGAAATGGGAAGGGTAAATAAACTATCTATAAGCAGAGGCGTGTGAAAAATGAGGTCACCAAGAGATCAGTGATGGATTGTACCTTATTTTAACTTTGTTTAAAATAATTTGTAAAGAGTTGCACAGTGCAAGCGCCAATCTCTACGTTTATATTAAATCCCTGAGTATAAACAACTTTAATGAAATGTATTTAGGGAAAAATAACTTCAAATATATTTATAAGAGGAAGAATTCTAAGCTCTTAGCCACAAGCAAAGGAAAAGGAACAGGTGTCAATATACCCCATCCCTTAAAAGTTTCCACCAGAGGACGTCTATGCTAAAAATGGTAGCATAGCAACTAACGTATTTTTTAGCACTAATCAAATCTTCAGCATGCTTTATCTGATTTAATCGTCTAGTAGCCCCAGTGTTAGGAACTAAACTTTTACAAAATTTAGATGCATTCATCTCTAAAGTAGTGGATGTAATATTGTCTGCCATACTAGAAAAACTTAACATAAAATCTTCAGCGATGGGCAACTTTTATAATCAAGAGTTAAAAAAGTTTTTGTGAGGATAGCTAAATAAATTCCTTTCACTAGGGAAAGATTAGAATTAATACAATCAGGAGCAGACTATAAAATACTAAAATACATGGACTCACCAAAGAGTAGAATTCAAAATATTCAATTAAATTGCAGTGAAACATAAAAGGACACAATACATTATAGGGTACATTAAATATACCTATAACACATTGTAGGTATATTTAATGATTCCAAGATTTCATGGAGACCAAAACTATAATTAATTTCAAGGATAGCTTACATGAATTAATTTTTTCCAGTAGGTAATGCTTTATTTTAAATTCAAAGAAATTACAAAAGGATATAGAATGAAAATTAAGTTTATTTCCCTTTCCTCCAACTAGTCACCTGTCTCTCCTCCCCAGATACATCCTCTTTTACAAGTTTTTCATATATCCTTCCAGAAACCATTTACACATTTATATGTATACATTTTGATTTCCTCCCCTGTAACATTTTGTTTTATTTTATTTTATTTTTATTGAAATATAGTCAGTTACAATGTGTCAATCTCTGGTGTACAGCCTAATGTCCCAGTCATACATCTACATATGTATATTCATTTTCATATTCTTTTTCATTAAAGTTTATTACAAGATATTGAATATAGTTCTCTGTGCTATACAGAAGAAATTTGTTTTAATCTATTTGTGTATATAGTAGTTAATATTGGCAAATCTTGAACACCCAAATTTATCCCTTCCCTACCCTCTTTCCCCTCAGTAACCAAAAGATTGTTTTCTATGCCTGCGAGTCTGTTCCTGTTCTGCAGATTAGTTCATTAGTATCTTCTTTTTTCTTTTTTTAGATTCCACATATGAATGATATCATATGGTATTTTTCTTTCTCTTTCTGATTTACCTAACTTAGAATGATGATCTCCAAGTCAATCCATGTTGCTGCAAATGGCATTATTTTATTCTTTTTATGGCTGAGTAGTATTCCATTGTATAAATATATCACAGCTTCTTTATCCAGCCCTCTGTTAATGGACATTGAGGTTGTTTCCATGTCTTGGCTGTTGTAAAGTGCTGCTATGAACATTGGGGTGTATGTGTCATTTAGATAAATTCATTTTTGATAAAAGATGGGGACATTTGTGGTAATTTGATTTGTTCATTTAAAAAATAATTTTTAGTCACTTTTAGAGTCTAGGCACTGGGGATACAGTGGCAAAGTTGCTGTTTGCTGAAGTGTTCGAGCAGATGGCCAATGAGTGGCTACTGTTACTAAGAAGATATAACTGGCCATTGCCAAAGACATGGCTGGATGCCTTTCCCAGAAAGCTCGTCATAGTCCAGGGCTAATCCTCAGTCTTGCAGGCTTGGAAAACTTATTTGCTTGCCAACTCAGAGTCACTGTGTCACTCAGAGTAGAATCACTTTGGCCAAAGTCATTAAGACCAATGTTAAAGCCAGAATGACCATTGAGATAGATAGCTAGAGAGAGAGAGACGTATTTCTGAGAGCTTAATACTCATATTCTCATAGCTCAGCAGATGAATACAGCAAGGTAAATTATAATTAGAAAATTGCTTAGTGAACATAAAATTCTAATAAAGGGAACTGGGCTGGAATTTCACTTGGCCCATATCTCTTCTGGCATAGCTGATGATTGGATGACAAGCTATCATTCACGTCTATTACTCTTTTTTGGCCAATCCTTCAACCAGGTTACAGTATAATTTTTGTCAGCTGGGAAGACATTCTGCCTCTTTTCTCAGACTTATTATATATTGATTTGTAGCTTAATATCTGGAGGGCAGTCCTTTGTAGTTTATTCCATATTCTATTCATAAACTCACATCTGCTCATATGATAACAAAGGCAACATCATGGAAAACCAAGAGGGTTTTCTATCAGTGGTTCTTTTGTTCCAAAGAAAGAGACTACATCCTGGTCTTGATGTAGCAAGGGTCTGCCAATTTTTTGTTATGATCTTTGATAAGGGCAACTCATGTTCAGTGATAGACAAGAGTAAAGGAAGCCACCTTGAACGCAGTGAAACAGCTGTGCTCTGAAGTAAGGTTGTTGCCTCAGGGCTTTTCGTTTGTTTACCCGTGAGCTTGTTGCCCGTGGCATCTCAGCCTGCATCATCACGTCACCTTAGTGTCCCTAGTTACCACTGAAAGCTTGGTATAAAGAGATACTACACCCAAGGATACCATCATATATGATAAGGCAAATGATCCAAGCAAAAATTAAATTTGTCTCCAAAGTATATCTCATACCTAGTTTTTTTAAATGTAAAATTTCAGATGTCATAGAATCTGATCGCTGCTGAAATAGACAGAGCTCTTGATACATTTTGAGATGCCCATTGTTTGACTGGTGGGTGCACGGTGATGATTTTTTACAAGGCTTTCTTAAGAAATGGACAAGTGGTCATCTGGTCCAGTTTGCCATTCCCCTGGCTCAGGGTAGAGTGGCCATGAAAACCTGAAATTGGCAGCCAAACATTTAAAGAGTAGTTTTGAGAGCTTTAATTTAAAGTTCACTTTTGTGGAATAATAAATAAATATATGATTAGTAAGTAAGTAAGTAAGTAAGTAAGTAAGTAAGTAAGTAAGTAAATAAATAAATAAATAAATAAATAAAATGAAACTAAACTAAAGGATGCTTTCTGAGGAAGCCACAGTCACCAAACTACCTTTAAAATTTTTCTGTGTGAATTTTAATTAGGGTAATAATAGGATCAGCCGCAAACTCCACATCCCTCAGCCCTATTGAATCATGATTTAATCTAGTGAAGAAATCAATCAATAAGCTAGTGAGACCCAAGTAAGGAACCTGAGGCTACTCAAGACCAGAAGGCAGGTAAGCATCATGTAACCAGAACTGAAGTGACTGCGTATTATCTGCAATCAGGGGGATGAAACTACACGGTCTCTCTGGGCCGGGCAAGAAGTATCTTGTAATGCCTGGAGATAGAGGCTGGGTGACGTTAGGCACCCCACCCCCTCTTCAAACTGTGGGAGTTATTTTAAAAGTCCCGCGAAGGCATAGGACTCCGAATTAATTCCGAGCCTGCAAAGGGCCCAGATCCGTCGCAACAGCCCCCTTGCAGTGCCCTAGTTCGGGCTGACCCCTTCTGCATCAGGTGGCTCCTCTAAACGTCCTGTCCTTTGAGTGCTGGTCAGTTAATTAATGCACGAACGCAAATCTTGAATCCTGGGCTGAGAACATACAAACTAATTTGGTAAACAAATGATATGTAAAATCTATACACAGAGAGTGGCAAGTGACAAAGGAAATTGTAAATGCCCCTAAACACTCTTTCCCACCGATTGGCAGAGAGAATGTAACACACACGCAGAGGAGATGGAGCATAAAATTGGGTGGACTGATTCAGAGGTTTGTTTTGATTTTTAAAATCATTTATTAAAAATAAAAAAAATAAGTGTGCATACGTGTGGGGAGGGGGAACAGGACTGCCCAACGCAAACAGGCTGTCGGCAGACGATGTTCAAGTGAAAGCGTGCTCTCTAAACCTCCAAAGAACTAAATGTACAGAAATGCGCGATTATCGTGGAACTCGCCCGGAGAAGGCAGCCTCAGGACTTGAAGGCGACCCCGTCCCTGCAAGAGGAAAGCTAACGGCTGGACTGAAACTTCCTCCAACAACCCAAGGTGAGCTTCAGGAGGGGACCCGCCCCGCGAAATCGGAGGCTTGTTTTTAACAGGAAAACTCGCGCGTACTGCCGCTGGGTTGGGGGGCGGGCGTCCTGGGAAAGACCCCTGCAGGGAACCTGGGGAGCCCCCAGGGACTCTGCGGCTGCAACAGGCTGAGCGATGAATTAAGATCGTAATTAAGGAAAATAAAATCGTCTGCAGAGCAGGCAGAACCGAAGTTCGCTCTTTCGTGCTGGGGTGCTGGGCGCTCAGTGCCCCAGGGATGCGACCTTCCCCAACCCGCAGCGACGTCTCTTGTGAAGGCGCGTGCTCCGGACCACGGGGAAAACAGAGGCAGACTCGGGACGGAGAAATGGAGAAGCCAAGGCATCCTTTTGCTGCTCAAGCGCCATCTCGTTTCCCCAGGAGCCCCCTAAGCCCCAAGTCCAGAGGCTCTTGGCGCGCGCGCGCCCGCAGGGGTCCCGAAGGTCCCCGGAAGATCCGCGCGCTCGCGGCTCTGCGGCGGGAGCTCGCGTGGCCCGGGGCTCTGTCCCTTGCTACCGCAGGCCCGGGGACTGGCTGCGTCTCGCAGCTGTCGTCCAGCTCCGGAGCGGCTGGGCTCAGCCTCGTTCCCTCGGATGCTCTCCCTGATACTAAATCTTTTTCCCCCTTTATCGACTGGGCTTTATTTACTTTTACGTAGTCATCTGCTGGAGGCAACAATGAGGACGTCCCGCATCCGCTGATCATCTGATAACCTCACTCTCGCCTTTGTGTTCCTGTCTCCTTAAACTTCACAAATATTGGTGTCTACCCTCAACCTGTCCTGAGCCTACCTCTTGACGGATGGGAGACTCTTGTGACCCTGCAACAATTAAACAGAGACACCTAGGTTTTGGGTGGCTGGTTGCTTTCGTTTAGGGAATTTGTGTATATTTTGTGATCATTATTTTTCTTTTATCATGCAGCAAAGGAAAACTCTCCGTGTTTTAAGAAAGCTTACTCTTCTCCTCAGGGACATGAGTTCCAGTCCTGGACAATTTACTTTCTCCCTCTGCTCTTTCTTTACCCCCCACCCCCTTCCTCCGTGTCCAATTTCTTAACTATCGTTTGTCCTTGATCTTTTCCCAAATTGCCCGGCCCCTGGTTGCCCTAGCCCCTCCTCCGATTTGCTCCTCTCTTTAATTTGTCTTGTATGTTAGCCCTGGGTCAACGAGCCTTTTGTGCTGTGGTCCTGGGCCAGTGTGCGTGTGTAGTGTGTTTCTTTTGTTATTTTCTCTCCTAACACTGCAGAAATGAAACACACATGCAGCTCTGTCGCCTCATATTTTCAGATGTTCTTCACACTATTGTCTGCTCTGGCCCGTTGAAAGTGCAAAGTGAAAACAGATGCATCCGAAAACAAAATTTTTTTTGAAAGGGGACAATCCTAGGACGGGGACTAACCCCTCAAATAAAGATAAGCAATAAATATAATATCAGATTTATAACGTGCATCGAGCACTCTTGATTAGCACCCAGGCGAGCTTTGGTGAGATTTTTATCATTTCCATGTGTATGGACTACAAGAAGAAATCAATGGGGGAAGAGCTTTATAAATCAGCATTCATGTCAAGACAAATCAAAATAATGCCTCTATTATTTCAATCAATAAACCATTTTTATTCCCAACATCTGATGTACACAGTGTGTGTCCGTGTGTTTGTATTTGGAACTGGCAGCTTTGCCTTATACCAAAACAAACCTTTCAAAGATGTGTCAATAAAATTAAAAATTTAAAAAGAAGAACCCAGTGGATCGCTCCTTCTCTTTCAAGCCACTCTATTCTCCCCTTTTTAAACCTCGCACCCTAGGTCATTAGGAGACCTCTGCAGACTGTGCAAAGCACAGAACTGCTCAGAAAGGGGACAGAGGAAAGGGGTGGTGGGACGCTGGTTGATAGGAGAAACTGAAAGTGACCACAGGCAAGGACTCAGGCAGAGGAAAGCCTGCCTGGCATCTGGCTCCAACGGATTCCCAAAGAGGATCCTACAGGGGTTGTAGGCAGGTTTGACAAGGCGCCTCCTGCTCTGCTGAAAACCAAACCCACCACTTTCCTCCACCCCCCACCAAGATCCCTCCCACAGGTGTAAGGCTGCCTGGCAGCTGGGGGCAAATTGGGGTGAGGCTTGCTAGAGGAAAATGGGAGAGGGGAGGGAAAAGGGAAAGAGGTGGAGAGAGAGGGAGAGAGAGAGAGATAAGAGAGCTGATCTGGCTGACTAGAGGGTTGCTTTTGTTAGTTTCAGGCAGATTTGAAGCCTTGTTTTTCAAAAAGGTCCTGCTGCTTTGGCTTCCTAGGCAGCTTGCTAAATGGGGCCACAATTCTTGATCGATAAGAGGAAGGCAGAGAAGGAAAGATGATTCATTTATGAGTCAACATTGTGTCTACAGTATCTCTCAAGTGTTGGTATCTCTATTGCTTCCTTAGTTATTTTGTTTGTTTCCAAATTTGTACACCTAGAAATCAAAACTCAATCATCCTTTTGTTGCTTGAAGTTCATTCTTTCCCATTCTGTCGGTCTGCCATAAACGCACAATTCTGATGAACCCATTCCTAATCCATTCCTTTCCACTGGAATGGGAAGGAGAGGAAAAATCCTCCAGATGGAACCCCAAACAGCGTTGGGTCCAGAACAGCCTTTGTTTGCATTCAACAGCTGTCTGTCCACCACGCCCTCAGCCCCCAAGACTAAAGCACATTCTCGGGGTTTCATTTAGTAAAAAGGGAAAAGAGAAACAATAAAACAAAAAAAAATCGCTATTTTTGCAAGCAGAATTCTACAATCATTGGGAACTTCGAGACTTTAATAATTTCTCAGGCGAAATGATCACCCCAACAACTGTTTCCAAATAAGTTGATGCAAATGGAAAAAACACGTTGGTAGTCTGGATGCGCAGGTTTATTTTTTACCCTGAAAAGCTTGTTGGTTTTTTCTCCCTGACTCCCTCCTTCCCTCCCCTCTCAGCCTCGGTGCTTTGTACGCTGAAGGGGCGGAGGAGGGAGTGAGGGGGAAAGCTCAGGCGATGGGAACCTCGAGGCCGAGGGATTTCAAGGAAAGCGAAATAAGCCAGGCGGGGAGGTGCGGGTTCTCTGTTGGTTTCTGTCTCTAATGCGTCTCTCCTCCGGGTCAGAGCGCTAATGACGACCTCGTTCCTACGATTTAGGACTCGGGTGCTTTCAAACAAAGGATACGGGTCCGCTCCCTTTTCCTTGTTCGCTCCCCTAGCTTCTTTTTACCTTCTCCCTTTCCTCCCTCCCTCCCCAGCGTCCTCCGCCCGCCGACACCCCTCTCCAAAGCCCTTCCTTCCCCCCTCCCTAAGTTCCAGTCCCGGGCTGTTTCCCACTCCCTGGCCGGCTACTTTCCAGACGGGATTTCTAAACCCATTATATTTCTGCCTGAAGGGCACGCTCCGACTTCCGGAGGCCGTTTTCTGTGCCGGTTCTGGTCTTGGATTCAGGAGACCACGAATAAATCTACAGCTTCTCTCCTGACCTTTTGGATTGGGCGCCTTTCAAAGCCCTCCTCAGTTCCACTCTTGCTTGCCTTAAGCTGCCCACATGGGTTAAGAACATTTCCCGGGGTCTTGTTCTTTAGATATTTTTATTTCTGAACATGCCAAAGCGCACTAAGGACTCGAGATGCAATGCAGGAACGGTTTTTCCTGGAGAAAAGTGATAGGGATGTGGGTGGACGTGGGGGTTCTCTCCTCACTGTGGGTTCTGAAGGGGGACAAAGAAGCATACACAGCCGAGATGACCCGGGTGGCCTGCGGCGAACTGCATTTTGTTCCCAGTAGAGAGCCAAGGCCCCAGCTCAGGCTTGGCCCGCTCGGCCCCTTTCCAAGGTTCGCCGGAGTATTTGCGCAACTCGGCCACCTCCCGAAGTGACCCCTCAAGCCCCCAAGAAGGAGGCTTCGAAAGCCCCAGGATACCTGAGCTTATCTGGTTTTCTACCAAGAAAGAGCCAGGGAACTGCAGCTCTGTCCAGAGATGAGTTTTAAGGGTCACTTGAAATTGAGCCTCTGAGAGCACGGTGCTTTGGGGAACAGGGTTGAAAGAGAATTTCTCAAACCCGTAGGCCCTGCCCGGATGCTAACAGGCACCCTACAACCTCCAGACGGGAGGGGTTCTAAACCACCCGATTTTGAGATGCAAGTCTGGTCCCCAAGTCTTGAACCGTCGCCTTGGAAAAGTACAAAGGGAAAACCGCTTTCAGATCCAAAAAACTTTCCCCGTAAACGATTTTGGAAAATTCGAATATAAACCCCTCCCCTCCTTCGCCTACCAAAATTAAGAACTTTTATAGATTTTAAGTGAAAGGGAGATACAAAAGATACGTTCCTTTTCCGTTTAAATATCCACATTCTCAAATTGCCCCAGGCACCAATTTCTGGGGAAAAGAGAGGGATATGGTTGGGATTGTCTTAGGGGTCGAGTTTTATTTGGTCTTGATTATTTTATTTTAGGTTTTATATTTTTTCATTCGGATTTCTTTGTTATTTTGAGGTTCACTGGAAAGACTCGGTACTCCACTCTGAATAAAGCATTTTTTTGTTGTTTCAAAATTTCAAACTGACATAAGTGTTGGATCATCAGTTTTCCCTTTGTCTGCCCTGGTTGTAAATAATGGCTTTGAGATTAGCTAATTAAGGGGCATTAATCACTGATAGAAAGCGAATAAATCAAAGCCTTGTTCTAAATTTCAAACTTGCCTGTATAGATGTGCATAGCTACTCTATCTGAAGCAGATAGGTGCTGTTTGAATTACTGTTCTTCAGAGTAAACCAAATCCACTTCACTTTTAAAAAATGAATATTGTATTTATACAGCCCGGTTGTGCCGTTAAAATAAGTCCGCCTCCCATTCCCATTTCATTTCATAAACAAAGTGTAGAGACGACAGCTATTACGGGTTTAAAAAAAAAAAAAAGCCAAATCTTAGCTTTTGCTTAGCATTATGCTTACCTTTTGGGGGGGAGGGAGTCAGGAAAGGGAGGAATAAACCCTAAGCGGATACAGATGGAAGGACGATAAATAGATTTGTATTGAGGTTTGTTTTTAATCAGAATGCAGTTTCTGTGGAAATTCTTCAATGCCTGCAGTATTTCAGGTATAATTCTCTAGAATACATTCCCTTAGCCCTCTGCATAAGGCATTAAAAGACATTAGGTTCTGGTTTGCGAAAAAGAAAAGCAAGCAGTGACTTCGTGTGTGTGTGTGTGTGTGTGTGTGTGTGTGTGTGTGTGTGTGTGTGTATTTAGAAAAAGAATAAGGCTCGCCTCTCCACCGCATTTTGCTACGCCAGTGATGCTCATTGCATTCCGGCTTGTTCCACGCTCATAGTCCTGCACAGTATTTGGGAGCTTAGACCATTTCAACACCGACAAAAGGGGCTTTAAATAAGTACATGCCATAAAACAACAAGCCGGTCCCTGGGAGCAAGTAAAAATTTATTCGTTTCACGTAAAGCCCTCTGAAACAGTAAACACAGAGCAGATAATCCAGAGCCAGGCAGGGGATCTGCACGCCCTTGGCTCCGTGTCTGTGCGGGCGTGTGCGCGCGGCTGGGCGCGCATCTCGGCCTCTCTGCGCACCGCCCCCCCTACACCCCCCACCCCAACAACTGCAAGTAAAGACTTGTGTGCTGAGGTTCCCCACGCTGTCCTCCTTCTTTGGGGCTGTATCTCCTTTTAGCAACGACTCTCAGCCGAGGGCTCAGTTCCAGATTAATGCCTGGGAAATGTGCGCCTCTGGAGGATGGAGTGGGGTCCTTGGGGCCTCCTCTTCCTCCCGAAAGAACGCCCACCCCGTGTGTGCACCCCAAGAGCGACTGTTTAGAGAAAACGCTGCCTCCCAGAGCCTAATTCTCCCTACACAGGAGGTTCAGTCCTTAACTGGGCAATACTGCCTGCCAAAGGCAGGTGCCAGTTCCCCAGAGGCTTAATCTTTCTAATAGCTCCAGCCTGCATAAGCCCCTCCCCTCCTTAGGTTGCTACTGTTTCTTTTCTTACTTTTTTTTTTAAGTCAAAACTTTGTAATTTAGGGTGCCCAGTGTACCGTATCATTAAAAAGAAGCTCGAAGACGGCTCCAGAGCCGCATTCAAGATGGGAGGGAGACCTGGGGGGAGAGGGACCCCGCAAGGCGGAGGGGCAGCAGGCGAGGGAAGGGACATTTGCATAAAGCTTTGTCTTTAGTGCTTCTTAGGCTGCTGAGGGTTATAACGCTAATTACACAAGATTAATGTGGAGATTGTTCTCCATTGCTCACCGAGATTTATTTAAACAGTGAACTGCTCAAGCTCCAAAGCCGTAAACCATCCAACCCCCGCCGCCGGGCCCGGACTCTACCCCTGCGGGAAGTTAAGTTTTTCCAAGTCCAAAGGATGAAAAGAAGGCGAGAAGTCGTTGGGTCAGAAGAGCCGAATTTGGCTCCGAAAAGCCAAATTTGGGGTTCTGTTTAAAGGACTGCTTGCCGGCCTTCGGATATGTAAATACATAAGGTGCAGTTCCCTGTCTTTTCCCTCTCTGTCGGCTTCCAAATGAAATCCTGTTCTGCAGTGATATCTTGGAGGTTGTGAGGAGAGAGGGTGGGTGGGAATGAGGTGGCCAAAGATTTAACCCGGTGCCAGAGCGCCCCCTACTGTGACCAAAGGGGAAGGGACACCGTGGAGGCCCGCCTGCGTTTCAGCGGTCTGATGCTGTCCCTTAGCGGACTAAAGCGGGATAAGGCAGAGGGCTGAGGCGCCAGGAAAAAGGTTCTCAGCTGCGACTCATACTAGAAACACCTAGGAAGTTTAAAATATTCTAACCTAAACCATGCACACACGCGCGCGCGCACACACACAAACCCCGGTCTAACTTCAGGGATTCTGATATTCTGATTCATTTGTTTTAGGTGGGATCCAGGCACCTCCCCCCCACCCCGCCCAGATAATTTAATGTGCAATCAGGGTAGAGAACCAATATTTGAGAATTTCTGGGCCTTTCCAAAATAATTACTAGAGTGCAAGTGAAAAAGTTAATGGCTTAACCCTTAAAGTTTATATGTATCGTCTGATATTTACTAATTTTAGAAATTAGAAAAGCATGGCTCTTCATTATCCCCTGGCTACACTGGAGATGTTATTTCAAAGATTTTTTTTTTCTGATTATCAGAAAACCTCACTCTGAATTTTCACGTCATACTGCATCTTGAAGTAATTTAAGATTTTTGAGACTAGGTTCTTGATTTCTTCCTTCCTTTCATGGGGTAAACATAGGTAGTGAGGACTCCAGTATTGATGAAAATAATATTAATACAAAATTGGAATTGTAAGAAGGGCTAGAAATAGCGGCTGGTTCAAAGCAAGAGACTGAATTCCAGTGTCCACACTGCAGCAAGTTGCTGACTCACTTTGGGAAAATCTTTTAATCAAGCTGTGTCTCAATTTTCTCTTCAATAAATGGAGTGATCCCACTGGACAATTTTAAGGCACTTTCTAGACTTAGTGAATTTATAAACACACTAGGAAAAAACACAGGATAATGCCAATGAAAAAAGTATGTATGGCATTATTTGTTTTATTCATTCTCCTAAATGACAAATATTATTATAAATGCAGATTCCAGATTCTTTTCTGTAGTCACAGCATAGCTAGAAATTTTTGCATGGTACCAAATAATAATAATAATAATGTGTGTATTAGGGAAATATACCATTAACTTAATATACTAAAATAAAATTAGACCACTTATTTTTATTCCCCCCATTCACCCAACCTAATCCCTTGCCCTGCAATACAAGAATAATATTTTTGACAGTTTTTTTAATGATCTCCACAAATGAACTGATATCAAGGAGGGAATAAAAAGTTGAATTTGGGGCCTCTGTCTAAGGGGTGAGCAGAGATTTGTGATTGTTCTTTGAGGGGCCTCTGCATAAACATCTTTGAAACTTTTTCTGGGTTTCATTTCTCAAGAATCAGATCAGGGTCACTGATGGAGAAACTTGAGTGAGGAGCACGACATTATTAGTAACAGCAGAAGGATGTGCTGGGAGGAAGCAATTAGAGATGAAATATCTCAAAAGAAACAGAACAAATTGTGAACCACAACAGAATTGTGAAATTCTCACTTCATCTGTTCTCACTGAGAATCGTAACATAGCACTGTATTTAGATGGTCTATAGCTACACTAATGTTCATATTGTTAAGATCTTTTAGGTTGTAAAAGAAAATATCAACCATATAAAATAAAGATTTTTTTTTAACCGTAAGGAATACTTTTTTTAAGTTTCCGTAAGAACGAACATTTCAAAGACACAGCACTAAAAATGTTCACGCCCCAGTCAATCATGATAGCAACTTCAGAAGTGGCTTATCAGTGTTACGTTTCCCAGCCTTGTGAATTTTTTCCTAGTAAATAAATACCAGTTTGATCAAGGGACTTACTTTGAAGTCTTGTTGATATTTAAGACTTTCAGAGTATCCCTGGCAACTTGGTTCAAAAAAAATATTATTTTTCATGGTTACTTTAAAAAAAAAAAAAGCCCTCATCTGTAATGTTTAAGCATCTATAAATAATTTGCTTTCATTTTGTAATAGTTTTTCTGATAATATGAGATATATAGAGAATGTGAGTGACTGTGTGTAGCAATAATAGTGGTTGTAGTGCACACATTTGGGAATAAAATAACACCCATTCTGAGGACTCTCGCCTCCAGCCCCAGACGTGAAACTGGGCAGCCATGTTTTCACCCCAGAAGCCAATCTGACCCCAACTATCACTACCATTCACCTCCCCACCACTGACCAGAAAGGGATAAATGTCTTTTTCAAGGATGCAGGAAGGACGCCAAGTCTCTCTCTTTCAGGAATATGACATTCCATTCCGATACAGTTAACTGGATAGACTTTGCGGCTAGAACAGAGAGCTGCAGCATGGCCATCGCGCATCCTCTCCTGTTAGCGTCTGCCACGGTCGTACCTTCTTAATCCTCCAAAGGATTTCGCTTTATCTGAAAGACAGAAGGTTACAACTAGAAATTTTTGACACTGAGTCTGTTAGAGGTAGACGTTTTAGAGACATGCCTCAAAATACCTCAGCATCTTTGGGAATGTTCCTGAAGAGAGAAATGAAATAGAATTTATTAAGTAGTTTATTTGTATGAGGGAGACATATTGATACATTTAATCCTCACTTGGTCTCATGAGGGGGGTATTCTTACATGCCCCCTTTACTTTTCAAGAAACGGTGACTCAGCAGACAGGGAAAGACAAGTATCATATGATATCACTTATATGTGGAATTTCTTTTTAAATGATAAAAATCTTATTTACAAACCCAAAATAGACTCACTGACCTAGGAAACGAACTATGGTTACCAAAGCAGAAAGGGCAGGGGAGGGATAAATTAGAGTTGGGATTAACAGGTACACATTACTATATATAGAATAAACAACAAGAACCTATTACATAGCACAGGAAACTATATTTGATTTCTTGTAATAAAATATAATGAAAAAGAATCTGAAATATATATGTATATGTATGACTGAATTGCTATATACCTGCAACTAACTGTAAATCAACTACATCTCAAAAAAAAAAAAAATTGAAAAAAAAAAGAAAAGAAAAGAAATGCTGACTCAGGAAATTTCATAACTTGGACAACATCAAATAGTTATTCCAGGACTGAAATGGCATTTGGAGCCCAGTGGAGATCATGCCATAACCGAAAATCATTCTACTATAAGTCTTTCCTTCTGTCAGCTATTTTAAATATATTGGGAAACACTCAGCTCCATCCATTATTCAATCTAATTGGGCACCAACCAAAATAAATGGTATAACAGCTGAAAAAATGTAAAGAAATACAGTATTTTGCAAAAACTGATGTACTAGAATCATCACTTTAGTTTTCTCAGGAACCTAGAACCTGGTTAGGTTTTACTTATAAATAGATGCCTTGTGTTATAAAAATTCACAGATTGTCACATTTGATACTTCCCCACTAACTTCCTTCTCTAACAAATTAATTCACATTCTTTTCTTTGTAGCAGTTCCATCATTCCCATTTTTAGATACTTTAAGAAGACCCAGAGGCTCTCTGCTCCTTTTTTTCTCATGCCATTGTCCCATTTTCAAGGAGCCCATCTGTACCTAATGACCCTTTAATGTTTTCTTTACTTTTATTCTTTCTTTGAACAATATTAATATCCTCCCACTAATATTTCTTCTGAGCCAAGAGACAAATCACCTTCCAACTGGCACGTTTCCACGCTGGCCTGAATGATCATTTTTTGCAATAAATATTGCATGTCATGTCTTACTGCAAAAATCTCTCTTCAGCATAAATGTCCATTTTGTAAGAGGATTAGTTGGGCTTTGCTGAGGGATACTTGTATTTTCCGTAAGCTTTTTTCAATCCTTTCATTTAGTCAAAAGGTGATTAATATGACAGAAAGGCATCTAAACTTGGTTATCATGATCAACCTTCCTAACAGCTTTCTTTTTCCATAGCTGGTGCTTCCTCAGAGATAGGAAAGCAACCACACTGAGTGCCTTCTCTACCTGCAGCCTGTCAAAGTAAGTTTTCTGGAATTCTCCCAGATACACTCAGGGAAGTCACTTTCTCTTACAGCATCCTTTGCTGCCACCTGCTGTTCAGTCTTCATTTATGAAGGCTGTACCTTCCCTCTCCGGTGGATGGTGTATCAGCGCTCCTAAGGATGAGTGCAAAGAAAGCAAGCTCATTCATAGCTGGGCTCTTTCACATGCTCACATGCTCAAAGTGATCTTTGAACCACTAACTGCATTTAATATTTGCATTCATTGATTTCCTTTGTCACACCCTCTGTTCCAAATGAATAGCGTGATAACACGGAAAACCTTCTTTGTTTGTCCTTTCAAGCACATCAGGTTGGTCATTCAGGCCATCAGTCTTTGAAATTTCTTGAGTATCTATTATGCGCAGGCTATAACTATCAGCTCAGACCGCCCCTTGTAACTGTAACTCACTGATTAATTAGTAACATTTCTTTTGTATCCCCTGCGTCCAGCTGCCCAGGGCTGACTTGCTACTCGGTAGTTGCTTGTACACCTGGCTGTCAGCTCTTTGATGGGTGCTGGGCTGCAGCAAATATTGCTTTCTTGTTGTCCCTTCTCCTCCCTTTGTGCTGCTTTATTACTGAGTAGGCTCAGTTCCCTAACTTTGGGGTTATAAATTGGGTTGAAAATAGAAACTCCGTATGCATCACCCCTGGATCCTTTGTGTGGATGCCAGGTAGTTAACTCTACATAATGCTACTTTTTTTTTTATAACTATCCCACCTCAGGTAATTCACTTAGCAGAAGGTTTTCACCCTAACATTGCTGGAGCACTACCAACATTTTTAGTGCATCGTCTAGAGACAAAGCATTCGGGACAGAAGTTTCACAGACTGAATGACTTGACTGTGACACTCTACACGTTTCACTAGAAAGAGACTGAACATGGCACTGGGTTTAAAAAAAACATATGGGAAATAATCTCTTGCCTTCCTATTAAGCTCACCATCTGTCTTAGTCCATTCAGATGCTATAAAAAGTACCATAGACTGGGTCACTTATAAACACCAGACAATTACTTCTCACAGTCCTGCAGGCAGGGAAATGCAGGACAGTATGCCCCCAGATTGAGGGTCTGGTGAGGACCAGCCTCCTGGTCCACAGATGGCTGTCTTTTTGCAGTCACCTCATGAAGCAGAGGGCTTAAGGGAGTTCTCTGGAATCTCTTGTCTAAGGGCACTAATCCTATTCCTGAGGACTCCACCCTCATGCCCTAGTCCCCTCCCGAACATCTCACCTCCTAACACCGTCACCTTGGGATCTAGAATTTCAACACAGGAATTTTAGAGGGACACGAACATCTAGTCTTCAACACCATCCTTTCCATCAAACTCAAGCAAGAATGCTACAGCTACTCCTGCGAATACTGTGACTGATCCATCTTGTATAGGTGTTCACTTTCTTCATAGAAGAATTACTTTTTTTTTCAAATGTTACATTCAGGCCTAGATAAGTCACCCAGCTCAACCAAGCATTTCAAAACCACCTGGTATCCTGAAATGTTCCTGTGACCAGGCTTCCAAAATTCTGTAGGGCAAAAATCTAACAAAGAGAAGTCATGCGCAAAGGTCACCACTCCCAAGCGCATCTTTGGCAGGAGGAAGCTCTGGGCTGACGCTGAAAAGTGTTTCTAAAGTACAAGATATCGTTCTCTTTCATGCAAAATTTCCAAATCTGATTTGCCTTTCAGATTTATTGCAACCTTTCAAGGAGTGGTTTTGGCAACAGTTCGGGGGTGATAACAGTCAAAAAGCTGTGGAAATGATTTAACGGTCCAGGTCTTTGAAGTGCCTATTAAAGGTATTTAACTAACTTTATATTTTTCCCTACATTTTCCCCAAAACGTGTATGCATGGAAGTTTTCCAAATTGCTTTTCTTTAAAGCACAGTGGCCATCATTTTTATGTTAGAGGGAGGAAATTTATTACTTTACAGGTTCTTTGCTTCCATGTGTTTTACTTCAGAACTCACCAGTTACTCTTTTTCATCTTTTGCTAGCAAATTAAAAGACTTTGTTTTCTTAATTTATTTTTTGATACATTATGAAGGTGAACCTTCCCTCCCCCTATAAATCTTCTAGTTACTGCGATTCAGCAGTAGACCATAAGAGTCCAACTCAGGGAGCTGGGGAGTAAGAGAGGGAGAGAAAACTAACATTTTAATTCTTTATCTGATGCTAAGTACTGAATGAGACCCTTTATGTCATCTAGATTTGTTGATGGCAGAACAAATCTAGGAGGCAGATTGTCAGGGTTTGAATCCAAGCTCTGCCACTCCCTAGCTCTGTAATCTCGTGCAAGTTACTTCACCCGTCTACCTCGGTCCCCTCATCGGTAAAGTGGGAATTAGAAGAGTTTCTGCTTCAGGAAATTGTTGTGGAGATAAAGGGAGTTAATACACAGAAAGCGCTCATGAGAGCCTCCATACTGAGCTTACATGTCTGACAACTCAATATTTAGATTTCAAAACTCAAATGCCATCTCCTTAGTGACGATTTTCCCATCAACCCACAGGATGTCCTCAAGAGTCACTCATTCCTACCACATTCTTTGGTTCCCTATAACCCTTATCACTGTATGGAATTATTTTTATTCTTATTTTCATTTGGTTGCTTGTTTATTGCCTCCACTAAAGTGTACAAAACACCAGAGCAGAGATCACTCTGATTATATTCATTGCTGAATTTCCAGACCCAGGTACAATCTCTGACACATAATTGTTTTCTGTTAGAATTTGTGAAGTGCACTGTTGAATGTTAAGAACTCTGACAAGGGTAAGCCCGGAGCTCTCTTGAGGGGGTACATAGGAGAGGCAGTTGACTCAGTCCTTCACGGCATCGTGGACCGTTTCCAAGGGGATCTGACATCCTTAAGGGGCTGTCCATCCTCAGGGACAGAGGCAGGGGCAGGGCACTTCAGGGAAGCAAAAGTAGTACCCCAGGGAGACTATGTATTTAATCCTCACAGTAACAAAGATGAGCATTCTTACCCCCATTTTCTGAGATGAGAAAAAGAAGTGGAGAGAGAGCTGCAGAAACACGCCCGGAGTCCCAGAGTTACTAAGTGTCAGAGCCAGGATTAAATCATTCCACCGCACTTAGCTGCAAAGGATATTACTAGAAGGGCCTTGAAACCAAACATGGTATCTAATGACTGAAATTATTTTTCAGGGACCTAATTCACTCAGAAACGCTGCTGTGATGTTCTTCCTGTGCTGTAAGGAATGTAACAACTTTTTATATATCCACTCCTCCCTTCTGATAAAGGGGACCTTCCCTGGTTCCACTTCACTGTCTGCTCTGTGATCTAACTTTATGTCTGGTTGCCTTAGCACAAACACGGGTCATACATCCACACTGCATGGAAAATAGAAGAGCAGTTTTCTACACTCAGAGGATCCACACAAAGAAAAACCCCCAGCAGTCCTTCAGAGGAGAGCCACTTTGCATGAAGATGGGGTTGTTTCATTAGTGCCTGCAGCACCGCGCTGGCCAAGCTGGTGGCGACTGGGCTGGCAGCGAGCTAGGGCTGGGAACATCTTCATCTCTGCACCCTCTCTCCTGCCTAGTGGGCTACACAGCTCACCATCCTTCAGAAATACTGGAAAGGAGCTTTCTCCTAATAGACGTAACACTGTCTTTTCTCAGGATGCAGTGGGAAGGGCAAAGATGGAAAAGAAAATTAAAGCAAAGTCATTCTTGGAGAATCATGCTCCCTGTTTAGTCCCATCCTTGTTACTGGGGCTGTATTTTTAAGTGGCTGCAAATTCCTTGGGCCTCCTCCCATTGAGAGAAGGGGGTCTTCATTTCTTCCCTGTGAATCCGGATGGGCTGTGACTGCTCTTACAGGTCACTATGTGACTTGCAAGGCTAGGTCAGAAAGGGCCATGCAGCTTCTGCCTGGGTCTCATGGCACACTTGCTCTTGGGGTGTTCTCTCTAGGAATCCAGCCCCCTTGCTGAGAGAAGTGCAAGCTACCTGAGAAGGCCACGTGTAGGGCCTTCGGGTTGATACCCAGCTGAACGCAGCCTTAAGTCATCCCAGCTTGAGTCCCTGGCATGGGAGAGAAGCAGCCTTCAAATGGTTCCAGTCCCCCCATTATGAAAGTCACCCTCAGTCCTTTGCATCATCATGTCACTGTGGATGGAGCAGAGACACGCTATCTCCACTCACTATGC
The DNA here is from genome assembly GCF_009834535.1 of Camelus ferus. Taxonomy (NCBI): domain Eukaryota; kingdom Metazoa; phylum Chordata; class Mammalia; order Artiodactyla; family Camelidae; genus Camelus; species Camelus ferus. Next base: position 32,465,187 of record NC_045698.1, on the reverse strand, counting down.
CCTGTCTGAATTACTGACCAACACAGTATGTGAGCATATAAAAAATTACTATTTTTGCTACTAAGTTGGGGTAGCTTGCTACACGGCTAGAGTAGCCGAAGCATTCGCTAAGTTATAAGGATCCTCCAAGGGAGGGTAGAACTTCTTAGGTAGAGCTTCTTCTTAGAAGTTTAAGGACTTCTTAATTGGGCTCAGTTAACAACCATTCCAACCCCCTTCTCTGTTGTTTTCTTCTCCAAGAGACTGGAGAGTATAATTCTCAAATTCCAAGTCCATCTTTACAGTTGGAGGTGGCCATGTGACACGGCTTTGGCCAATAAGATGTAGAAAACAATTCCTGGATAAAGTTTCCCTTCCCTTAAAAAGGCTTAATGGGGGAAAATCCCTTATTTCTCCTCTTCCTCCTACCTGGAATGTGGATGTGTAACTTGGAAGTGCAGCAGCCATCCTGAGACCATGAGGATGAAAGTCATATACTGTGGTAGAGCATAAAGAGAGAAGCAGTCTGGCTCTTTGATGACTTCCTGGAGCAGCTGCACTCACCCTGTACTGCCTTCCTCCAAAATTATTGTTACATAAGAAAATCAACTTCTTTAAAGCCATATAAGCCAGATATTATGTAACTCATTGGTGAATGTATCCTTGAATGATTCAACTATGCATAGTATTTTATGTTTCATTACATATACCTAATGTATGATATTTATATATTTAAACTAAAAAGGAAGGACATATATTTGCACCTAAAAAAAAGGAGTATTTTTTAAAATTGCATTCTAAAGCCCAGACACAAGACTTATATTGAGGGAGAATATTTGATGAACATTTAAGCTCCTTTTCCGGGACCAGCAATATTGGCACTACCAGCAAGCTCATCCCCAGCAAGGTCATTTCTAGTATGATAAAATAGAAATAACTAAATATTTTATGGACTTAAATTCCATAAAACTGATATCCCTAAATTAAATTCCATAAAATTCCATAAAATATGATTGTCTTCTTTGTGCATATCTTGATTTCCTATTACAATCATAGATAACATTTCTGTCAGTTTTGTATGTTATTTTTAAGACCTTATTTTTTAGAGCAGTTTTAGGGTCACATCAAAATTGAGAAGATACAGAGATTTTCTGTATATCCCCTGCCCCCATACATGCATAGCCTCCCCATTGTCAACATTCACCACACGAGTGATACATTTCTCATTTTTCTTTTAAACAAAGAGAAAACATCAATTTTCCTAATTCACTTTGTACTAAAATGTTCAGCTTTGTTTGAATCAGTTGTATTCCTCTTAAGCCTTCACTACAGACAATTTTTATATCAGTATTTACATTTATACACACTCATATGCACTTCTGAATTATCATTTCTTTCATCCAACATAATTATAACCACTACAACAGAGCAATGTGATGACTTACATATAGTGATTAATATTAGGAAAAATATGTCTAAAAAGAAAATCTCCAGCATCCTAAAACCTGCTAATTGCCATCTCTTTTGCTTCATAAAATAGTAAATGCATATAATCACTGGTTATTTTTGTGTGACAGTTATTAATCTTGTAATATAATAAACAAGCTGAAAAGGGAAGCATAAAACAATAATTCCAAAGACCAAAGAGAAGAATAATTACATATGAATGAGGAAAAAAAAATCAAAGAACAAAGAGCATTTTGAATCTCTTCCCTCTCCCTCGAGTGCCATTTCAGGTTGTAATTTATTTTAAAAGTACTGTGCTTCAAATGCATTCACTCTCTCAAAGGCATTTGTCTCATAATTCTCTAAAATCTGCAAGTAGATCTCGTAGTGTACTCATTCAGGCTTATATTAGGTAGCTTGAATTATATATTGTGGGACAAAGTGATCTTCACAAGTCAGGAACGCTATAAATCCTCTCTGCACTGAATATTCTTTATTATAAAACTTTTCTGGAAAAGCTGCCCCTAAAAATCTTAACAGCCTTATGGGCACCTCCTCTTCCTTGTTACATTGTGTGTTCTTCAAGACTGACACCAAACTTTGTTCATCTTTGTTCCCCCGGTATCTACTCTGCTTAGCTCATTAATTCACACATATTAGGCTTCAGGAACCTACTCTGTGTTAGGCACTGTGCTACATAATGAACAAAGTTTACCTGATCTTCGACCTTTGGAATCTGCATTTTGATCAAGGAGATATACATAAAAATATAATTACATGAGTAAGCACTTGATTACAGATTTGATGAAGGCAACACAGGAAGAATGCAAGATAGAATGAGGATGTATTAACCTACTCTGGGGTGAAAGGGGGCTGAGATAGAAAAGGTAACTTTTAATTTGAGGGCTAAGGACAAATATTTCAAGTAGAGGGAAAAGCATGTGTATAGGCTCTCAGTTGGGTAGATGATACTTATTAAATATTTGGTTATTCTGATAGTGATGGAGACTGAGAGTGCTCCTTAGCTGTGTGCCCTTCAGAATTCAATTCTAACCCATTTTAAAAATCTAACCCCAAGCTTCAACCCACTCTACACCAATCTTCCAGGCTCTTCTGGCCTACTTACAACAACACAATGCAAAGTACAGCTTTTATATCAGTATATTATTTTCAACCATTTGTGAATATCTCCATCAATCTTCAGATTTTATGTTCTTTGAGCACAGGAACCATGGCTTAAAATCTTCCATGTCCCAGTCTCAGGTCTAACACTTTGTTGAACAATGTATATTTGCAAATTGGGTCTTTGATTGATTTTGGGGGCTGCATTTGTTTATATTTGTAGTTTTCAATTATACTAGTTTGAAATTATCTCTGGAAGTTATGTAAATAGTAAAGTTTAATGTCTGAAACTGTATGTAGTTTCCAAAGATGAGTTGTGAAACTATTTCATGTATATGGGAAAACCGAAAATATCGTCATGGAACAAAAACTCAGCTTAGAAACTGGGACAAAAAGAGCTAAGTCATTTCCAACTGATCTCAGTGAACAATGGGCCACAGGTTTGTTCAGAGACCCCTGAGGGAGCGTTGGCAACCCTAATGGCAATAAAACACACATAAAGAACTCCAATTGTGTGTGTGAAGATAAAGAAGTTAATACTTCTCTGTTATTTACTATAAAAAGAGTTTGAATATTAGGGCGAAAGCAAAGATGTTTTTTGTCTCTGGCTAAAATAAGCCATGGGAATCTATAGCTACATCATTTTCACCTGATTGATTTAAACTTAGTTCTTTTCCTTGATAAAAGTCTATCACAGTGAAATCTCTCCCCAGTATGAATAACTGCATATTCTCAAGATAAGGAATAAGAATAAGATGGTCAGGAAAGAGCAGGGACCAGACAACTGAAACAACCTATGCATACACTTGATTCTTTCCTCAGAGGAGATTAAATTCACAATAATCATCATTGTCATAAGAATATGCTTCCATTAACTGAGCAACTACTACGTGCAGTATCTTTTGCTAAACCAGAGAGATACCTCAAGACACGTTGGCTCTGTTCTCACAGAATGTACAGTCCTCTCTGTTAAAGTAATAAAACTTCCGCATAGCACAGGTCCAGGAGAGGTCATTTTCCATAGACTCCAATACGAATGATGTCACCTCAAGCTTTGCGGCTCACTGGCCCTAGATGAGACATGGTCAGAAAAATGACAAATAATTGTATACCATATGCTAAGAGCCAGGGAATACTAGCCAAGTCTGTGGCATACAGTAGGAGCTCAAAAATCATCTGTGGAACGAACTGTGAAATTGGAGTTGTCAGAGAGACAGGACATCATGGGCTGGTAAGGTGAGGAGAGGCCTCAGAGACAATGCGCTTCTGTGTTGTGCAACCAGGAGCCCTCTGGGCCGCAATCATGCGGTGAGAGTTGTTTGACTAAGACTGAGGTACGGGAGCCTGTGGCCAGAAGACTGAGAAACTCTGTGCACTCTTATCCAGGAGAACTTTCTGCTATGATGTCACTTTCTTCCTGTTCCTTCTCAGAATGAAGCATTTCCACTGACTTTATTAATTTGAAGGAGTCATTGATCCTAACCCAGAGGTCAGTAAATAGACTTGGAAATCTAGATAACCTACAATCGACAGATGCTAAAAACAAAACAGTGGCCACTGGAGAATATCCATTCCTAACAGCACACTTCAGTGCTCAAGCTCTGAAATAGCTGGTATATATGTGTATTTTTTTCCCTACAAATAGTACTCGGCCTTTTGTGAAACTAGGACACCCCAGCAGTGGGTTCAGAAGGCACCACACAAGCAAAACCTTGACCTTTTCCCCCTCGCTTGCCCAGAAGAGTTTCCACAGCCACCATCAGACTTCACCTTGTGCAGCCACTTTATTTTTTTTCCTTCAATTTTCTCTCCCAGTGGGCTGCCCTTGGCTGCCCGCCAGCCTGCGCTGAGAGGCCAGCGTGCCGACTTGGTGCTACTGCACATTTGTTCCTGTGCAGAGTCGTCTACAGAAGATGCTTTTCAGTTTGCTTACATAAAGGCATTCTCTCCCACAACTAGGCTGTAGGTGTGTTTAAACCAGTGCAGACTTGCTGTAGCTGCTCCTGACTGAAATATTTCCCAAATTATATGAGCTTGGGTATCGTATATCACACGATCTCCCCGTTGATGCCTTTGCCTCCCTAACTAACTGAACTAAATAGATTTATTTCTAATAAAATCTTTACTTTGATCTAATGTGTCATGGGCCTGAAAAAAATCAGTCTCTACTCACAAATATATCATTTTTTTTACCCAATATCAATACATCAACATCCAAAATATTGGGAGTGAAGAGAAGGAGGAAACATATTTTTTGCATCAGTTTAAATGGCAGATAATCTGGTTCTTTAAAATAAGAAAATGGGGGGAGGGGATAGCTCAGTGGTAGAGCTCACTGGTTCCAACCCCCAATACCTCCATTAACAAATAACTAAATAAATAAACCTAATTGCCCACCTCTCCGAATTAAAACAAAAAATCCAAACAACTATCTCTTGTAATAGCAGACAATAATAATAATAACTATTAAAATTATAGCTATAATAACTAACCTGCCTGGTTACTTGTTGTTAGTTGCTTGGCCATATTTCCATGATCACTTAGTTATGTTGAAATGATTTTTAAAATGAATATTTAAGAGCTTATCATTGAATTAGTTAGTTTGGCTTCCTCTCTGAAGTACGCATTGGGGCATCACCTGAGGTAGCTAGTTTTGTTTGTCTATGATGATAATGTCAATAAAATAATGATCATCTACACGAAGGAAGTAGGTTTCCCCTGTCAATCAGCTGCTGCAGGCTGTGACAGCCCATTGAGTGCTAAGGCTACTCAAGTCCACCCCAGGTGCCACACAGCTGGAAGCAGGGGGGGTTGACATCCCAGTGAGGGGAACAGCTAAGGAGGCTCCTTCCCCGAGATGACTTGTACCTTGGCTCAGATGGAAATGAAAAGGCCTGGTTTTGAAAGAAGAAAAACTTGACTATATCTTGCTTTTTTATTCTTTTACTTCCAAGTTTATATATGATTCATTTTTGTTTATACATGTCCTTGGGTCACTGTGGATAGCTCTGACAATGTAGTGAGCAGGGGAAGTGCATAAGTTGTGTCCAGTGTAACACCTGCCCTCTCCAGTCGTGGACTTTGATATTCCTGAAAGGTACTTCCACTTGCATCCACATCTTTATCTGACCATTCCCCTGGCCCTGGAGATGGAGACGGGGACTGGGGAGGAAGCGGGAACTCTGCCCAGAATTTATACTTCTGAGAGTTGTTCCACAACCGGGGTGCATCTGGTTGTGAGGCCATACTTCACGAGGTCCCCAAATGTGGACTGTGTGAGGTCTTGGCTATCAGGGGACCTTTTCACTAATTTGGTCTAAGGGTCATTACTTGGCCCAAAGTTAACTGTGCAATGAAGAGTTCCTCTATACCTCCTCTCCTTAACCGAACCAAAGTGAAGCCCGTGGTGTTCCTGACCAAATGCCAAGACAGGAGAAAAAGCCATTGTGTCATTTCTTATGGTCTTTTTAGGCATGTGCTAGGAATGCTGCAAGTCAACTCCTCCATCGTATGTTCTAATTAAAAGTCCCCCAGTTACTTAGAGGCTGTGTTAAATTTCTCCATCAGTGAGCTCCTTGGACTTTTGCAAGCAACCTAAATGGAGGATTCCTGTAGCACGTGGCTCTCAAAATTCTATCCCAGAGCTGAGTGAATTTTCACTAGGAAACCAAATGAGATGCTCATTCTTCCATGTATAAACAACGTTTGATTTTGAATCCCAAGTGAATACATTTGAATATAAGGAAAAAAGCCAATTAGGATGAGTAGGGAAGGAAAAGCCTAGTACTTGGGGAGAGGGCTGGGGGTTGCAGAGTGGGTAAACCTGTCAGGATTGTTCTTTAAAAGGGATTTATGTGCAGCAAAAATCTGCGCTTTGGACTGATTTCAAATCTATACTTAGTCATCGTGAGATCAGGACAGTAACTCTGCTAAAAAAAAAAACAAAACAAACAAACAAAAAAAACTAATGCTCAGGTAGACACCAAATAGTCAGCTGAAGGAAGAAAGGGTGGGGCAATGAAAGTGATCTTTAAGGTCCCTTCTTTGACTCAGGAGAGGGAAGCCAAATTGTACCAGTGAAAACTTGGGATATAAAATTGGGACCAGTAAAAATTTAAAGAGCCTTCTTAGCTAAGCCAGAAAGAAAACCCACAGTTCTCTGAAACCAAGGCTAGTATCACATGGTCTAGAGGTAGCCAGCTCAGATCAACGACTCCTCTCTCAGTCCAGAGATTGAGAGGGAAAGGAGGGCCTGGAAGGAGCTAAGAGCCATAGTACAGTTCCTGCTGCCTTTAGGCCGAGACGCCACCCACCTCCTTTCTTGGTGATGCCCAGCTCAGCCTCTGCAGTTGTGCAGCTGGAAGAGGAGTGGTCCCAGTGCTAAGAGGGACCCAAAACCCTGGGGAGCAGGGGTTCCCAGGGTAGGGAACAGAACTTCCTCCATGAGATCCTGGATTATCTGGTCAAATTTGGATAGATTAAAAAAAAAATCTGATTCACATACCTAACATCCACTTTCTTAGAAATTTAGTGTGGGAAATGGGAAGAGGGTACAAGGTTTAACAGGAAGAGAGTGACACAGGTATGATATTTTAAAGTACCTCCAAATTTGAGTTCTTGCATCAGTAAGCAAATCTCACTTTAATATCTATGTTCAATCCACCATTAAACTTTAGCTATAAGGCTGAAGCTGTGAAGGAGGAAGATAAGATCCAGAGGGATGGAAAAGAAGCCTGTCCTTGCTATCTTGGGAGATAGCAGAGAGAAGGTGCTGATATCTCTTTTCTAGGTTTAACCTCAGAATTAATTTGCAGGGGGAGGTGCCTAGAGGGCTAGTAGCATCCAACAGAAGGCTGAGTCATGGGGATGCTCCACAGGAAGCTAACGAAACCAAGAGAGAGAGCAGTCAGTGCCTGAGCTGGGATTCCAGCAGGGCAAGCAGGGTACAAAAAGTCATCACCATGGAGACGAGAGAAAAGCACGAGGATATCACATGGATCTCTGGACGGTTCCTTCCCGGATGCAGTGAGGATGCAGTTAATTTCACCTGCCCTTCGTATATCTGATGCCATCTTGGAGTGCTGTGGGAGAAGGGGGGTAGGAATCTGAAAGATTATTTTTATCTAAAGAGGCCAAGCATTACCTAAAGGGAATGCTTACTTTGCAATGAACTGAAGTTACCAGGTGAGCTCTTTAGGTTCTTTTTCCGAGGGGGGAGTCATGAGGACGATCAAAACAACTTTTAAAAAGAAAAGAATATATATTTTCTCTGTATATCTGTGATGAGTGTGGGAAAACGTACAACGTTAAATTTTATAGACTGTTATAGCCTGCTGACCAATATAAGAGAGATGTAATTATCATCCTTGTTCCACACACAGGATACTAGGACCTGCGGAAATAAAGTCACTTGCCCAGAGTTACATAATCGGTAAGTGGAAGCGGCAGGATTTTAGTGCAGGTTATTCTAAGGTCAGATCTCATACTCAGGGCTACCAGCTATATTGTCTCCCTTGAAGTATACTGGGGGATACCCAGAGCTATTCCCTAGCTAAGCCATGCATTATTATTGAGTGATCTGTGAAGTAGAGGCTTTTGAAGAGAGAGTTCCCAAGTGTCCTCTGTGTTGAGTTAGGTCACTGCCTGTAAGTTGTATGGACTCTGCCTTTTGAGAGAATATTAATGGTTAAGAACACTTGCCCTGAGTAAACTAATTTTAGGGCACAGATAAATAAAGAGGAAAATCAAGAGAGTGACCTTGTAGAATGTGCTGAAGGCTTTTTTCTCTTTAACTCTAGGATTGATTTCAAATAACTTGGAAAGGCTGTTTTCGCGGGACTGTAATTGTCAAAGCCATTTCAAGAGTTCCAGAAGGACCTTTGGGTCATCACCTTCAGATGTGACTGAGAGTGATTCTGGGTTACCTGGCTGGTTAAGGATTTAGCTAAGAAACATCAAGAAGGGAACAGGGGATGCTGGAGACTCGGCCCAGCCTGGCAGTAAGAGTGGCTACTGATCAGGAGCCAAGAACAGTAAACAGGATGGGTTTAACCAGCTCCCTCTCATCAGAACTGTGGGAAGGCTCCAGGAGTCAGGGTCATTGAGTCACACTGCTGAGAGAAGTTGGCTCTGAGAGAAGACTAGTCCCCTGAGAAACCACTAAAAGCAGGGCTGCCACTGCCACAGAGATGCGTTGAGAGGCTCCTCTGGAAATTGTGGGAGGAAAAACTACTGAGAGCATAGAAGGGAGATAACCACTTCTGCGAGGAAGCACAGAGCGTGACCGAGAGGGGGCCTATCTGTCCTCTCAGTCAGCATTTCTTGGAGGGAGACCAGCAATGGGACTGAGGGAGGAGCAGAAAGCAGCTCCATTACTTAACTTGCTATTCAAAACACCAGTACAGGTTGTGATATTAAAGTATGACTCAGTCAGAAGACAGAGTAATCATTTACTTATAAGGGCCCCTGGGTGGAGCCCCAGAAATTCTAGGATTAGTTGGAACCATTCATAGAAAGAGCAGTTAAAATCCAACCACCTGACACTCCGAGGGGAATGCAGCCTGGAAAAGAAGATTATAGATAATCACATTTTAAGAAAGGCTGCACTGTTGCAGCAACTTGTCTCTGACCATCAATACACCCGCAGAACTCTGCGTGGAGATGAGTGCGGGCAGCACATTGACAGGCAGGGAAATGACAGCACAGGGCATGGTGTGAATCAGGCCGTGAATCAGCTACAGAGCTAAGAATAGACCCCAGTGTCATTTAGCAACGGACAGCAATCTCTGACAGCATCCTAAAGACCGTTAGGGTTTTCCCAGCTTTACATAAATTTACATTTCTGAGGAACTGTAGTTTAATACACTGACTAGAATTTCATAGGTCCCATTGGTTTCCCAGATTAAGGAAAGAATGAAGATGTTTGAAATCAGTCTTGAGATTATAACTCAAACATTGTGTGAATCGCCATGGAGAGGAAGGTCAGGAAGCAGCCTAGCTGAAGAAATTTTATTAAAACACAAAGAAAAGATATAAATATTTTCATTTTGACCTTTGAAAAGTTATAAATACTAAATTTTGAAAACATTCTTGAGGGGGCAGGGGAAATACCAATCTTATTATAAAATATTTAGAAATGTATTTTTCCATACAAAAAAAAAAAAAAAACAAGAATCTTACAGCTGAAAAGAACCATAGAATTTATCTCATCCAACAACTTATCTCATATATGAATCCCCTCTGCCTCTCCCCCAAGTCATGCATGGACTACGTGTCTCTAAACCCAATGAACATTACTGAGTCTTCACTTTTCAGATGCATTTGACATTGTTGACTTCTTACCACTTCTTAAAATACTCTTTTCTCTTAATTTCTGGTAAAGAATAGGTTTCCCCCTACATCTCTGACTGCTGCTGTTCAGATTTCCTAGCAAGTTTATCCTCTTCTGCTCAGATTAAATAGTGGAGCTTCTCAAGCCTTGTCCCCTTCCCTTGTCACTCCATAGATGGTATCATTTGTTCCCACTGCTAGGATTGCAGTATATATGATTTGATTCACAAATGTTATCTTTGGTCTGGATCACTCCTCTGAGTACCAGATGAGTGTATATGAATCCCTGCTTTGTATCTCTTCTTTGTTCCTTTAAAGGCACCTTGAAACCAAGGTGTCTGCATCCAAACTCATGATCTTCTTTCCCCATCCCCACCCTCAAACTTCATCTAAGAGTCTCTGCATCCAAATCACAAGCACCTCAGAGTCACCGTGTGGTGAAGTTGTGGTATATTTATACAATGGAATACTACTCGGCCATAAAAAAGAAATAATGTCATTTGCAGCAACATGGATGGACCTAAAGATTATCACACTAAGTGAAGCAAGACAGAAAGAGAAAGAAAAATTCCATATGATATCATTCATGTGTGGAATTTTTTTTAAATGACACAAAAGAACTTTTTTAGAAAACAGAATCTGACTCACAGACATAGAAAACAAACTTATGGTTACCAGGTGGGAAAAAGGGTAGGGAGGAGTAAGTTGAGAGTTTGAGATTTGCAGATTCTAACTACCATATATAAAATAGGAAAACAACAAGGTCTTACTGTTTACCACAGGGAACTATATTCAATATCTTGTAATAACCTACAATGAAAAAGATTATATATGTATAACTGAATCATTATGCTGTACACCAGAAACTAATGCAACATTGTAAATTGACAACACTTCAATTAAAAAATTAAAAAATTAAATAAATTCCACTTTTTATGCTCTAGCAATGAAATGAGAGCATTATTGAAGAGCCAAATGTTTTGGCAAAACTAAAATGTGCATATTTTGGTTTATCTGAGTTTTATATTATGAAAATGGAGGATTTCGATTCACTGCCATAGAGACTGGTGTTTAGTATAGATCAGCATATCAGTCCTCAATGAATATTTGTTAGAAGGAGGAATGCGTAATTTAAGATAGAATGGCTTCTTATCATTGGTATATCTGAGGAGTTGATCTGAGAACCTAAGGACCATCTTCTCTTGATGAGTTTCATTTATAAATAATATTTAGACAATTATTGAGAAATAGCCATAACTTAATTCATATGCAAACTGATCCTCTGTTATTACTTCCAGAGAATTTCATTTCTCAAGTTAAAAAAAGAATAACATCAAAGACATATTCAACTTCTGTCTTTAAAACTCCTTTGCACCAAAAATTATCCTAACCTCTATGGGTTTACTCCCTTACATTGTGAATTTATTCTCAACAGAGATTGGAATTTGGCCAGAACCAGAAAGTATATCTTTAGGATTAAGACATTCAGATGGGCTTTTATGGGATCAATCCTTTGCATTTCTAAAACAATTCAAAGAATCATATACTTAGAAAATATTAAAGCCCCCCCCCCCAATTTAGTTTTGCTGGCTCCACCCTCTCCTTCAGCTGACTCTCAAATTGAAACCCTTTCCTTACCTCTACTTTCCAGTGTATGAAATCTCATGCCAGGGTCTAGAATACAGCTCAAGTGGTAGAGTCCAGGCTTAGCATGCACAAGATCCTGGGTTCAATCCCCTGTACTTCCCCTACAAATAAATAAACAAACCTAATTAACCCCCCCAAAAAAATTTTTTTTAGTATTAAAAAAAAAAAAAAAAAAAGCTCATGCCAGGAAAGAATTATTAGAAAGAAATATAAGAAAATAAAGAAATACCATCTTTCTGTGTTTACTGGTTTTATTTAAATTAAAGTAAGGCTGTTGTCCATTTACAAAATGTATGATATTCCTGAATGAGAAAATTGTGTGTGTGTTTAGGGGTGGGGCTGAAAGAAAGATTTTCAAAAAGGTGCTGACCTGAGATAACACAATTTATCCTGTGTGCTGAACATTGACTTCTTCACAAAAAGATAAACTTTACTTACCTTAACTTTAAATCTATACTATTTTTGAAAATATAATTGCTGTATTATCTTTTGTTTTTTCATAACTTCCAGAAATCACATGCATTAATATTTTCATGGACAATTTTTTTTTTCTTAAATCTCATTCAACACATTTGAAATGCTAAGAATATAAGAAGTCTAGATTTAGACTGAACAAAGATTACTGCTGAGGACAGTCAAAGCCGCATCTACCATATTCACTGATGTCTGTTTTAAAAAAAAAAGCCTTTTACGCTCCAGCTTGAACTGTGGTCATCGTGGTCCTAATCATAGTGCTTATAATCAAGCCTTTTTTCCTCTCTCTAATTTTCTCTTTCCTTCAGGAAAGCGCCCTCACTTCAAGTCAGGTTCGTTCCACAATCTCATATTTCAGATGCCTTGGCTGGAGAGGACGTGTCATGTTGTGTTGGAGCTGAAGAGGCGGTGCTCCCCAGTCAGCGGTTTCCCGCGTGCTAATCCTCGCCCCAGCTACCTGATTTGGTCCTCGGGATTGTGGCCACTGCGATGGTCAGTCACACAGCTGCTCTATTCAGCCTCATCATCTCCCTATTCTTAGAGATTATTGCATCATGGCCACCAAGACATAAAGAGTGAGAAAGGGGATCAAAAATCATCAAAATCATGTACCCTGAAAGAAATATTGTGACCGGAATTTTTCATCTAATTGACATGGTGTAAAAGATGATTTCTACCAAATACCTGGCGAGCCAATGCATATAATTATCAAGAAATCAGAAGTTGAATGTTGTTGTGGTGGTGGTGGTGGTTTGCTGTTTGCTCTGGTTTTATTCATAATAAATACCAACCTCACCTTTTTATTGTGAGGCCATTTCTCTAACCCTCAATAAATCTATTATTTATTTAACCCTCATGCTAAGAAAGCAAGGGCTTCAGAAACAATCAGTGTCACTCTACTCATAATACGCCCAACACACTTTTTCACTCTGAGGCTGACATTGATTTAATCATTTTGTGAAAATTATTTAGCACCTGCCAATTGATTTCTGCAGTAATGGGAACCATCTGACATTTTGCTATGCTTATCAAATTGCAAAGAAATATAATGAGAATTCACTTATTAGAATCATCTTTATTATATTTATGAAATATTTGTTAATCACTTTAATGTTGTGACAGTGTCAGGAGTAATTACTGCAAACATCTTACTGAACTGAGCTTGTAACAATCCATTTTTATTATATAATATATGAAACAGTATTTTCTGTCAAAGAATGGTAAAGTCTTTTGAAATGAGTTTCTATAAAGAATTTGCTTTTTATCTCCTTATCTTGATGAAAAGAAATTTCAGAACTAGGTAGAAGTATTTGCTAAATCTTTCTCCTTAGTAATAAAATAATACCTATAAAGACAATTTTCAAACAAAATCAAAATTTCATCTCTGTATCTTAACTTCTCAGGTGTGCACTTAATCATAAATGCAAATGATGATAAGACTTGGAAATCCCTTTCTTATAAAGAATATTTAAATAAAATGAATCTCAATTAATATTCCCCTTGAAGTCCAGCTCCATGTTCCAAAGAAGCTGGTACAAGTAGAAAATTTATAGACATACTGAATCTGCAACTCAAATGTTTTCTTTTCTTTCTTTTCTTTTAACAGATTTAAAATAAGCGACATTCTTTTAAGTGCATGTCATTTGAGGACTTGAGGGTATGAATGGCACATAATCCCAGCTATGAACTTCTTAGGGATGTAGAGAAGGCAGAGAACTAACTAGGTCTGACCACGTTCCCAATGATGACATTCCTGTGTCTTAGTAGAAAAGAACAAATGAGATCTTCCTGAGGATAAGGTTTTAGAATTAATAAAATTGAGCAATCAAAGGCCAGTCAACACCTGTGGGGATGGCAAAGGTCCACACTGGGAGAATATGTATGTAGAATGAGGTAGCTGTGTTTAAATTTTATGTTCTTGTACAAGGTGGGCCATCCTCTATGCTTCCTAAAGTTGGCCAAATTCACATTTGAAATTTGCTAACCTCTCTTTCCATGTCTTTTCACTACTAATGATAATTCTGCTGTGGAATGCCCAGTGCTGTTGTGTTCATTTACATCATTTCCTGTGCCTTGGCATACAACAAGACATTTCCCGCTTCCCTTTTGTAGTGAGGTGGTGAGGCTGAGTTTTGACCAATGGGATGTGAGTGGAGGTGGCGCACACCATGTCCTTTGGCAGATCATGGATGCCACTTCTGAGAAGGTGAAACAGTAAGATGGAAGCAGCCTGGATCTTTCTGTCACCACATGGCCAAAAGGTGTCTCAAAGGTCACCTGATCCACACTGGTATCTTGTGAGTGAGAAGTGATCCTTGTGTAAAACCACTGAGTTTCAGGATGGATATGATACCATAGCAGATCCTGTCCTAACCTGACTAACATACTTACTTTCTTCTCTCTTTATTGGCTAAATTTGACAAGTAACATTGTGCAAATGTAAGGTGTATGTATATCGCAATTTGGTTCCCAGCTTACCTTCAGTTTTCAACTTCCTTCTCTACAAACTCATGTTTTTATTGATAAAGTCTAAGGAGTCACCTCTTCCAAGAGGTATTTGCATTTCAATAAGACATTCGGAAGACGCAAAACACCATGAAGCCCTAAAAAAGAAAAAAAAAATTGTTTCTAATAGAAAAAATTTGAGCACTATGACAGAAAGCAAGAGAAACTCATTTATGGAAAGACAGCTTCTGAGAATTTCTCTAGCTGAATCATTTACTCCAGTAGTACTGAGGCTGTCTTTTTAAAAGTCATATTCGTTCTCTATGTTTCTATAGTTGCTTTCTCTTAGTCAGTAAAGTGCTATTTTAGCAGGGAACAATACAAGAAGAAAGAATATCTTTTTTTGTTTAACCATTTTTGACAGTTGTAATTCTATCAAAAAGGATTATAAAGTGATTTATTCTAACAGGTGCATGCAGCAAATAACTTAGCTTCTTTAAATAGTTCATATCAAAATCATTTAGATAATAGGCATTGTGTGAGTTCACTATTGTGCTGAGACTCCTTTTGTGCTTCTATGACACATAAGTTCTTTTTTTCCCATTTTTCAAAATTGAAGTATAGTCAGTTTAAAATGTTGTGCCAATTTTGGGTGTACAGCATAATATTTCAGTCATGCAGATACATACATATATTTGTTTTCATATTTTTTTATTATAGGTTACAATAAGATGTTGAATATTAGTTCCCTGTGCATTACAGTGTAAAATTGTTGTTTGTCTATTTTATATGTAGTAGTTAGTAATCTGCAAATTTCAAACTCCCAGTTTATCTCTTCCCACTCCCTTTTCCCCTGGTAACCATGTTTGTTTTCTATGCCTGTGGGTCTGTTTCTGTTTTGTAGATGAGTTCATTTGTGTCTTTTTTTTAAGATTCCACATATGAGTGATATTATATTGTATTTTTCGTCCTCTTTCTGGCTTACTTCACGTAGAATGATGATCTCCAGTTCCATCCATGCTGGTGCAAATGGCATTATTTTATTCTTTTTGCATGTCTGATTAATATTCCATTGTATAAATATACCACAACTTCTTTATTTAGTTCTCTGTTGATGGAAATTTAGGTTGTTTCCATGTCTTGGCTGTTGTAAATAGTGCTGCTATGAACATTGGGGTGTGTGCACCTTTTTGAATTAGAGTTCCCTCTAGATATATGCCTAAGAATGGGGTTGCTGGATCATATGATAAGTCTATTTTTAGTTTTTTGAGGAATCTCCATAATGTTTTCCATAATGGCGGCACCAAACTACATTCCCATCAACAATATATGAGGGTACCCTTTTCTCCACACCCTCTCCATTGACAAGTAAGTTCTTACAAACAAAATTTCAGACAGCAGATCAGTTTTTGAGTTGTTTTCTCCATAGCTCCATCCACTTCAACTGCATCCACAAATTTCTGTCTGTTTATTTTGCCATTGGGGACTGTAAGAAATATTGACTCTGAAAGTGTGGCAATTTGGGAAGAGCATGGGTTTTGGCATCAGACTGTGGCTGAAATATCATTCTGTCATTTGCTAGCCATATAAGTTTCATGAAGTCAATTTAATTAAAGAGTTGCAATTTTCTTGTATGTTAAAATAAGGGAGAAAAAATTAGCCCATAAGTATTGTTAGATTTGTGTATAGATACTATTTGTAAAGCCACTAGCACGGTGCCTGATAGATAATGGAAATTCAATGTACAAGAATCCATTTGAGGATTATTTTCTATTGATATATAATTAATGTTAAAAATGCACAGATTTTAAGATTGTTATAATCTATACATCCATGACACAATCAGCCAAAACAAAATTTAGAGCATTTCTATCACACCAGGATATCCCTTCAAGCCTCTTTGCAGTCAATCTCATCCTACTACCTCCAATCTCCCTCCTGCTACTAAGGCAACCACTTTCTGATCTCTCTCATCATATATTTACCTAATTTTGGACTTCATATTAGTTGAATCACAGACTATGCACTCTTCTGTACCTGGAATCCTTTGCTTAATTTAATGCTTTTTGAAATGTAGTCATATTGTTGCATAGAGTAGGCAGTCCTTTTCGTTGCTGTATAATATTCCACTGTATGACTATATGACCTTTTTTTATCTTCTCACATGTTAACGGACATTTGAGTTTTTGTGGACTTATGTTTTCATTTCTCTTTAGTGACTACCTAGAAGTAAAACTACTGGGTCATAGGGTAGATGCATATTTAACTTTAAAATAGATTATCAAACAGCACTCTAAAATGGTTGGACCATTTTATACTCCTACTAGCAAAGTATGAGAGTTTCAGCTACCCTACAGCCTAGTCAATATTTAGTATTATCAGTCTTTTTGATTACAGCCATTCCGATGGATGTGAAATGGTATCTCAGGGCAGTTTTAGTTTGCATTTCCTTGATAACTGATAATAGTAGACACCTTCTCCTGTGCTTATTGGTCTATTGTATATTTCACTTTGTGAAGTATGTATATTGCTATCCTCTTACTGGGTTGTTCATATTTTGTTGTTGATGTCATATATTCCAGATACAAGTATTGCAAAAAATCTGTGATTTGTATATTTTCTTCATAGTGACTTTTGATGAGCACATTTAGTTTTGATGAAATCCAGCACATCTTTTTTTTCTTCCATAGTTATTGCTTTTAGTGTTCTGTTCAAGAAATCTCTACCTACCCAAAGTTTTCCTCTACATGCTTTGTGGTGCTGTGGTCCATCTTCAAGTTAACTTCCGGGTGTGGAGTAAGACAAAGATCAAGTTGTGTTGTTTTTGTTTTTTTTTTTTCCATGCAAATAAGGATGATAATGGTTTAATTCTGGGTTTACAAAGTTAGGTCTCATTTTTTGTGTTTCAATCCCAGATACAATAAGGCACACCACATTGTCTTCAGAGTCCCTAAGGTAATGCTGAAAGATTTTAACAATTTTTGAACCAAGTTTAATTGTATGAGAAAAATCTCTTCTCAGAAATGTTACAAAATAACCACATTTAAGCAAAATTGTCAAGTAAGTGATGATTTCCATGAAATTGCATCAACTTCCTCTTTCTCCCTCAATTTGGTTTTCCGTCTTCAACCTTTAGAGCCTTCCTCTCCAACAAGCACCAGGGCACTCTTGCCCTGTGTGGTCAGCTGTGTGGATTACATCTCCACAGGCAGGTCCTTATTTCAGATGTTTCACACAGTGTGTCCCTTTCTCTCCTGGCTCTTCCCTGTAGTAGACGACAGTAGATCTATCTGATAACTAACAGAAGCAAATGTGTTGGTGTTTATTAACCCACTCACCTCGCTTATCTCCAGCTAAACCAAACACTTAGAATGGGAATTTAATGGTAGAAATTTCACACACTGTCTAAGTTGATGGGAAGATAAATTTGGGGTCAGTCAGCTTTGTGATAGTCCCCCAAACCCTCTTTTTTTGTGGGGGGTACCCATTATTTCAGTTTGTCTCCACCTGGTGGTGGTGTTCTAACACAGAATAACGTCTACTTTCATCTATACATTCACTAAAAAAGTACTTACTCCACATTTGATCAGAATGATACTAGTTTGATTATGTATTAGATCATTACAGTCACTTCTCTAAAGGCCACAGCCTTACAAAATGAAATAGCTGTTCCTTTGGCTGAGTCTGTAAAGTTTAAAGTGAATGCAAGGACTGCTAATTATCTCCTGATTGCTTCTTATGTGGTGAATGTGAATACATAGAAAATCAGTCTGGATAATTTTGTACCTGGGCCAAAGGAGGAATTTCTGAGGTTAGTGAACTTCAAAAAGTCTGTGTGATGGGATGACTTTCTCTGAAATGTTCTCATTTAGTGTCTATGTAATGTTGATTCACCACATTATTCATAATCCTACATAAATTTGGTGCTGCTCAAAGTCACTAAAATCAACAATTCAATGCCAATGTTAATATTTTAGTATTTAATATACTCCTTGCTAAATTTCCAATTTCATCTTTCATTTTAGTTCACCAATGATTTTATAATTTAGTGACTTTTTTTTTTTTTTTTGCTGAGAACATTTTCTTCATAAGCCTACACTTTTCAAATTCTTTCTTTTCATGTACCTTTCCTATTGCATTTTTGTTACTCAAAAGACTAATCAGGCAACCATTTCTTATCAACAGCCTCTTTTCCCATTATGGAAGATTTGAATGAATGCATCCATTGATTTCTTTCTGAGGGAAGACACTTTCCCTTGGACATTGCCTCCTGCAGCATTCGGAGGAAATTTTTTATAAATAAAATTCTACCACTAATTCCCTGTCCAGACCTTTGTGGAGCTATGTTTGCATTAAGGGAAGAACAGGAGCAAGAAGAGCAGCCTCAGCATTTTCAGTCATTTGGATAAAACCCTGTTCTAACCTTTAAAGTAGCAAGGGTTCCTCTTCGGCAGTTGTCACATGTCCTTTCCTTGCCTGGTGTTCTGATCATGTTCTGCCTGTAGGTCTACTCCACCCCTTTGAGTATCCAGCTGCTCTGGAATTTTACCACGTTCTTGCTACCAAGAAGGAAAATGACCTGATAAATTGATCTATATTCTAATTGGATTTGGGTCTTTGTTATTACTCTTCAAATCAAGATGTTTACCTATTTCAAACTCCCTCTCACTTTAAAGGTGATCCATCAGAGTAGCGACTTCTAAACTCGGAGTCTCACAGTGAGCTTTTAGTCACAGGGAACTCTATGGGAAAGATATGTAAAAATGAGGTGGAGTGGGGTGAAGATTTTTTTTTCAAGCAAACCTAAAATCGCATAGACTACTCCACCTACACAAAGCTAGAAGCACCTAATGTCTATCAAAATGAACCGAGTTTGCATCACACTCTACTACGAGCACATTAATAAGTAATGCAGCTGATCATGTTAATACTACCAATGATGATGATGATGGAAGCTTAGAGTTATTAACCACTTACTTTCTGTCACACACTGTTCTGAGTGCTTTTAAAATATTCTTTCTTTTACTTCACAACAGATATATGAATTAGATAATATAATTATCACATTTTTTTAAAAAAATAAACTGAGGCACAGGATAGTTAAGTAAGTTGTCTAAGGTCACAGGTAATAATGAACATATTTTGTTGTCATTGTCCACTTTCTGCAGGCACTGATGTTAGTACTTTCCAAGCGTCATGTCTTTTGCTCTCACAAATCCCATCAGGGAAGCCTTAGAGAGATTAAATCATTTGTCCAGCATCACATGTAAGTAGAAAAGACTGAAACCAGACAACTGCTCAGTCTGGTACTGAAGTTTGTCTTCCTAATTACTATGCTGTTTCACAATAACGTATAAAATGATTGCAGGTGATTTTGCTGATATAGGGACAGGAAACAGCAGTTTCATCTTGAGCTCACAGAGGAATATGTTATGGGGCTGATGTAGGAAGCACAGTCTTTCCTTCCATTTCTCAACACGAATAGGCTTTGTGGAACCCATTGCAATATGTTCCCCAAACGTCAGCTGCCCCAGGGAGTGGTTTGCTTTGGGGTAAGACAGCGATAATACAAGAACAGAGGAGCTAGAGAGGAGAAGGACCAGAGTCGAGGAAAATGGTGCCTCCATGGCCACAGCTCTGTCCAGCTGCCTGACCTTTGAACTTCCCCAGCCTAACAAGACAAAGACACGCTAGGACAAGGCAGAATGAAATTCAGCTAGGGTTACGGCCGAGAACTTAGCCAGGTGAGGTCAATAAAAACAGTCTCTCGAAGAATTGGACAGTAAGGAAATTTATCCATCAAAGCTGGAGCCTGTTACATGTTATGGAACATTTTCTCTCATAATTATATCTATTTTTTCCCACTTTTTCAAAACGCAAGCCTCTGACTTTGTAACAAAAATCGCAATATTATCTTTCCTCCATGTTTTAGGGTACAATTATTTCCAGATTTTCTACTCAATAAACCTGTTAAAAAAAAAACCTCATTTTTCATTATGTTCTTGTATTCTGATTTTGACACATTTTACATTTTCTTACCTGAGGTGATACATTATTGCAAAGAACTGTCAGGTTTTTGTTTTCTTTCTTTGCTTGTTTGCGGTAGGAGCAAATTACTTTTATTCCTTTGAGCAACCTTTCTAGAAATTATGGCATCTGTTTGTTTGGTTTTTTTTAATTCTTATTTTTAGAGTCACATAGTGACTTCTTCTATGTTGGCCTCTGTTCATCCAAGCCATGCACAGTGGAGCAGTTATTTGATGGCTCTTTTGGTTGAATCTCTTTAACTTGAAATATATAAAACATGAAGCAAACGTTCTCATGTGTTAAAAACTGAAGCATTGGAAAATTACTAACACGGAAACCACATTTCATCCTGATAATTTACCTATGTGTTACTGTCTTTGTGGCTTAAAGAAGGGAAGCAGGTAACAGTCAGGAAGGGCTCAGATTTGATCAGAAGAATTTTCCTTCACTCACTATTCTAACACCTTTAAGCTTCTGACTTCCCACCTGTAAAATTCAGACAATCATGCTTACATTGCAGATGGGCTGCATTAGAGATGTGGGTAATGTAGGTAAAGTGTCATTTTGTTGATGCTTAATAATTGTATTTAACAATGTAGTAATACTACAAATTCTTTGTTTTGTATACTCATCCATGGCTGCCCCATTGCTACATTAAAAAAATTTGTTTTAGAAGGGAACCCAAACTCTAGGCAAGACTTTTAAAGTTATACTTTCTTACAGTCGTCCCCCCTTATCTGCAGAGGAGATGCTCTAAGACCCCCAGTGGATGCCTGAAACCACAGATATTATCAAATCCTAAATACAATGTGTTCTTTCCTATATATACATACCTATGAGAAAGTTTAATTTATAAATCAGGCACAGTAAGGGAATATCCAGATTACCAGCATCACTATTCTTGTGTTTTGGGACCATTAATAAGTAAAATTAGGCTTCCTCGAATGCAGACACTGCGGTACCGCAACAGTGGATCTGTTAACTGAGATGGCAGGTAAGTGACTAATGGGGGAGAATTGTCCCTGGACAAAGGGACAATACTCATGTTCTGGGCAGGACAGAGCAGAAGGGCACCAGATTTCAGCACTCTACCCAGAACAGTTGGTGATTTAAAACTTATGAATTATTTATTTCTGGAATGTTCCGTGTAATATTTTCAGACCATGGTTGACCATGGGTAACTGAACCCACAGAAAGCAAAGCCATGGATGCGGGGCCAGGACTACTGTTTTGGGGACTAGACCGTGTATTCATTTCCTAAGACTACCATAACAAAACACAAACTGGGTGCCTTCCAACAATAGAAATGTATTGTGGTCTATTGGAGAATATAGTGTTTCTCAGTTCTGGAGGCTAGAAGTCTGAGCTCAAGGCTGTGTTTCCTCTGAAACCTGTAGGGGAGACTACTTCCGTGCCTCTTCCCAGCCTCTGGTGGGTACCAGCCACCTTTGGTGCTCCTTGGCTTGCGACGGCAACACTTCCGTCTCTGCCTCTGAGGTCACATGGCTTTCTCCCCTGGGTTAAGGTCCCATCCTACTCCAGTATGACCTTATCTTAAATAATTACATCTGCAACAACCTTATTTCCAAGAAAGTTCACTTTTGAGGTACTGGAGGTTATGACTCACCATATCTTTTGAGGAAATACAATTCAACGCTTAATAGACAGTAATAGACCTATTATATAGAATATTTAAGTTTTATGATACCTGACTCTTACTTTAAGAATGCTTCTTCACAAAGAGTAAGGAGTCATAATATCCATGTCCCTTTGTCCAATTCCTTCTGGGAAAACTTTCCTCCCCTAAGTGGCCTTTTCCCCCCCAAAGTTCTGATTCCAACTTAAATCAAAATCACTTTACGACTTTGTAATCTGTTGCCACTTCCTTTCTAATACAATGGCCTCTTGCTACTTGATTTTCTTGTGAGGTGTATAGAATCACTTGACCCTTTCTGAGTACGATCAGTTCATCACAGTCAGTGCTATTTCTTTGAGCTCATAACACAACTGTAAAAATCATGCTCACTGGTCAGGTGAGCCTCTTAGGTATGAAGTCTCTTTAGTAATTGTCTTCCATTTTCCACATCCCAATCAAACTGTGACCTCTTTGAGATGCTACTTTTTATTTTTTTAAGTAACAGTTATAATATGAATTTTATGAGGTGCTATAATCAAAATTATGTAATAAGAAGTTCAAAAACATACTTTTCAAATATTACTTACAGCCATTTTTGTAGTAATATTTAACATCTTCATTTTATTTCCATCTCCAGCTATCTTCCTTTTTCTCCTTCCCTTTACAACAAAACTCCTTGGAGAGTTGTCTATACTTAATATCTGCAGCTTCTCATGCCCTCCACTCTTCTGAACCCACCTTGGGTTTATTCCCATCGAATGACCTTATCCCGTCTCATGGCCTTAAATATCTACATGCTACTTCATGAGCCTGAGTTGTTCACCATCTAGTCTGACATTGTCACTCAAATGTCCACAGGCATCTCAAACTTAACACATGCAAAACTGAATTACTGAATTTAACACCACTCTCAGGCGTGGGACTGGGGAGGGGACCCTGTCTCTGCTGTAATTTTCCCTAGTTTAGTTAAATAGAAACTCTTACTCTAACACAATCAGCTCCAAACCTTGGGGTGGTTCTTGGCCCCTAGATTTCTCACCCACTCCATATAAAGATTGTCTGACTATCTTGTTGGCTCCGACTGCAACATATATTCAGATGTTGACCACTTCACCAGCATCATAGCTGAACTCAGTCATTGGGACAGCCTCTCATCTAGTCTCCCTACTTTTCCCCTTGCACACGAAAGTATAGTTTAAAGACAACCAAGTGATCCTATTGAGACATAAGTCAAGCCGTGTCATCTTGCTGCTCAAAAAATTCCAGTTACTTTCCATTCCTTTTAGTGTAAAAGCCCAAATTCTTACAATGACCTATAAGGCCATATAAAATCAATTACAAAGGTAATTGTTTCCTCATTGCCCCTCTAATCTCATCTAGTCACTCCATCTTGTCCTCTGCACAACATCCACACTGATCTCCTCGCTATTTCTGGAACACTTCAGATACAATCCTATCTCAGGGCCTTTGCATTTTCTACTGCTTTTGCCTAGGCTTCTGTTTGTCAAGATATCAGCTATTTCCCAGGTATAGCTCTGCCTGCTTGCTTCAGGTGCTTACTAAAATGTGATGATCTTGGTTAATTTTACCCTGGCACCCTATCTAAAAATTTGCACACACTCTCCAACATTTCAGACCTCCAACTTTACTTTATTTATACTTCCTCTCAGCAATGATCACTGTGATATACTATATATTTTATTTATTTACCTTACATATGTCTGTCTTTATCAGCTAGAATATAAGCTCCAAGATAACAAGGAATGTTTTTAGTTCATTACTGTATCCCAGTTCCAAAAAGAATGGCTGGGACATAATAGTGTTAAAAAATTGTTTCGAATGATCTGTTTTATTAACCAACATATCCCCAGAATTTAGAATAGAGCCTGACACATAGTAGATGCCCAGTAAGTATTTTTGAATGAATAAATGAATGTCCTAAAATACCTATTGCATTATCTCGTACTTGGTAATGATTTGATAAATAGTCCTTGAATTATTAAAGGTTTTCAAAAATAATTTTTGATTTTATTTAATTAAATGATAATTATTTCCTTAAAAATTATCTGAATATTAAAAAAATTATTCTAGGTGGTTTTCCTCTCTATTATTTTGATTTGTCTCCAAATTTAAAATGATGGTATTTCTTTTTTCTAATGAACACATACCTTTAGAATTTAATTATCAAGGAAATTGTTATAAAAACTAGAAGTTGTATTAAAATCACTTAGAGATAGCAAAGTTGTTATGTGACACTAAAAGAAAGAAAAGCTACTTTAGCTAAAAAAAAACATTGGTGGTTTTAGGACCACCATCTAAAACAAAATAAATGAGAGTTCTATCCGAATAATGTCCTGAAATAACATCTTGATCTCTTTAGCAACATTCGCTTCATCATTTCTAGACTTTTTTTCAGTGTGATGGTATTTCAGACCCAAATATACTGCAGCTGATTTAAAGACATATAATGACAAAAACTAAGATTAAATTAATAAAATAAGTAATCATGTGTTTTCTTCCTTAATTAAAAATCCTATTTATATAGAGTAGTGAGTGTCTCAGGACACTCATATTCCATTTTATTGTACTTCTTATTATAGGAATCATAAAAAGTGAAATAAGCAATAAATGGATTTGTCGCACCCTATACAAAACATGAACGCACAATTTATCCCACTGCTGAAATGCCTATTCTGGAAATATACTGCTCTAAGCATTTACCAAAACAAATCCACTCACTCTGCTAAAATAAATTTATCTGCAGATGATATGTAGATAAAATACACATAATCAGTGATTAATAGTTGCTACTGAATGTCTATCTTGAGAATTTAGTGCCATTACTGATTTTTATTTAACCTCAGTGTTCTACTGATCTTATTTTACAAATCTTTTTCACAGGAAAAGGAGGAAAAGAACAAAAGCATTCTATAATCTAGTCAGAGAGCTATCTGTTTTAGTGTGTTTTATATGCAAAACTGTAAACAGCGATGACCTAGAAAAGGGGAAAATGCACTCTAAACGTGAAACGAAGCATGTGCAAAAGAAGCCGGATGAGTTTCTTAAGTCACAGACATTTTTTTCAATTACAGTGTTAATACCAGGTCATTGTTTAAAAACCCAAAAGAACAATACAGAATTATAAATAGAAAAAATTAAAAATTTCCTCAATCCCTGCAACCATCCCCATCTCTGCCATTCAACTTCCTTCTCTAGAGTTAACTATTGTATACAGTTTCCGTATACCCTCCTAGAACATATATATATATATAAAATATATACCCTTTTAGAAGCTTCTAGAACTTTTTCTATATATATATCTTATATATTTCTTAATAAATGATTTTGTGCTATTTTATATGAAAGCTAGTCCCAAGCAATTCTTAAGCCAAAAGAAGAAAATATTTGGACAGTTCTCAGAAGCCACGTCAGGTCAAATAATTAAGCAACTTATATGTTATATCCATCACTTTTAAAAGAAGCCTGCAGTAAATTAGGAGCAATCTTATCTACCAGAATTAAATTGTCAAAAAAATAACTTCTTTACATAAACAAAATTTATCAGAGTCTACATGCTGAAGAATTACACAGAATAAGTTAATGCCACAAGAATCCATTCTAAGTGCTCATTACTTCACTATCCACAGAGGGCATGGCTTGGCAATGCACCTTTGGAACACACTAGGAACTCTCATTGCCCTGACAGTATGGGGACATCATGAGTGAAAAAAAGACACATGTCACTTGCCAAGTGAAGTATCCACATAATGTTCTTGGATACATGTATGATGGAATAAACAAAAAGAATGTTAAGGTAGTTGGTATGGATTTTCAGAATCAGACTTGTTTTACAGACTGATAATTTGACTTAATAAGTAAGAGGATACAGGTGATCATCCCCAATTGTTAATTTTATTCAGTAGTGATAGCCTCATTCCTCTATGTCCTCTAATGCTACCTGCCCCATGTATGACATTATCTTTTAATTTGAAAAAATGGCACATAGCGGTAGGGGTGGGACTTCCCACTTTAAGGTTACATGTAGAAACTCCCTCACTAATTATGTTCTAACATCAGAGACCGTGTGAAAATAAATTCTACTTTCTTTGGACAGTACCTCACTCACCTTGTTTGGAGACCACTTTTCATGGTAACCACGAGGTTTTCCTTGCATGATCAATGCTCTGTGCATCGTTTAATGGTCACTGAACCATCTACAGTGAGACTCCCACTGGGCTTTCCTGGTATTGGCAAAGATAGTGCTTGACATGGTAGCAGTTGGGCAGTCTCCCAGAGTTGACTGGGGCCCTTTGCATTTCTTCATTGATCATTCCTCTATGATATAAAGTTCAGACTTTTGGCACGAAAATATGTAGGTTCATTTATTTCAAAGCTATAGGTTCTGATGTACTTTTCACAAGTTTATTTTGAGACTCACAGTGAGCAATTCCTCAGCAGTTTTACAATATCAACCATGCCCTGAGGGCAGGGCATATAGAAAAATCTTGGCTGATTCCTGAATGGTCATAGGAAGTCCAGGAGGAAAGTAGAAGCTTGGGAAGTAAAGATTGAAGTTATCCTATTGGAACAAAGAAAGTATGATGGCTAAGGCTGACTTCACATGTAAAGTTTGTTAATCAATGAACAATGACTGCCATAACTTTCTTACAATTATTGTGTGGCATGGATACAGCCTGAATTTAAGGATGGCGATGATGATGGAATTTGGGCTCTAGCTCTTATGTCTATCAGAAAAAAAAATATTGACTTCTTAGGACAAGAATTTAACTTTGAAAGAAGAATTTAATAATACTACAGGAAATAGAAGTTCTCCTCCAGTTTTTCCTCCCATTCGTCCTCCACAGACCTTCCAGTATTTTTCTTCATCTGCTCATCCATTAGATTTCTGAGCCCCTGGTGAGTAGTAGTCCTCTTCTAGAGCCTGAATAATTATCACAGATGCTTAGACAGTGTTCTCAGAAGACAGGGCTGCTATTAAAGGTACTGCCTTGTTAATTGAATAGCCCAGATCATAGAACAACTACAACAACGAACACAAAGCTCTGCCTGAGCTCCTGTATTTGCTTATTGAACAAACTTCCTTTGGAGTTCTTTGTAATTCAAATGTAAGCCAGGATCCTAAAGGAAGAAGT
Source organism: Camelus ferus (assembly GCF_009834535.1). Classification (NCBI taxonomy): domain Eukaryota; kingdom Metazoa; phylum Chordata; class Mammalia; order Artiodactyla; family Camelidae; genus Camelus; species Camelus ferus. The sequence goes on along the minus strand of NC_045698.1, from coordinate 32,437,929 downwards.
AAAAGAAAAAGACAAGTTCTAACGTCTCAGAAGACTACATATGCTGTTAAATAAAAATGTTGTTGTCACACCAAGTAATGAAAGCACAGCGGTAATGAATGACAGTGGTTCATCCTTCTCTGGATCTTTCCCTTGATATTTAAATCCTTCCTATTTTTAAGCAAACAAGCAAACCAATTTTTTTTAAAAAAAATCTCATTGATCTCTTTTCTCCTTAAGCTAGAATCCTCCTTTTTCACAGACTTTCCCGGATGCTGTCTGTATTACAATGTTTCTGTTTCCTCCCCACCCTTATTACTCTCACCGGAACAGCTCTTTGTAAAAGCTCCAGAATTCAACTGACATCTTCGGACCTCATATTAGTTGGCTTCTCAGTATTTATTTATACTGTGAACCATTCCTTCCTTTTCAAAATTCTCTTTTCAAAATATTCTTCTTTTGGCTTCCTTGACACACTGTTTTCTTCCTGTATCTCTGGTTACTAAAAGTCTTCTTTGCAATATTATCCTACAGAAGCTAAGTGTTGAAGAATCTGATACCTTAGCTTGTTTCATAGACACCCATGGCTTCATTACCTTCCACGGGTCTGGGAGTCTGTCTCCGCATAGACCTACATTTTTAGCTTCGAATCAGCACATGCAGCTCTCTGCCTGACACCTCCATGTGATTGTCGAAGGCTTTTCCTAAGTATTCCTCAAATTCGCTCACTGTTGGCCTCCACCGCTAACACTCAGCTGTGTGCTGCCCACTTCTCTCCCCAGGACTACGACACTGCATTCCTAACCGGTTTCCACATTTACAGTTGCTCCCTCTAAGCCCAGCCTCCAAATTGCAGCTTGAATAATCTTTCCAAAAAAGCAAACCTGATGGCATCAGTCATCCTCCCCACTTCTCCAACCCCGCAACACATATTAACAACCCTTTCCAAGGTCTCAGGGCTCTTAACAAAAAGCCCAAACATTTCCAGGGCCTGGTTACCTCCCCAAGCTCGTCTCAATTCATTCTCTTTCTGAATAGCTACACCCCGCCAATGGTACCCTCTCAGTTCCTCGAATGCTCCGTCTTTCTTTCCACCACCAGGCATTTGAGCAGGCTGCATCCTCTGTCGGCAATCCTCTCCCGTCGCACCATTCCCTTGGCAAACTCTGATTTCTTTACAGGCTACTTCTTCATGGAAGCACTTGACCTCTGCTGTGTAACAAATTATCATGAACCTAGAGGTTTAAAACAACACAAACTTATTATCTCATGGATCCCATGGGTCAGGAATCTCAGCTTAGGTTAGCTGAATCCTTTGCATAGGGTTTCTTCAGACTAAAATCAAGGTGTTGATATGTACAGATGCAAGATCCTATTCCAAGACTGTGTGTGTTATTGGCAGAATTAAAATTAACTTCCTTGTCGTTGTGAGGCTGAGCTGCACTTTTTCCTGCTGGCTATCATCGATAAGTGAATGGATGAGCACATCATGGTCTGTCTATACAGTTGAATGCAATTTAGCAATAAAAGCAGTGAACTATCAGTACACACAATAGTATGAGCGAAACTCAAACTAACCATTCTCAGAGGAAAAAAGCCAGACAAATAAAGAATACATGCTACATAATTTTATTTATATAGACATCTAGAAAACGTAGTCTATCATGGCAGAAAGCAGATTCATGGTTTGGGGATGGAGTGGGTAGAAATGGGAAGGGGAGTTACAGATGGACAAGAGGAAACGTTTGTAGTATTGATGGGTTCTTGATGAAACTGTAAGCTTTAAATATGTGCAGTTTATTATGTGTCAGTGATTCCTCAATAAAGCTATAAAAAAGAACCATCATCATCACCACCATCTGCAGATGTCTTTTATGCCTTAAATCACTTTGCTTTTTCTCACTTGATCTTGGTCAGGAAGCTAAGTCTTCTCGAATGTCTTTCGAGATGTGGTCTTGGGGGTACTCAAGGTTACCAGATGAACAACCTTCATATGAAATCCCAATCAGAGCACTAGCAAGTATGAACCTGAGGACAATGTGGAGAACTGATGAACATGTTTGAAACACGTCTGATAAATTTTCATCCTTAACAAAGAGATCTTTTCATACAGAGCTATCAATCAAATGACACTGTGAACCAAAAACAGAGTATGCTACAAAGCCTTGCTGAAAGTAGCAATGAAATCAAATTCAATTTCCAAAATTGATTTATTGACCAATAAATCAGTTCACACTAAGCTCAGAGCTTTCCAAGTATATACCCAAGAAATGAATTTTAATTGAAATCAAAGTTATTATGTTTTCTGAAACCACTGAGAAGAGCAGAACTAGAAATGCTAAAATGTTACCACGATACTGAACTTGAACTTGAGTTTATTTGGCTCAAGTGGGTCGACTTCCTGTCCCTAACCTTGCTCTCCCTTGTCACGGGTGAAACAACTCCCCGTGGTTTGTGGACATCTCAGCACAGTTCCCATTGGGTGATATCTAGGTAGAGAAAAATGAATATAATTCCCCAACGTGCATGAAATAATTCCCTAATAGCTACAACCGATTAAATCTGAGTTAAAGCCATACTGGGTTTCCAATAACCATAATTAGTAGAGTGTAGTTTCACCTCCCAAATCTGAAGAAAAATACCTGTGTTGAAAAAAACTCTAGTTACTGTCAACCACGTAAATGAAAGTACTTGAATACCACAGCATGTACACAATTAGCTAATAAACTTCAACTCAATAATTATCTGAAATTAGGAAGGCATAGAAGAAAGGAACGTGCTACATACCAACCCCACGTTTTCCCCTGAGAGCATTGCTCTCCAGTGGTGACAGTCACAACATGTTGGGAAAATGTTATTGGACCTTGTAGAGTTAACAACGTAGTGTAGCTTTCAGCCGAGAGGTGAGCTTTAAAGCAGAGCCATAAGAATATTGTGGTAATTGTGCTCAACACCAGGGAAAAGAAGTAAAACAGCGAGATGTTGAAAATAATACGTTTTAATGGAAAGAAACATAAAACAAACTTCACAATGGTGCCCTTTTAATGGGTTCACAATAGCTGTTAATGTTGAAAAGGTAAGTGGACTGTTTATAGCATATTCAGAGTTGAAGGTAAATGTTAAGAAGGGCTATTTGGGGCTAATAGAAAGTATGGTACTAAATCTAAAGCAGAGGCTGCTTAAAATCTTGCCATTTTCCAAATTTAGTCTATGACCTAGAAAACTCTAACAGCTCGAAGCCTGTGAGCAGCCTTAACCAGATCAAGGAATCAGCCACACATTTGGACTTTACAATCAGGATAATGCATTTTGCACAAGTTAAAGACATCAAAAGTTGGAAACAAAGAATTATTAAAACATAGAATGAACTGAATCATAAAAATCATAGAAGTTTAAAGCTGGGAAGACCTTTACAGGTAATATAATACAACTCTCTTTTCATACAAATACAGGCAACCAGGCTCAGGGGATTACACACCATGCTCAAAAGCACGCAGCAGAAAACCTTTACAATTGTGACTTTTTACAAATGATTTAAATGCCTGGAACACAGGAGACCATAAATAAATATTTGCTGAATGAATATATAAATAAGGGCTTTAGCCTTTTATTAAACATTTAATTATGCATAGCCATATAGCTGACAAGTAATGTCAGTCGGCATATTTTTTGAATGCATAATACCACTGAATTACTAATTTCATAGCACAGTATTTGTAACCATTATGACCAAGATTAGGGTCTCTGAGTCTGAGAGCAGCCACCTACTACCTGTAAGATCACCAAGGGAAATATGCCCTGAGGATAAGGGGTTCTTTGGATCCCAGCTCCATGGTAGTCTCCCTATGCAGCCTGCTGGACTGTGCCCAAGTCTCGAGCATCCTTCTGTCCTTAGTGGCCTGTCGTACGCCCTCTATTCTGGGTCTTCATCTTGGTTCCCACCAGGGAAATGAGAGAAACCAGAGCAGGATTCACAAAGCAGGGGCTACGACAAGAGCATGTCAGACAGGCAATGAAAATACAAGGAGAAAAATGTGGAAACGTTCCAGAGTGCATAGGACTGATAACTATTTGTGAGTAAATTGATAAGTCTGGTTTTTCTAAAAAGTGGTAAGTCAGAACAACACTGATATGATACTTTAAAGTTCTTAACACACTGTTGACGTGGCCTAGAAAACATGATGTGTTAGTTTGCTAGGGTTACTGCCAATGGGTGACTTAGCAGAAATTTATTGTCTCACAGCTCTGGAGGCTGGAAGTCGGAACTCAAGGTGTCGGTTTCTTCTGAGGTTTGTGTTTCAGGCCTCTCTCCAGCCTTAGATGACCATCTTCTCCTTTTGTCTCTTCATATAGTCTTCTCTCTGTGTCTATCCCTGTGACCAAATTTCCCCTTTTTATTTAAGGGCATCGGTCATTTGCATTAAGGGCCCATACAAAAAGGCCCACACGTTTTAATTTGATTACATCTGCAACAACTCTGTCTCAAAATGAGGTCATATTTGTGGTACTGGGGGTTTAGACTCCAACATATCATTTTTTAGGGACATGATTCAACCCATAACACATGGATTACACAAAAAGTAAGAGTTAGTTTTTCACTTTGTTCATTTGAAAGGTATAAATGAAACTTTCAAGTGGTCGTAGCACCTTTATTTTTGGAACTAGATATTACATTGAGTGATCGGTTTGAGTAGGGAGGTTGTGCCTCCTGAAAGCTTGCTCATCTCTAACTTGCCATTGACTTTGTGTCTGTACTCAAGACAGTGGCTTTATCTAGCCCATGAAAAATCAATCTTCAGATAGACAATGGCAAGAAAGTCTTGTGTTAATTTTCTGCCTTCACGAGACCTTTGATTTACATAATGGCTAAGAAGCATCTTCTATTGTTAACATTTTCATTTAAGAGTAAATGACAGTTTTTTTTGTAATGGTGAGTATCTTGCTCAGCAAAAAAAAAAAAAAAAAAAAAAAAAGATTTCCAACATTTTAAAGAGTGACCAGAAATTGGAGAAAGTTGTAGCACATTTATTTGCTAAAATATTTATGAAGAATTATAAACAGGGTACCACAGTGGCTAAGAGATGGCTTTGGAATCTGATGTATCCAGGTTAAAAAAATCTGTCATTTGCTAATTATCAGACCTTGAACAATTATCCAGCCTCACTATTCCTCATTTTACCGGTCATTATATTTATATTATTATGTATTTTTATTGATAATATTAACATCATATGCATACGGTGAGAATTAAATTAGAAAATGTACATAAAATGCTTATAATAAACAACAAACTCAGATTAAGCCCTTGATATACGATAGCTTTTATTATTAAATAAAGGATGAGAGCTGGGAAACTAAATTACTATATAAATATGAGCCCAACATTATACTATTAATAAAGAACTATAATATAAAACTTTAAATTTTTTTGTATTTTATTAAGTATAGTTAGTTTATAATGTGTCAGTTTCTGATGTACAGCATAATGTTTCAGCCATACATGTACATACATATATTCGTTTTCATATTCTTTTTCATTATAGGTTACCACAAGATATTGAATATAGCTCCCTGTGCTATGCAGTAGAAACTTGTTTATAGATTCAAAACTTATGGCGTCACTCAAAAGGAAAACAGTTTGGAACTTTCATTTCGCATTTCCTTCTGAATTACAGTAACTTTTTCAAACAACACATACATCCTTTTTACTTAGATTATCAATTTGAAGCCAGTCACTGTATGAACTTTTAAAGCAAAACTTCTCTGTATTCTGTTTTTATTGGTCATTTTCTGTCATAAACATAGTAATTATAAAATCATATATTGCTGGGAATTTATCTTAAAGATAATTTTGTCCAACCCTTTCAATTTACTGATGAGAAAACTGATTTGCAGAGAAGTTAAGTGGTTTTCTTAACATTACATATTTAGTTCATAACCAGCCCAGGCTTTTTGATTCCCAGTCCAAGAGCCATTGAAGGGCAGTAACTCTACAAAATAATACCAACATGTATTATATTGAGCCACATAGTATATAGTGTTGAACTCCAATTTTTTTTGTTTACTTAATTCTACCAAAGAAGAGGATTTCATTGCATTTACCTATTGAAAATTAAGTACAACACTATCACCTGGTATCATTTAATGTGTTCCCATATAGCAAGAGCTTATACATCCCTACCTTTTTGGTACATAAACAAGTATAAATAATCCTATCCAGTTAAAATTTAAAATTAAACCATCTTTTATTAATCTACCCTTGATTTATTAAACACTCCTTTATTTGTTTAAAAAGTAAAGATATTTCTAAACTGACAGTATAACACAATGAAATTAAGTTGACGGTACAGCCCTTGGCTGAATTTACAGGATTGATCAACATGACAAGCTCACTAAAAGGTAAGAGACAAGACAAGGCTGGTTTTTAAGGTAATTGGATCTGTCCACATCAACTCCTCTTGGAGACAGCAAACCCACAATTCTTTGCATTATTTGTTTGTTTTTTCACTGATAAAGAGATTAAAAAGAAACTGATGTAATTTCTATCGACAAGATTTCTAATAACTATCACATCTCTGCTTTCCCAAGGGTTTAAGAATAACAGAAGAACTAAACGAAAATTTAAGTAGCGGTGCCAGTTTTGAGAAGAACTTGTCTGTCTATTTTGCAGAGAAGGGCGTAGGTGAGAACAGTCTGGTTCTTGTCAAAGACATGCTCCTGAAGATAGGTAAAGTGTGGGCATTCCAGACACTCTTCCCAGAGCTGGAGGAATTGCAGAGAGCAGATTATAACAACGGGAGAAGTCAGCGGACACTAATAGTAGGAGCAGGAGAGAGTCAGAGAAAGGACTTTAATGGAGAGACAGTGTAAGTTTATGCCAAAGGCGCCCTGGGGTCATGTCACAGCATTAACTATGGGCTTACCATTGTGAAATGGGTATGTAGGCAAACATGGTAGGGGAAGCAAACAAACAAACAGAATCTCTATGTCGAATTGAGGAAACATCTTGTATTTGTAAAACAAGGGCTTGAATTGGATCGTAGCATCACTAACCTATTTTGTTTGTTTCCTTATGTTTAGAGTTTGCCATTTGTCATATTTTATCTGTAGATGTGTCCACAGTGAGTGGGAAGACTCAGCCTAGTTTACAAAACAATAGAAATAGAAGTTGGTTCTAGTTGTATGCATTTTACCTTTAAAGAAAATATAGCCAAATGCATATTGGTCTTTAAATTTAAGATCTTCCTAGGTAACTTTCTCATTACTTTGGTCTGGTTGCCCAGAAGGCCTGCTGGAGCTGTCCTTCTGAGACACTATTCCATGTTTCTTGGGCATGTTTTTCTCTCATTATGGTTTATTTTCTTATTTTGTTGGAGAAAATCTTCTAATAGCTACCCATGAGAAAGGGTCTTAAAATTTATTTAATTTTATACCTGACTGATAATTTAGCTGAGTTTAGAATCTTAGTTTGGAATTCATTGCATTGTCTTGCAAAATTCTAATTTTTTTTTTTTTTTGCCCCATTATATTCTAGCTTCTAGAGTTGCTGCTGAAAAGTCTGTTACCGTTTTGATTCTTTATCCTTTCTAAGGGGCATTTCTTTTTTAAGATTTTAACATTTTTTTAAAACTCCCAAATGTCATCATACCATGAGTTGGTGTGGGTCTGTTCGCACTTATGATACTGGGCTCGTTCAAACTGAAGCCTCATGCCTTTCAAATAAGAAGTATTTATCATCATCATCATCATCATTAGCATCACTATTAAATTTTCCTTATTCTTTTCTATTTTGGAACTCCTATTATTTGGGTGTTGAGTATCTCATATTGATTTATCTTGTATTGATCAAATTTTATTTTCAATCTCTGTTTTTGGTTTTACTTTTTGAAATTTATATTCAACGTTATATTCACCTTGTTTATAACAGGTATCATAATTTTATTTTTCAAAAGTTCTTTTTTATTGTTAGTTGCTTATTTTTCATAGTCCTCTATTATTCAATAGATATAATACTTTCTCTTGTCTCCAAGGAAACTGGTCAGAGTTCTGATGTTTCCTTATATTCCCATCATTTCTTCTGTTTCCTTCAAATTCCTCTTCCTCTCTGTGGTTGTTTTCATCTCTGTCTTTCAAGGAGGGGCTTTCCTAAAATTAATGAAACACTAATTTGCAATCTTTTGTGCTTCGGAAAAACTTTACAACTGGTAGACTTTGCCATACAGGGCTTGGGTAGAGATCTGGTCATTTTATCAGAGGATTCTTCCAAATATCAGTAGCATTGTATGTGTGTATACATATATATACATACATATATATTTTATATATATATATATTTTATATTTTATAAATATATATATATATATTTCCCCCTCCTTTATATTATTTGTTTTCTGCCAAGAAGAATCTCCAGTCCTCTGACTGGAATGTGCCTAGTGCACAGTATTCTTGACACTGAATGGTACAAAGCTACTGAAGTTTTATTTCAGTTCATAGAACTTCAGTTAATTCTCCTCTTTTCAGGATGGTGCCTCTTCCTTTCAATGTCTCAGGTTCCCCTGGTCCTGAGCATCCCTAGTTCCATTTTTCTGCAGAATCCCAAGAATCCTACTAAAGGGTGTTGTTTTGTTTTGTTTTTCCTTTTGTAGCAAACGGACCTGCAGAGATTTAACTGACATAAAAAACACAGGATTGTCACTAGAGTAGTTGGTTGTAACACGTGACAAAATTGACATTCTGTGTGGTTGGACTGATGCCTGGCTAGGTGGCAGGCGTGGGACCCTCACTGAGCTCAAAGCAAACTGCGCAGCGATGTCTCCGCGTTTCGCCGCGCGCCTCCCTCTGCCTTCAGCCGCACGTGCAGCAACACGTTGCGCAGCTTTTTCCTGAGTCTGTGATGGGGGCAGGCTGGCTTCTCTTTGTCATCTCCTTGCACCGTATGTTTTCCTTCACTACCTACGTGGGTTTAATACAACTGATACGGTTTAATATAGAATGTGGGTCTTTAGCAAGACAGGAGCCTAAGATCAAGATTTGAAATGATGGAATGAGGAGAGAGAGAGCATTACATGGAGAGAAATAGCACGACTAGAGTCGAGCAGCCAACAAGAATAGGGGTTCTATGTATGTGCGGAGTGTAGGAGGCAGATTCCACAGGACAACCAAAATGATGAAAAAGGAAGAGTTCCTTTGAGGGACAGTGGTTCAGTGGGAGCCAGTTAATGGGGGCCTTGAAAGCTGAGTTTCAGAATTTAAAATAGGTTCAAAGGGCAGGAGGGAGCCATTAATGTCTCTGATTTGGGGTGAACGTTTCATGTGACTGGGTAAGGAGACAGGAAGGAAGGTGTCTTTTCCATAAACCAGTGGAGAAGTGGGGAGGGCTACAGTGGAACTGGGAAATCCCAAATGAACTGGATAAGAAAGGTGAGACAATGATACTAGGAGACGTTCTTAGGAACTCCAGATCCCAGTTGTGACAGACCAGCCATCACCCTGTTCTTGTAATGTCCCTTTAAAATGAAGAGTAATATTGAAGGATCCAAGGTTTGCCTTTATGATTCTGGAATATATGCATGAAAAGTAAAGTGTTATTTAATTTTTCAAATATAACTCTGAACAAGCATCTAGGGATGATCTGAAAGATGGACAGAAAATTATACACTTATGATAATAGATTTATAAACACTCATGCCATAGGCCACCAGAAGAGAGACTGCCTCATGGATTCAGAGGAGAAACTTTTATAACTTAGGGTCATCTTTCCATATGCAAAAGAAGTTCCCAAATGCATCCTATGTGCCTGAAATAGAAGTGATACTGAAATAATTTCATTAAAAAAGTTAAGTCTGGGATGGCCAAGTTCATTTTTAAAATGCTATCGGATGTAAGAGGTTGGTTACTAGGATAGTTTGAGACATATAGCTTGACGTAGTTTGAGTTATTATTCAGTAATGTTTATTTGATTATGAATAAAATTAAATTGATAATACTCACAGACTTATACTGGTTTTACAACAACAAAACAGATTTGAGGTTAGGCATATTCAACTACAAAACAAACTGAACAATTATAGAGAAGAATTTTTCTTGGGTTTTGTGCATTTGGAGAAGTTCAGCCAAAAGTTCAGGGATAAAGATGTGTGCTTCTTAAATACATTTTTGCTCTGGCCAAACAGATGCTTTTCTCCTGAAATTAGATGGCCATTGAGACAGACACGGTGTAACCACCAAGTTATCATTTGGTGGGAACGTTCAGATCAACAACTCCATCCCCAGGGCCCATAAACGTCAGTTATTTATGGACCTGAGTGCAGGTGCTCAATATTTTCTCATCTGAAGGCAGCTACCTCAGCAATTTAGTGTCTCTGGCCCCCACAGCAGGACATTGATTAGTCTGAGCCTGAAAAATAAAATGCTGTCTACGGAATAATCAGTTCTGTTTTTTATTGGTAGCTGCTGCTCTCCTGGCTTCGTGTGGAGAAGAAAGTCATCTCACAGGCTGTACTTCCTGCTTGAGCCAGGTCATGCTCTCTTCCCTGCCCCCAGAAAGAACTAGAAAGAGTCCAGGGTAGACCCTGCTGCCTCCAGGGCAGTCTTTACTGACCTCAGCTGCAGTGTCACCAGGAGTTTCATAGACGGGAGGACCCTGGGGGTAAGCCACGATGCCAGCCAGTTCTGAGAGGACGTGTCGGGTAGAGAAGTCAGGTATCAATATGGCCCCAACTTCCTCTCCAGCCAAACTCTCCTTTGTTACATTAAAATGCATCCAGTTCACTTTTTACATCACCCTCAAAACTTTTCTTCCTGGGACTTAACAAAAAAAAAGATCAATATAATCATTTTATTTTTTAAAGCTTATCATGGGTGTCACTTTTTAGATGAAAATTCAAAATTATTATCAGGGGCTAAAAAGACCCACATGATTCAACTGCTGACCTCCCCCTGGGGCAACCTCACCCTCCATCACTCCCCAGGTTAGTCTGTCTGCTCTGGCCCGAACACAGGAGCTGCTGCTCTCTCACCGTAAGATGCCCCCACCCCAGTTTCCACCTGGCTAATTCTGACTCATTTTCATATGTCAGTCCATGCCATTTCCCAGGAGGATGTTTTTACTGCCAAGATTCTGCTAATATATCCTCTGGTACACTCTGTATTTTTCTTCCGTGGCGTTTATCAAAATTGTCGTGATACAGTGATTTGGTATATATTTCTTTGTTTACTGTTTATCTCTCCTACCTGATGTAAGCCCCATAAAAGCAGGAACAATATCTGCTCTGTCACACTGTACCCCCAAAGCTCAGCACAGTGCTTCTTACATAATCAAAGCTCACAAAGTATTTGGTGAGGGTAGGGTGCCCCCAAATCCATACATCACCTATCAGTTCCCCCCAAATAGCAATGTTGTTAACATCCAAACATCTTCTTCAGCCTAAGAACTCAGCTCCCTGGACCTTATTCCCAATGGCTATTACAAAAATAAGAAAATCTAGACTGGACACCATTTAATGGCATTCTTCCAGCGTGCAGAATTTATATGAGAAATTAAAGCAGCATTATTTTGTAATCATTTCACTGGGAAGTTGAGCCGTTGCTTTTTGTATTGTTTCATTTTTCTTTGGGCAAACATCCGGATGTGAGAACATCCCCATTTTTGGCAGATTTTTCTGTGCAATATATAATTATGAAGTTTGTCAGGTCAGCTCAGCCAACTCTGTGTTCAGCCAGAATGACAGGAACTGATTCTAACTATCTTCTGGTTGTTTATAGCCACATAACAAACCACCCAAAACTTAGTGGCTTAAAGCAATGATCATTCATTTTGGTAAAAAAAATCTGCAATCTTGGAAGGCCTGTCTGTGGACCACTCACCTTTCATCCTCACAGCATGAGCTGGGGCGGCCTGTCCAGGGTTGGCAGGTCCACCTCTGTGATGGCTCATTTGCATGGAGGCAGTTTCAGCTGGGAGCTGCGCTTTGGCTGTCAGCCAGGGGCCTGCAGTTCTCTCCTTGGGCCTCTCCGTGGGACTGCCTGGGCTTCTTCACATAAGGGGGCTCAACCTCAGGTGTGGATGCAGGAGACAGAAAGTGGAAGCTGCCGATCTCTTACAGCATCGGCCTGGGAAGTGGCACAGCGTTACTTCTGCTGTGTTCTGTTGTTCGGGTGCTGAAGGCCGAATGTCTGTGTCTCCCAACACTACATGTTGAAACTTGATCCCCAGTGTGATGGTATTTGGGCCTTTGGAGATGATTAGGTCATAAAGGCAGAGCCTTTACGAATGAGATTAATGCCCTTCTAAAAGAGACTCCGGAGAGCTCTCTTACTCTTTCTGCCATGTGAGCACACAGCCAAAAGATGGCAGCCTGTGAACCAGAAGAGGCTTTTACCAGACTTGGTCTTGAACTCTCCTGTATCCAGAATTGTGAGAAATAAAATTCTGTTGTTTAAGCCCCCAGCCTATAGCATTTTTGCTATAGCAGCCCAAGGGAACTAAGTTATCAAGGCAGCTGCAGCAGCCCCTGGATGCAGATAACCTGGTGCAGCCCCGTCCTTGGCTCTGGAAGGAAGCCGCTGAGTAAGCCACACCTGTGTTGGTCTCTTAGGCATTTAAAGAAGCAGCAGAAACACAACCATTACTTGCTGCTGGTATTGCTTTTACCTTATTTCCCACTCTCTTTACTTGTTTAGGGCTTTGAAAAGTCTTTTGAAGTAGCTGCGAAAAGAGTGTTGTCAACAATTTGAAAATAGTTCATGAATCTATTCAGTTCATCACTTCATCACCTCCAGGTCTCACTTTAAAAATTATCAATTAAGACAAACTTATTCTGCATTTTTACTCTACCCAACCTTTTGTCCCAAATAATATGTATTTCAGTTAGGCTTTAAGGAAAGGGGTCCAAAAAACTTTCTTAAATGTGAGGATTTACAAAGTTTGTAGCAGGACTAAAGTCCTTCCTTTAAAAGTCAGCTGTGACAGCATTTCAGTATCAGAAGCAGGATGCAAAGGATGAGTCATTTCTGTTGAGATTAAAAAAGGCAACTGAGTCTCCATGAGGCTGTAAGGGAGGCTTCTTAAAGCAGGTGAGGTTTTGATTAAACCTTGCAAGATGGCAAAGATTGAGGCGTTATGAAAGAGGAGGGAGGGCAGAAGTTATTCTAAGCATGGAGGATGTCTTGAGATAAAAAATAAATTTTAGCCTGAGCAAAAAGTTCCCCCTCGGAGAGGTAGGCAAGCGAGTCTGGAGTAGATTGGGGTCAGACCTTTGAGGACCTTGGATAGCAGCCCAGGACATCAGCATCATGACTGTGCCAACAGGAAGAAGCAGCAGCCCTGGTGGGCTCAGCAGCAGATGAGATGGAGGCTGGAGAAGGGAACTAATGACTGTTGGAGGCAGAGGCTACAGCAGCATGAGGTGGGCAGCTCTTCAGTGGAAGGCGGATGCGGACCAGAATTAGGAAGGGATCAGCAGCCCAGGCTGACAGCCTCATGGAAGTGGCTAACGAAATGGAGTAGAGAGGAAAAGAGGGTGAAAGACTTTTGTGTACACAGTTGAGGACCACTGAGCTGGCAGATGTTGAGTCTAAACAGTACCTATGACCTCGACCTTCAGATTACCTTTGTCAATTAGTAGAAGGTTTTTGAATAGGGAAGCAGCAACCTAAGAGTGGTCCTTTAAGATTAATCACATGGATTGGCCAGCGAGTGACATACATATTCTGAACAAGTGAGATCCATCGTCACAAACTGCATTGTGACCACCATCCAGCAAAGATGTTGAATGTACTTTTATATCTGGGTTTAGTATGGGAGATGTGGGGGTGTCTTCACAACAATTTGATGAAATGAGTGGAATCTATATTATTATTCCCTTTTGGCCAGGGAAGAAAATGTGAAATTAACAGCGTAAGTAGCTTGTCTAGAGTAATAATTCAAATTAGTGTCAGAGCAGGATTTAGTTCTCAATCTCTTTTCATTAAGCTGTGACTGTGGTTAGATATCATCTAGGGCCCATCAGTTTAAGGGGTGTCTCACAGGATGCTGGTGGAGCCACAGCCCTGGGTCAGAGGGACCCACCTTTCAGTTCTTCCATGCCGTGGAGCCCACAGTTGCCACTTTACTTGCAGAGATCTGAAACTTCCAGTAAAGACCAGAGGTTGCACCCACAGCCAAGTCCGTCCACCTGTCATAATAATTAAACTCTAAAATAAAAGCCTTTTGTGGAGAGTGGCCCCAGAAGCTCATAATTATAGCTGAAAAAAAGATCTTATAAACATGTAATTTCTCACACATGGTGGCCCCTTCATTTTATAGAAAAGAAAACTAGTCCAGAGAGGTCGAGTGACTTGTCTAAGACTACACAGCTACTCACTGGTGGATCCAGGACTAGAATCTAGGTCTTCTGTTTTAAGTTATAGTTTCAACAATGAGCCTTTAAAATTTTGGTTTATTCTGTTAAAAAGTTTGAAAAGCCAGAAAAGGAACCCAGAATCATTCTTTATTGATACCTTACATTTCCCTCAGTCTAATATCCTTCTATGTGGCTGCAAGATCTAATACAAACAAAGAAAGTTATCATTTTCTGACTGATTTGCTTGAATCGGTCCTGTAGAAGAAAAGCTAGTTGAACAGAGCAACTTCTCCCTGATCTGACCTGACCTGACCTTCCTTAGGGTACTCTTGAAAGTCCTTGAGGTCAAATCATGGCATTTTATATTTCCCTATTACTTTGATGTTGAGTTTATAGGAAATACTCAATAAACACAAACTGATTGAGGAGGAGACAACCACTCTGCATAACCCAGTGCTAGAAAGCTGTTATATAGAAGAGCCCAGCCTGGTCCAAAGGCCAGCTTCCCAAACTTCCCAAAGCTATGAGCTGCAAGCTGACAACAGAGGCGCAAACACAGGGGCAGTTAACCATCTCTCCTAATAACTGTGTGGCTGGATGAATAATCTTTTGCATGGAGAATGAAGATGTATTATGAAGACACAAAGCCTGGGAGTTTTCAAGAACTTCCAAATTTATCTTAAATCATTGTAATAGCCTGAGATAGAGCAGTAGTGATGACCCTTTCACCCTCATCACAGGATAGTGACCGGACATAAAATTCATCTCCAAGTCTGCTATGAGAGACAGCATTCACTCCCAGTTGAGTTTGAATGGTGCTGGAAGAAGAGGAGTCACTCAAGGACCACCACCAAGGAAGCAGTCCTGATATCATACTTCTGGCCCCGTGAGGACAGTCAGAGCTTGGAAGGGATGGTGAAGGGAGGAGAGAGAAGCAGGGCAGTTGGCGTGCCGTGTTCATTCTGCCTGCTTCTGCTCTGATTCTCTGGTCAAAGTTCCAGGTAAATCAAAGTGCTCTAGACTTGGAGTCATAAAACCTGGCTTTGCTGCCACTGGCCAGCTTCAACTTTTGGGAAAGAACTTAACCTTTCTGCCTGTCAGGAGCTTCATCAATAAAACGGGCATAATATCTATCTCAGACGTTAGTTGTAAGGATTAAATGACCTAATGTGTAAAGAAGGCTTATTCAGGGAGCAGCAGTATAGGAAAACGTAAACCTTTTATCTCTAATCGTCACTGCAACCCTTTGAGGATGGGCTCACTTTGGAGATAAAGTAACTGATGTTTAGAACTAGCAAGTGCAGCATCTCAGATTCAAACCCACATCTCCCGGACGCCTACATCCATGTCCTCAACCGATGTATAATATTGTCTCCTTGACATTTGATACATTGTTTAGAAACCTTCATTCTTCTCCCAAAGGAAAAATATTTATTCCCATGATTCTCAGCATTCAACATAATCTCTTTCATGGTAAAAATTAAATCACATTTATGAATATCCCACCATATACATTTGCCTAATATGCTTTGACATTCTAAGTTTTCCTTTCTTCCCCTTCTCTTTTTTTCTCTGTCTACCTCTCTTTCCTCATCCACTACTTTTATGCACTGAGCTCTTAAACTGTCATTGTATCTATGAATTTCTGCAGAATACAGGGACATTGTGGCTCCAGCAAAGAAAGTAATCCCAAAATATGGAAGAACTCTCATCCTACAGTAGGGATGGTGATTTTGCAGTTCATTTTCAAGCCACATCCATACATCCAGGATGGTGCTTTAACTCACACAAAAAATTGTATCTTGGAAAAGTCCTCTAGTTTTTAGAAAATGGAGATATTCCCCAATACTCTGTCTCCTTCGAAGTTTTCCTAAGGCTAGTCCCAAAGTATCCTTCTAATTTAATGTAAGATAACCTTTTATACTAATCCTGATTCACTTTGTTTCTCCAGTGGAAATCTTTTGTTCTGCATCCTTGTGTCTCCATTTTTTTTGACTCCCCTAACGAGCTAAGATTTATGATCGCATAACCTTGCATAGCCTATTGAAGATGGAGGTGTGTTTGGCATCCTCTCTCTCGGTGCTCCTACCCCCCTTTCGTTTCTCAGGCCTCCATGGGGGCACTTTCACCACTGGTAAGAACGTCAGGAAGGTCTCCATTCAAGGGGCTCCTGGAACACTTCAGCAAACACAAATCAGATTTTCAACAACAGCTGAATTACGTCTTCCCAATGCTCAGTCACTGACATATACCAGAGGCAAGTTTATAATAGCTTTTGGGTCCCATACCTCATAGAGGAAAGATTCATTTCAGCACACTACGTCCTTTTTGAAATCCATGGTAAAAAACCTACTGTTTTGAAATCCTATCT
Source organism: Camelus ferus (assembly GCF_009834535.1). Classification (NCBI taxonomy): domain Eukaryota; kingdom Metazoa; phylum Chordata; class Mammalia; order Artiodactyla; family Camelidae; genus Camelus; species Camelus ferus. The sequence goes on along the minus strand of NC_045698.1, from coordinate 32,421,237 downwards.
TAAGAAAATTGCCCATTTGCACTTCAGCTTACAAGAAAGATTGTTAACAAATGTTGATTTATAATAAAATACATACAGACAATAAATTTTAAGTATAATAAATGAATTAGCTACCAGAAAATATTTTTTGTGAATGCTTTTCAAGAGGGAAGAGAACAAATATAAGATACATATAACTTCCCAGAAATGTAAGTTTCAGACGGGGAAACCCCACATCTTGTCCAGATGCCTCACTTTACAAATGAGCAAATGAGATCCTGAGAAGGTAACTGATGTGACCAAAGCTACCTAGCCACTGAGTGACACTTCTTATTCAAGTGTGCAAGTCCGTCTGGGATGAAAAACAACCACCAGGCTTTACTCTTTGGTTACGATTTGCAAAGTGGTTACTCTGGAAATACAGCCCTTGCTTGTATGATTGCAAGTTTCCTTACACCTAACCAATCCTGGGTACCAAAGTGGTCACTTCAATGCTGTTTATCCAAAGTTCAGTGGCTCACTACTCTCCTCAGATCATGCTTGCAAATCTTACACTGTTGGAGCTTGAGGTCTCCAGGTGTTATTCATAAGTTCATCCACCAGCACCATTTTCCTTTTGTCAACTGCTGGATGACCCTCGGAGTCAATTCCAGGGGTCCTTGCCCCGCCATTGTTCTCTGTTCTCTCCATGAGAACACTGGTGTCTATGCCAAGGATGGTTCCACGTTAAGTGTGAGAATGACTTTCTCCTCTCTGAGTCACCTCAAGGGTCTGGTATATCCATCACTCTTCTGCGTTCCTTTCACATGGCAGACTATATTGCTGTGTCTATAACAATGGTTTATATGATTCAGTCCTATGGCTATCCCGGAATTTCAATTTCAAGAAAGAAAATCAGAGTGAACTATTTTGAATAGAATGCCCACCCCAGGTCCAATCGGCCATGGCTGGGATTATATAATACAAGTGTGTCTGCAGGGCATTTGCCTCTAGGGAATAGGAGTAAATCTCAGAGAAGGGGAAATGGCCAGTGAGAACAGATGTCCAGTGGGTTCACTATAAAACCCCTTGTTTGAATCAGATCCGATGATGCCCACCCCAGTTCTCTTCCTCCTTTTCTATACCAATACTTTCCACTGTGTGAATCAAAAAATGTGAGCGCATATATGTATAACACCTATATTACCAACTTATCAGACATTCTTGAATACTTCTGAGTCCCAGAAGTGAGCTGACCTTGGGCTCAAGCTTACAAAAATTAGCCTCTCAATATTTAAAATAATAGCTAAATAGTTCACCCAGAAAATCGCATCCAATATAGTAACTCGGATATAGGACTAACTGGCTGACTCAGCTCTCCTGCTTATTAGAGAAAATAGCCACCACTAATACAGATTGCTTGGAAGATAGTGAAAATTATCCTATTGCCACAGAGTGCCCCACTCTACAAAATCTAGCCTGAGATTCTTAGTCTTTGAACCATACATTTGAGCCACAGCTTCTCCTTGAATCCAAATACTTCAAAGATCCAAGGATAATTTTTAAACACCAGAGTGTAATTACCCACAAATTAATTCTGGTTTGTTTACTGGGAGAACATAATAACTTGTTTTCACAGTGCCCGAGAAGAGGAAATCTTTTCTTTTCTCTCAAAATTCAGACCTCTGTGATAACTGCATATTTCACTTGTTTATTTGAGGCAGACCGTTTCCAGTCTCCGCAGCCCAGAAGGTGTGCATGGGGCCTTGTAGTTTCAGAACAGCATTTTTGCCGGGGGTGCTGGGCTCTGGCTTTCAGCGTAGATGATGCAGGCCAGGTCGCCTCTCCAGGAGGAGAACAATTTGGAGAGAAATTCATCTCATTTATTGTAAACCATGAAAATGCAATTATGTAATTTGCAATTAAAATGAGACTCTCAGTCTTTAAATTTAAATCGCTGAATCACTTAGCTTGGGGCTTACATACTGCCTTATATATTTTGTATTTCCTGTGATTATGTCTCCTCTTCCCAGTGATGGCAGAGACCACGCATTAAACTTTTCCAATCTTGCACAGCTATTTTTGTGGCACCTTATACAGAGTAACATCTAGTGCCTATTGACTTAATCTGGGCACAAAGCTCCTACATTTTAATTGCATTTTTTAGATTAAATTGAGTCTCCCAACCAAACACGGAAGGGCATAAACACAATGCTATTTACCGTTATTTTGTGGAAGTCTATTTCGAATTTTGAAAGATCTTGATACAATGCTAAGCCTCCAGCTTTCTACTAAATTTCAAATATTTTAAGTAAAATAGAAGACAAAATTATACCAGGCCCCACGTGAAAGGTGCAGTCAGCAATCTTCAGCTGTGTCGCCAGCTTCACCTGAATCTGTCCCTTCCTCTGAAGCAATTTTCCCTAACCGGAACAATCTTCTAAGAGGGTAAGTGGAATCTCCAGCTGAGAGATACTGATCGGGATTCTTCTGGTACATTCTAGTAAGGTAAACACTTGGTAGAGACTGTGTCACTGAGAGTCATCTGCTCGGGAACATCCTTTCTTGGGTCTTTAACCATCAGAGAGCACCCTGGACCAGGCCACGGTCTAAGGAGCCGGAAGGAAGAACAAGTGCCTTCCCCCTGCTACATCGTTTACGTTCTTGGACGTTACTGAGGATGCATCTACCTACTCAACTTCTTCCTTTTTTTTTTTTTTTTCTGAGCAGGAGAATGAGAACTAGGGAAGAGTTCAGAGCTCTTCTGCTAAGCAGCGGTGGGAAGGATGAGAGGGCCATGGCTACCAGGGCATATTTTGCACTGAATGTACCCCTGATACTTGAGGTGGATGTCAGTACAGATAATTGCTCATTATTTGGGTCATCCTCCAGCCTAGGTCATTTAACAGAGACCTCTGAAATTTGCTGTGTCTTTTCATCCACTACTAATGCTTCCCCAAGATAACTATTTCTTTGTCCTTTCCTTATTATAGAATACTTTAAAAACATGTTTGTAAAGAAATCTTCTGTTCAAGCACCAGTAAGCTTCCCATCTTTTCGATGTATGTTCATTAATTAAAATAATTGAAAGAAATATGGAAACAAACTAGGTGCCAGTCTACAAATGAATGGATTTTTTTAATGTGGTATTTGTACGTGATGAAATATTAATTAGCTATGGAAAAGAAGGAATTCCTCCGTTTGCAACCACACGGATGAACCTAAAGAATGTCATGCTAAGTGAAATAAGCCAGACACAGAAAGGCAAATTCTGCTTAATGTCCCTAGGATGTAGAATCTAAAAAAGATGAACTCAGAGAAGCAGAGTAAAATGGTGGTTTCTGGGCCTGAGGGTTAGGGAAATGGGAAGATACTGGTCAAAGGGTACAAACTGTTAGATATAAGATTAATTAGTTCTGGGGAATCTAATGTACAGCATCGTGACTATAGTTAATAATCCTGAATTTTGTACTTGACATTTGCTGAGAGTAGATTTTAAGTGTTCTTATCACACTCAAAGGTAACTATATGAAAGGCTGGATGTCTTAATTAGCTTGATTGTGGTCACCATTTCACAATGTATATGTATATCAAAACATCATGCTGTATGCCTTAAATACACACAATTTTTACTTGTCAGTTAGTGTTTACTCTAGAGCTTTACCCTTAATATTTAGGAAATAAACATTTAAGTACTTATAAAATGTTAAATTAATAATGATATACACATACATGCTTGACTAAGACTAAGAAAAATTAAAACTAATAAAACACCTTCAATATTCAGAATTCAAATGCACGCTCTCTCAAAAGCCCCCTCTTACCGTCACAGCGCACCATTGCACAAGGTTCCCATCATGAGCCAAATAAAGTTTTTTTCTAGGATTTTGTACCATTTTTAATAGAGCAGAAAGTTAGAGATAAGATTTATTTTCAGAAAACTGAAATATTGCTTTGCAGCAAGCAGACACCCTGAGAACCTTGCTCCTAAGTCGTTCACATGAACATCATTGCTGGGGCTTCTATCAATAGAAAAGCCAGCATAGAATTTTTAGCACAAAGAAAGTAGTTACTCAAGAAATCACTTATGTATAATAATTACTCAGACCTTTTAAGAAGTATTAAAACAGCCATGTTCTTAGCAGGAAAAAGAAACAATGATTCAAGAAAAGTAATCTGAAGTCTCTATTTGTACTTGCAAAATTAGGGAATTTAGAGTTATTCAGGGGAAAGGGGGACCGTGCTTCCTTGTTTGTATCTTTAAATTTGTCTTCAGCTTGTAGACTGTGGAAACATTTTAAATTCCATTCTACAGATGGTGCCAGGGCCAAGGGCAAGGCGACCAGACTAGATGGAGCAGCCAGCAGAGCAGGACAGATCAAGCAGACCACCCCCACATCCCAGCCGACACGTCCGGTAGAGTGGAGGGCATCCTCCCATTCACTCACGCATTCATTCATTCATTCACTTCTTCCCAGGCATCACTGAGCACCCACCGAAACCAGAGACACTGCTAGGTCCTAGGTATACACTGAAAAGTACAAAGACCACCACCTACCCTAGTAGAGCCTGGAGTGTAGCGAGGCCAGCCAGCAATAAAGAAGTAAATTATCAACTGTATTTAAAAACCATAATCAGTTCTGACCATGAGAAAGATTCTACTTAGGAGATTAGGCAGAGGGGTTTAACTCTGGGGAGTGCAGCCAGAGAACGTTTTGCTGAGAAAGTTAGAGTTAAGCTGTTACCAGAAAACTGAAGGAGTCGGTCACGTGGTTGGTGGTGGCTGGGAGCGCTGCAGGCAGAGGGAGGCAATAAAGCCCTGAGTTGGAGAAGAGCTTGGTGTCTGTGAAGCTGAAGGAAGCCAGCGTGTTGGGGCAGGGAGTCTGAGGGCCTGACGCCGAGACGAGCTCAGAGAGGCAGAGGAGAGACAGATGATATAAGATTTAAGTCATGCAAGGAGCTTTGATTTTTTTTTTTTTCATTAAGTGAAATGAGAAGTTACTGAAGGATTTAAGCAAGAGGGAATCATGATTCCATTTATACTTTCAAAGGTAATTGAGGCTGTTTTGCTGAGAACAGAAAGAGGGCAAGAGTGGATGCAGGAAGACCTGTTGAAAGCTGTGCCACCATCAAGGTCTGTAGGAGGCGGGGAGGTGGTCTGGGCAAGGGGGTGCCAGTGAGGCTGGAGAGAGATGGATGGATGTGAGCTGTGCATGGAAGCGAGAAGCAGCAAGACTCAGTGACAGAGTCACAGTGGCGGGTAACAGAGGAAGGACTAAAGGATGCCGCTTAGGTCTCTGATTTTATGGTGACACCATTTTTGCCCAGGTGGGGTGAACTCTGTCAGGAATGGGCAGGAGATTTTGAGGGGAGCTCAAACATCGCTATGCTTTTTTAAGTTTAAATAGTCCTTTTAAAAAACTGAATAAACAGAAAACAGCCAAAATGTATGCAAAATTCCTCTCTCTCTTTTTCTCTCATTCACTTTCTTTATTTCATACACAATTACCTGTGAAAAACTACAGATTTAAAATAATTTAAAACCCGTTCTTCAGTTGGTAGCAGATACCAAATGCATCCATAATCCCCAGCATAAAGGTTTGCAAACTTTCTCAGCTCCTGGTGCCCCAGTATAATTTTTTTTCATGGCAACAACAAGGCCAAAAGAATGATCTAATAATTTTAAAGTACTTTAGTCCAAACAAATTAACAAATATTTTTGTTCCAGCAACTTAGTAGCAATTTAAATGCACACACACATACACACACATAAACTGGGAGAAAATCTTGGTTTTATTTCCATCCTTAAATGACCACAGTTACATCCTACTGGATTGGATGCATGTGCCTCTTGGGCACCGCACTTCTTCTCAAATCTTGGAGTCAGATTGGACATTGCAACCTCTATTTCCTCTTTTACACTGATTTCTGCATGCTACGTGCTTTTTACCACTACAGCTTCAGAAAACTCAGCTTCTCAGATAAGACATCATTAAGAGGCATGTAGTACAATTTAATGTTGAAACTGTGAATGTCCTTCAGTTAGTAAGTTGCCTCTGTTTGACAGATATGAAGTCTTCCTTTAAAACCTGAAATATCCTGCTGTGACCCTGTGAGTTCCCGGGGGGTACCCAGAGCCCTTCAGCAAATAGTCTGAGAAATGTGGCTTTCATGAGTGGCAAGAAATTTTATGTAAACCTTAACCTGTGTTCTCAGATCAGACCATATTCAGGGCAGGCATTAGCAACACCCAGATTTTTCCACAGATTATTATAAAATAGCCATGTAAATAAATGCATTATTTAATCAGTATTCTTTGAGTTTTATGTAAATAAAATTTTCTCAAAACTGACTTTTACTCATATGTCTGCTGGAACTTAAAAAAAAAGTGAACCAATCTATTTGGAAGCTTTCTAAAACACTGCTCTAAAGTATTTCTGAAATACTTTCTAAATACTTCTCTAAAATACTTCGTGAAATACCCTCTACTTTCTTAAAGACAGGCTACCAGTTATAAATTAAGCTAGTCTGACTCAGTGTTACCAATGCAGACAGCCACCACCTTTGTCCTGCCTGTCATTTCTCTTCCTATCCTTTCTCCCTGGAACTGCCCCTCCCCTTCAGTCACAGGGAGAAGACCTGCAGGCTATGCGGCCTCCTCTTTGGAGTCAGAGTCTCTTCACAAACACAATGTGTTATAGGAGGAGGGGATAGCCCCGTGGTAGAGCTCTGCTCAGCATGCATGTGGTCCTGGGTTCAATCCCCAGTACCTCCATTAAAAAAAAGTAAATAAGAATAAATAAACCTGAATACCTCCCCTCCCCACCCCAAAAGTGTTATGGCCTCAAAAGGCACATAATTGAGCTTACTGAAGAATAAAATAATACATTAGAACCAATGAGGCCACCACAAGGGCTGAAATAATAAAGCACTAGTTATAAAGCAGAGGATTTATGAGAGCTATGTCAGGTTAGAGAAAATTTTCTCATAGTTTGGAGTGTATTCTGAAGATGTGATATCACCAGTATGTGAACTATGGAGAAACAAGGCCTTTCCTGATATTTAAAATATGATGTTAAGTCGATGGGTTGGGGGATTGGGGGGCAGAAGTGAAGAATCCACTGGCACTCACCCATTCTTATCACTCCATTTCATTGTTCATTTGTTTTTGCTTCCAAATTTCATTTGAAGAAAGAGTTCAAGAAGCTCCCACCTCCCAAATGTGAATCACTGCCGAAAAATGATGTCAACGTAGAATCATGTCTTCAGTGATACACAGTGGATTCCAAAAGCCAAACTAATGGCAAGAGGCAATGTTGCATAGTTTTGTGCCTCCAAGAAGGCAAACATTCACAACATGTAGTGATGCTTTGGGTGGCCTTCTTACACGTATTATGTAGCTGGTGCGTGTGGAAAAGACATTATAACGCTGACCGTTTCCACAGTAACGTGGCTTTCTGACAGATCAGTTGACAACACTGCCTTTGTTGGATGCCTAAGAGTGGTTAACTTAGAGCAAGAACATCAACCATGCTCTTGAACTTAGTGTCACAATGAGTTGTTACTACTGTGTTTTAAAATCTACCCATGACAGTTAATTTTATATGTCAACTTGGCTAGGCGAAGGTACATGGTTGTTTGGCCAAACACTACTTTAGGTGTTGCTGTGAATATTTTTGGATCTGATTAACATTTAAATCAATAGATTTTGAGTAAGGAGGGTTACCCTCCATAATGTGAATGGGCCCCATCCAATCAACTGAAGGCCTTAAGAGCGAAGACTGGCCTCTTGGAAGAGAAAGTAATACTGCCTTTGGATGCAATACCACAACACCAACTCTTCCCTGGGTCACCAGCCTGCCAGCCTACCTTGCAGATTTTGGACTTGCCAGCCCCCACAATTAGATGAGCCAATTCCTTAAGATAGGTCGATGATAGATAGATAGATAGATAGATAGATAGATAGATAGATAGATAGATAGATAGATAGTAGATAGATAGATAGAGAGGTAGGTAACTATAAAGATATATTTCCTATCGGTTCTGTCTCTCTGGAGGGCCCTAACTTATACACCACCAAATTGCTGATAGCTGCTTCCAATCTAGCTTCTCCCTCTGGTTAAGTGTGGATCTTCCTTTCCAAACATAGAAGCTAGATGACAAGTCTTTAAAACTTGACCTTTAGCAGTCCTTGCTCTTGAGTTAACTTCATTGCAAAATAACACAGTATTTAAAGTAAATCAAAACAAATCAAAACAGTAACATGGCACCTACAGTGCCCTCTAGGATACATAAGGATATTAATCCATCCTAAGGCAAAGAGAAAAACTCTTCTAATTCCCAATAATAATGCCACTCATCGCATCTCAGATATGATGAGAAAACTAAAGAGCATTTTCATGATTAAGTGGATAGAAAACCAGATCATGCCAGGACAGATCTATTGTGGCTACCCAAGGAGGGTTCTATGAAAACACAGGTGTTTGGGGCTAAACTGTGTTCCTGCAAAATTCATATATTGAAACCACCCCCCCCCCTTTTTTTTTAAATGAGACTGAGTTTGGAGATAGGGCCTTTAAAGAGGTGATTAAGTTAAAAGGAGGCCATTAGAATGGGCCCTAATACAATATGACTGGTGTCCTTATAAGAAGAGGAGATTTGGACACAGAGAAGCATTAGGGGTGCATGTACCCAGAGGCAAGGCCACGCGTGACCACTGTGAAAAGCTGCTATCTGCAAGCCAAAGAGAGAGACCTCAAAAGAAACCAAACCTGCCAACATCTTGATCTCAGACTTCTAGTCTCCAGAAGAGTAAGGAAGTAGATTTCTGTTGTTGAAGCCGCCCAGGTCTGGGGTATTTCGCTACAGCAGCCGGAGCAAACTAATACAATAAAATCAAACTAAAATAAATACTATAGAACAAGAAATACTTCCCCCCCCTTTTTTTTCCCACAAAGAGTTATGATGTTTTTCTGATAGAGTCCTGACAATCTTTGCAGATGGTAGAATACTGAGTCAGATAAATCTGGCCTTTTCATTCCTTCATGACATTTCTTTAGAATAATAAGGAAGAAGAGCAGTGTGAAAAGAAGTGGATAGTATCCAGTTCCAGAAGGTCTTGAGGTCACCCACAGAAATGTTGTACATGAATAACAACAGATTGACCAAAAGGGAGATGAGGTTTATGTGGCTGAGAAGGAAAGGGGGAGAGAGAAAGTAAAAGTAAGAAATTAAGCTAAAGGTAGAACAAGGAAGCAATACTTCATAACTATTCTAAATCTAGATGTCAATAAGCATTTGGAAAACTCGAAGTCATTTTGCTTGGTTTTGTGTCAGACCAGCAGCAGGGGCCATATGTTTTCCTCCCAAATACAACCATCAGCTTTGCTGTAGATCTTCAAACCATGCAAGTAAATTGTCGGGTGAAGCTCATTTAATCATGTAAGAGTTTATGCTGAAATTTACTTCAGGCAGAAAAGTTAGAAGCACAAGGATCTGTCAAATTCTCCAGGGACTTATAATAAATTCTTAGAGTGTGAAATCACCTCTCTCTGTTGTTTGTAGATAACAACTGTTCAAAGCGGTCTGCGTATTTGAGAAATAAAGTGAATGGAAAATTTCTCTAAGTAGGGCATATTTCTGATGACTAAGATTAGTACATTATGTCTGCTCCAAACTGAGTCAATAATGGATCGTTCCCAGATAAGCACATAAAAATGGGTTATATGTAACTTAGAGCTGAAGTTGCAGACATAAATTTGCTAATTTACTTCAGTACAGAACTGGTCCAAAGAAACCAAAAAAAAACTCCCAAAAGACCCCCGAAATAACTAAGTAGGAGAGCATGACTTTCATCAAGGCAATCACAGTAAGGTCATTAATAATTGCACAACATGAGTAACTCATTCATAGTTCCTGTGGAGCAGCAAACGATGTAGTACCTGAATTGCATAATGTCGTTTATCTTTCAAGTTTTTTTTTTCATGATCCAAGTGAAAAATTGAGTACTCATTACGTGAGAAGAAAATCAAAACTCGAGCATGTCATAAATTTATAGGGAGCTACACTGGGAAACACAGCTTGAAAGTGACAGAGCTCTAACTGATGGGAAACGACTCTTACGTTGATAGCAAACAGTTGTTCATTACAGATTTTAAGCCTTGTGATTTCATTTTTAACAAAAGTGCCACTGTTTTTTTTAAAAGGTCCCAGAGAAGTTTGAATAGCAATTTCCAAAATCCAGAGAAATTGAATTCAAACACTATTTTATCTGGAATTGAAATGAGCACATTTTGCCTCCTTCCTAGGAGAACTTAAGACAGTAGGGCCGTGTTTTAAACAGTAGAGAATGATAGAGCTTTTCAAAGTACAGGTAAAACTGTAAGATGGAAGTGAAAAATCACAACCTCCCTCTCGTGAAAATGGTAATTATCATTTACTTGAAACTCTCTGACTTACAATGCATAAGAGGCCAATGATAACAGAAGGGTGCAGAGGGTGGAGGGTAGGGGGAGGTGAATTCTTGGGGTGGAAGGGGGTCCAGAGATGAAACCAGAAATGCTCTCTCTTCCCAAGAGACGTGTTCCTTCAGGAAATATTTTGTATTGTAAACATATTCCTAAGCCAATCCTAGTATTGGCATAGTTGGTTAACACAGTAGCAATTCATCCTCTGGAAGTAAAACCAAGGACTCAGGTGATGAGTCAAAATCCTCGCATCAAAGGATTTTGTCTCTTCTATTGTGCCTTTTGTTAGTAAACTCACACAGGTTGGTTCACATTTTTAGGCTCCAACATTTAAGTTGTCAATGCCAGAAAGTCTCTTGTCTAAATATTTACTAAGCTGAGGAGAAGAAAACAGAACATACAAGAAAGATTTCTTGAAGTTGAAAAAAAAAAGTCACTTCATTGAAATATTTTATTGCTCTGATTCATCTATAAAAAGTCCTCCACTTCAATAGTTATTTACATCTTGCAATTCTTCTCCTTTTTTTTTTTTTTCCCCTTACCTCAACTGCAAGGCAAATGTTCCATAAACTCTGGTGGAGTAAAGAAACTCCTCTGACAGGTTCCTGGATTTTCTAATCAATCATGTTCTATCAGATCAAGGTAAAGGTGCTTCTCTGAAGTTTGGGGCCCCATTACAGAAAGTGTAAACAAGTATTGGTTGGAGGGTTGTGTTCATATGTCCAAGCCACAAGGATCACTAGTAGAACATAGGAAAATTCTCTCCACCACCTTTTCACTTAGAATCTGCGTACAGTTTCCATCTCAAATTCATTTGAGATAATCTCCCCAACTCATAAGGTTTAGAACAAAACCTAAAATTATTATTGTCTTTGTTGAAGCAGACATATTTTCCAAATGGGATCCCTGCTTTTCTGTCAAGTTAGAGCTGGAAGGTCCTTCAGAAATCATCTAGTCCAGGGGTTTCCAAGCTTTTTAGTGTAAACTCCTTTTTATCAAACGGAAATCTTATCCCAAATTCTGATCTATAAGATGATCTGGAAGTGGTGTTGTCATGGTTGAAACAGGAGGAAATCTACCCGCCCCGGTCTCTCATTTCCAACTGGAAACATCAGCACATCTTCAGGATCTAAAGCCCTGGAGAATGAATGTGCTTTGAAAGCAACTGATCTCCTCTTTCATTTTACAGACAAAGGAGCGTTAATCTGCTCCCCTGGTGAGAGGAGCACGGCCCACATCTACTGAACACACCCATTACACACCTGTGCTCTTATTACGTGATCTCTTCTTACTTTTTCCTTTTTCTCCTGGTTTCTTGTTTCCCCACAGCAAAACTGAGTTGGTTACCTCTGTGGGTCTGTTCCACACACCTGCGGAGCCCAGGCATACGAAGAGAGTTGGGGTTTGTGGACAAAATAGAAAAATGTGAAGTGTACACCATAAATAAGATTTAGCCACCCATAGGTCAATTACAGAAAGAGGAGATTAAACAAGGGTGGAAGAAATTCAGAACAGCAATTCTCAGACGTTTGGTTTCACTTCAACATGTTCAAAGTTGTTAAGGACCCCAAAAACCTTTAGTTCACTTGGGTAAAACACCTCCTTGTTTTTTTACTGTAATAATAAATAAAACTGAGAAACAAGAGATAAATATCATTTCAAGTAAATAAACACAAGCGAGGCAAAGAGACAAAGCTTACTGCCACCACTCTACCTGCAAAATGTGAAAGGTCATTATTACATGAAGGAAAAACCAGCAGAAAGATGTCATCGTTTCGGCTCATCTTAGTTCCGTAGAACAGGCCAGCGTTTCCATAATTCCAACATGGAATACTTGTGAGCAAATGCAATAGTGCAAGAAATCTATTTTGCTTAGGGAGAAAATTAACTCTTTAAGGGCTTTTGTTATTTGTTATAATCTGTTACTATTTTTGGTTCTAGGTTCTTTCACTGTAAATTTCTTTGCTGTAGACATTTTGTCTGCAAACATTTTCACTGCATAACTAATTGCCATAAGGCAGTTTTATACTGTAAAAGATAAAGTAGCTGTTTGACAGTTTGGATTCCTTTCTTGATTGTCACAGTACTCCTGTTTTTATATTGCTTAAATCTTAGCCCTCATAATGGCCTATGCAGTGATGAGTAGACATGGTGGTCTTAAAATAGTGGGTAACCACCACATATATAAATTTGATAGGAAACACGCTGATAAAACTTGTGGGAAGTATGAAATAAGACAATGTAAAGCCAGATTGCACACCTTACAAGAAAATAATAACATCAGTTTGCAAATCCTTTGGTGGATTTGAAGGCTCAGAGTTGAACACACATTTCCCATAGGACTTTGAAATGCCCATCAACAGACATATGATAACGTGCCAAGAAAAGACAACAGGGTAGAGGTCTTCACAAAGCTTAGTTCCAAATGTGCATCCTAGCGTTTCAAAATGGGTACCTCTCTTAATGAAGGAAGAACTTTAAACAAAAAAGAAAAAGTGTGGTGCTGAACAAGGGGACGAATCAGCAAGCAAAAAAAGAAAAGTGTAAAATACTATGAATGAACAAAAAGACTTGGAAGACAAGTGCTTAGGTACAAACCACAAAATAAAATCAGTTATTTGCATAGTATTGCCATGAATCTACACACATTTGAAATATATGCAAATATTTTGCATTTTGCCATAAAGTCTTAAACGTTGTTATTCACTTTTCACGTTCCAATATGTTCTTTTTAAAGTTCCATTTTAATTTTTGTTGTTGTTGTTATTTTATCCTTTACAGCAAATATATCTACAGTAAAGATGCTTATGGAGAAAATCCTGGACCCAGTCCTTTTTAACGTGCTCCATGCCAAGCATGTTAAATTCAATAGTCATCTTCAGAGTGACTTAGGACTCTGTCCACTGTAGATGCTGACTGTGAAACCTTCTTCTATTCTTTTCCCTTTCAAAAATGGGTTGCATAGCTCATCCACTTGCCACCATTCTCTTAATGTTTCCTTTGTGTGCTCACCACCTCAAACTCTCAAAGCCATACAAAGACATGTGCCCACACAGCAACCAAGGGAGGTCTCTGCAGGGGCACAGGTTATGAACAGCTCAGCTCGGGAATGATGGGCGTACACACACACACACATTCATCCAAACCAGGCTTAGTCTCAGGAAGTTTTTGCTTTGTGAAAAGAACGCTTTCCCCGGTTTCACTCTGTTCAGGAGAACAACCATAATGCGTTTTAAAATAGGAATGTAGCCATAGTTTTTTCTAAGCTAATGGCTAAGAAAATGATAAATATAAAGAATGCCACTGTATTAGATATTCATGTAACCCTAGGTGAGAAAAAAATCAATCTTATGAAACCATACCCATTTTTCAACTTTTCTTTTTCAATGCACTGCAAATAATACATTTTCAACATACTACAAATAATACCTTGTTAGGGGAAATAAAAAGAAGAGAAGAAAGAAAGAAAAGTAGGAGTAGGAGAAGCTGCAGAGATAAAACCTTTTAAAAAATGTCATCATTTCTTTTGCTTGTATCCCCTCTCTTTGCAAGACGCAATCAGCCAATAAAAATGTGAATGCTTTTAAAACTGAAAGAAGGTTATAAGAGAAGTAAGCTCTATGATTACTTTGAAGCTTCCAGTTTCCAATATTTCTTTTTACGATTTGAATGTTCCTGTGACGGATACATTAACATTTGCAGAATCTGATAGAGCTAACAACAGTGAAATAACACAAGAGCACGCAAACAGAATGTCCCCAGAAGAGGCAAGTGTCAGGTGCATAGTGACATACACCAGGATACTGCTGGCATTTAAGGATTAGTGTAATATGGAAAACAGTGAGGCAAGCAGGGGGAAAAAACAGGTTAGGTAAATGTGTCCTGGAGAAATGCTAGTCTGGAAAATTTACATTACTCTTTTCATTTTTCTAAACTAAAAATACATAGTGTAGTTTGACTGGAAAAATATGTGTGCAGATTTTTAATAGGAGGCACTGATCTGCCATGTAAATGACCCATCAGGGAACAGAGAAGAAAGGTGCAGCTCTAGAGTTAAAATGACCTCAGCGGAGGCTGACACAGCACGGAGGTGCGAATTTGCTCTGTTCTCTCATTGGTGCCCGCTGAGTGTTCCCGGAGGACTCGCCCCCTCCCGGTTAGTGCCTGGAGCAATGGCACCTCAGTGGTCTTGGGGTGGGGGGGCCTGTGGAAGCAACTGAGAAAATGTGAGTATAAACACATTAAACAGGACTGGAGGGGAGCAAAGCGCTTGTGCTGTAATTCCAAGCTGAGTTGTCCTGGCTGTGTGGCCTTGGGCAAGTCTGTGAGCCTCTTATTTTATCTGTGATGATAATAATACAGCCCAGAGCACCAAGATCAGGCACAGGACTGAGGAGATGCAATCTCCTGACTCCCCTTCCCTCTCTAAGGGCTACCTGGTACTCTCTGATCACCAGTTCAGTGACATGTCAGTTTGCACCCCAATATTCACAACTTTTCTAGAATTTTGTTACCATCCCTAACCAACTCTTAAAACAAATAAAAGGATCTGCTGGAAAAATATAAAACTAATACACAGTCCCCACGTTTAGGATTCTCTCTAGCACATTTTCACGGGCTACTAGAAAAGTTTGAGTAGTTTAGTCGTTTTTGAGAGAAAATTGATCAATATTCTCTACCCAGAGTCATGGAGGGCATGACTAGGACCTATTATGAGGCTAATTTCTCTTTACTTTCCGTTCTGTTTTCTTTTATTCATTGTTTTTCCCTCTTCTGGCTCCAGAGGACTTTTTGTGTGTGTGCTGAGTGGGGGAAGAATCAAACAATTTTATCGAGGAGCTTCTGGGGAGAGTCGAAGGGCTGGGAGGACAATTAGATTAGTCCGGCCAGGATCTCTCTAGCTTCACACTTGCTGAAAAAGCCAGAGGGCTTTTCTCTTGTCTTTGCCAGAGTTTTTAACAGCACCCAGCCCCTGAGGGGGGTGGGTGTGTGAGTGTGTGTGTGTTTGTTTGGGCCAGCACCTGTGTTCTTTCATTTTTCACGTATTGCTTATACAGTTTCTTTTCTTTTCTTTTTTTTTTTATCATCTTGTAACTATGTGAGTTTCTGTTCTCAGCTTGCAAATAACTCTCAGGCTTTGCTCACTGCTACTGTGAAGCATGAAGCTCACTTGCCCTGAAGTCACACACACAGTCATAGATCTGCCTCAATCTGCACCCAAACCCCTCCTCGGGAGAACGGAATGCTTCTGGGGTTTTCTTCCCAAGTAATTCTTGGCATGGTTGAAGGCTCTAGCTGTCCCTAAAGAAATTCTGGGTCTGGGCTTCCTGGCAAAGGGCCTCCGTGAAAAGCACAGCCCCAAGGAAACAAACCTGTTCTGCGGGAACTGCCTGGTCCCACTGGTTTTAAACGTCCCTCTCACGGCTCAGAGAAGCAGCAGTGGGGCTACTCTGGGAGAGTAGGAGACACTGTATCTCATACTCTCCTCTATCTGGGCATTGCTTATACAAATTTATAAAATGCTGTAACATTTGAGTTATTTTTAATCTACTTTTGGGCTGCATAGCAATAAAAAATACAAGCAGTGATGAGGTGACGATCAATAATACAATTTTATGGCTGTAGAACTAGCCAACGGGAGCCTTACGGTAAAGTCACTATGTCAGTCCAGGGACCCAGCAGCAAAATGCACCCAGCAAGCTCCTGCTTTTAGATCAGTCCTCTTCCTTAATTAATCAAAATGTGATTTGGTGATATCTCATAAATATGCAACAGTACATAGGACCGAGGGGAAGAAAACACCTGAAGCTACTACTGCTATAATTTGTATTTATTCCCTAAGATGGTGAGCATCCTGTTTCTCATCTTGCTTTTTTTTTTTCACTTAGTTTATCCCCAAAATATCTTCCATGTTTCTATGCAGTCTTTGTAATTGTCATGTTTAGCAGTAATGCAACTGCTGTTCTCACCTCAGCAGCGGGATTCTTTTTTTTTTTTTTTTTTACTTCATTTCTGAGTTACCCTAATTAATATAGCATTAGGAGTTCTCTCTCAGCTGCATTAAACAGAGAAGAATTATTATTCTATTCAGTCTATGGCTTTGATTTAGACTTAGAAGCTCAGACCAAAAAACAAAACCAAACCAGAAGAAAACAACAAAGACCAGAAACTGACACGTTGTGACTGACTATACTTTAATTTAAAAAGATACAAAAAAAAAGAGTAAACAAACACACACATGCCAATGGAACAATGGCAGAGAGCACTAAAGGACGTGTTTTTAGCAGTGTGCCCTCTACCACAGAATCCCTTCCTGGTGTCTCAAGGTGGCAGCACCGTGTACTCTGGCCCCTTTGTGCCCTGGGACATGATTACAGAGTCCCCTGGCCTCCAAAACAGGGGCAAGAAATGACCTTGACTGGGGCCAAGAGCACCTAACAAAGACTAATATTTCTGAGGGAAACATTTGTGAAGGAGCCATGATACACTTGTTTGTCTTTCCAGCCTTACCTAAATTTGAGTCAAGATGCTTGAAGTGTTAACCTCATTAGTGTTTCAGCTGAGCTAATTTCTCTTGCTGAGCTTGCAATGCTGTGTTAAACGATAGAAGGCCTGGTCAGATGGTTCCACCAACATCCTCTGACAGACCAGTCCAGGAATCCTTCACCACCCACACACGCTTTTCAGCCTGGCCATCTTCCCAGGCATGACAATGCAGGCAGAGTTCCCCTCCCATCACCCTCCACATGAGCACGGTGAGTGCAGACACACCGTTAGGATGGACTGGCACTGCTCATCCATGGAGAAAATAAATGATACAGTCTGTTGTTTTTGCAGCAAGATTCTGTACTGAAATTGAGAATATTTGGGAATATTTCCAAGTCTTCAACGCAGTCAAAAATTCTTCCCCTAAAAACATAGTTTGAAGAATTTGTCCTCTAAGTTTATAGAAAAATATTAATTTGAGGTGGATAAAAGCATGAAAAGTAAAAGAAAATGACGTCATTAAAAAAACTCTAAAAGAAATTGTGTACAAATATTTATCTGATATTTGGATGGAGAAAGACTGTTTATGTCTTATGTAAGGGAAAGCCATCAATGGATTTAACTCCATAAATATTCAAACATCTACATTTCAACATTACAGGTAAAATTAAAAGTCCATCGAAAAGCTGGTAAAATACTTGCAACCAAATGACATTGCTAATAACCTCAAACTATAAATAGGTAATTAAATAAAAGTAGCAATGATAATTGAATAGTTGAATATGTAAAGATCATAAATAGAAAGTTAATGCAATAGTAAAACCAAAAAGCTCACCAAAAATGAGAAATAAATCTATTTCTATTTCCCAGAAGATGGAGTAGATACATTTTCCCTATTCCTCAACTAAGTACAGCTGAACACCCTAAACATTCTATGTGCAAAAGGTGTAAGAAGTCTATGAAAGACGGACAGAAGAAGGCAAACTCGCTAGAGTACTGAGGATCCAAGGGACAAAATAATGATGAGTTATCTGGGGGGTTTTGATTTGTTTTGTTTTGTTTTTTCCACTGATATATTTCAGACTTGGAGCTGAAGAAGCCAGCAACCCAGAAATGTCAACAGACACGGAAAAATGAAGCCCTAACAAGAGCCAAAGGACCAAGAAAGGGACAGCCTAGCAAAAAAAGAGAGTTTTTAGACAATAATGATTCTAGTTTATCTAAGCATCACAGAAAACACACACATACACACACACACACATAACCAAAAAACCAAAAAATGACTGACTCCACCCCGCCCACACCAGCAGAGGCCTGGTGGAGAGTCTAGACTTCCGTTGCCACCTGGCAGTCATGACGTGTCCCCTTCACTCCCCTGCTGGGGCGGTGTCAGAGGATACCTAGTAGTCAGGGCTTCCATCACTGGCCCCGGGAACGAGGACAACGTCCCTCTGTGGACTTGGTTGTAAGGAGCAGTTACAAGGCACTCTTACCTCTGCTAGCCAGCGGGGCACTGGTGGAAGTCAGAATTCCCACTCCTTCCGTCAGCAAGCAGAGGTCCACTTGCGCAGGGGTCTGCAGAGGCTGAGCAGGGAACCTGGCAGTAATGAGATGGCAGTCCGTTTTCATCACATCCCCAAGGACCAAGGACCTAAAGAGATTTAAACCATAGAAGTATCCTCAATGATAAAGTCACTTACATTAACCCCTTACCTTATGCTGCCTTAACATGTTCAAAAAATTTTTTCCTTATTGGAGTTAAGATGGGACTTGGTCAATAAGCTAGAATAAAAAGGCAACCATTTAAGAAGATGAAAATGTGATCATTTAAATTCCTTGTTAGGTATCCTGGTGGGGTTGATACAGAATGGCCTGGGTAGCTGAAGTGGAGCCGGTGAGGGAAGCCCAGTGACAGAGTGGCAGGGAGGACCGAAGAACTTGCTAATGCAGACGTACAAATCCTTGGTGTCGCAGTGCCACACCTGCCATGATGGGAGTGTGGAGAATGAGGGGACAGCTGAGCTCCACGTGTGAGTAGAAGCATGTATGACACGGAACCCAGCGCATGTCAGGATGCAGGAGGTGAAGGTGACCTGCTCACATGAGCTGTCCACAGAAATCTGAGTGAGGCTTTGGACAGAGGTGTTGACCTAGGCATCTAAGCCAATCATATCTAAAGTTCAAGAAGTCAGGAGGCAGTGAAATATTTGTAAAAGTCCTTTCAAAGCAGGCGGGACCCCAGAATCTTTGTGATTCATATATTCATCATGATTTGCTCTTTTTATCTGTCTTGAGGGGGGTAATTAGGTTTGTTTATTTATGTATTTTAATTTAATTTTTTTTAACAGAGGTACTGGGGAATTGAACCAGTACACGCTAAGCACACACTGTCCCACTGAGCTATGCCCTTCCCCCCACCAAGATTTGCTTCTACTGTTCCCTTTGCACGAGTTAAACGGCTCAGATGTTGCTTCCAGCAACTGAGGTACAAGTATTAGGATATTTTGCAAAGGTTCCAGATTAACCTGGTTGTAAAACCACAGCTTCCTGATTCCCTGCCGTTTCTTTACCGATTTCTACATAATTCTGTTCTGTATGTGACAGTTGTCGTGGAGTTTTAGGCAGTTGGCACATTGCAGCCATCTGGCAGGTGGTGAAGAGCACACCTCTGACATTATAAGATGACGCCTCAGTGGTTAAAAACAAAACAGAAGGCGCCTGATGTTTATTGTCACGGAGCAGCTCCGACCCTGAGGGGACTCAGCTAATCAGTATCCACAACAGCACCTCAGACTGAAGCATCCTCTGTCCCTGAAAATCGTTTCTAACTCCATGAAACATTTCAGCAGCAGTTGCTTCTTGTAACAGAAACAGACAAACAAAAGAAGGTAGAAATTAAGTAATCATAGACTGCTGGACTGGCTTCAGCTTTGGAATGGTCTGCCATGGGGAGCACATTTGTGTTGGTGTTTATGTAATTGCCTTGCTTGCACTTTTTCATTGATGCTGCAGGATAAATCTGGACTCCTGTTTGGACATGAGGCCCTTGTAGTCTAGAGCTGATCATCTTTTAATTCAATTTCCACAGTTCTCAGACAGTAATCTTATGTCCAACCCATGAAACAATATTAAGTTGATCCCTGAACACTCTTGCCTTTCTCTTTCTCATCTCCTTGTGTTTCCTGATTCTTAGAAAGCACATTCCCTACTGTCAGCCTGAGCATTTCTCCTCCAAAATTCAATTTCCCTAAACTCTCCAACACACCAAGAACTTCTCTTTCTTTTGTATTACTATAGTGCAGATCCATTTTATCATCCCTAATGTATATATTATAATCATCCATAGTATTTGTTTGTCCTCCCTCATTATTTCTTTGGTTCATTTAACATATATGAGCAATAAATATGTGTGAGGCTTGTTCAACACTTGGGGGAATACTGCATTTTTATTAGTCGAGGTCTGAAATAGAAAGCAGCTTGAGTGTTCACAACAGAGGGATTTCAGTGCAGGGTATTGGCTACTCAGGTGATTGAGGAGATGTGAATCCGAACAGTCCAGCAGTCAGTCCTGCCAGCTAGCCTGTCCTGCAGGAGCTAGCTGGAGCCATGCAGGAGAAACGGCTTCTGCTGGAGAGGCCACTGGAGGAGCAAAGGGAGGGAGAAATAGCCTGTCTTCTCCCTTCTCCTGTTCTCCAGTCTCCTCTTAGTGCTTCCCATCGGCCAAGTCCAGCTGGAAGGCAGCCTGTGCAGGAGCAGGAGAAATGCCGGAGGCGCAGCTCCCCTGCAGCGTGGAGGCGTGGAAGAATGCAGAGCAGATCTCAAGGCCAGAATGCTCAGGCCTGGCACAGAAGTGAACAAAAACAAAACCGTCCCCGGCCTCAGGAATAGATGAGCACTTCATTGCGTTTCATCTCTGTATTCCTAACTCCTTGCGTGGTAACTGCACATGAGTGGCGGCCAATATACATCTTGAATGCCTTAATGAATCAATAAAAAAACGATTCAGAAAAATCTTTGTAATCCATGGTTCCCTCCACAACTGACCAACAACTTCATGAGAAAATGCTTTGGATGGAAGTCGTACCTCTTGACAACAAATTTACTTCCTGCATGGGTATCTGAACCCTATGACACGCTGCATTTTCTGTGTTTTGCTTTGGCCCTCATAAATCTGACACCGTTCCAAGGCTTTATAGTCCTGAGGATTCTCAAGTTCATTTATTCCAGGAGATGTGAATTGTTGCGACAATTTCTGAATTTTGTTCTGATGTATTTTCAGAATATAGCCTGTCCCAACAGCTCTCCTTGGAGATGCCGCACTCAACATTCCAGTGAGAGGAGCATTATTTAGCGTCCGCAGCCCGGGCAGGTGATAGGGCGCTGGACCTGACCTCACGTGCTTCTGGAGCAGAAGTTTAACGGATTCTGCTGAACTTGTTGGCAACACTCTCGATCTAAGTCTTGTGTGTAGCATTTGTGTGAGCAGCTGTTCTGCTCGTTTTCTGTAAAGATCCTCTCACCGATGAAGGTCTTTTTCTGGGCCATTATAAATGCCAGAGTTAGTTCAAAGGGCATAGGTTTCATAAACACCGTGTACAAAGCGATTTAGTTCAGCAAACATTTTGGCATGTTGATCCTGTGCTTGGAACTGGGCTGATCAGGGGGTGAAGGAGACAAAATCACAGGGCGGTTAAGAGCCTGAGCCTGAGCTGGGTGGCCTTGGTTCCACCCTTCACTGAAAGGCGACCTTGGACAAACCCCTATGCCTTTCTGCTTCAGTGTTCCTATATGTAAAATGGGGATAATAATGCTGTCAGCCTCAAAGGTTATTGTAAGTATGAAGTGAAGTAAGAAGAGTGCCTTGCATGTTGTGTCAATAACATCACCATCGGCATCAACATCACTCTTACTGAAACTTTCCTACAGGGTACGGACTGAGGCATCTTCCCCTTTGTATCCACCTAGTGCCCGGCAGAGAACCTACAGCACAGTAGCTTCTTAGCTTTTTAAAGAGATTAAAATGCAGTGAAATGCTTCAAGTTGCTTACTACATCCCGTTAGAACAAGCCCTAATTTCAGCCCTGACTCATGGGCAAAACCTGTTCTATATACAGCATCTCAGCCTCCAGGGCATCTCCTGCCTCTCTCACTCTCTGTTGCCCTCAGTTTGCCTTTCAGGATAACTGGAGTCAGAGGGGAGAATGGAGAAGATAAAGGAGAAAACAGAGACGAGAAAGGGAAATTCAAAGTGAATGGATAGTAGCAAAAGCAAGACGCAAATCAAGGCCACTGAAGAGAATAAAATTAACAGAAACCTATGCTCTTCTCAAGCTTGCACACCCCGTGTTTCCTCTCTCATGGGGGCCCTCGGGTAGGTCCCCTTGCTTAGTAGTGGGCCTGCCCCTTCCTTCCTCCAGGCACTCAAATCTAACCATCCTTGTTGGTCCAAGGATGTGTTCCTCTGGGGCCCGTAGGAGTATTCTCAACACAGAACAAATTCCCTGAGAAGCTTGAGTAGCATTCTTACAGACCCAGATGTGATCTTGCCCTTTTCACTTATTAATTCATTCCGTACTGGGCAAGCGGCTCGTTCACTGGGGTATATTGAGTGTCTTCTCTGTAGCAGGCACTGGACTAAGCACACGAGACAGAGGAGTAATGCCAGGGCCTTAGCCTCAGAAGACACAAAGAGCCCTCAGTGTAAATGATAAAGATGCTAGTGAGATGACTTTAAACAGAAGTACACATGGGTGCCTGCCTTCCTCAAACCCCAACTTTCTCATTCTCTTCTCTGAAAGTTCAATTAAGTGGTCAAGTCAATTTGTCTATTCAATAATTTTTATTGTGTACTTGCTATATGCTGAACTTTGCAGAAATTCGAAGTATAAATAATATTTTCTTTCTCCCTGAGCCCTTACAAAATATTAGGGGGATTTAAAAAAAACCCTTGGGAAGTACCTCTTAACAATACACATTACAGTCTGCCAAAGAGATCATGGAGGAGGTGGAGCTTAGCTTGAGCCTACAGATAAGGGATTGGTGATTGGTACCTAGAAGTCAAAGGAAGAGAAACTTGTAAGCAAAAGGAGAAATTTGGGGCCCTCAGGAGAGTGGACAGGCTCCTGGTGAGTTGAAGGGACATGAGGGAAAAAAAGTAATGGCTGAATTTGGGGTGTTGGCAGGAGGAGATTGTGGGAGATAAGGTTGGATTGATGGGAGGCCAAATTATGCAAGGCTTAGAAATCCCAGAAAAAAAAGAACAGTCTAATTAATTAGAGTATCCAGGGCATACTCTACCCAGGGCCCCATTCTGGGAAAACAAAGGGCTAAGGAATGAATTACAGGCTTTCTTTGGCAGACTGGACACACTAGCTAGTTCCGTTGTGATGAGAAGTTGGTACCTTGTAGCCTGGACTGCATATTTGACTCCTTGCCTCGGCCGTCTTTATCACATGCCAATCGCTGTGGCTGCCGTTAAACCTTTTCACTTTGATCTCCCTGTGACTGTGAGGTCTATTGGTGGTTACGTAGAAAATCATGGTTACCTGGATTCCTCAACTGTGCTCACGTTGCTGCTTTTTGTCTGCACATCCTAAGATGATGACAGCTTGTCAACAATGTCACAACCCAGCATGGGCCAAACTTTCACCTTCTCACCTTCCAGATTGACGTCTTTGAAAACAGGTCAACACAGATGACTTGGAGGATGGTTGTGGAGGTGGGGTGTGGGTAAAGTGAAGTTTCTGTCATGCTGAAGAAAATGCTTATTTACATGGATAAATAATAGGAAAAACAGACGAATAGACGTAAATTTTTGACTTGAATAGCTAGACGACTTGACAGAAATAATAGCAGCCGAGGGTAGAGGAAAACCAAGTAAGTTTCTAAGCATTTAAACCAAAGCTGAATTTTCTTTATAAAAAGTAGCATGAGAAATAAGCGTGGGACAGAGTCAGGGTGAATGTGAGCCCTTCAGCTAGAGGGCTGAATAATGCATTTCTCTCCGTGGTTCAGAGGGCTCCCTTGCCTTCCCACTTTCCCTGTTGTTTTTGAGCTGGGCTCCTTTACTCTGTTGGCTCCATAAGGAATGAGAGGCCACCCGCCCACCTTCTCACCCCATGTCACTTCAAAACAAAACAAAACAATACGAAACACATGGCTAATCCTTCCAGGTTTTCTGAGGGCTTTTCCAGTTGTGTAAATGGACTTTAGCTTATTAAAAATCCTTTCCTCACCTCCCCCCCCCCCTTTTTTTTCTGGCCACAGATAAAGAAGTAGTCCTGTGGATACTGGAAGGAATGAAGTAGCTTCCTCTAATACGTCAAAGGAAATTTCTGTCCCTGTAAGTCTCCTGGGAATTTCATACTCAGGTGGAAACAGGAAGGTTATGGCTACTGAGGATGCAGAGGGGGACCAGTGGAGATGAGGCTACACAGCCTTAAGGGAAAGAGAGGCTTCAGGGTTTATGCTCCACTTTTCAGTTCCTTTCTGAAGTCAACAACCACACCAATCCTGACCAGGCCTGGCCAGGCTGTAACATGAGCCAGGAGGTGCCTTTGGTGCGCTCAGGACCTCCCCTGCTGGGGCCTTTCCCCCTCCCCTTCTTTCCCCAGCCACCCCACTGGCTGCCGGCCTTCCTTGCTCTATGATCCCTCATCAGCCCCCTCCTGCCATCTCCACTGTGCTGCTGAAATCCTCACTCTACTATTGGACCTGAGAAACAGGTTGTAAGAAAAATGTATCAAGGTAGCTGTATTTTCAAAACCAATTCGGGAACACAGCAAACAACCGAGTTGAGGTTCAGTTATTCTTCTTATTTCCAGAGGGGATTTCTAGGTCCTGTTTGCACACAGTCACCATTTTGTTATAGTGAATTTGCAAAACAAGGTTCCGATATATTATTTACGCTCAGTTTGTAGTTTAGTACCCTTGTGGTAGAAGAGCAGTCACTGAAGGGAGTGTCCATAGCATACAGTAACACTGTTTTTGACTGCAGTATTTTCACATTGTATCTCTCAATATGTTCATTCAAAAATATTTGCTGCCAACTTATTCAGGGTGGTGGAGGATAACAAAAATAAATATAAACAGTATTTTAGTTGGAGGAGAGTCCATTCTAATGGAAGAAATGAGGCAAGCCTGGTGCTGTTACCTACAGCAGAATGTGATGGAATCCACAAGAAATACTCGAGTTAATGGCTGTGAAACAGCATGGAAGAAATAGATTGCATCTGGCATTAGGCTTCGGAGAAGAGACAGGATTTCCTTTGAGATTTTTAAGAAAAGAGGATTAAGGCTAACTGATCTGACAGTGGGAATGGGTAGAATGATTTGAATCAAAGAGGAACAGTGGGAAGAAAGACATAAAATTAACAAATGTCCAAGGTTTAGTGGATTCAGGGATTAATGGGGAACCTGTTTTGACTGAAAATAAAAGTCATGTGAAGTGATTTTGTGATATGTAAATAAAGACAGAAATGGTTTAGTTTTTTTTCACAGGGGGCCTGAATGCTCTGCGAGGATGTGTGGTCCTTATGGTAATGAGAACCCATAGGCTTTTTGAGTAGATAGCACTTTGACAAAGAGGTTTTCAAGGCTCGCTGAGAGGTTTCCTTCCATGTACCCATTATTACATCATGCAGTGTCGTGGATTGTAACTGTCCCTATATGGACTCTCTTAAAGATTGTAAACTCTTTTAAGGCAGGAACCACTTGTTCAGAGTGAAAGATGAGCATCTGAAGAACACCTGTTACAGAGTCTGGTACATATCATAGGCTAAAAAGAAAAAAAGTGTTTTGAAGAGATAAATGAAAATATTAGGGCTCCCACTTAATTGTAGCAGTGCAGGGGAGCAGAGATATTTTGGATGGAGACAGGACGATTTTTGGAGACTGAGTGGATGTAATGGGGATGAGAGACGGTTTTCAACCTGGTGAGTTTGGGAATGAAGATGCCTAGAACAGAAATGAGGTGGTCAGTGAGCCCTCAGCACTGCTATTTTGATGAGAAATGTGCTGGTGCACTCTTCCAAGTACTCATCCTTGGAATTACGCAAGCTGAAATAGCATTCCCAATCCCTGTAAACAGGTGTTAATCAACATTACAGAACAGTCAATATGTTTATGAGTTAATATTTGCTTACTTGTACTTTAAAAACTTTTGTACACTAAAAAGTGAATCATGCATTTGTTGGAGGCCCTTTGAATGTCTATATGCAGCTTAGTATCTTGCCTTTTGTCTAACATGTGAACAGTCCCTTTCGCTCTCAACAAATTGTGGAAACTCCCATAAGTAGAAAGAAAATGGTGGATCTCTTATTCATTAAATTATTATATTACATATGGTAATAATTGTTGTATTATTTATGGTAATGAATGATGACTCTTCCCTGTTACTTTCCCCAAAGCACCCTGGTTGGGTAGCAGAAGTGAAGAAAGGATGAAAGAAGTGGAGAGAGACTGCGGTCACCTTCAGCCCAAAGCGGCTGGACTCACTCTTTGTTTTGTCACTTTTTTCAGTAATACTAATAAAAATTTAAATATTATTTAATTGCAAGGTTTTAAAAAATTAAACACTTAATGTTTAACAGGTTAAATTTATGAAGTTAAGCATTACATTAACAAAGAAAGATTATTGGTGGTGTAGGTAATGTTCAGGAATGCAATTTTTTTATACAAAAAGCCCCAGAAATGGTGGTAATGATAAATCAGTCCTCCAAAACTACAAAGTATTGCAGGAATTTGGAGCAAGAAGACATCACTTATGGCTGGGTGATCTAAAAAGTATTCATGTACTTGAGGGTACGCAAGATTGGCCTTGAATTATGGATAGATTTGCAAAAGGCAGAAAACTCAAGGAAAAAGATTCCAAATAATAAATTGCAGAAAGCTATACTGTTCCACGGCTGCTGCATATAAGAACTAGAAAATTGGCTATGCTGTAAGCTTACACCTATTAAGAAATATGTATCCCAGAAGTTAACCAGGAAACACATAAAGAATTGAAATGGTCCCAATTATAAAGATGCAAAAATTAAGTTAGATGTCACAGATAACTGTGCGTAATAAAATTCAGGTTCGCTGCAATTTATATCATGTTAGAAGAATGCAATTCTTTTGGAAAGAACCTTATTTCCTCACTGACTTATAATTATAGATACACTTAATTCCATCACTGATTTAGTTTTATTGGTGATGAATATTAGCACTTTAGCTTAAAGTATCTCTCTTTCTTGTATGTCAAGTAGTTAAT
This sequence comes from Camelus ferus, assembly GCF_009834535.1. Taxonomy (NCBI): domain Eukaryota; kingdom Metazoa; phylum Chordata; class Mammalia; order Artiodactyla; family Camelidae; genus Camelus; species Camelus ferus. The sequence goes on along the minus strand of NC_045698.1, from coordinate 32,394,075 downwards.
GACCTGTAAATGAACTCTTAAATATGCTAAGGAAGCTCATTATTTAAGGTAATTATTTAGCAAAGCAATGATCCTTTGGTTATGCAAATTAGTGACATTAAATTATAAATACGTAAGTATCCAGTTTTATGTTTCATTTCAGCCCCTTAAAATGACCTTCTAATCCAGGTACTGCTTGCTCCAAAGTTAAGATGAGTAGCACAAAGATGAAAATAGATAATTCAAGGGGGACAGAATAGAAATCAGGGATTTCTCCATTTCCTGCAGGTGATGGAGCTGGAGCCCACGGTGATGATGATGATGATGTTAGCCTCGCTTGTTATATTCCCCCTGCTGGGTAGTTGTTTAGCTTTATGAATCTATGAATGCCAATTATAAGATATTTTTAGCTTGAACGTCACTATTTGAAGACCACCTTCATCGGATAGACATTTGTAATTTACTTTTCGTCCGAGCATATTAAGTGACAAACGCTTACTAGGTGATGGAAATAATCTGGCCTGGTGGCATGGAAAAGGGTGATGGGAGAAAGCAGCAGACAGGTCAATACACCTTCTCACTGTGTGCTAGATAAGGTAGGTAAGTGATGGTCAAAGACGCTGAGAAGATGTAGAAGAACCATCTGGTCCAGACTGGGAGTACAAGAGTTTGAAAGAAGTGAAAACAGACTGAGGGCCAAGAGTGAAAGTTGGAGGTGGGGAGTGGAGCTGTCTTAGGCAGAGAGAAAAAGCAAGTGAGAGGAGGTGAGTCGCACAGGCTGCTCTCTGACTGCAAATGACCCAGTGTATTTCCAACGCTGAGTGTAAGGATCGCAGGGGTGGTGGTGAAAAATGAGGCTGGAGAGGAAAGAGGGAAGCAGGAAGTTTTTATTTTATGGAGTGATAAATTGGGAGACACTGAATGATTTTAAGTAAGGGGTTTATAAAATCACATTTGCATTTTAGAAAGATCACATTAGCTTTAGCATGATGAAAGGTGGGGGGGTCAAGCCAGTGGTGATATTAAAAATATCTAGTAGTCTATTCAGTAGGGACCAAAGTGCAGACGGGTCTTCTGTGTCCTGAGTTAACCCTTTAGTTGCTGCATCTGGGCATGTGGGACTCAAGGCAGTGTCTCTTTACTAACACAGACCTAACTTCCAGAATCCTGAGAGTCATAAGGCTGTACCCATACATGCTAGCTGAATGTCTGTTCTGGGGAGAGGGCCCTGGTATTCAATAGTCAAGGAGAATCACTGGAATATAATGATATAAACCACATAAAAGTTAACAAAAGAAGTTACAGGAGAGATCAAGAAAATTGTGCAGTCAGAGAAAGAAAAATACCATATGATATCGCTTATATGTGGAATCTGAAAAAGGGGACACAAATGGATTTACCTACAAAACAGAAACAGACTCACAGGCATAGAAAACAAACTTATGGTTACCAGAGGGTGAAGGAGGTGGGAAGGGATAGATTGGGAATTCGAAAATTGCACCTCTTGGGGAGTGATGGAAATGTTAGCTATGATTGTGGTGGTGGTTTCACGGGGTGCACATCTATCAAAAGTCATCAACTTGTACACCTGAAATATGTGTAGTTTACTGCACAGGAATCACACAATAAAGGTGCTAAAGTAAATAAACACATCCTTTAACAAATTAAAAAAAAAAAAAAGAAAGAAAATTGAATGCACTCAAGACACTCAAAAAAGAGGAATAGAAATGACCTGACTATAGATTGGTGGGGACTAAGTGGCAGGGAGGGAATGGGGGTGACTTGTCTTCTGGCTTGAGTGAACAGGTGGATGGTGGGGTTCACTGGTTCTTGGAGAGGAGTGCAAGAGGAGAGTCGAATGGTGGGGGTGGGAACACTGGTTAGAGTTCATTTGAGGTATCCTAGGAACACCAAGGAACAGATGCTTGTTTGGCAGTATTTGATCACATGAATTTGAAGCTCAGGGGAGAGACAGGGACAAGATCTGCAGGTTTAGGAGTCCATCAGGCTCCACAGTGGGAAATGGAGCCATCACAGTGGACAGTGCCTTCCAAGCAGGGCGTGAAGGGTAAAGTGCTACCATCCTAGGCGGTGAGTTTTCAGTGTTCCCCAGGCTGCAGTGCATTGGACACACACACACACACAACTTGACAATCTGACAGATCTGGGAAATGGTAAGTCACATCAAAACAGACACAAGACTTGCTGAACTACTACAACCATCCTCGTACAGATCTCAGTATTTAGTACAGATCTCAGTATTTAGCAGGCCTAGTTCTGCAGGAGGAAGGTGAGGTGTGTTCACAAACATGTCCCCTTGTGGCCCAGAGCACCCCACTCCACATTTCCCCTTCATGTGGCTAAATATGTGCTTTTAGGCTTCTTGGTGTGGAGAGAGCATTGCCAGACCATAGTCTTCAGTTGGTCCTCTCTTTCCAGAATCCTAAAAGGAATAAGGGAGTTGGAATTGATCCCCAATACAGTCCAGGGGAAAATCATTCTCAATTTATATTAACTTATCCTCAACATATAAATTGCATCTCTCATTTCCTAATTTATTGCTTTTTCCTAGATCCTGTCTCTTCCACCCATTCTTTTTCTCAGTTCCTCCTCTCCAGGCCTTTGTACTTGTCAGAATTGCTAAAACTGACTTCTAACGTTTCTTGCTTTCTACCTCTCACTGAAATCCTTCTGATACAGCTGCCAGCATGCTTCCAAAACTCCACTTTTCTGATGTCACTCACCCAAGGGCTGACAATGATTTCTCCATTGCCAATTACATCAAGGGCAGACTTCTTTCCTTCCAGATTCTCCTGGTTAGAATAAAACCACCCCCAGCCTGTGCAATGGTATTTAGACTCCCTGATACAGTGTTTCAAGGCAACTGGACCTGACTCTTCACTGACTCTTCCCATTAGTCTGCTGTAATTCTCACATCTGCTCTCCATCCAGCTGGGATGTCAGCAGTAATAAACACGGTTAATTAGGAAGAGCGCAAAGATGAGCTTCAGGAACCCTGACCCTCAGTTTGGAGCCGAGTGATCCCTTTGGCAAGGTGTTTACTTCTCATCTATAAGACATAAAAATATCTCCTACCACATTTCACAGAGCTATTTTGATGGGAAAATGAGACAATCTGTGTGAAAATGCTTTCTAGACTATTAAGTACTACATAAAGCAAATCCTGTCTAATCAAAAATTTCTCTTCTCTGAAATTCAAGAATACATGATTTTTAAACTATATATTTGGTACCTTTGAAATTTTTAGTCTTCTTTGATACAAGTCACTACTATTTGAAAAAATGAAAAAGAGGGACCTAAAAGATGGGAACAGAAATAGAGGCCAAATAGCAAACTCTCATGGATTCTCAACTCTGGCTTTCAAAAAAACAAAAGAAAACAAAACAAAACAAAAAAACACCAGCCTGTGTAACTTCTAAGTTAACTTCAAACGTAGAACTACGAACTATTCTTTTCAGCTATATTCCTATGAGGAGAAATGTCATTCCCTGTCAGAGGGAATGACAGCTCCAGGCATCAGTAAGATTGGGCCATGAAGTCAAAAAGATGAAATCATCAAAATTTTGGCTGAGGAATCAAAAGCTAAAAACTCAAAACAGTAACTGCTTTCTAACATTTATATTACCTACAAAGCAAAGCAAAAGCAGATGTACAAGCCAATCACTGTAACTTTGTCGCAAAAAGATTATGAAAAGTGGTGAATAAATGGAAATTAGTAACACATTGCTCATTCACACTAATTTAAGGATTAAGCATCTTTTTAACAAAGGATTAAATAATCAAAATGTCCTTTGGATTGCAGTTTTTATTGCAATGAATGTGAAAGTATTTATGAGTTTTTGGAGGTTCACTCAAGATTCTTGCATCTGTACGCCTACTTTCCTTCCTGTACCAATTGTCCTTCCATCTTTGTTTTAAAGACCTTTGTCCACAGGTTGGAGACAGTCTGTTAAGCATCTTGCTAATGCCCATGGTCCTCCATGGTCTTTCTCCCATCGCTCTGATGTAGGTGATCTGCTCCTTCCCTGAGTGGTGCTTACACGACTGGTCTTTTCCATTCAACATCATTGGCCTTGTGCTGCTCGTGAACTATTTCAAATGTGTGTGTTTTCCTTTCCCAAGTGGATTGAAGGCTCCTGAGGCCAACACAAAATCTAATACTCCCTTATCCCTTATACTGACTGTCAAGATGCATACTAGACTTTAACAAGTATTTCTAGAGTAAAATCTAGAGTGAAAACAAGTCTAAAAAATACAAGTTTGTTATCTATGGTTTTCAGCTATAAATTTAACATGAGTAAAATGCTATTTTATTTATTATGAGGATATAAACTTAGCTTCTCATAAATATTTACCATTCATGTTTTGAGAGAACCGTACTTAGTTATAGACTACTGTCTTATTCAGTTAATGAAAGGTATTTTATAAAAAGTGGTGCTTTAAAAATCATTTTCCAATTACTAATCAAGTCAGAAATGCTTCGAAAATTCAGGACAGTTCACTTGAAATGCTCCATTTGGTATTATGCTTAGGTGTTTTATAAACAGAGCATACTTACAAAATGTACAAAAATCTTCTGCTTGAATCCTGTATTTCTTGACAGACCCTGAAATTCAAATGGTACTCACATGACCAATTAAACTGATGGCAACTGCTTGGGGAATACTGGCAAGAAGAATTATTTTCTTTTATTCCCTCTTATTTTAAAAGTATTTTTCAGTGAATAGGGCAACCTCATGTTTTAGAGTTTGCTGAAAACTTCAAATATCTAGTCCCCAGAAGCAAGATTTATCACGAGGAGTATCTAAGGCCTAAGTGAGTTTTCAAAATAGTGCCCACATATACCAGACTTGGTGAACAAATTCAGATTTATTGAAAGTAAACATTTACATTGGCTACAATGTTAGAACTATTACAAAGCTGGATAAAAGAGGCTTAAGTAGCAATAGAAAGCAAGTGCAATAAAAAGTGAATAGAGAAAATATTTGGCCTTAGTGATCTTTTGGCAGTATTTACATTATGTACAGATCGTTAAATATTTATAATAACTCGAAGGCACCGAAGGCTAAATAGCAAGTTGCAATACTATTTTGTGCACAAAAGTCAAGAAATGTAATGTAAAGAAGGCTGTATCATTAAAGGAACACAGGCATATCCTGATGTTTACATAAAGGAGTGGCTGCATTTTTTAAAATCCAACTGATACATTAAATACTGGGCAGATTGAAGAAATTATTTTTAGACCATTAAATTATGTTGACTATGTAAATAAGCACTATTTTTTACTGACTTGCTGGTAAATGTGTAATGTAATCTATTCTTCAACACAGCTTTTTCACACTCATGGATATGTTTTGTCTAAAAACTACTTGAAATTCCTTTGAACTACAAAAACTTACCCTAATATATCATAGTGTATACAAAATTACCAAGAAAAATGTACTGGGTAATAATATACATCAAATGTATATATAATCGGACAAAAATTTAGCTGACACTCAATGCCAGAATACTTGAGTATTCAATCTGCCATTCTGGCATAGCAGTTGGGCATCTCAGTTCTTTAATTGCTTACGTTGGGCAAATTCTCTGTGACTTTAAGTGAACGGACATAAAATTGGCCCATGTGGAAAACCAAACCTAAAAGAGAATGAATTAATTTCAAATTTTGCAACTTGAAGCCCCTTCATAAAACCCATTGGGTGATAATTATGTTATTCATCACTGGTGACTGGAATATTCGTATTACTGTATTGTCCAGAGGTAACTGACAATATAGATCCAGCATGGTTCTGACTGAATTATTTGATGACTTCCATTTGTAAAATTTTGTTTGTTCCTTATACTAGAAACCCAATTTATCTTAACAAACAGATGATCATTTGTCTTGAGGTAGTGTAATAATGAAGAATTCAGCAGGACAACAGAATAACATCATAATATTTTAAAAATGTGCTTCAAGTGCCACCGTGAAATCCACATATTTGGATGGTAGACATTCCAAGGTTGAAGGGCCCTTCATGACATATTAAATCACCACCTGATGAAGTCATCCAGACTTCAACAAGGATGATGAGGTTTTCCTTTGAACTTTCTGAAACCCCATGCCCTAAGGCAAGTTACGGTATTACGGTATAAAGTACTGCTTAAAACTCCTTCAGTGTAAAGATTCATAGACTTTACATATTAAGTTTCCTTTCTTTTAGGGGAAAGGGGAGAATCATTGAGGGATTTCTTTTCTAAACTCTTAAATTTTTCAATGAGAAACATTTGGAGCATTAACAATAGTTTGGCTTAGTTTCTTACATTACACAGGATTTGATAGTAAATTTAAGGATGTGGCACTCATATTTAAAATTTAAATTTGAAGACCACCTTCAAATCCAACATTTGTCTGAGATCTGCTGAGCAACAAAATAAAAATCTTTTCAACATAATGCAATCTAAGGCACCAGAAGTACCTTACATAATGTATTCCATAGCACTAGGTTGTATATATTCTACTGAATACTTTTTTCTCTTCTCGAATACTCAACCATTTTCTTCTCTTATTAAATATATGGACAACGAAAGAGGACAAATTAGTCACAGTGAAATGTTTACAAGATCAGTAATGCAGGGGAAGAGTAGAACTAACAAATTAAGGTCCTTCTTCCCCTACTTCAAGAATGAAAATAAATGACTGTCTTTGCTCAACGGGTTAATATTAAGTAGTAATGGATACACAATTAATAGAACTATGACAAAGCATTAGTGAACAGACGTGAAATGATGATATAAATGCAGTACAATATCACACGTTTAGAATCATCAGGTAAGTCAAATGATATAATCTTAACAGGGTTGACTGAATCAAGGCATGATAATATTTAAACTTATAAATTTTAAGGACCTGCTTGGATTTTGAAAGCATGACTTTTCATTTACTAAAGGTGGGTACTGAAATCAGATTCTTTAGAAATAAAGATAAGCATCAGTATGCTATAATATTCTCAATATCAAAGGCCAATTAAAAGATTGGTTTTACTTACAATATTGGCTTACGAAGGCTTTGACACAATTTTTCAAAACAAACTAAAATCTGTCATTCTGCACTGCAAGAACATTCAGTTAACTACCATGAGAAGACGTCTAATTATCATAAAAGATGTCCGTTATCTATAGTATTTAATGGGCACTAAAACTATCAACGACTTTCCTTTCTCTGATAGATGAATCTATTTTTATTATTAAGTTGGCAGTAGAAATTTGCACTATGGAGTTTTGTCTCCCCTAAACAGTCTCCCTTGAGTCCTCCAAGCTACCCTTCCCGTTAAGATTCTAATACTATATGCCTCCTTACAGATCACTCAACTGTTAAGTAAACTGAGTGGATTAGATCAGTGATTTTTAAATTACGCTTGGAGGCACTAGAGAGAGTTTTTGGAGGTGCCTCAGTGGTTCTAGTGGCCAAACAGGTTGGGTTCCAAAATTTCAGTTTCTAAATTCTGCTATTACATCCTCGTATTTATGTCATATATAAATGAATGTCCCCAAAATTAATTTGAAAAAGTAATTTTGTTGCTTAAAACTGTTTTAAAAACACAGTCAAAGGGATCTGGCAGATTTGGGGAGCCTTGGCAGAAAGAAACAAGTAGTCTTCTTGTCCCATGTAAAGTCTTCAAATATCTGGTCACAGAAACTAAATAAGATACTGTATCTTGGCCCTACCACACCTATATTATCCTTCAGTCTGGCCTTGAATTCAGAGGCACAAGTCAAAACAGATCAATGTTATAAGTGGATCCTTTCACAATGATTAATATCCCAACCACTTCAAGTCTATGTTTGCAGAAATAAGTGGCATATCAATTATTTACAATATAAGAAAACAAATGATTAGTAAATACTTCCTAAATAGCAACCCTTAACAATGTGTATGACCTTTATTCTCACCTTTTACACCAAAGGAAATAAACACAAGAATTTATAACATTATACTTGCAAATGAATATACATTTTAATTTTTTCTGTCTGAATAAATTAGAATCAGATATGAGCCTTGATTCAGGGTCTGAAGAGTGGCAGACTTGCTAATTAAACTGCTCTCATGAATGGCCTTATTCCAAAACATCATGTAGGAAAATCAACACTGTCACTTAAAACTTGCAATGACTAAGAACTTTAGGACCTAAAGAAACAGAATGGTTTTGATGAGCACATGACTCTTGAAAGGAGAATGCAGAGAGCTGGTGTTATTGTTCTCTGTAAACTTATTTGTGTTCTTTAAATATAAAAGAAACTTCAAAGTTTGTCTTCTTTCTCAATATGAAAAAAATAAGCATAAATATTAGATGAAAAAATATAAAAATGCTGGTGTGGTATAAATAAATGTAAAAAATGTTCATTATAGGAAATAAAAAATATATATATACTGTATGTTTAAATTCTGAGGCCTTTCTTTTCAACATATGATCATTCGAATACAGATTTAGTCCACCAGGGGTGTCTATGATCCCCAAGTCATAACATTATAACGAACTGAATTTTAACCAAAGGGGAAAATTATTTAAACAAATAGAACACTTGTTTGCAAATATTTTCAGTGAATGAATGGTGGTGAATTTGGCTCATATCTTGGTTTACGTCCAGATTTCCTGCTTACTGAATATTATTTTCTTTTCATTGAATGAGAAAAGAGTTGTGGAGCTGTGCCATCTCTGTTGTTAAAATACATATATGTGTACGTACACACATATATGCATAACCACACATTCTGATGCATGAATCTATAGATATGTATATTACATACTTTTGGGCAAAGCACTGCATCTAAAACCTAGTTGTTTTTGTATAAAGAAAAATAACAGAAGAGGAAACATCCCTCCCCAAAACATTCAAACATTCATACTGCTAATTATACAGCACATGAGAATGTGCAAACATTATACTTATTGCAAAGGATCTTATAGATTTAGATGCCAATATAAAATGTTCTCAATTCTATTTTGGTGCCCTAAAATGTAGGTATATAATACCAAATTTCCAATTAAAGAGTTTAATATAAAAATATCAGCACAAAACTGTTTTTTCAATCTGTTTATTGTGTGAGCAACCCAAACTTCAGTTTAAGTGCTGTTGTAATTTTATTACTAGATTCCATAACCCTACAATTGATAAATTTTGTACCATTTTAGGTATTTAATGAGATACTTAGAAATACTAAGAAAAAAATCAGTATTCAAAGGGTTAATTTTGTTTATAATAACAATAAATTATTTTTATCATCTTCTTCAGTTCAAAATCCAGCTTTGAACCCGAGGAAGGCTTTCAAATCACGTTAATTTTAAATGGTGGTCCTTTAACCAGTAGCAGTTTGATTACCAATTACTCGAAGGATCTCTTTGTGAATGCCTCCTTCTTGTGTGTTAATATTTGCGTCTCCCACTTGGCCATCCTCATAGCTAAAACACAAAACATAGAAACATAAAACATTCAGAAAGATGAAACATTCAAAAACATCCCCAAAGCATTTAAAACAGCTTAGAAATGCTACCTGATATCTGAAAAATAGTCCAAGGGAATCAAGACCCAAAGACAGTCATTTCCCAGTTGTATTTAATAACGTGCTAGCATTACTAAGCACCGGCTTCTTCTACTCTACATCATGCCCTGATTTGCCCCTTCATTTTTAACTTTAACTTTTTTAACCCTACACAAAACATCGCCTGAGAGGCAGGAAGCACCCCAGTGTCCTTGGCCTTGCAAACATGTCCCCCAGCAGTTGTTACATGAAGCCCACTGAGAAAGAAAATAAAAAGTTCAGGTTTATGTCCCTTAGGTTCTGGACTTCTTAACTCTACTCCTACTTCAATCATTTCCTTATTTGCTGATCAGTGAGACTCTAGAAAAATCACTGCACTTTCTACCATCGCTCCTTTGCCATGCCTGCCTTCTAATTATTATTCTGTTGTAATCAGTGCTGCGTATTTTTTTCTTATCACTGGTTGCTCTATTTAGTCTGACTATAACATAGTTTTATTTATGCCGGCACTTCATATAAGAATGTAAGTCTGCTAAGTTTAGCTAAGCAATAGAAGTGAAAAAATAACATTAAAGGACAGCAATTACTAAGTCCTTTAGAAAGAAATAATTACATTTTAGATGACAATTCATTCCCTCAAATAAACTTACTTGGGCAATAAGAATTTCCCAAGAATGCATTTTTAAACTTCCATGATAATATTCAGAGTAGAATAGATGATGAATTAATTTTACTTTCATAAAAATGACTTCAAGACAGAAGCTTTAGAGAAGTGACAATTACTTCAAAATAGATAACAAGGGGTACAAGCACAGTGTCTCAAAGATTAGTGTGCACCCCTGTCTTTTCCTCACCATACTTAAATTCTCCTGAAATAGCACAATACAGAAAAATGAAACAAGATGACATACAGCAATGAGAATGTAGGTCCTTGCATAATCAACTGCTTAAAAAACTAGTGATAACTGCATTTGCATTAAGTTTAAATTCCTAAGAAATGGCCCAACATTGTCTACTTGGTTAGTTCTTACCCAAACACACACACACACACACACACACAAATACACACAAATGTGTATATATAAGGCACCCAATGGTGAAACATTATTGTAAAAAAAAAAAAAAAGTATAGGATACGTGATACAAAGCCCAGTTATAAATATTTTCTCAGGAGACCAAACAGTAAGTGCCATGTTAAGAACCAGAGGACATGTAAAGTGAAATGCTTTAGAATTACGCAGATCTAATCAGATGTTTTGTGGCAAACTGTGTAAAGATATATTTTATTAAGCAAGTAAAATATGTTAGCTTGATTTCTGTGAAAATCTGGTTAGTCACTGTACCAAGGGTAAGGTAAGCCATCCAAAATCCGGAGCCAGGGCTGTGGAAGCAACCTGGCTTGAAGGCTCAGCCCAAAGGAGGTAACTGTGTTTCACCAAGTCAGCTGGGCTAACTCCGCAAGGATGTAGCTTATGGAAAACAAAACAGACCGACAAAAGGAGAATGGAGTAGACACAATAAAAGAACCAGAGTGCCTGGAGAGAAGTGGGAAGAGTGGCAGGTCTTAGAACAGTTTTGGTTCTTGGTGGCTTCCCATTTCAGATGCCGTCCACCGTGGATCTCCACCTTAAACTTCCTAACATGTTTGTTCTCTCCATGGCACTTCTGGTACAGTCAACACACTTCCTACGCCCTGTATACTTTGGACACAATGTTGAATAAGATATTCTTGCCTTAACAGACACACAGCCTACATACTATCATCTCTACTCCTTTCAATTTAAAGTTGACTTTGATTAAGAATTGCCTGTAATGTATTTTAACTTCTCATTTTTTCCTCAACCCACTGCAATCATTCTTCAGATCCTACTGCTCTACTGAAAAGTACTGACAATGGCTGCCCGTGGCCTTCCGGCTGATGAAGGCAGGAGGCTGTATCCTCTGTGTCTGCGGCACGCGGCACAGCGGATGGCTCTTTTCCTTGAAGCTGTGTCATCTCTTCACTCCGGAGTTGGCCCTTTGCTTCTTAATTCTCAGTCTCATTCATTGCACCCTCTTCCCTGGCCTCCCATTTCAATCCTGGTTTTATCCACAATTCACTTCTCGGTGAGCTCTCTTCTCACGATATGCAGACTCACTCTAGTCTCTCCCATTGTTGTAACTGTCACCCACACGCTGATTCCTAAAACTGCATCTCCACTCCTTACATCTTTCCCTAACTATGATTTTCTTACAGAAGTCACAAAAGTGATCTATTCAAAACTGCATTTAATTTACCCCAAGACTGCTCTTTTCTACTCTATCAGTACCTCAGTTTGAAATACCACCATCTACTCTCTCTACCAACAAGAAAACTTCAGTCATTCTTGGCTAGCGCATGTTTCCAAATCCAGCAAATCATCAAATTATCTTGCTTCTACTTTCCTAGTTCTCCCCATTTTTGCCTTCTCTCCATCTGATGCCCTTACCATCATTTAGGTCTTCATTATCATTCACCTAAACGAGTGATTTTCAAGTTGCAGGTGGTGTACAGTTAGCATGCTTTGAAATTAATTAGGTTGTCCAGGCTAGCACTTTTCAATGAAATTGGAAGAGAGAAGGACAGGGAGTACTGACTGTACCACACGACGTAAGCCTTGCTCTTTCCCAAGTCACTGTATCAAATGCATTTTTTGTAGTGAGAAACGCTGACCTAGACTATTGCTATGACATTATAACTGATCTATCTCTTCACTTATCCACCCCCATCCTTCCTATAAGACTGTTCTCTGCCCTGCTAGAGTGACGCAAATGCCCTTCGTTTCACTTGCAGAACAAAATCCAATGTCCCTGGAGTGGAATAGCTGGGTTCTTCATAATCCAAACCTAAACATCCTCTCCAGTCACGTCCCATCACTGCCCCCTCACTCTCTTTTCCGGTCAAATGGAAGGGTTTGCTGTCGCCAAATATTACACACTCACCAACACTTAAAAAGCGTTCAAAGCTAATGGAGAAGAGAGAAGAGAGCGCAAGAGTGAGAGACTGAGATTGAAAGTATTAAGAAAAATGCTTCTTTTTCCATTGTCCGTGAGGCCCACCAGGAAGCACGACAGCTGTGGGCTGAAGGCTAAAATCGGCCAGAGGCATTCAGCTGGCTTCAACCATGAAGACTGTACGATAATAAAGGGAAAACCAACTTCCATTTGCTTTGGTCAGTGGGCAGGGCTTGGATACATGAATGACTAGTGGCATTAGGGCATTTATTACAATATAGCATACAGACTAGAAAGCAATAAAATTAAAAAACAAAAAAAGAAATAGAGCAAGAATGATATCAGTAGGGAAATGATACATCTGACTAGAAAAATGAAGGAAAAATGAAACTATCCAATACAAAAATTACTTCTGTTTCCAGGAATACAAAAAAGATTACTAAAATTTTAATGAAAAATAAATCAATTTACTTAAAAAGCTGTGAGAGAGAAAATAAGACAATAGATGGAATTTAGCTGTCTATCTGGAACTCTCTTGGGTAGGTATATTAGGACATTTCATGGACAAAAATTTGAATCTATTGACAACCTTTATTTTGATTATAGCAGCTGATGATAGCAGCTTTGTGACAGCTTTAAGATTGGTACACATAAATCTGTTTTCTGACTCCCTACATCTGGAACCCAGAAATGATAGCACAGTTTTTCATTAGCAACAGAGGAGAAATTCACTGTGAACTGAATGACACCCAGAACTTCTCCCACGTTCTTGTAAGAAATCTAATGCAGTAAGTGTGGTGTCTACTTTATATAAATCTCTTCATTAAGTTAGAACATTCGGTCTTTTGTCATTGCTTTCATTCAATATGTATTAAGTGTTTCTGCACAAGACGTAAGATCCCCAAACACAGACAGAATTTGCATTTTACTAGGGGAGATAATAGAGTTACGCAAATAACTGTAGGACAGACAAGGCAGCTGATACAAAGAAAGGGCAAGCAAAACTCAGAGTCAAGACAGATGTCATGTCTGACCGGGACATCGGGAAAGGCCCCACAGAAAAGACCATCACACAGTTAAGTCTTGAAAAATTGGCTAAAGGCTGAGCTGGTGAAAAGGTCAAGCATTTGGACTGACTGCGCAAAGGCACAGTAGTGGGGAAAACAACTCCAAGCTGTTTTCAAGAAACAGACTGGATAATAATTTAATTCAATCAGTGGTTCGTGCATGTAACTGAAGTAAAATGGGCTCTATGTTGCAGAATGCCATCTTTTTATCTGTCAGTAACTACCAGCCTTTACAAGCAAGGAATAATCAAAACTCTGCTTTTTGAAAATTAATTTGGTATAGACAGTATGATCTTAAAATTTTATATGCACAGAAGTGCAGGCTACACACCAAAGATTAAGTGTAGTTAACTCTAAGTGGAGATATGATGGGTCATGATTGTTTCCCTTTTGGCTTACCTTTTTAAAAAAGTTTACTTTATTGTCTGTTTGTTTTAATGGAGGTACTGGGGATTCAATCCAGGACTTCTAAAAAAAAGATTTAGCTAACTAAGCATGGGCTCTACCATTTAGCTATACCCAGCCTCCTTTTTTGGCTTACTTTTGATTTCAGTCTCTGTGCACTGAACAGGTAATAATGTAGTATTAGTGCAATAATGGTAATATTTTTAAATTCTGACATTGTACAAAATAGATTATGAGCAATGAAGAAATCAGAAGCATGGAGAATACTGAGGAATCTTTTGGTGTCTTCTAGGGGGGAGAATGAAACACACAGAAACAAAGGTATTTATAGAAGAAGACTGTGAAAAGATGTACTTGGAACTGATGACTCCAGTGAGCACAGAAAAACAAACTGGAAACTACAGTTCAGGTTTCAAGTCTCTTTGAAGTGTGAAATGACTGCATAAGTTGAGGAAGCTGAGAAGTTGGTTAGCAGATTTAGCAATAATGGGTTCCATTTTGTGCATAATGATTTTTGGGTACTAGTGGACTTTTCGGGAAGAAACATCCAGCAAGCAGTTATAATATGAACATTTCATTCATTCCTACGTATCTGCCAACCTCTATGCAAACGCAAGTGACTCACATAGTCCTCGACCTCGAGAGGTATACAGAGTAATGGAGAAGACCATACATTAAAAAAAAAGAATAACCCAATAATAAAAACATGCCCAGGGTATTATATAGCAACAAAAAGGAGCAGCAAAAAGGCACCAAGAGAATTTTCTGGGAGAAGGGAAGGCATATACTAATATTTAAACGAGGCGCGGGGGTTAGATAAACAAGTATGAGGGAAGAGAATGAAAGAGACAACCCCAGCCTAGAGGAGGAAGGAACGAACAAAAGCATTAAGTGTGGAAACCCCAGCACACAGTTCAGGTCGTGAGGCGTAACTCCCCGGGGTGAGGGATGCTGGGCAGAGAAAAATGGCAGATGGGGACTGGATCTCCTCGACCTTCAACGCAGTGGTACAGAAGGAAGAACAGAGCACCAAGGAGGCAGCTGGTTCCCTTTGTAAAGGAACCTGGACTTCATCTTATAAATAGTAAGCAGCTACCAAAGAGTTTTAAGCAGGGGAATGATGTGGCAGTTTCAATCTTGGAAAGAGATCTGGGCTAGAAACAGAGAAATTGAATTTATTACAGACTGGGGATAAAGCAAAGTTCCCTGATCGTATCAGCCTGATGTCACACAGCTTATGTCACTGAGCCATGACTGAATGTTCTGTCTTCTAACCTCATAAATAAGCTGTCTTCTCGCTGTGTTCTCATTCAAACACTGTGTATCTTTTGGAAAATGACAATGCAAGACATCTCTTATTTCACATAATGGCCATTATACAGTCCTTATTTTAAACATTTTTCTTGTAGCTACCTCTTTAGATATATTTCAAACTTTGACCTGAAATAAAAAACATACATTTTCTTCTATAAATTAAAAAAAAAACCCATACATATTCCAAAATATTTTCCTTTTTGCCATTTTTTGGTTCTTCAGTAAAAATTTACTGACAAGAAACTGTGCATCGGGTACCGATGAGCTGATGCAGGGCACAAAGGACAGTAAAAAAACAAGCGTAAGGGTCCACCCTTAAGTTCACAGCCCTGTGCAAGAGTCGGATACAATGAATGAACTGAATTTTAAATGGAAGTTCTGCACTGAGCTGTAGGAAGAGATTAATTTTGATTAGGAGCTTCGCAGAATAGGTGGTATTTGAACTTTACCTGCAAAGATAAAATAGGCTTTGGATAGGAATTCCTGAAGTTTATTTAGCACTGAGATCTGCTTGACTCAAGAACCTAAAAATACCCCATGTATCTCTTCTACAAATGGTCTGTTTTATTTGGTCCTTCCTGCTCTCAAATTTCTGAACTTCTTGAAATATTTTGAGAAATAGGAGGGGGTACATATACCTTAAATCTATGTAACAGAGAAAATATGGAAATGATTGATTTGTGGATCTGCCTGCTCTAAACAAAAGAACCACTGAAGTGTTAAACATGTAGGTGGTAACATCAAATAGGTGGGATACGAAAACCTGGTAGTTCTTAACCTTTCCTTGGTCCAAAACGGTGGAGGGAGAAGACATATCCCCACTTCTACAGCAGCGGTGGGGGGGCAGTGCAGCATGGGGTGCCCATGGCACTAGACGACACCTGTTTGTTCAGCCAAATCATCTCTTACCTTCTCTTGGATTTTATTATTTAGTCCTAATTATGGAAAAAACCCATGGCAAGTTTTCCTTTCTAGCTTTAAAATCCCATGCACTGTGAAATTAACATTTCCGTTGTACGTGACTAGAGCACTATCTGTCTGTTTGGTTTTCACATCCCGTGGTTAAGCCCACCTTCTGGCCCTTTTAAAACATCTGCCTTATTTCTACATACTGACCTTAATGTCTTTGTACACACGTGTCTCGAGGTCAGCAATGAAATCAAGCTTTAGCAGTAATTCCTAGACACTCAAACTTGGCTGGGATCTGTTCTTAACATCTGAATTATGACATTTTGCCTAAAGCACTTATATTTGATTTTTAGAATTTTCCAACAAAAATTTTTAAAACTTCTTATTTTCTTTTTTCTTCTAACAAACATCTTCCTTTAAATTTTAGTTTTAATTTTTTTCTGATACTCTGTTCCCTAAAATTCCTCTCATTTTTCTCTCATTCCCTGTTATTATTTACTTGTTGGAAAGAATGTAATTAGGATATTAAATGACTATTTATTATCTCCTTCATTATGGAAATCAGATTTGCACAGAACTTATTATAATTCTTAATATTTTCACTTAGTAACAGATAAAAAAAGAGCCCTCACTAATTTATATCCTAGTCTTGAGGCAAAGCGTGTGTAACATTAGAGATCACATATTGTATAAAAATAAATAAATAAATAGATCGAGAACAGAAGTTGAGTTTCTATCTAATGATGGTATATTTGTGACAACTCACTTCTTTCTCATCAACTTATTCTTTTCCTAGATGTCACCCCCACTAGGGAGGCAAGAACTCTGTGATTGTATCTAAATAAAGAAAGAAACTGATAGTTGTAATTAGAATGTACATTAATTAGTGAATGGATTCTCCTTTTGATGTATTTTGAATCTTATCAATTGTCCTTAATTAGTTCCTTCTCTCCTGACAGAGTAGACAAAAATGATGAAGTCTCATTTGTGTTTATAAAAAAAAAGAAAATCATTCTCTTAACAAAATTTTTTTCCTTTGCATTGTTTGGAGAGCATCTGAATGTATTGAAAGTGTTTTCTTCTCTTTTCTTCAGATGGTCCTTCCTCACTTTTTTCTTATGAAATACAGAAATCCTTCTCTCCAGTCGACACACACAAACCCACACCCACACATCTATCGCTACTGATTCAGTTTGCATGTAATTTATGTAAATCTGCAAAGAAATAATACTAGAAACGTTTACTGCCTACTTCCATATCTAAAGTTGTTTATTTAGCTCAACAAATTTGAATTTTAGCGAGACGCTAAAAGGTATAGGTTAACTAATTAACGTCAGGTTAAGGAAAGGAATTTGGGGTAATTTTTTTGGTCAAAATCTCCAGGTCACTCAATGAAATAACTGTGGTTGGAAGTGGTTTTTGGAAGGCTGATCTTCTAACCATGGATAATAGTCAAGATCAGTCAAGAAAGAAGAGAAAAAATATTCAGTGAGTGCCTTTCAGTGGAGACCTGTACTGTGCTAACTTACTCCGAATCATAACCTTAAGCAGCAGCGTGAAGACAGCTTTCCTAGGAGCCCCGGGAGCTCCAATGCTCCCTCCTCTACCTTGCCTTCTGCCCCAGGAGGCTGACTCACGTGGACTCAGTCAATATGCTCCCTTGCCCTCTAGTTTATGGTAGAGTTTGGCCAATGGGGAATCCCAGCAGGGCAGTGGCAGGAGGTCAAGGTTTTGTTTGGTTCCAGCCCCCCAAGGGCACCTCGGGCTGCTTAACCCCTGAACTGAAGGCCATGACTCCTTTCAAAGCCACTGAACTAGAAACGGCTCTCCTGCCAGGTTCTGTTGGCTGCTTCCTGTTCTTATTTTTCTGGACCTTAGGATGTGCATCAGTTCTGGTGCGACCAGGCCCAAGTTACTACACTAGACCTGTGATTTCCCTATAACCACACTTCTGTAAGTTATCTAACTGCGGACGACAGAAGTTATGTTCCTCATGGGCCAGTGGCTTCCTGTTGGGATTCTGACTGACACAAGTATACTGTCCTACTGTCTCTGCGGATGATGCTATATGATCTACTGATGAAGCTTAGAGAGGCTGTGCGGCTTGGCCAATGTCACCTAATAACTGGTCAGCCTGGAAACAAATTGTCTGATCAAAAGCAGGGGGGCTCTTTCCACTATACCCATTGCTGCCTCACCATTAAGAATGAAATCTATAGATATGTATACGTCTCATACTATATATTCTATGTATTAGTATGTATCATAAACACAAAAGATACACAAATACATAACATATAAATCTGTGTTGTAAGTCAGTTTCAGACCATCCAAAAGAAAACCAGGCAGTTCATAAAATTTTCATTGTGAACAGTCTGTCACAAGCTAAGAGATCAAATGCTGCAGGTGTAGCATGCTACAGCTACGCTGTATTTTGAACTAATCATGATATAGTCATTTTGACATGGCTTATAAAACAAGCCAGTGCATTTCTCCAGCTTCTTTTCAGAAAATGATGTAAAAGTACAAAACAGATATATTCAACTCTTCCCTGAGGTCTTTTCTGTGATACAATCATGGATGAGGAAGAAACAGGTATGGGAAAAGGCTGAGAGTTAGGCAAGGAGGGGTGAAAATCACACAGGTCTACTGCACTGATTTGTTTAAGGATGAAAAATAATGTTATTGTATTTTAATGCAGCTCTTATGTTAGAGCAGTGTCAAAAAATCCACGTTAACATGCCCTGCATTGCTAGCCTACATTATATGGAATGCAGATCAACTTCTCATAGGACTAAGACTTTCTCATTATTGTTGTCCTCATTCTCAGTTCTAGTATTTTTTAAATATACAAAGAATATGTGTCTATTTATGTGTATATATCTAGCTAGATACATGTAAGACCTGTATGTATGTATATATACACTTATATACACATGTGTACATACATACACACAGACAGTGGTTAAAGACACCATGTTTTTCTTCAGTTCTTCTAAGTTAAAAGCAATTAAACATCGCTGTTTTTCATAGCTTCTTAAAATAAAACAAAAGCGTTCAGTTGATGAGAAAATACCCGTCTGTTAATATATCAGCAGCTAAGGGGACCAAATAATAATGTAGTGACTACTACCTCATTTATGGAGGAGACAGTACTGTACAAATTTAAGCCTTTATACTTACACAAAAAAGAATCGGGTGCAGACATGATCAGTATTTGGGACGACCCATATCTCTCCATGTTTGTGCAGGTCAGGTGAGGTGATCACTGTAAGTGGAAGATAAAATTACAGAACTATTTTATTTGAAGTTACTTCTCTTAAAAATCTAAAAGCAAAAATACATGCATAAATTAACATAAGAAAAATGTTTAACCTTACTATAAACTACCAAGAAATTTAAATAAAACTAGTGAAATGCCAAGCAACAGTTTGACATTTGGAACGCGATTAGCATAACAGTAGGAAGGAAGTCTCTTGCCTGTTATGACAGCAAATAGGTCCTGACTTGGGAACCATGTAGAACGCAACTTAGCTCCTCTGTAACTATCACTTTGAAAACTTAAAAGACAGTTAACAGTGGCTACTGAAACTCCGAACACAAAAAGAAAAAAAATAAATTTTTAGCCAAAGTCAAATTTTAAAGCAAGAACAAAGGAAAGTATATGATCTTGCAAATCGTCTATCAATTTTCTGTCCTACATTCAGAATAGAAGAATAACTTCAGTGTAGGAACAAGAAAGGCCTATTGGGTTATCTTCTCAGCACCTGGTTCATCTCTCAGATTTTTCATGGTATTGTATGTCCAGAAACCAATGCAAAGAAGAAGGGGGCATACTGACAAGAGAGATAAGCAATCCTTGATCAGAAAGAGATAAGTACCATTCTGAAATATCTGCCAAGAATAAAATACAGCACTGTTTGAATTCCTGCCAATTCTGCTCTTTGGTTTTAACCTTTATGATCTCTGCTGCATCCACTTTCCATTTGTGCCCTTAGAGATGGTCAAAAGGAATAAGGCTTGCACTAGTCCATCATGAAAATTCTGTAAATATACTGAAATTCTTAAATACAGATAAGATACAGAATTAGTGCCACGTGGTTTATAAAACTTTCAACTTACCTTCACATAAGGCTATGCATTTTAAATTACGGCTTTGCAGGAATTGGGATTGCTGTCCTTTTTTCTGTGACTAAATTCCAAAAGAATTTAAACATTAGAGCAAAAATGGGACAGTCACTCAAGTGAAAAAAAATGATCATCATTAAAAAATAATAGTCACCAAGATAGCTCCAGAGTTTTAAAAAAGGCCTATCTAGACTAGCAGCAATATCCTTGAATTCTCTCTTAATGCCAAGCTATATTTTTTATATCACTTAATTCTGTACATAATTATAATTAAATCACTCTCAAGAAAAGTGAATTAAAAAAATGCTAAATTAAGGCTCAACAGCGTCACCACACAGAATTAGAACTCAAATTTATTTTTACTGGAAGCCTAGCATCTTTATTTCAAGGGAAACAAAATTAAAGCTGCATGATCTTTTCAAACATTAAAATCAATTATTCCACATCATCTAACTATCCAAAACCAACCCATTTTTATAGTATCGTTAAGGTACAGAAGTTTCAGAAACATCTCATGTAGAAAATCTGGAGGTTTTGTTTTTGAATATTCGATTAACTATACTGGTTTTTAAAAAAAAATAAAGTCACATTATTTATCAAGTGGAATTTGTCCAGAATGCTTGTTTTCTCTGAAACAGCAAGGGATTTGTGTCTGCTCTTCTCTATGCCTGGAATGATCTTTCTCCCTGAGAGCCATATGGCTTGGGCACTCAGTACTGACAGGTCTTTACTCAGACAGAACC
Source organism: Camelus ferus (assembly GCF_009834535.1). Classification (NCBI taxonomy): domain Eukaryota; kingdom Metazoa; phylum Chordata; class Mammalia; order Artiodactyla; family Camelidae; genus Camelus; species Camelus ferus. The sequence continues at coordinate 32,373,013 of NC_045698.1, read as the reverse complement.
TTCCCAGAGCATGCTTTTCTGACCACCCCATTTAACATTCCTTCTAGTTCTATGTCCCATTCCACAGCATTCAATATCCCTTTTCCCTGATTTTTCCCCATAAGATTTACTAGCACCCAGCATTCTATCTAAATCTGTATTTAATGTATTTACATCCACTGAGTAGAATGTCGGCTCCAAGAGGATTTGTCTGTTTTTGATGACCACTGTAGCCCAATGCCTAGGAGATGTCTAGCATTACAGTAGGAGCTCAAGAAATACTTGAGTATTTACTGAATAAAGGCATTTGGGTTATTACATTTTAGGGTGAGTTTCATTCCTGTGTGAGTAATGACCACTTAAAATAATTCTGCAGACTTAAAAAGCCTGAGTATTTATTGAAATCCTGCTGGCTAAAGGAGCTAGAGTTCACTCATCAGAAGCAGTCACTCGAGTCACTACGACACCTGGGATGTGTTGCTGCTTTTACTGCTTGAAGCCGGCTCATCCTTGGCTGACACCTTCTGCTTCTTGTTCATCCCTAAAAACACCAGCAAAGAGTAATTTAGGAACAAAACTGTATGATGCGGCTTAAAATATAATCCATCTATACTGCAAAGTTCTACTTTAGGCAAAGGCTTGGCAGCCTCAGGCCAGTCACAGGGGGCTCCTGAAGGAGCAGCCGCTGTGCTCCCAGCCCAGGGACGGAGGAGCGGGTAGTGGGAAGTCAGTGGGTTCTGGAAGTCCTGGTCCAGCTACAAAGGAGAAAATTCAGTTTGTTGTTCTTTGCATTGAAAAGGTAGGACATTCTCTGTCATTCTAAGTGAAGTAAGTCAAAAAGAGAAAGAAAAATACCATATGAGATCGCTTATATGTGGAATCTCACATAATACAAAACAGAAACCTAATCCAAAACAGAAACAAGACTCATAGACATAGAATACAAACCTGTGGTTGCCAAGGGGGCGGGGGGTGGGAAGGGACAGACTGGGAGCTCAAAATTTGTAGATACTGACAGGCATATGCAGAATAGATAAACAAGATTATACTGTATAGCACAGGGAAATATATACAAGATCTTGCGGTAGCTCACAGCAAAAAAAAAAATGTGACAGTGAATATATGTATGTTCATGTATAACTGAAAAATTGTGCTCTACATTGGAATCTGACACAACATTGTAAAATGACTATAACTCAATAAAAACTGTTAAAAAATAAAAAAGATAGGACATTCTCTTACATAAAACTGATAATACTTAGAAAATTCTCACAACTTGATTTTAAAAGGCTTTTCAGGACCTAAATTTCTTTCTTACTGCTCGTGAGTGAAGAGAATAAGGGGTGGGAAATATGAACAATATCCGAAAAATATATTTATACTGCTATTTAACTTCATGAACCGTTGATGTATATGCAATTCCTGTAGAATTCACTATTCCTCCAAGGATGGAAAACTATGTAAGTCCTTTTGGCTATGATACTCACAAGTCTCACCTTACTCTGTTAATGCCATGATTTTTTACTGTAAATTACTACACACAAAATAGAACTAAAATTCATATCTGTTTTAGATTAGGTAGATATGTAGCTAATTTTATTTTTAATGTTCATTTACTATCCTGAAGTTGAAAAGTGTGCTTATTTCCTGCTGTTTCAATAATAGGTTTAATAGGAATGGGCAAAACCGACGGACCAAACTGCAAATGCTGTGGATGTAACCGTCCTCTAAGTCAGTCATTCCCCGGAAGGTGCCGACGTGGGTGGGGGCAAGTTGGGGAAGACCTAGGGTTCAGAGGCACAGTTCTGAGAAAAGGCTGCTGTCTGCAGGGAGGCTGTATGTTTTGCTCTCTATCTCCTAAACTTGCAGCTCTCAACACCAAGTATAACACTACTTCATCTTACTGCAGGGGTTCTTACATTTTTTTTCCCAGATCAAGGACACTTAAAAAATCGGAAGAAAGCTATAGACTCTCTTCCTAGACAAATGAACATTCACACAGGCAAATTTTACACTCTTCTGTCACCCCCACAAACGCTTCCGTGGACCCATCTGAAGAGTCTGTACACCAACCAGTACAAGAAGAAGAAAATCACATACTTGAAGACTTGCTGTGTTTTCCATCTCTCTGCTGAGGCTGTATTTATTTATTCAAACAGATTTTATGTTGGTTTTTTATTGTATTCTATTTTAATAAGATTTAGAGTCTGATTTTAATTGTCTCCTCCATTGAACTATGTTATTTTTTTCCTATACTATCTTACTCTTCTGGTATTTACTTTCTTAGTGTTATCTTGGCATATTGTATTTTTAAAGGTCGCTGCAACAGTATTTCTCAACACATAAGCTTTTCTACAATGTGACTCTGCCACTTTTACATCAGGAGATGGAGTCTAATTGCCCAGCCCTTGAATGTGGAGGGCTTGTGACTGCTTTGACCAATAATGATCATGGGAAGTGGCACCACGTGACATCCGAGGGTGGCTCAGAACAGGCATACGGGGTCCACCTAGGGCTCTTAGGACACGTGCTCTGGGGAAGACTGACACGGAACACTGGGAAACCACTTGCTGTGGCTGACAGAGCATGCACTTGGGCAGAGTAATTAAGTCAGGTGAGTCTGGTTACTGTTCCCTTAGCGATCAGCCCTAAGTACCCTCTTCTAGAATCTAAGGATCTTAAGACTCACCATCCAGGCACCATGTGAACGACATCTGCTGAAGTTGTCGAGTGGGCTCATATCACCACACACACAAGCACATGAGTAAAACCAACTACATATTCAGGTACGTGAATATAAAAGCATTTAAAAATCTGAAGGGAAATACACTAAACACCGCGGTTGTAGGAAAATTTTTCTTTTGTTATTTTATATAATTCTGTGTAGTTTCAACCTCTTTACAGTGGGCATAATAACTTTATATTTAAACAGAGTAAGTTACTTTTCTAAAAAAAATTACACTGATCATTGCGATATTCCAAACATTTTTAAAGTGCAAAGAAAAAAAACACCCAAAATTGTACTACCTAAGGATTACAAATGCTAACAATTTGGTCATCATTCTTTAAGTATTTTGTATTCCTCCTCAGTACATGCTTTCGACTTACTCCAAAATATTTTTTCAAACAATCTCACCAAAATATTAACAAGAAGTTCAATAAGTAGGACGGTTTTGAGGCTGTTTTTCTAATCCTAAGTATTGCTTAAAACTTTTTTATGGAATATATAATCATTCAAAGACAAGAAGTCAGCATGATACAGACTAACACCCAATGAGAGAAGATTAATTTGTATGTATAGTTTTCATTGCTCTACATAATGCTTTGCACATGCTATACTATCAACATTTACTGCAGACGGAATAAATGCAGAAACTACTGAAACAAAAATTAATTTTGAAACTGACAAAACATATATTCCATCTTACATATGAGGGAAAGTATTATAAATTCATCTTGACATGTAATCTTTGTTTTCACTTCTGACATTTATCAGATGAACTTAACACAGATGTATCAAATAAGCTTCATTCACTTGATAAAAGACTGTGTCTGGAATACACAACAACAACACAAGAAACTGTTAAATATGAGGTTAGAAATGAAACACAAGCTTACCTGAGTAACCAAATGATATGCTTGACATTGGACTAAGATAGATCCCACTTCCATACATCGCACCGTGGAGCTAAGATGCAAAGAGGTGGGAGAGGAAGTGGTCAGTTGATGGTTTCAAATGTTTATAATTCCACAAAAGAAGGCCATCAGTCTCATTAGCTCTTAGAAATGATAACGTCCTTATTCCATGGTCTAATTTGAAAAGAGTACTAATATCCTTCCTTGAAATTGAGAGTGCACTGATATATGGAAAATGACAGCCAGAGAAAAAATCCTTGATACAAGTTTTCCTTCCTACCGATGACAGTCACTTAATATACAGTACTGCAGTAGGCTTTTACGTTAATGACTCTAAAATACTGGAAACAAAACAGGTAGAAACACATGCGACAGAAAGCTGATCAGGACTCTCACCTGCTAGGATATCAACAAAGTATCCTTTCCAGATTTCATGATACAGCACTGTCACCCAATTCTTACCCTCCTCTAGATTTTTCAAGTTACAGAGAGTTTCATTAATTGAAACTACTCAGAACAATTAAAATTCTTATTATCTCCATGTTCCAGGGCCCTTGCACCTTATTCAGTATGAACTGAATATTAAGCCAACAAATGTGTATTTATGGGCATTTATATTTAATTGTATCACCCCAATTGTCATTAGCTTTTGGAATCTTGCACAGGTGACTGGGTTGAAGATCTCATTTCCTGACATCCTTCCATCAGCAGATGAAAATCAGCTGCATGAGGAGGAGGTGGGATGCTGGCGATGAAAGGCGTAAATAAAGACAAGGACCACACCCATGACATCCTGCCCAAGTGCCGTCCTGGGGGCTGAAAAACAGCTGGCTGAAGGCTCTTTGGAGTCCAATCTCCACTTTGCTTCTTCTTAGTCCTACCTTTTCTTCCGTTCAAGTATTCGCACTGAGGCAGTGCTCAAGTGTTAGATTAGCAGAGAATTTGTGTATGGTTTTACTTTTCGATTGATAATTTTTTTCTACTTAAGGTCAAATAGTGATTTTACTATTTTCTCATAAGACAACTCAATTTTCTTTTTCTTTTCATCTTTATATTTTGCACAGATCAATTCTGCTTCACTTATTTTGTGAAAATTACTTCTGCCTAATTTTTTAAAGCCCACATGCTTTCCTTTTTGCAAGTAAAAACATAACAACAGGACTGCTTACCGAACTCCAACACTGAAGAATAATGAGGTCTCGTTAAAGCATTCAGAAAATTTACCTGCAGTCGTGTATTAGAAGCAACAACCAGACCATTTCTCAGGATGGAGTGCCAGTTTTCAATGTGTGAGCCACTAAAACGCAGAGGAGGGGAAGGAAAAAGCAAAAAAAACAAAAACAAAAAAACAATGACCTTTTAAAAAATTTTTTTAAAATTGAAGAATAGTTGATTTACAATGCTGTGTTAGTTTCTGGTGTATAGCAAAGTGATTCAGTTATATATATATATATATACACACACACACACACATACACATACACACACACACACACATATATATATATATATATAATATTCTTTCTCAGATTCTTTTCCATTATAGGTTATTACAAGGTATAGAATATAGTTCCCTGTGTTATACAGTAGAACCTTGTTGTTTATTTATTTTATATACGGTAGTTTGTATCTGCTAATCCCAAACTCCTAATTATCCCTCCCTCTCCTTTCTCCTTTGGTAACATGAGTTTGTTTTCTATGTCTGTGAGTCTGTTTCTGTTTTGTAAATGAGTTAAAAAAAATAATCAAAGATCTTTTAATGTGGTCACAATATAACAAGTCATGGTGCCTTCTCAGAGTTCTCCTTCCCAGTGAAGTGTCATACAGTGGACTAGCCAGTGCCGACAAACTACTAAAAGGATGTCTTCTTCCTCATACATTTCCAAAACACTGAGTGGGGGACACAGTAACGGGGACCCCCCTCAACAGTAAGCCATACTCACTGAAATGCAAAAGTGCTTCCAAAGAGTTTTTTAGCAGCTCTAAAATTGGATTCTTTGGCTGGTGGACTGCTGAGAAGAAGGAACTGATGTGGAGTGTGCATAAACTTCAGTTGCTGCCATTTAAAATAACGACACAGGAAAATATGTCAAATTTAACTTATAATCAGGCTAATGATAATTTCAAATTTTACTGGTTTAGGAATTATCTAGTTTCAAACCATAATAATTCACATTAACAGGATCATTCATTTAAAAAAAAAACTTCTGCATAAATGATAAATCACATGGAATTGCTGATATGAAGGGTAATTCTTTAGGCTAATGGAAAAGGAATAGGAGACAGACAATCCAAAGTCATTTATATTTAGCTTTGGAATATGCTATTTAATCACATTCAAGCAGATCTGCCTTCCTAATTACATTTCTTTTTGAGACTTTTATTGTTGAATTCCCTAAGTATCCACTAACTATTCAGCTGGGGAAATATCTGAGAGTTTGTTAAGCAGAAAAGTTAATTCAAGATTTTAAAACTACAAAAATTATCATCATCATGCTTTATTTGCATATATTTATAAAAACTGGAAATTGCCTACATTCAAATTAGAGTTTCCTCCTTTGTTCACGGGAAAAAAGTGAAAACAGACTCCTTTGGATTAGTTGCTTGACTAAATTTTCTAATTGCTGCCCTTTCACTTAAGAATATATGTACTTTTATAGGTATCCAACATACAGGAATCTCAGAGTTTAGAGAGTCATAGGCGGGAGAGCTGAGATTTCAGATACTGCTCCTAGGTGAAGATAAGACCCGAAATCAGAGTCCATTAGCTCTTTCTTTATTTTGTAAGCGTATTAGGCTGATAAAGTAAGCTATCTGGAAGCAATATCTTCTCCGATATAGAAAAGTGAAGCTGTGCCAACACTAAACCGATGATAAAAAGCACATTACCTTTTTCTGGTCTGTCTCGAGATAGTGTTCTTTCTATCACATGTGGAATAACTAAATGATTTCGTATTGACCCGTTTACTTTAAAAGTTCAAGGTAGCAGCCTGAAATTGAATTTGATTTCCTGGGAAAACTTGGGGCTAGGGCACATGGTAATTTCAAACCGAGTAAGAATTAGGCGCATCCTGAGTTTACTTCAATTTCCTGGAAAGGCTGCCTAAAAAATCACAGGGGTCCATTCTCCCGCGTAATAAGTACTCCTCCCATTTCTGTATGTAGATGTGAAAAAACAACTTACCCTGTTAACTGGCAGTTTCACAATATGTGACCTATTACTTGAAATAACCCTGAAATTAATTAAAATAATCCATCAGTCACAAATGTATGCCAAATATATTTAAAGTTTTCTCCTCAGTTGGCAAGTGATTCAAAATTATTTCTGCTGTGACATCAACTGAGTAATAATTTTATTTAATTACATCATTTTGCTTTGCTTCCTGAAAGAATTTGAAGAGCTTATGCAATAAAAAGATAGTATTTTAATCTGAGAAAACACAGAAGTAGGTCTTTAAATCCTAAGAGATACACTTTTTAATAACCACAACCTCAGATAGCAGGAAAATGAACATTCATGAACATACTTTCAAATAATGATAATCCAAATACAAAGTTTAGAAATTGATTCATACATCTGCTTCCTTTCCAACCTCCTACACTAAGAATGGATTTTTATAAAGATCTTTTTATGTAACTATTTGAGGATCCTTGTGCATATATATACACACACAATAGTTATATACAGACTGTTATTTACCATATGTAGACAATGATGTTGAGAAAATAAAAAATTCAGGTATCTGAAAGAATTGTTTTATGCCTTCTGGTACAGAAAATAATAATTAAGGAAAGTTGTAAAACATGTTGGTAAATTTTCTTCTCTTTGAAAGAAGAATGACTAACAAGCTGAAGGAAATGATCACAAATAATCAAAAGTGAATAATCAGGCTTGACTGCAGGGAACAAAAGAGATAAGATATTTGAGAATTTTACCTTTACTTTTGAATATGACCTAATGTGAGAATTTAAAAAGCTACAATAAAAACTATGTGTTATTTCATTCAATTCGTCAGAATTTTAATAATAAATTATAAAAGATACACAGAAAGACTTCTGAAACCTAATTTTTGTCATGGTCTAATTAGACTAAATTATATGTGTTTTGTAAAATTCTGCCTAAGTCAAAGTTTAGTAATTAGAATCATGAGGTAGCCAGATTCTTTCCCCCTTGGCCCATCTTTACGTATTAAAAAAAAAAAAACAAAACTTCCTGGTTGTAGCAGGGAATACTTACGTATTCAGACCAAACTCTTATAAGCTTTACATTTGTATTACTACGTGACAATCATGGTAAATTCCAGAGTCACTGAGTTAGCTGTCAGTGATTTCAAAGAGAAGTACATAAAACCCTTTTAGGTATGGTGAGTAGATACTACTGTTTTCTTTTTGTAGATGAGAAACCAGAGGGCAAATTATCTGAAGTAAGTGTTGAACCAAGGTGAGTTCTCAGCCCACCTCTCAACTATTCTTAGTCTAACCGTCCTCCTGGGGTCTAGGACCCCTGGTGGACCAATGCTATGGCCTCACCAGGCTTGCCCTGAAACAGTGCAACATCTGCGATCATCAAGCGGACTTTACCAAACTTATACTGTCTTTGTTCAGGGAGTAAATGATATAAAACATACACTGTAGAAAGATTTTCAAAAACTCAGTTTTATCACTTGGTCTTCATTAATGAAAAAGGTAAATGAACCAAAACAGCTTCACCATGTAATCCAGCCAATCAAATGTTTTAAAAAGTATTGACAACAAACTGCTGTCAACCGCACTGTCTATCCGTGCAATGCATATGACAGCAACTTCTTCCCCGTGTGATGTACAAGTTTTAATTAAAGCGAGAGTCATTAAGGACTCTTGGGCTGTAAAATCACCAGGCCTTATAGGCTTATAGAACTGTAGCACTGCAGGTCTTGTAAAATAGGCTCCCCACCTCGCCCCCCCCCCCAAGGCAGGCAGTAGAAAATGATGCTCCTTTCATTAAGAGGAAAACTAAATTTATACCATTGCAGTAAGGGATGAGCAAGAGGGTCTTGTTTATCCATCTGCTTCTTGATTTCCAGATATGGTGCCTGGAAAAAAAAAGTCATTATACTCCGTGATTTTTCTTTAAAATTCCTTTTTTTCCTTTTTATTTTTCTTTCTCGTAAAAGGAAAATCGGATTGAACACGTATGTCTAATCCAGTTAAACCCAAATAGTTGCCGTTGTGACATGGTAACAGCAATCATTACCTTAGTTGTTTCTCCCTAAGGCGACATGAACTCTGAACTCCCGTGCAGCACAAACGACTTGCCTGAACACTTTGCTAAGGGGCTTGTTCAAACTGTAGCCTAACTTCCATGCCCTAGGCCACGTCCCCCAGACCCCTGCTGAGTCTTTCCTCAAGAAAACCCAGAGCTGCCAAAACACAAAAGGTACTAACTCACACTACCAACCTTTCAGTAATTCTCCACTTATTCCCCCCTGAAATTGTCCATTTCTCCAGAACCCCCTATTTTCACTTCTCTGTAGCCCCTTTTCGTTGATTCTCTGTTCTCACTTTAAGAACCTCAGTCCCTTCTGTCTTATTTGGAGGTGAGCTCAGCTCATACTGTGAGTCTCACTCTCCTACTGCAGCACTCCAATCAATCTGTCCTGCCACCTTCATCCAGTGTCTGGTTTCTCTTGGACATTTTCAACTTTTAACTAACGTGAACGCAAAACTTGTATTAGCTACAATTCATGCTCATATCTGAGGGTAGATCTGACTTCGGGTAGATCTTTACATGAGAAAGTTGGGCAACATTTACGTAAGAAGATGACCCCTTCTCTTAAAAGTATTAATGGAATTCACCTAGCCAATTAACCTTTTCATAGAATAAAAGGCAATCTGTCTGTGACAATTTAGGTCTATCTATAGGGCAGGACATTCTAGAAAATAGGACAGTACAATGTTATACTTATTTGGAGAGGTTTAAGGGATTTGACATGATAAAACCTGACAGCATCCGTACGAAGTGTACCCTAAAGGAAGATGCGGCATTACTACTGACCATCTTGACGGTGAAGAAACATCAAGCAATAAAGCAACTTGCCCAAGGTCACAGGCCATGTCACTGATGAGCAAATTATACCACATGGGCTTCCAACTTCTTAAGCTGACGCTCAATCATCTCCATTGCCTCCTATTAAAATAGCTTACACATGACCCAGAATAAAGGAAGCAGCTCTTAGCAAGGAATTGCTCCCAGAGTCAGAGTCTGTAGCTATTTTTAAATCCAAGAAAGATCTGGATGTAGGGTATAGTATAAATACCCTATATCAAAGTCTTTGGTGATAAAAATGTTTACTTAACTCTGCAAGATTCTGCAATAGGTTCTTTTTCCCCTCCTAAGTGGAAACGCGTTGACTGCTTTCTTTTCCTTATATAAATAATAAATACTTGTTTGAAAAGGAATTCAGATAATGTAGAAAGGGCATAGAAAAAATGCTGGAAAGGATGATGGTTTTTAGGCAAATAACATAGCTTGTGAACTAAAGGATCTCTCGTTTACCACTGTCTGACACATACTATTTGTTGAATGAATGAATGAATGAATAATCGACTTCATGAATAAATAACTATAGAAAGAATCAAGAATCAAATTTGGGAATGTAAAAATGTACTTTGGGGGCACATCTGCAAATGGAGCAGCTGTGATGTTGGGGGTGGAGGGAAGAGTGGAACAGAAACTCTGGGCCTCAAGACTGGAGGGCTCAGTTCCCTTCCAAGAAAGGCAACGACCCAGAGTAATACTTATGAACCTGCAAGGGCCTCTAGGGCAGCGCAAGCCTTGAAAACACCATATGCAAACTGAACTCATAATGTGTGTTGTTGTCAATTAAAGATGATTAATTTCTACTTATAAAGATGAGCTTTAAACCTCTCCAAGTCTTTGGCAGTGGAAAAGCCTCAATAATTCAATAGGATGTGCTTTTCCCAGTGCTGGACTATAGCCCAGTGATATATTAGATTTTTACAATAAACCCTGATCCTTTCTCATCAAACTCTTCCACCAGAATCTCCCTAATGGTCAAAAATATCAGCTCATACTCTCAAGGAGCCTGGTGTCTTCCAAAGTTGTTGTGAGATTCTTGTGTTATATCTGAAATGTTTGTGTATACTTTACATTTAATAGAATATTTGTTTTTATTTTAACATTAAAATGCTGCTTTGACATTACTACCATTAATTAAAATTGGCAGTCTAGGAAGACAGTACCACATTTAACCTTTGCCTTAAGATATTGTGAAAAATTCTTGCCCGAGTTTTGAGAGCAGAGCCTTAGGATTATAATTATGCAGTTACCCTCCGAAGTCACAGTGGTAGCATGCCAATACACAGATGTAATTTAATTAAAACATCCTAGTACAAAACAATTTTAATTTTTTATGATTTTAATTATACTCTCGTAAAACAGAAAAGCCTACACTTCACTGCATGGCCAGTACTCTCAGATATTTTAAAAATATCAGTTCACTCAAGTGAAACTGAACTGTGCAAGACCACAAGATGATATACTTACTTGTGTCATTTCTCTAATGGAAGTTATGCTATCCAATGCTTTCATCACTCGATCATAGTTCTTCTTCTATTAGAATGGGAAGAAGAAATAGTATTCGCTATAAGCCTTTGCAAGTCTGCACGTTACTAGACAAACATATTATTTCTGTACCTGAATTTTCCATTAGGATCAATTTGAAAGCAATGACTGTGTTGTGTACAGAAAAGGGAAGCCTTTAATAAGATGGCCAAGGACACAGGATTTATGACTTAGTCAGAGGGAAGGAAAAATGAAAACACTGCCAGTTCTAGCTTAAGTACGTGAAGTCATGTTCAGCCTGCAAGGGACCAACTATAAATACAACAAAGGGATTAGGCTCCTGATTCTCATGTTCAACACTAAAAAGTTAAGCCATGGTGAGTAAAATCAGCACAGAATCCTTCTGAAACACAAAAGTCCACTTTAAATCTGACAATTTCGTTTTGCTTTTATTTTCTTTTGACTGGAAGATTATTGCCAAAAAAGTATGCCTAAGACGTGTGTAAATGACTCTATACACTCAACTGATAATTCTTTTTTAAGTGCACTATTTCCACTTCTGAAGAAAAAGTTTTCCGAGGAAGCTTTACGTAGTCACTGTTTCTATAAAATGATTTCAAGATGAATAATAACAGAAACGAAGGCAATTTTGGCTCTCATGCAATTTGAAAACTGTGCTATTTCAGAAGAACTCTGCTAAGTCACCATGAATATTTATAAAACTGTTTTCTCGAGAAATGCCAGTTGACCAACAATATGAATTAAACTTTCACTAACCTTCAGATAACTGGGGAGGGAGAGAGGGAAGACAAGGAGGGGTGAAATAAAAACACAGAAGAAAAAGAAAAAGAAAAACGCCCCTCTACCCATGATCTTTAAAGTTACAGTGAGATTACAGAAGTTGGAATCTCAAAACATACATAACAAAATTAAAATAATCATACCGATCCCTTATAAATCAATTTATTAGAGCTATTTACCTACCTTCCATGCAGATGGGATGTGTCAAGATCAGAATGGGTCTAGTTTCATGAAGATGAAATTGTAAAAATGATTTTAAAGGAGAAAAGAGGAGGGGAAGAAACAGGATACATGAAAGACAAGGTGGAAGTAAATCAAGTTTGTGGAAAAACAATCATATTTACTAAACGGATACAGAGTTCATGACAGGTCATGGATATGATGACACAGCGGTTTAGGTAAGAAAGAAGAAAGCTAAGGGAGACTCAGATCTCAAGGACTAGCAAAGGGAACTTGGGATTGGTGTGCTCAGGTGGCTACTCACCCTGGGGTTGAAGGCCAGCATCTGAGGATCGTTAGGATCTACCACCGAAGGGTATGGCTCGAAAATGACAACTTTTCTAGGAGATTCCAATGCAGACCTACACATGGACACTAGTAGATCTACCACCTTGAAATACATACACAAGACAGTTACTCTCCTTCAGGTTTACCCCGTGCTTTGCCACTGTTTCTCCCTCGCGTGATCATTAATTAGGAAGGATTTCAGGGTTGTGCTCAACCTCTCGAATCTGTAACTTGTGGCTTCAGCCCAAATTTGACCAAACCTGACCCTTCATCTAAAGTAACTAGTATGTGTTGCTTCCAACTACTCCTGTATTAATGTTATCTTTACTACGTCTTGGTCATGAACACATACTACGTGCTAGCATTCTTGCAGGCTCTCTGCTAAGACAGTGAACCAGACAGGTTCTGGTTCTCGTGGACTTTACATTTCAACAGAGAAGATACACACTGAAAAAAATCAGTTAAATATAGGCTTAAAGACTGTTTCGGGTGGTGTCAAATGCTTTAAAAATCAAGCAGGCGTTAGAGATGAAGGCCAGTAGAGGGTACGGCCTTAGAGGTTTTAGAGTGGCTAGGAAAAGTTTCAACAGAGATCTGACTGAAGTGGGGAAGGGGACACGTGACTGCCAGGGGAGAAAGCACTCCAGGTGCAGGAAACTGCAAACATGAGTCTGACAGGCTCCCAGAGCAGTGCATCTCCTGACGTCATCTTACTTCTTCCCACCCTCCTCTGCCAAAGGCCATTAACTATCTCTGACTTGCTAAAAATGATGGCTTTATTCCTGTGTTCTTCTATGATTACTTTGCACAATTTTCGAAAAGGCAGTACCATGTAGCAATTAAGAGCATAGCTCCCCTCCCTAGTTTGCAAAACAATGTGCTCGACGCTGTCTAAATGGAGAGAGCTCACCACAACAGATGTATCTACAGTGTGAAGACAAGAGACCTTATGATGAAGCAGCTGACTTAATCTTTATAGTGAAAGATACTTCCAGAAAGTTCTTAAACAGGCATTTAAAAAATGCTCAGTAAGAACAGGGCGATTTTAGACCCCTGTGGTTAATGAGGGGGCACTGGGACCTCCGTGGCAGAATGCCAGTAGGGATCACTAGGCTGTGTGCATACTCACAGAACACATCCACCCAATCACAGCATCCAGAACTTCCAGTGACCTAAAATCACTAGCAATACTCAAGCCACTGGGTACAAGATCTATAAATAATACATCCCCAAGTGCACAGACATACACACCCACAGGGCTCACGCAGAAAAGAGTAGCACTGAAACAGCTCATCACTTTCCACCGCACTCGCTCGTTTATATTTGTGTGTGTGTGTAGACCTGCAATAAACTGGCTTCCAATCAACAGATATGCTAATAAGGATACAACAAATCCCTCCTGATTGTTCTCCTGTCCCACACTCGCTCTTTATATCCCAGAAGGATGCACCTTAACCCAGATACAAATTGTTTTTAGCATTATCTGGTCTCCCAATAAAAGTAAAACCCAAGAAAGAATTCCTGAAAAAGAAACATCAGTAAGATAAAATAGGCTTTTCTGAAACTTTCTAGGAAGAGAGAATTGGCACAATCTTACAAAAATCTTAAAAAAATTTAATGGTATAGTATCCACTTGAAGCTTCGTCAAAGTACACGTCCTTCACGTATGTGGTCAGATGCTCTCTGACAAGGGTGCCGAGACCACTCAATGGGGAAAAGACAGTCTCTTCTACAGATGACGGTGGGAAAACTGGATATACACATCCAGAAGAAGGAAGTTGGACCCTTATCTTACACCGTACACGAAAATTAACTTAGAATAAAAATCTAAACATAAAACCTTAAACTATAAAATTTCTACAAGAAAACAGGAAAAGCTCCATGACACTGGATCTGGCAGTGATTTTTTAGATATTACACCAAAGGCAACAAAACCAAAAATAGACAACGGTACTATATCAAACTTAAAACTGTTCATGCATCAAAGGACACAATCAAGAAAGCAAAAAAGCAACATGGAATGGGAGGAAATATTTGCAAATCATTTACCTGATGATAAGGGGTTAATATCCAGACTACGTAAAGAACTCCAATAACTCAACAACAAAAAGTCAAATAACTTGGTTTTAAAATGGGCAAAAGAACTGAACAGACATTTATTTTAAGAGGATATGCACATTGTCAAAAAGCACATGAAAAGATACTCGTATCATTAACCACAATGAGATGTTGTCTCACAACTATTAGGATGGCTATTATTAAAAGAAAACAATTGAAAATAACAAGTATTGATGAGCATATGGAGAAACTGGTATCCTTGTGCACTGCTGATGGGATTGTAAAATGGTGCATCCACTATAGAAAACAGAATGGAGTTCCCTCTAAAAGAACAGAAATTTCATATGGTCCTGCTGGAAATGACAATCCCATTTCTGGGTGTATATCCAAAAGAATTCAAAGAAGGATCTTGAAGAGATATTTGCATACCCATGTTCACAGCAGCATTATTCACAATAGCCAGGAGGTAGAAGCAACCAAAATATCCACTGATGGATGAATGGATAAACAAAATGTGGTATATACATATAATGGAATATTATTCAGCCTAAAAGAGGAAAATTCTGTCACCTGTTACAAAATGGATGAGCCTTGAGAATATTATACTAAGTGAAATAAGCCAGTCACAAAAAGTAAAATACTACACCTATGAATCAAATTCACAGAAACAAAGCAGAACGGGGGCTACCAGGGATAGAGGTTGGGGGAAGATGAGGGTATAGAGTTTCAGTTCTGCAAGATGAAGAAGTTATGGAAATCTGTTTCACAACAATCTGAATATACTTAATACTACAGAACCGCACACTTAAAAATAATTAATATAGTAAATTTTATGTTGTGTTTTTCACTGCAACAGTAAAAAAGGTACTAATGATACAATAATAACCTGAATAATGTTGCCCTTTCAATCAAATTCTTATTAAACAACTTCTTCCAAAAGCTTGAAAACAATCAAAACTACCCAAAAAATTGTATATGCCCTGTTTTGCCAATAAATTCACAGTGGACTTAGTAAGTTAAAAGGCAAATAATGGATGCAGGGGTAGAGTATTTAGTTAACAGAATATTTGTGTTAACATGTCCTAACCCAGCTTCAAAGAAACAGTGTAACTACCCTGGCAAAACTACGTGCTGTCTGCCAAAGTTTCATACTCCTTCCTTCCAGGGTGTAGCGCTACTGCCTGGAAGCAACGGTTCTGCAAGAGACACTTCCACCCCTTCCGTCTGTGTCAGGCCACAAGACTAGTTTTAACCAACGGGAAGTGAGTGGAAGGGGCTGAGCTGATGAAGAATAACAGGTACTCCTTCCTTCCTCTCTCTACCATATGCCAAGTATGGAAGACAGCACAGTCAGATGGCGGGCGGAATCCAGTTCCCTCAAACGTCACGCAAAGTTGCCCAACAAACATTCGAACCGAACAGTAGTGCTGAGTTAGAAGTCTATCTCCTTGAGCCACTTACATTTTATGGTTTATGTGTTAAAGGAGTTAGCGTCCAGAATCTCTGAACAAAGAAAGGCTTATGTTACATGATCTGCATTTGTATGCTATTTTTCCCATGGAGTAAAATGATATACCATGAATTCTGGTAAAGAGGCAAATTTAAAATTGTAGACCAGTGGCCTTTCAAACATTTTTCTTTTTTCTTTTCTTTTTTTTTTTTTTAAGAAAATTGTGTATGAGAGCCCCAATACATAAAAAAATAAAATGTAGCTGCTGTTCTGGTGAAAAAGCAGTATGTGGAGGCCTGGAATCCTAGCTGCTGAGAGGCCAGCATCCCAGCCCAGCCTCCTGCGGGCTCCGTTCCTCTAAGGAACGCCCTTGAAACCTCCAGAGCTCCTCAGAGCACCCCTTAAAATGCAGGAGTCCACTGATGCAACAAGACTACAGAGATACTGTTTCTTTCTATTCAGGAAAACAATCCATTCCCATGTAATCTCTAGGATTATAACCAGAATATTGGGTTATCTTTTTTTTTTTTAATTTTAAAAAAATTAAAAAAGGGTATCTCTTTTAAAGTGGTGAAAAGAATATTCTACTTTGAGAATTCACTATAAATTCTCTGACTTTTTGAGCATTCACCTTTAGAGCTGAATCACTAAATTGATCTGATCGAGTACTATCATTATCTAATCCAAAAGTAATTTCTCTTTAAGAACCATTATTTTTAGAGATGTATTTATAATAAAGTGGGGGGAAAAAGTACCTATTAGTCTATCAACCTAGCCTGTTAACACGGTGATTTTCCTTCTAATCAATAATCTCTTACATCTAGGCTTTACTTCCTTCCCTTTTTAAATTACATGACGGACAATTTACAAAAATGCACAAATATTAACTCTACAACTTGAAGAATTCTATATATATACATACATATCCATGTAAATATACATGTACGTGTATTCATACACACACTCGTGTAAAGTTTATTTTTACAGAGCTACAAATAGCATATATTAAAGTATCTTTTTGTTTGAGCAATATTAGTTTCAAGGGATGAGAAAAACTTACACATTTGAAAAAATAAAAGGATGAAAAAGATCACGATTCACCATGGTCAGATATATTGGAGAAACCCTCTCCATATAGGCTAGTCGTTTTCTTAAGTTTTAGCGATTCTCAGAGCTCCTAATATGCAAGTATGTGCATGTCGTGTGTAGGGACAATATTCAGCTTTATTTTTGAAATTTACTTTAATCATGGAATCATTTTTTCCCATATCATATAATCAATGTCCTACTGTCTGCATTATTTTCATTTATACCTCATTATATCACAAATACTGTCCTTACTATTTCATCAAGTGGCTGCATCTCAGTTGAGTTCATTAGTGAAATAACTTGGTTAAGGGTGTGTGAATCCGTGAGCCCTGGGCTGTCGTGGCAATGCTTGTACCTCCGTCTAGTGAGCTGCCTGTTACATAGCAGGCATTCGATACGTACTAAAAGAATGACCTTGTTTGTTGGATGATCATTTTTCCTACCCATCTTTGTCAATTTTATAAAATTCTTTTACATTTAGCTCCCTGTTGATTTTTAGTGAAGCTCAATATTTTCTCATGTTTCTTTACTAATAATAGGTCCGTATTTGTGAATTGTGCATTCATTTCCTCTATTAATCTGTTAGGGTTTCCATGTTTTTCTTCTCAGTTTTTAATACCTTTTATATGTAATTAAGCTTGTAGAAAAACATGCTTTTTCACTGTTAGCTCTTAGTGCTCACTATTTTTTCAAGTAAAAAATGCAAAGGACATACGGACTCATATCTGTTGATCTGTTTCTTTAAGATTTCTTGTACCTGCATAAATGTACGAGCCTGCTGCACCACCTGTGCTGTGCATACTTAATTTGACTAGCCTCTAGTTTTATATAGAATTTTTAAGCAGAAGTTTCCTTTAAGCCATCAGGAATCTTGTTTTGCACACAGTTTCGCACACAGAGCTAAGCTGGTTTTTCCCCCATGCTGCAGGTCATCTGTTCTCACTTCACTAAACCATTTTTATTTTACAACATGATGAGATACCTCTTTTAATATTTATTAAGTGTACTTATAACTTGACCTATTTTGGGGATAATCTACCTTTCTCCTCTCTGCCAGTACCATATTTTGTTAAAACATCATAGGATTACATAATATGGTTTCGTATGCAGTTGGCCAAGTCTCCCTTGATTAACATTCATTATTTTTTAAGCTTCTGTAATTTTTTTCTTACAGACTTATTAGTAATTCAGTCAGGTTCTATAAATGAACAAAAATTGATTGAAATTTTAATGAAATTGCATGAAGTAATAAATTCTGGCATCTTTACAATCTATTTTTTTCCTTTCCAGAAACATGGCAGGCTACTCCACTTCCAAGTTGTTTGTCTTTGTATCTTTCTTCCTATGTCATAAATACTGCTGTTGTAAAGTTGAATTCTCTCTTTTTATTATATGTTCTGCCCATTATCTTTTTATCTAAGTTTTAAAAATAAATTGGCTCCCATTTTACTGCATATAACTTTACTAACAAATTTTACATAAGGCATGTGTGCAAAGGTTTCAGTATCTCAACTTTACCACGTAAGAAAGAAACGCAATTTTTTTCAAAGAACAGAAAATTGTTTTAATTTCTCCTCTTGGGCAATTGCAAAAGGACAAAACGCACATTAGATAAAGTTGGAAAGACTTAGCTTCTATCTAAAAATATCAAATGCTGGTTTGCTTTTCTAATCTATCAACAAACTAAGAAGTTAACTAGTAAATCAGAAAACATTTTTCAAATCAAAATATGGACTAATCAGTGTCAGGTGTTACTACCTGAGCTCCAGTTGCTATTTCATCAGCAGCTTCATTCATGACTCCCAGGGTTTGAAAAGCAAATACACACAGCTCTCGTTCACACACGGTAGGCTACAAAAGAAAGGGGAATCCAGTCACCATTTTTCCTCATCTTCCAATTCCTAAATTAAATGTGTAACATTCTTTATGTGCATAGAAAATGCAGTTTTAGAATGTTAAAAAAGAAGAAATGTTATATAAATGTTATTTACAACAGCCAAGGCATGGAAGCAATCTAAGTGCCCAGTGATAGATAAATAGATAAAGAAGATGTGGTATGTATAAATACAGTGGAATATTACTCAGCCTTAAAAAAGAATGAAATATTGCCAACTGCAAGAACATGGATGGACCAAGAGAGTATTATGCTAACTGAAATAAGTCAGACAGAGAAAGACAAATACTGCATGATTTCACTTATATGTTGCACCTAAAAAAACAAAACAAATGAACAAACTTAACAAAACAGAAACAGAGTCATAGATACAGAGAACAAACAGGTCATTACCATAAGGGAGGTAGGTGGGGGGATGACAAAAATAGGTGAGGCAGACTAAGAGGTACAAACTTCCAGTTATCAAACACATGAGCCACAGGGATGAAATGTACAGTGTGAGGAATGTAGTCAGTAATAATGAGTATCTCTGTATGGTGACAGATGGTAGCTACACTTTTCGTGGTGATCATTTTGTAATGTACAGAAATATTCAATCACTATGTTGTGCACCAGGAATTAACAAAGTGTTGTATGTACGTAGGCAATTATACTTCAAAAACAAACAAGTTCATAGAAAAAGAGATCAGATTTGTTACCGCAGGCAGTGGGGTCGGGGGAGGAGAATTGGATAAAGGGAGTCAAAAGGTACAAACCTCCAGTTATAAAATAAATAACTACTAGGGATATAATGTACAACATAATTAACACTTTTGTTTGTTACATGTGCAAGTTGATGGTAAATCCTAAGAGTTCTCATTACAGGGAAAAATACTCCTTTCCCATTTTCTTTTATTTTGTATTAATATGAGATGATGAATATTCACTAAACTCACTGTGGTCATCACTTCATGATACATGTAAGCCAAATCATTATGCTGTACACCTTAAATAAACATATACAGTGCTGTATGTCAATTACATCTCAATAAAACTGGAGGAAGCAAAAGGGAAGAAATATCACTTTACTTAAAAAAATTAAATTTCTAAATGTAGGTAACAATTAGTAAATAATCATTTAATGATATAGAGTCACACTATGATAAAAAATCCATTTCAGTTAGTTTTAGGCACTTGCATTTGGAATGATTTAACAATAGATGAAAGTATCCTTAAAAATGGAAAATCCATCTCACCTGCTTAATACACATTTGCACATGAGATGTATAACAAATAAGCAGATACCTCAGCTGGTGATATACTGAAAAATGAGGTCAAACCCCAAAGCTGTGTAAACAAATTTACAAAAGAGAGTTCCATTTCTTCCTAGGTAATTTGCTCTGGAAAAGATAAGCATGACTCTGCTTACTTGCTACCCAGCTCTTGAAAGATTGGTTTTGTTGCAAAGACTTTTGACTTCAGTAACCTCCTGAAGTCAACGGCACTGAAATATACATTCTGCAATTGCTTTGGAAGAGCTCTCATCTTTCAAATCTAATACAGTGTCATCTGTTTGATTTATCTTATCTCCCGAGTTACATTGCATTAGGTAGCTGATGAAGCCGAACACGATGCAGCCCGCGGTGCCCGGCACAGCAGACAGACGCATTTGTTAGTGCCACTGCTCCTATGCTCACTCATTTCAGAGGTGGTTTCATCTACTGCTTAACTAGTAGGCAAGGATGGCCCTGTGCCGAGCATCCTTTACGTTCACAATGAGCCCACATGGTGGCTTTGTAGAAAAAACGCATGACCAATCACACAAACATTTCTGATTGACATTTCCCCAAAGAGAATTTTTGGAAAAAAATAAATTGGTATATTTCCTTTGTAAGCCTTAAATGGACAGTCTGATTCCATTTCAGAAACACCAGAAAAAACTATCTTTGGGAGGAAATTAATTAGAGAAAGTTCTTCATCCAGACTCAAGTTATATACTGCTGTGTATGTTTGGATATACTCTTCAACTTCTGCTACTTTTACTTTAGTGTTTAGCCTATTCTTAATCTTTTGTGTGTGTGTGTGTTTATCTATGTGCATATATGTTTCCACCTCAACTTCCCCCACTGACACTGGGTTTTTTGTTCACTTTCTGGGAACATGGTGTGGTCTGAAATTATAACAGCAGCCATTTTATTGCACATTTACTATAGTGTCAAATGCTGCACTGGTGTTTGAGTACAGTGAGACTGTATACAAACAAGACTCCAGGGGAAGATCAACCTTGGAAATCATAAAAGGCCATAGGAATTAATTCTTATATCGGATACCCAAAGTTCCCTGAGGAAGTAAACAGAGACATGGAAGGTACTTTGTTTTAATAACACTATTGCCAAATGAGCATACACTTTTTAAATGACTAAAATCCATCAATTTCAAAGCTGAATAACAGGATAAGGCTCATTTAGTATATATAAGTAATGCTTGGCTTTTATTTTTTAATTTGAATCTTGGACAGCTAATTATAGTTATTTCGTGATCATCCAAAAATATACACACACGTATATATATATACATACACACATATACATATATATATACACACACATATATATGCATGTGTGTTCATACTCATATTCCAGGGAATATAATGGTAGAAACTACCTTTTTGGTATCAAACTGTTGCCTTAAACAATATAAATGAAAATGAAATAAAATACTCTGCTATACTATTTGCACATGAGATGTATAAAAAGTAAGCAGATACCTAAGGTGGTGATATACTAAAAAATGGAAGATAATTTTTTGAAATTTTAATATTCCAGCAGCACACTTTGTCCCCAATCCTAGGTATTCATATGCCAGGCTGACTTTGTCTCAAGCGATATTTACCAATTCCACCCAGACCTCCTATGCTTTATCATGGGTCACAAATGAGTAATAGTTCAATGTTCCCTGCGATGCTTTCTCCCACGTTACTGTTTCATCCCCCTCCCAGACGTGTTTATATTCAAACTTCTAAATCTCCAAATCACATGGACTTACCCACTGACCCATTATTTTAAATAATAAACCTACATTCCTAATGATAAATCGATGGCTTAATTACTTTACAGACACTTTTTCTTCTTTCTCACTGTTTTTTTTTTTTTTTTTTTTTGGCTAAAAAATGGCCTTTCTTCCCATACTCAAATGTGCAAGGCTTATTTCTAGGAATATCCTGTTACTGCAGCTGTTTGAAGAAGGAAATCAGGTACCCTAGAAAACTTGCTTTGCAGGGAGAAAAGGAAATCTGGCTATCATACTGAAAAATTCAAAGTAGAACTACACATTACATTCTTATAAAAATAATTTTATCTTTCTTTCTTTTTAAAATAGCAACTTCTGAGGTAGGAATATTGCAATTAAGTTACATACTATACTAACACCATACTAAGTAAATGCCAGTGAATTTTTATAATAACAGTTTTCTACCTAGCACTCATTCTGACTAGATAGCTCAACAGCGTATTCTAGACATAAATGAGCTTAATTTTGAGATAACCATTTGCTAACTAGTTTTTGCAGATTACTACTCCTCCCACGGTTTATCTACATTTGAGAGAGGTTCACAATGTCAACACAAGGTGGCGCACTAAAAGTTCTCACCGTAATTAGTAATCAAGATTAGATGTCTCACTGCTCACAGAAAGGACATTCTACTCAAGGAAAGAAACTGATTCATTCCTTTTTAATAAAACAAGCAGTTATATTGTAATTAGTATTCTCCTACACTGAGCCGACTGCCAGCCAATCCCCTGCTCCCAACAAATTCTGCTATACCTATATTATTTGCACAGAAAACTCCAGCATCAATTTAAAATAGAACACAGTCACTGAGTAACTACTGCTGGATAAGTGAAATTGTGTTTTATTACACATACTTTTATACAAAGTATGTATGCCTAAGTATAGCCAAAAATACACACTATTTACTAATTCATTCGAGCTTACAGTAAGTCTATCAGTCTCAATTTATAAAACATTATCTATTCTTAATGTTACATTAGCATATTGCCTTCAAGTGATTAGTCCCTATAATTTAAACTGTAAAACCATGGCAAGTCCCTCATGCCATTACACTATAGAGTCTGCGACATAATATTCATTACTGCACCATTTAAAAACATGGGGAACTTTATATATCCTTAAGATTCCTTTTAGAAGTTTTTAAGCTAAGGTGAATACATTTTTAATTTTATTTGAATTAAAGAAATTTAAACGTGAGCAGTAAAAGCATGTTTCAAAAAATGGTTTGAAGCCCTAAAGAATATTTTAGAACCTAACTGCATTTTAGAAACTCTGTGTTTTCAATGGGTTTTTAATACTTCCTATGGCAAATAGAAATGACATAACTCAAGAGAATCTAGCTATGAATTTATATATAGCACAGTGTAGGTGAGTGGCTTTCAAATCTTTTTTTGCCATGGTCTTTTTGTTCAAACGAAATATTTCATATAAGCCCAAAATATAAAACAGATAAAAGTGGCTATTGTTCCAGCTGGAGCATATGTGATCTGTTCGATTTTCCTATCTATCAAACAGGGATAAAATCAGATCCAGCTCCCCAGGTTGATATGAGGACCAAGTGAGAAAGAGAACCAAGTGAGATAAGAGTTATAAAATCTCCTTGAAGTATAGGGAGCTGTTTAAATAGTGAAAGTATTAGGTAACCTGGATAAGCTGCCCCGTCTACGTGTTTTAACCCAATGTGTACCCCAAAATAAGTGTTTCAAAAGAATTTCCATTGAAGCATATTATGAGGTATTCATACTCATGATTTATCAAACCTCTTAATTTGTTGCTAGTGTATTTCTTGCTAAAAAGAAGTGAGCGATGTAAATATAACTTCATAATTTAAAAACTATGGTTGAAAAACCTATGAGAAGAATTGAGTATCTACTAGAAATACTTAACCTACCGGCCTTTAATTCTCTGTATTTCCAGTTTTAACAGCCAATACTCTGGGCTCCTTTCATGGTTTGGAAGAGAGACACATTTGGGGTAGGAAAAGATGCAGTGCCCACCAAGGAAGACAGGAATCTCTCAGGGGTGAAGGATGCATGAGACAGGATGATCAGCCTGATTTGGTCTCCACACAAGGTGATGCTTATCGTCTCGTAAAACTAAAGTTGTCGTTTGAACATCAAAATCAATTTGTGCTCAATTTGGATGTAAAAAGAATTGTATCTTTGAACTAAAAGTTTTTTGTCATAATTATTACTTAGCTTAGCCTGTTAAGTTGAAATGTTAATTTCTGTGACTTGGGAGGGAGGGGAGAAAGTAGGCTGTGCTTTTTCATCTATCCTTCAAATATTAAAGTCAGACCTAAGCACAAGAAGACCTACCTGTTTCCCTCTTAGAAGGTAAAATGGGACATACCCAGGTTTACCCACGTGCTCAGGTTCTCAAGAACAGGCATAGGAATGCCTTAAACTATGACCAAATTATAGCTGGGCATTGCTCTTTTCCCTCTGAATGTAAGAACCTGAGTTACAAACATTTGTCTAAGGTCCACAGCAAGACGAGATTACACAAAAATATTAGATTCTCAGGTTTCTTACTTGGCTTTAGGAGGATCGGGCATTGTTCCCAAGAGGTGACAACAGAATCTCAGGCCTGATGAATCCAGAGCAAGTAACCTGGGACACTTCCACGTGGCAGGAGAAGAGAATGAGATCATAATTCTCATATCATATGCTGATGTGGGAAACAGGAAAGTCGATTTGCCAGGGACACACAGATTGAGTATCAAGTCTCACCGACAAAGTTTCAGCTCTGTAGGGCTACTAAATCCACATGGCCACGTGAATGGTCTCCTCCGGGTAACCGGGAGCTGAGCAGCTCACACACAGGGTTCAGAAAGACAGACACCTGCACTGATCCAGGACTGGGATGTTTAAGGCGTGTAACAAAAAGACCAGGACACTAGGAATTCACAAGCTGATAAAAACAGTGATAGTTCTGGCAGTAAATCCTTGTTTTCCTGTTTTGCAAAAACACTTGGTGAAGACCAAAATCAACATTTTAAAGCAACTCCAAAACAGTTTGCCACATTAACACTCTAGTTGATTCCAAAAATGTACAGTGCCAGTGACTTGGTTTGGGTTTGGTTTTCTGATTACAATCCAAACGGCACTGCCGAACTGGAATTCTGGGACTCTATAAACAACCCTTCTGATAATGTGAGTTTTATGCAGATTCAAAGTATTACACGTCAGGACTCACACCTGAGAGTGTTTATAACCTTTGTAAACAAAAGAGAAAATCGGAGCATTGTGGTATTTCTAAGTAAGGAGTTTAGTTCCTCATGTTGCAGGAAGTGTGACACACTTACCCGGACCTCCGAGTAAAGTGGCAGAACAGTGAAGCAGTGGCTAAAATTTTAGGACTTTTGGGAAGTAGGGGTAAAAAAGACTTGCGTCATTTAAAAAACAATCAAGGCTTGAAGGAAAAGAGAAAAATATAAGAAACAGTCTGAATTTTGACAGAGAAAGGTGTACCAATGTAATAAACACTGGGCATAGAACTCTATGGAAACTGGGTTTTATCTAAGCTATTTAGTCACTTACGGGGCTATAATTTATCCTTCTTATACCTTGAGGATTCATTGCAGTTTTCAGTGTGTTATTTGGTCTGAGTAAGTGGTCAATGAGTCAGTTTATTAATTAATACCCCATAAGAAATTATATTTGTAATAATTTTTATAAATTATTGAAATTGTGAAATAATTCAAATTACAGCAAAACATACTGCAGTGTAAATATACAGGCATAGAAAAAAATGATATACCTGGTTTAGGTGGAATATCCATTTAACAGAACCAGAAGACAGTTCTCTTTACCTCTCTTTTCCTTTCAACATGAGATGTTTCTTTATTTTCATTTCCTGATTTGATTTCATATGTCATTTATCTTACTACTTACGAAGCCAAAGTAAGCTTTCTGATTTCCTTAGATATCAGTCTGAATCACAGCAACATAAAACCATCTGATAACCAGCTATATTTCTCTAGAAAATGTTGTTTCCTTTCCTGTTTACAAAAGCACTTCCATTTCTAGAAAGAGATAGCAAACTTCATTGGTGCAGAAAGATATAAAGTAAAACAGAATTCGGAGCAAGGCACAGAGAATACTAAAATCAACTGTGATCTTTCTATCACTTATTATTGGAATGAACTGCCAGTAATTAAACCACAAAGAGCAAACTCCCAAAACATGCATAGTAAATTCCCAGGACGTAAAAGTAGTCAATTCAAGTACACAAGTCGAGAGTAGCATCGTGATTAAAGCCCAGGACTTTGGTGCCATTCTGCCAGGGTTCAAATCCTGTCCCTATGACTTACTAGCAGTGTGACATTAAAAAAAAAAAATCACTGTTTTCTTTCTCTGTAAAGCAGGGATAGTATTAATACTGGCCTCATAAACTTATTATGAGGATTAGATAAAATAATCCATGTAAAGCACTTCAAACATGTGACATAAAAAGCACTCGAGAAACGTGTGCCATTTTAACATTACTATTCTCTCCTGTAGTGAAACGGCATTGCCATGGGTCAAGCAATAAATCAAGATCCACAGATGCACACGGACAAAATAAAAATGGGCCTCCTCATTGGGATTAACTGAGGTGACCAAAGGATTCTCCCCCCCTCTCATCATAACTATATGTTTCCGTGTATCAAATAAAAATAAGAAACTTGCTCAAATATTGAATAAAATAAATGCTGAGTTAGTTAATGTGGGTTTCAGAATAACAATATTTCTCTGATGGGGATAACTGACTGCCAAAAGAAAGCACATGGGTAGTAAGAAAAAAAACTTTTTAAAATATATGTTTCCCATAAACAAATAAAATGAAACAAATATATCATATAACCTGAGAGATGATTATGCTCATACATGGCTTTTATATATGTTCTTTAAAGTATAAATCTTGAAATACGAAAAACGTTCTAATAAAATGGTATTATATGCTTTGTAATTTATCTTTTCAAACATATACTCCTAAGGACAGGACAAATTTCTCTTTAAAAGTGCCACAGAATCTAGCATGGTGCCTTATACTTATAAAGCCTTCAATAAGTGTTTATGATACAGTTTTGAAGTCAGACAGAATCAGACTCCTTCAGAAACAGTGATTCGTCAAAATTATACAACTTTGTGTGTTAAATAATTGGCTCAAAAGAGTATTTATGTAAATGCAGTTATTTACTTACTTATTTTTATATCTTAACCCTTTTCATTTATAGTCAAAACTGACATTCCACCAATGAGAGCTTACCCTAAGCATGGGGCCATTCTGAAACACATGTGGCTCATCGCAAACCACACAGTACTCATTCAACACAGGGATCCGCTGCTCGGCAAACTCAATTGTCTGAAAGAGACAATAAAGAGAAATAATTAAGTCAAGCTCACGAACGATTTCACACTGAAGGCTAGACTATTTCTACAGTGGATGGAGGCTTGGCTCATACCTGCACTAGGAAGCCACGGTCTCGTATTGGAATGCATTTGGCACCATTTGGCTATAAAAGCAAAGTAAGAGAAAATAATTTTTTAATTAGGAGAATACATAAGTTATAACCTTTTACTTTGGTAACAGTGAATAAGGATGTAATCTTTCTGAGATCACCTGTACTGCGAAATAAACATTAATTATGACAGCAAGACTTTAGAATTTATTACAATGCTTTTTCCTCCATTGCTATTGCAACCTTTGTTTTAAACTAAGTGAACAGCATTCTGGTCTTCTAGGAAAAATGACTGGCATCTTTAAGTGATCACAAAAACTCACGTCCTCTATTACTCATCATTGAATGCTCCCACCTCCTCATTTAGACTATTTCAATCTTACTTTACAATCAGAAAGATTTATTCCTCCAAGGGCATATTAGACAGCTGCTGTAAGGGGTACGATACTAAACTATTGTATTAGGCTGAGCCATACAAGCGGACATTGACACTTTCTTTTACAGGATATCTGAAATTACCTTTCTTAGGTGAAACTACCATGGGAAACCTTCAACTATGTGACCCTTTGACATAATTACTGTAAGTCTTTAATACTCAGCTTTGAGAAGAAATGGGCTTTTAGGGATGTCCACCTAAAATTGCTAACATCCTTATATATGTTTTCTTAACACAAATATAATTTCATGGTATAATTAACAAGGTACTTTTAGAAATAAATCTATACATGAGCACGAGAACCTTTTGAAATTGTATCTTATTTTTTCCAATTTCCTCTAGTGCTAGGTGTATTCTTATTAATAGTTGACTTAAATATGCCCCTCCTTAACACACACACACACAGATTTACTAAAAGCAAACAGAACTTTTTGTCATTTTATGTAATTAATATACATAAGATAGGTCTCATTCTTTATCTGAAACTGGCTATAATGCTGATCACTCTAGAGGTAAACTTTGTGTAAGACTGATTCCCAATAAATACAACCCAAAGCTGTATTTAACACAGTCACCTCCCAGCCCCATCTCCCCCCCAAAAACAGCTTCAGGAAAAAGTGATTTCAGTTTTATGAAGTAGACACTGAGAGCAGCTTTAAGTGAGGCTTTGGAATACAGGTGCAAATGTTACTCCTCTCTACAAGTTCACGGCAAAGTTTTCCTCTTATATACACTACTTTAAGTATATGTAAGGACACTGCTCTTAACTTAATTATTAGACAAACTCGGACTTCCACTATTTATGAGAGAAAACTAGAGGTCAGATACACCTACTTAATGAAATATTAAAAGTGCTGTGTGAATTCACCTGACTTCCTTTCATTTTCAATAGCATTCATGACCATGACATGTTTATCTTTCCAGAATCCAAATGATCATTCCAGTACCAGCTGAAAATGCTGGGTGTGCAAAATAATAAAATAATAACTCACAGAAAAAACTAGTAAATTTTAAAAAACAAAGAAAAAAGTCAGTAAATTAAAAAACAAACAAACAAAAAAAAAACCTCACTTCTTTCCTCTACCAGCTCTTATAAAACCAATCAACCAAAACCTCTCCTGCAGCTTAGCTGACATGTAAGAGCTCAAGATGAAAACATGTACGCACAGCAGGCTGGCAAGATGAAGATGAAGATGGTGTTAAGATACCAATAAGCCCTGAGGTAAGAGAGAGCCTCCTGCCCTCTGCGTTAGGTTCCTTGAAAAGCTCCGTTTTGGATGACTTGGGGGCACTGGAGTACGACTTGCTGAGCAACTTGTGGTTCTTCAGTCCGCACAACTCCTCCACCCTGAGGCTGCTGGAGTAAGACCTGCTTAACAGTTTGTGAGGCTTCAGGTTGGCATTGTGCTCACAGCGCGGGTCTCCAGAACATGAGCGAGTCAACAGTTTATGCGACTTGAGAGTGAGGCAGTCCTCTTGCTTGGCAGCTGCAGGGCAGGGATGGTTCAAGAGTTTGTGCGACTTAATTGTCGTCACTGCCTGCTCAGCCCTGGGGTCGCTGGACAGGGAGCGACCAAAGGTCCTGTGTGACTTTGTGGCGCACACGTCGTCACTCTTGACTGTGCTGGAACAAGTCCTCCGCAGCAGCTTGTGCGTTTTGGAGATTCCATCTTGCTCAGATTTCAGTTTGGATTTGCTTTTACCGCAACCAGGGGGAGGATAACTTGGCGACCTTCGATATCGAACAACAATAATACAGGGTGAATCATGAGGGTAACAGACCGTGGAGAACTCTTGTCAGGCTCAGTCAACTCAACTCTGCTACAAACACCGCCTCTTTTTAATCCAGCCTATCTAGCTAAAATGGAAACCAAAAGTATGTATGGAAAGGTCACAGGGACTGAATTACATCTTTCCTGAAAAGCAAAAAAGGAATATCCAAAATATCCAAAAAAGGAATATTTTCCCTCTTTCTTAACCCAGAGCCCTATAAAGGGTTAATTTTGGTAGGGAAAACTCTATGTAATTCGAAACCAAAAAAAAAAAGGCATTTTAGTAAATTTAAGTCATATAAAGGAAACAAAACTCTAAAAATAGAAATCAGTATCTCTTGTTTTTTGATGGAATGCATGTAACTTGGTCTGTGCTTTAAAGTCATAAAGAAAATAAACAGACGCCAAGACTAGAGAGAATGCTCTTAACTACATACCCATGGAATACCTCAGGCCCGGCATTTAGCAAGATGATGGTAGGATGTCTGTTACCCACCTGCGCAAGGTAGAAAATAAGTGCAGGGGAGACTTCACCTTCTTCTCTGACAGCTTCTTATTGTGCAGGCAATTGGATTTTTCTTTGCTCTGTTTCCACTGCTGTGTAACAAATGTCTGCATGATTCTGTCAGTGCAAAGGGAAGTTTGTTATCACAGTTTCAAGGTAAGTTAATGTCATATTTCTTTATTTTTATTATGTAGAGAATGCAGTTATCAAAGAAAATAAATGCATGGTAATTAGGGAGAGTAATTTCGAACCATACAAGATGTTTTCATGTGTAGGAAAGCATCCTATAGAAAATGTCTTGATATTACAGTGCCACAATTAATAATGAATTACTGTGATATAATTAAAAGTACAAATGATAAAAAAGTTGGTAAAAGAATAAGGATATAGAGAGATTCATAAAGACAGCCTCTAGGATCAACACCTTTAGCTGAAGTGGCAAAAGAAAATTTTGAATTATTTTGTTAGTGTCAGAAACACAGGTTTAAAAATGTCTTTGTTAGTAATTATGATTTATAAACTACAATTAAAGTTCATTTCTTTTTACTTGATTTGCTTATGTATTTTTCTTCATGAAAAAGAAAACAAAATGAAACTACAAAATCCTAAGTTAAAATAAACCATGTAAAATTGATTCTACTGGAGAAAGAGGAGGTCAGCAAATTTTATCTTCAGCCAAGCCCATTCCGTTTTAAATGTGCTGGTTTAAAAAAAAAAAAAGGTGATCCTCTTAGAATTTATCATAAGGCAGGAATCTGGTGACTTCTGACCTCAATATTCTCTAAGTCAAGACCACGACATCACTGCTTGGTGGAGAGTTCTATAATGTCAACTGGATTTAAGACACAGTTTTGTTTTCTGAGAAGGGTCCCAGACTGCAGCAATAGCTTTTTTGTACCCCATCTCTCAAGTGGCAATGGAGAAGGGTCCCTTAAGGCTGATATTTAAGTAGATGCAAAATTTTATAATTACACATTGTATGTAATAAATTAAACATGTTGATTTTCTCTCAAAAGTCAGTTCAACACTGCGTGCTTTTCATGCTCTTTTCAGTATTTCTAACACAATTGCTTTTGGACCAAGAAAATGGTACCAATACCTACAATTTACAATATACTTGGGTGTACAATAGGAACTTTACATACAGATTTTTTTTTCTTTAATGCTCAGGATATCCCCAGAAAGTAGTTATAATTCCACACATTTCACAGGTAAGGTAAGGAAATGAGACCTGCCCAAGTTAGCCTGGATGGTAAGTGGCAGAGTTGCAACATCTGCATTATCCAATACGGACAGACCTATGTTAGCATGTTATTCACAAGGGGCAGGTGCGACTCAGCACTAGGCCAATTATTAACTTTTAGAGATCCTTGAAGTCTTACCAAATTAGCTCAGATCCCCAGAAACTACATCACACTCCCCAACCTTTAGTCAGCTAGCTTAGAGAACTCAGAGGAAAGTTACGTACAGCATTATCTGGGGTCTTTTTAGCCACAGAGGTAGTGAGGAAGAAGCAGGTTAAACTGCAGTCAACGATGCATGGTTCCAAATTCACAGTAAATTCTCCCTAGAGCTCAGGACAAGGGAGAGTTTTTATTTTCAACTTAATTTTTGAAGATTTTTTTCTCTCCAAGATTTCAGCAAGATTTAAATGTAACAGAAACATCAGGGTCATCATTTCCCCTGTACCTAACCTCAAATCCCCAGCGACACCATCCTCTGTACCAAACAGATTCAGATTCTTTTCCTCCCATGAAAAATCGCCATTCCTGGGTGCCCTTCCCTAAAAATCCCAGCAAGTGCTTCTCTGATTCTCCACAGGCTAACTGGAACAAAGTGACAAGTCAAAGAGCTAAAACTGTTTCCACTTTCATGCTACATGAGCATTCACAAGTGTGGCTTCCGCCTCTAAACTAGTAACTCTTGAACTTGGACACTCAGATCCCCCTACATGTTCTCGGATTCAAAAGCAGGCAGTTAGCCGTCTCCTACAAGAAATTTCGGAGTGATTCATGTGTCATTTCAGTGGTCATCGGAAATATACTTGTGAGCACATTTGGTATAATGACCACTCCCTTGTAACAGACCACCACCAAAAGGCTTCAGCACGCACACTGGTGTTTGAGTTCACCACTGTGCTGGCACCAAGAACTACTACAGTTGACACTGGCTGATGACAGAAGAAGAGAAAAAGACTTCAAGGTAAATTATACATTGAACCAGATGATGTCACAGCCAGCTATATGAACAAAGGATCCAGATCAGTTCCAAGAGAGAAAAGAGAGGACATGTGGGCAACATTATAAATTTTTACACGCTGACTTCAAAACAAATGTGCCCTACAGTAGCCAATGCTGTGTTCAAACTGTGGTGGTGAGACAGAGTAGCGAAATAACATCTTCCATCAAAATGAATTTAGTGCATTAATTTGAAATTTACGTGTTTTGATTTGCACTATAGTTATAAATTGAATTTTGTTTTATAAATTTGAACTCAACATATGAAGACTTTATACCTGATTTTATATTTGTATGTATTTAAGGCAATGCTGGAGATTTGCAGTGTTATTTTTTTTCTTTTAAAAACAACCTAAGTTTGATCAATGTAAATGAAACATAAAGTCAGTTTAAGATTATTTCCATAGTCTGTGATATGCTTAGACTTTGATTGATAGATACCCTATTCAAGGCTGATCACTTTATTACATCTGTTTTGGGTCAGTATTTTTTCCTTCAGGCTCTTTTAATGACTTCACATTTTCCCAATACACATTCAGTGCTGAAAATACATCCCATGCCTTTTTAAGGCAAAGAAGTGTCTAGGATTACATGAGAGGCAGATTAGTGGGTGGGTCAAAGATATTGATCTGGAGTCAAATTCTGGCTCTACCACTTTCTCAGTGTGTTACCTTAAGCAAGCAGCTTAATGAGTTTGGGCCTCGGTTTCATCACCTAGGAAATGTGGACAGTAATAGTACCTGCTTCATAAGGTTGTTGTGAAAATAAGGGTGGTAATACACGTCAAGCACTTAAAACAGTGCTTGACGTATAATAAGCACTGCGTAAGTATTTGCTGCTGCTATTTTGTTCAGATTCTGTCTTGTTGTCAGTAACACACAAGATAAAGAGTCACAGAAAAAATTTAATGAGTATTTCTTATTTCCTGAACAATAACAAAGGGCTTGGGGTCTAAATCCGTCTTCCCAAATTGCTGTATGTTTCTGAAAAATAACCTCTTTATATTTCAGCTTCTTCTTACGACTTAAGTGTGAGAATGAGAGCAGATTTTTAAATCTTATTACATAATTTTAGGCTAGAATTGACCTTGAAGATCACAGGCTACCACAGTTGTTTTTAATTTAGGAAAGAAACTGAAGTCAACTAAAATTTAACAAGGGTCATTAAAAAAAGTTCTACTTCATATACCAGCATTTCTACAAAAACTAAAATTTATCCATAAAAGTAAGTAACACTTTTAAAATGCTAAACGTTCAGATGGAAATATTAATAAAATGTTACATACTCTACAAGGTGATTAAATGATGAATACAGAATACAGCTTTCCTTAACTTCTCAGGGTTGGGATTATAGACATCATTTCTTTTTCTGAGCCCAAATGGTGTACTCAATGTCACTAAGGGTAAGAATCTAACTATTCCTGGATTTTTGTGCTTTTATAATTCATGTCTTGTTTGGACCAATGTCATTTCACCTTAAAAATAAACTTATTAAGCAGCTTACAAAAGTACAATAAAGTAGAAGGCTAGACTTTAGGTAATAATCATATGTCAATACAGAGTCACCAACTGTAACAAATGCACCACTCTGGTAGGAGATGTAGACATAGGGAAGCTATGCATGTGTGAGGACAGGGGGTACATGTAAAAATCTCAGTACCTCCCTCTCAATTTTGCTGTGAACCTAAAATCACTCTAAAAAAAAGAATAAAGTCATTGAATTAAAAAGAATTTTAAAAACAAGGGAGAAAACTGGGTGAGGGGAAAAAATCATACAAGGGGAAAAAAAAAGTGCCAAGGTGAAGTAGTACCCAACTTGAATGGCTTAACACAGAGGCAGGCTCCATGCCTAGCTCCAAGATCTGTAAGATACTGGCTTGAAAAACAAAAGCCAACTGGAAAACACACAACCAACTGCACTGGAAAAGCATACCTAACCCAGTACAGAAGCCTGAGAGAATTTCTCTCATGAGTACTTATAAAGAAAACACTGAATAATATAATGTGCTAAACATGCTAATGTGCTAAATAATATAATGTGAAAAGCATACCTAACCCAGTACAGAAGCCTGAGAGAATTTCTCTCATGAGTACTTATAAAGAAAACACTGAATAATATAATGTGCTAAACATGCATTGTAAACTGAATTTAGTTTCAGAGATATGGAATTCTAAACATTAAGGGTTTATTTTCTAATTTCTATATGCCCTTATTCGGACCCAACACTAGGGGGTTTGCAAGAATTTTTCCTTTCAGATGTGATCCACACATAACTCACGTCTGAGCAATGTGAAGTCATAAAAACTTAAGACCAGTGTAGAGCTTGGTGATACACACAACCCTTGCTACCACCCGTGAGCTTCCTCCTACATCTGTAACCTCAGGGAAAACGGCCACAATAATTTCCCTATTTAGTAAATAAAATGAAAAGTTTCAAAGTATTTTCTCTTAGAACATTGCTCAGTAAAGGCTAATGTATGATGTCAAATTCAAACTCATTAAAACAAAGGTGAGCATGCGGACTGAAACATTATGGAGGGCCCAAGCCATGTGTTTAAAAGTACACAATAATCTAATGATTTCTTTTGACAAATTTACATTGAAGTAACATCAGCATATTCAGAAGAATAAATAATCCTTCATGAATTCTCCATAAACACAAATTCTTAAAGCTGGTATTTTGATAAGTGTGAGATTTAGTCAGTATAGCTTCTGGCTATGGTTAATGGAGCTACATTCCTATGTTTGAAAAGTCAATTCAACTGGGGAAATTTTATGTCTATAAAATATAAATTTACTCACTGTTAGTCATGGTGCAAACAGGAAGTAAGGGTTTATTTACAAAAGGAGCATTTCCAGGGTGTAGGTCTGGGAACCATGTATAGTGCAGTAGGCTAGGGCCAGTGGCTGCTACCACCTCTAGGCCCCAGAGAACAAGCAGAGGGACCCATTAAGAGAACCCAGTAAGAGAGTCACGCTAAGGCTGCAGCCTGGAGCAGAGCAGAAAGCTTCAGTTGAAAGACTAGTCAGCTCCAGGTGACCTCGGAGGAAAGAAACCAAGGCAATAAAAACACCCATCTGTACACTGCTTCCTTGTCTGTTGGTCACGTGAGAGACACAGAGGAACAGGAACGTGGGTACCAGGGCAGCCTCCTCACATGCAAGGCAGGGTGCTGGGGGGGAGGAGGGTGGACCCAGGGGTCAGGGAAGGAAACTGGCTCAGCTCTACACGTGAGCTCTGCCAACTAAATTACGTGCAGTTCTGTGTCAGGATGAACTCCTCTCCTGAGGTGTTTCCTTCAAAAAGCTCTGCTGAATAAAAATGGGGGAAAGAGAGGTGAAGGGGGGCAGGGTGAGGGTGAGCAAAAAGAGAACTCAGTTCTCTTTAACAGAACTGTATTTTTTATTCATTGGAAAGCTTACTTTTTCAGCTGATGCCCCAATCCAAATCTCTCTTTTGTGGAAATCTGAAAGACATCAACAGTGGGCACTGCAAAGGAAAAAAAAATCAGTCTAAATGTTGAGTTGAAATGCAACCAGGAAAAACACTGAAAAGTAATATATGTATGTATACCCATACATACACATTTTAAAATTGTCTATACACAATCCTACAAATCGCTGTTTACACTTTACAGAGAGATTCTGGAGACCATGCTAGGCTAGTACGTATGTACTGATGTATAATATATGTATATGTAAATGTTTAATATGTATAATGATGACAAGAATGAGTTCCAAAAAATATACATGAAGTGTAAATAGCAATGTGAGGTCAGTTTGTGTACTACTCTTTAGGTGGAAGGGAGACACTGTATACACATACACCTATTTTTAGAATAAAACAGTGGGGAGAAAGGCATAGGAGACTCTCTTTTCACTGCACACCCTCTGGTGCGCTTTGTATTTTTACCAGGTATATGCATTTCTATAAGTTAATAACTATGATGCTTATAAAATTGATTACCTCTCGAAAAAGTCACTCACCATTCATTATTCACTGGTTTAAAGGCTATTTATCGTGCTCCCACCGTGCCAGCCACTGTAAGACGGAGTAGCAAAACACACACATAAATAACCCTGTCTCTATGAAGCCTTAGTCCGGCGGGAGAAGACAGACAAAAGACAGAAAAAGATAAGAAAATAGATAGCATGTCACATGGTGATAAAGGCACAGGGTAAAAATAAAAATGGCTGAATAGGGGCAAAGGCTTCAACATTAGACAGAGTGGCAGGAAGAGAAGGGTCCCAGGCAGAGGAAGCACAGGGCACTGCCCCCGAGGAAGAAGTGTGCTTCAGTATTCCTGGAACAGCAAGGGGAGTGGTGGAGCTGGAGAGGAGTGGACGAGGTGTCACACCAGGAGCTGAGATCAGGGAAGGACCACGGGCAGTGCAGCATCTCTGTGAAGACCAAGGGCAGAAATAGGAAAATTAGCCTGGAACTTACTATAATAATTAAGGCAAGAGTATGGTGGCTTGGGTTAGTGCAAGTGGTGAACATTTTGGACTCACACTCTCTGGGAGAGCTGACAGATTTTGCAGATGAACTGAATTTGAAGTATCAGAAAAAGAGAGGAGTCAAGGGTGAATCAAAGAATTCTGGCTTGAGCAACCGAAAGGATGCAACTTACCGACTCCCGGTATGTAAAAGACTGCAGGAGAAACAGGTTTGGTGCGGTGGGGAAGATTGGCGGCTTGACTTTGGGTATCATAAATGTGAGAAACTTGAGTGGAAAAGTTAAGTAGGCAACTGGATAGAGAAATGCAGCATTTAGCCATTCAGATGAGAGGAAGGAGCTAAAGACAAAAATTTGGGAGATCCAGTGTATGTGTGGATTCAAAGACACGGCGCTGGATGAGAAACTACGAGTGAGGAGAGATAGAGGAAGGAAGTCTAAGGATTCGGCCCGAGACCTCCAGCCTTTAGATGCTCAGCAAGTAAGGCAGAAGAGGAATGGCTGGGAGGGCAGAAGACTCCAGAATGCTGCTGATCTCGCACATATTCACAAAAGTTTTTCAAAGAGCAGGTAAACAACTGTTATCAAATGCTGCTAAGTTAATTAAGAGGAGGACTCAAAATTGATAACGGGGCCATTAAGCAATATGGTAGTCACGGTGGCATTGATGAGAGTAGCGCTTGTGAAATGATGTGTCCAAAACACGTCTAGGGCTTATTCAAGGAGGAACAAGAGGGAAGAAAATGAAGTGAGTGAGCAGAGACAATCCTAATCAAGAAATTTCACAGCCACAAGAGGCAGAGTGTTAGGCACTAAGTAGAGTGATCTGAGGTCTAAACGTGTTTAAAGATGAGAGGAATATTTTTTTGCTGATGGGACTCTTTTAGGAGAGACATGAACAGTACGAGAAGGAGAGGGAGAACTGTGGCAAGGGTGTCTTAATTTGGTGGTAGGAAATGGCGGGCAGCGCGCAAATGAAAGGGTGACACTGTAACAGGAGCATGGATAGCACATTCATACTAACAGCTGGGATAACAGATGATCAGAGCGAAGGCTGTCTTGTTAATAGGACATTCTCAGAGCACACATGCTCCACGCCGTAAACCAAGCTGGTCTTCCCAGTTGCCTCACTGCCTGTCTTGGCTATTTGTCTGGGATATAAACAGCCAACTGATCAAAGAAAACTGGGGCTGTATCACCCATTAGTTTCTTTTCTAGAAACAATTCTGATCCTTACACAGAAGAGTACATCACTGCAATCCCACGTGTCCCAATCAAGGTTATAGAAAAGTGAATAAAAAAATCCGAACACCTTGTAAAGTCAAGGGCATTATTTTTTAAAGAAAAAGATGACAAAATTAGAATACAGTGTGCTCTCTCTAAGAAGATTTAAGAAGACACAAACTCTTCACAGGCAGATGGAAAAAGTAACTGGGAACATGGAGGTAGAAAGATCCAAAATGCACTAGAAGAACTGGAATCTTCACAGAAGGAAATTGTGTAAGACTCATGGATAGACAGAGAAGAGTTATAGTAGACACAAATGTTTATCCAAAATGTATAATTTCTACAAATGAATAATACACAGACCAAAACTTATTCATATTATGAATGACTAGAAAATGAATGTCAGTGTTTTAGCAAAATGATCAATTGTCTAAGAAAAGATAAGTTACAAACTGACTTAATTAGTAGTATGAAATCTGAATGACCCCAAATTTTGGAATATACTGAAAAAGCTGACAAGATGTTACTTCCAAAAATATTCCAAAATTCAAGTGACTAAATTCATATTACTATTAAAATTAACACAATTAATTATTACAATTGTATTCATATAAGATGTTAATAGTGAAATCAGATGTAGAGTGCATGGGGACTCGGTACTGCTTTTGCAATATTTCTATAAATTTAAAAATGTTTTAGATTAATTTTTAAAAATGTTTTCAAAAGTAATAGCTTTCTGATAACCAATAATAGTCAGTTAGAAAGTAAACTGGAATACTAAAGTCCCATTAAGCAAACAAGTAGTAAACAAATATTCAGAAAGAAATTTAGCTAAAATTAGTGATCTAAGGCAAAAACAAAACCAAAAGACAGAAACACAGAACATAGAAAAGTAGAAATTACAAACAAATGTTCCTTTACAGGAAAAGTCATAAATACTATAGAAATGTCTATTCTTCCTAAATTAAACACTTGAATGTTTGCCTCTACCAAATTTCCCAACAGAATGAGAAAGATATACTAGCATAATATTTTCATGTGTTAAAAAAGGCAAAAGTTACTCAGTTTCTCCTTGTCTCTCATAATTAAGGTTCGGAAGGCAGTAAGTGAGGATCATTCAAGATATGTGGAAATTATTCCAACACTCTGATCATGTAAATGGAGGGGTACCAATAATGAGATGATTTGCACAGGCAAATATTTTTAATAATGTTAGTTGTTTATCACTTTAAACTAAAAACAGCCCTGTCCTTGAGAAACTAAACTTATATACCAGCAATTCTGGAAAAAATTATAGCATCATAAGAATCATAACCATTGTGTCTTTTTATTTAAAGTATATTTCCCCATGTACAATAGAAATAATCTTTAGATCTTTAACTTCAAAGTGGGTAAGGAAGTATATTTCTCCAATTCTTATCATTCTTGGTCACTCACAGATAGACTGTCAGATTAGCCCTATCCAGGTATGACAGTTCACATAAGTATTACTCACACATTCCCCAAACCCTAGGAATAAATGCTCTTCAG
Source organism: Camelus ferus (assembly GCF_009834535.1). Classification (NCBI taxonomy): domain Eukaryota; kingdom Metazoa; phylum Chordata; class Mammalia; order Artiodactyla; family Camelidae; genus Camelus; species Camelus ferus. Next base: position 32,333,377 of record NC_045698.1, on the reverse strand, counting down.
GAAGAACTGTTAACTAGATCAGTCTAAACCTTGGATTAGTCATACATTTTCTGCAAGTTCATTTTACTATAAATGCTGATATTGTCAAAGACATGCAAAACAATCTTCAAGAAATATTCTCGCCTTTTTATTTGTTTGCGATAATCCAAATCATAAACTAGGATAAAACCTAATTATTTTTTCTGGAATAATAAATTATGTGTTCCTTTTTAGTATCATTGTCTCTCGTCCGGTCATATATTATTTCGTATCAGTGCCCATTTTAAATTCTTCCTTAAATTTCTCTGAGAAAAAAAAAAATCTTCTGGGAAATTTACTAGGAAGATGGCAATGTGAGTAAATCGCCCTGAACAAGCGTCATCATAATCAGTACATTTTAGAAATTGGAGAAAACCAGCGAGAGGACCAGAAACTTGGAATAATGCCGTCCCCATGTGAGAGAAATTTCCAGCAAATTTCACTACAAATGGAACAGATGGAACTAATCTTAAGGGGCCCTAAAGGGCTGACTCAAAACTCCCCATTCTATGAAAGATGAGAAAGCCAAAGGCAGACTACCATGACACATCTCAAAATAAAGGAGCAGATGAACGGAGAAGCAGAGTTCTGCTCTGCTCCAGAGCAGTTCGGTGAAGGGATGGCCTCCTGGAGCCGATGCTCACCCGCTTCTTACCTGGACCACCAACGTATGTTATGTTCTCTTAGAAGCAGACCCTGAGTGAAGATTTGAGGCCAAATCATTCACTGCGGACTGCTCCCAGGAGATGGGAGGAAGGGAGAAAAGATTTTTAAAACAGGAAAAGCAAAGCAAGGGTTCAAATTCAGATCAAGCCCCAGCTTCAGCCTGGTCCTGTGGGTAACAGGGGAGACCCACCATCCAGCCTCGAGGCAGAGCAGCTGGACCACTGTACTCCCACATCAGTCACCCCAGGGGGTAAGGGTGGAGGAAAAAACAGCTCAATAAGCACATGTAACAAAACACAAACAAAACCATGATAGACTTTTCACAAATGAACAAAATGAAAAACTTCAGACACAAACTAGCAGAAGTTTCTAAAGCACTTCTGCCTTTTTGGGAAGAACTACTATGACTCCAAAAATAAATACTTGGTCAAGTTTGTCTTTTTCACAAAACAAAGAGTCATTCTCAGATATGAAAAATGAAGCACAACCCTCATGCTTCCTTGGTTTACAAACTATTAAATATGTAAATCAACCAACAGAGATGAAAAAAAGGATTAAATTATAGATGAGTTGTGTTACTAAAATGAATGTTATTGAACAGTAAAGTCATTTAAACATGAATTAAAATATAATTGTTGAAATATTTATAATGCCATGCAAATGTGACAAATCTTTAAAGAGATACTGTGAAGGAAAATCTCTGCCTGAAATTCAAGATTATATAAACACATGAGTAACAGTGGTACACGGCACACCATCATCTCACACAGATGGAATTGGGGTGAGTAGAGATAAAATGACCCAGTTTTCTTCCTAACCCTGTTAATTGAAAAAAAAAAGTTCATACATGAGGGCTTCTTTTTCTTCTAACCATCATCAGAATAAAATAGAACAAGTACATTTCAAATCACTAAAGAACTAAAATGAGCGATATAGAAAATTACATGGGGAAACAGCAAAAACACACACCTACAGGCTGGGATATTGTGCAGATATTACAAATCATTCCATTTTAGAAGATTTAACGACTGGAGGACAGGCTCATCACATAACATTAAGGTGTACAGCTATTTATATAATTCAATGTCAACTTTAAGACAATAAATCACATGTGCACAGAAACACCAAACTGTTACAGGTTTCTCAGTATAGAGGGATTTGGAGGAATTCTTCTTTATTACATTTCTATGTATCTGAAATAATCAAAATAAAAATATATAACATCTATTTTGGCTTTGCCTAGCATTAAGTCCAATCAGTCACTATATGCTACTATATGTTGATTATTTAAGTAGAATACATTATACAAAAATTAAAAAGTAGTGACTCAACAGAAACATTTTCAAAATGAGAATATATCTCATAAACTTGAAAGAACAGGTTATTTTTCTTATATGAAAAGCAGCATTATATACAATAGCCAAGACATGGAAGCAACTTAAATGTCCATTGACAGACAATTGGATAAAGAAGTTGTGGTATCTTTATATGATGGAATACTACTCAGCCATAAAAAGGAATAAAATAATGCCATTTGCAGGAACATGGATAGACCTAGAGATTATCATCCTAAGTGAAGTAAGCCAGAAACACAAAGAAAAATACCACATGATATCACTCATAAGTGGAATCTAAGAAAAGAAAAAAAAGAAGACACTAATGAACTCATCTACGAACAGAAACATATTGGCAGACAGTAAACAATCTTACGGTTACCAGGGGAAAGGGGATGTGAAGGAATAAATATGGGAGTTTAAGATTTGCAAATGTTAGCCACTATACATAAAAATAGATTTAAAAATTTTTCTTCTGTGGAGCATGGGGAACTACATTCAATACCTTGTAATAACCTTTAATGAAAAAGGATATGAAAATGAATATATGTATGTATATGCATAACTAGGACACTGTGCTGTATACTAGAAATTGACACATTGTAACTGATTATACTTCAATAAAAAATAAATTAAAAAAAAAAACTCAAGTAAAAGGTGATCTTAAAAAAAAAAAAAAAAAACCTAACAGTAGATGTAAGTCCCTTAATATTCCTAAAGAAAAACACACAGAGACCATGGTGAAGTGTGCATAGCAGATTAAAAATGGCCACAATTTCAAGCGGTGCCATCCATGTCCCCATCCCTTGATTCTGGGTGGGTTCTTTGACTATTTTGATCAACAGAATACAGTGGAAGATTCTTTGAGCCTTTCACCATACCCTGTCTCTTGGAATACTGGCTTTTGGATCCCAGTCATCATGCTACAAGAAACCCAAATCTCACGAAGAAGCCCAGTGGCCATGTGTAAGGAGACACTCTAGTCAATAGTCCTAGCTGAGCTCTGAAATGACACCTGCATCAGAGGCTAGCCATTTGAAGCCCAACCATCTTGAGCATCCAGCCTAGCAGAGCCTTGAATGACATAAACCTCACCCACCATCTGCTTGCAAAAGCATGAAACTTCAAGCAAGAGCTACCCAGTTGAGCCCAAATAATGATGAGAAATAAGCTGTTTTAAGCCACTTCATTTTGGAGTGGTTTGCTCTGCAGCAGTAGAAAACTGCAACAACATGAGTAGATAGTGTGTGTGTGTGTGTGTGTGTGTGTGTGTGTGTGTGTGTTAGCAGAGAGAGAAAACATTAAAATCCAGTAAGTGTTGGCAATATTTATGATAGCGACCTTTGTTATAAACAGCTATCCTTTGAGATACAGAAGAATCAGCCCTTCAGGTATTGGAAAACAAAAATACTATTACGATCTCCACTTTCAAAAACATATTTCTGTTACATTTAGGCTAAATCCAACAGCAAGAAAAGGTGAGATAAATAAACATTAAAATTAAATATCAAACACTGGAAATTGACACAACATTGTAAACTGACTATAACTCAATTAAAAATGTTAAAATAAATAAATAAATAATTTTGGTTGGATCATCAAAAAAAATTAAATCTCAGAATCAGAGACACAAATAATTAAACTTAAGAGCAATCGCAAGTATACTTACTGAGCTTCTACTATATGTGGAATTCTTTTTTAGGTCTTACTGTGTTTATTTCACAGCAGTTTGTCAACTTCTGAAACCTATACAACTAAATATTATAAGTTTCTGTTTCTATAAGTTACACTGGCGATAAAGTATCTCTGTTAGGATGCAAGTATATTTAAACATCAATATCAAGATAGCTACAATTAGGTTTAGAATTACCAAATGAAGAGTCACTTTGCTTAATGCACAGTGCACAACTAATTAATATTCAAAACAACAGAGAAATAAAACTAACCTGGGCCATTTAAATACTGTGTAAGTGAACAGTGTAGTCGGACAATTATAGGTTCTGTTCGAATCACTTCCCATGCCACAGCAATCTCCTCCTGTGCAAATATTTAAAGCATGAATTAGTCATCTTTTAGAGTTCTTGATTTTTTCCAAGATTAAAAAAAAATTTTAAACTTATTTTGAAGAAATTCATAAATCAATAAGGCCTACAAATTATCTCACAACCTACTGATTTGTGGGGAAAAAAAGCTAAAGTACTTTTATTTTTTGCCTTTTACATCTGAAAATTAAAGTGAAACTTAAAAGAAATAATAACATACTATACTTCCAGCCCATGAGTTTCAGAATATACTAAAAGATCCAAGGCAGAAATATATATACATTTATATAATCTTTGCTTCTTCACCCAGCATAGTATTCTTCATAAATCACTTTAACAAAGTCATTACGTTACTAATGGTATAGTAAGAGAAACTTAGTATATAAAGCATATAACAGAAACCAAAGCTAAATTTCTTCCAAGGATAAGAGTGTGTTTTTAAAATGCACCAATCACCCTGTGTAAGTTGATACTTACATCAAGAAAGCTAACATCAATATGCAGATCAATATCTACATCATCAATGGCTCCATATTCCCTGAAAGCAAAGATTAACATTAATCTTTTCATTTTCCTTAGAACAGAGTGTGACCTAGGTTATTTTAAACTGGAATTTAACCATGATTTCTCATCCCTGATTTCCACGCATAGCTCAGAAGTGACTGTGGACATGAATTAACTAACTCAATTTAGTTGGATTATGGTCTTGTGTGACCTATTCATACCATATAGACATCTTTCCATTTTACATACACTCATATGCATGCGTAAACTCAAGAGTTATTTGGTTCATAGTTTCAAACAAACATCACCAGTTCTCTGTGACAAATTAAATAATCTTCAGGCAACCACTCTGTTTTCACTGTTCTCTCTGAAGATGAAGAGCTGCTCCTAAGGGTAAGAGGTGCTTCTGACACAAGGCGGGGGTGGAGGATGAGTGACTGCCACAGTATCGGGCCCGTAAATACTCCCGTCATGTCAGACATCAGCGGTTCTGAACCTGATCCAGGCGCTCTGCCACTTAAATGTCACTATGTTTTGACAGGCAGCTCTAAAAGTCTGATCTATCAAAATTAAAACAAATAACAACAGCATTTTCCACACAAAGGCATCACGAAGGCCGACTTTCTTCCAGCCAACGTTGTACCAAAACCCAGCATATTTAAAGTTAATCAAAGAGCGTAAAAACAGTAGTTTTGATATTCTCCACATACATAGGTCTCTATTTTGGACATTTTACAAAATTCTGAAGTTACCAATGTTAAACAAAGTGAAGGAGAAAACTATGGAGATCATAGAAATTATGTAGGTTAATGGTCAATATTCACCGAGCACTTATTGAGCCAGCAATCACTCTAAGGATTTTGTATGTGTGGGCTCATCGTGCACTAGGTACCACTACCACTTCCAGTTCACATCCCCATTAACCAAGGCTTGGAGTAATAGGGTAACTCATCCTCATCACTCTGTGGCAGAGCTGGGATCTGAATACACGGATCCTATTTATTTATGCAAGTGCTTAGTCAATTCAATATTCAATAAATGATCACTTTGTGTTGGAAACCAGGTCAAACATTCATGGGTGATCTCATTAGGTCCTCATCAGAGCCTTATGACAGGGACACAATAACTACCCTCATTTGTAAATGAGAAAACTGAGGGTCAGGGAAAGTGAAACAGGTTGCCAAAGAGCAGGTAGGTCAGTAGGGAAGCCAGGCATTGAATTCATGTCCAACTTCAAAACCGTTAAGTGCAGTATTAGGCACATGGTAAGTACTCAGGAAAATTTCTGTGTGTTATATATTCAAGTAAAGCTAAGGTAGTACAAAACTGGCACTTTTATAGGGTTCAGAGAAAGCATTTTTAATGAATAAATGGCTTCCTGTAATTTGATGAATAAAGGAATCCAGGGAGTCTTTTTGCTTTTTGATTTCTATGACCAAAAAATGCATCACATTAGGAAATAATAACTTGTATAACTCAGGGAAATATATACAAGATCCTGTGGTAGCTCACAGCGAAAAAGAATGCGACAATGAATATATCTATGTTCACGTATAAGTGAAAAATTGTGCTCTACACTGGAAATTGACACAACATTGTAAACTGACTGTAACTTCATAAAAAAAAGTTAAAAAAAAAAGAAAATTATAACTTGGACTCTATGCCTTTTCCATTCTCTCCTTAAAAATATATCAAAACACTGAGCACATTTTCATTATTTACAAATTATACTTTTTATTTTTGCATGGTCATATTTTCAAAGGTTACATAGAGAAAAAAGGGATAAAATTATTCACAAAGGAATTCTTTTAATTGCATGTGTTGAAACATCTGTGTTATTCATAAAGGATAAAAACTTTTATAACTTTATACAAATTTAGACATGATATGCAAATTTGGATACAAAAATATGCCAACTTAGTCATGAAATTATATAGAGCCTAAGACAGGAATAAGGATCAAACACATGAACCATTTCTTTTATGCCTCTAGTTCAGAGTTCAGAAAACTTTCTGTAAAGGTCAAAATAGTACATATTTTTAGTTTTTCAGGCCACTTAGAATCTCTGTCACATATTCCTCTTTGTTCTGTTTTTGTTTTTTTTTTAATAGCCCTCTGAAAAAGCAAACACCATTTGTAGCTCACAGGCTTTTCAAAACAGGCCCCAGAGTCCAATGGTCATAATTTGCTAACCCTGAACATCAGCAAATTATCTGTAATATTATAAAAAGTCAAAATCTAGAGTCAGGCATATTAAGAGAGAGCTATTAAAGGTAATGATGAGGACAGATCACTAATGATGTTCAAAAGATATTTCCATGGTGCAAAGAGGACTTGACTACAACCGTTCCCAAGAAAATTATAACAAATACGTGAAAACTTTTACCTAGAAGAATGTATATGAGTAGAAGTTAGAAAAAAATTGAATAATAAGGAAATACTTAAACTATGGCTTGTTGATATGATTGTTTTTAAATTACACATTACTAAAAATGTTGATAAAAAAATATTTAGTAACCTGAGGGAAAACTTCCAAAAATACTATTTACTAAGCAAGCAGATTACCAAAAAAACTATGGGAAATAAAATACTTTTTAAAAATCAGCTAGAAATAGGAAAATCGAAAAAGTAGACCAAGTACTTATATATTAACAATAGTTTGTGGATAAAATTTACTTTATAAAAAATGCTATGTTAGTTTTTTTTTAAATCGCTACTTTTCCGGGTATGGTAATATAGACTCATTATATAAAACATGAGAAAGAGAAAATTGGACAATGAGCAATCGTAATACCACCACCCAGAGACCATTCCTTCTGTTTACCTCTCACTCCAGTCTCTTTCATACATTAATATATCGTGTAACACGTACGATTATCATTAAGGGTAACATGGTATGTAAAGACTTTTGTTCTGCTCTTTCTCTTCCATAATGAGTATTCTTTATACGTGCAATATTCTTCAAAAACCATACATTTAAATGTCTGTATTTACATAAGTAAAATTATATAATACAACATTAGGTTGCTTTTGATTTTTTTTTACACTACAAATACTGATAAATAGCCCATTGCATAAAAATGTATGCACAGGTATCTTCTCAGAGTATAATTTCTAGAATTACTGAGTGAAATAAATAGTGTAACTATATTTGGGAGTCTTGAAATATACTGTTTAGCTACTATTTTAGAAGGTTAAAACAACTTATAATCACACCAGCCAGGTCTCACAGTGACCATTTCCCAATCTTCATTATCACCAAGCATTTTTTTCTCCCATCTTCGCCAATTTTATAGGGGAGAACAACTCTGGATTTATTTCTGTTGGCAAGACTTTGGTATGTTGAGAGGCAGGGAAAAAGGAATCAGAGATAACAAAAATCAGTATGAACCTTACCCACAGCTCCTTCTTTATAAACAGATTTCCAGACCACTTCGACAGAATTTATCATAAAATTATGTTCAGAATGTGACATATGTTCTTTATAAAACCTTTCATATGTGAATTTTAAAGTATTCTTTATATGATTTCTTTGACACTGTTTTGGTTAAAAGTTCCCTATTTCTCACACTATCAATTTCTTTCCAAAAAAAAAAGGAACTAAAGGGTTACAAGTGTTCTTCACCAGAGCAGAGCACCAATACAGAATTTTAAGGTGGCAGAGGCATTAAAGGTTTGCAATTAACTGGATTCTGCAGGTGTAGATCAGTAAATAGGTACACTTTTTGTTTCCATGCCACACTCCAGAGAACTCACAACACTGTGTATATGCAAACCAATTTCTGTTGTGATGCCCTTTTTATATAATGCCAGTAATTTCACGTTTCCCACTGCGGGATCACAAAGCGTGATTACAGCTTGTCCAGATGCAGCGACCCAGTCATCAGGATCGCTTCTGTATCTGAATACCTTTCAGTAGCCTTGGATCTCATGAATAGCAAATGCAGAATCAAGGCGAATGCCTAAAATATGAATGCAACTTGAATTGTGAAGCTCGTTATCTGATTGTGTACTGAGTGCTGTATTGGGTTTATAATAACCCAAAATAATTCCGTGCCCTGCCTCTATTTATTCACCATGAAAAGATCACATCAAATTGAACTTGAATACTTTTTTAAGATAAAAGAAACAACACAGAAATGATCTGATGCAGTTATTTCACTCTGAAACTGAAGGTTGGAGAACTGCTCCACAAATTTTTTTCCAGACATCTGAGTCAGTCTTTGAATCAATATATCTTGAAATTGAGCCATTTGATCTTGCATATTTACATGTAGTCTAGTTCATTTAAGAACATATGTATGAAATATAATTTTCTATGAACATGTATTTTTGAGGGCACTATGTGTTAGAATTCTCAGTGATTCATTTTCCTATTTTTTTTTTATTGGTGTATAGTTAAGAATGTTGTGTTAGTTTTTGTATACAGCAAAGTAATTCAGTTACATATATATATATATATCATTCTGTTTTTCAATGGAACAAATCGATAGAACATCCTCATTAATGAGACACCACATACTCCCAATACATTAAATGTTAGAACACCTATGTTGGTCCTCCTTTCTCTATGAGACTACAGTTTATTCGTTATACAGTTGTGTTTTATAATACCATCTGCTGAGAATTAGCAGTGATTGTGCTGGTTACAAAAAGTGTATTTTATATACATAGCCTTCCTTTATTAGCTGTCAAGGAAATTATATGTATACACATACATACATGAAATGCTACCATGAGTTCTTGGGAAATAAACCTCTACTGCTTTTTGGTTATTTCTGCCTTCAACAACTGGTCAGTTATACTTTGAGAAGAAGTATATTTTGGGAAGAAACATACACCTTCCTATGACATCCAAAACCCAACAGCTTGCACGTCTGTCTCTGCAGGCTACTCAATGTGCGTTTTATGCTCAGGGTGGGAGGGATGCTTGTGAATAGGCCAAGAAATATGCAAACTCAGTAGTCAGGAAGAAATCTTGGCAGATTAAAGCATTTGCAAGACTGTATTCACAGTAGCTATAAATTTCTCTAAGGGATAACAGAGCTGAGAGGAACTTAAAAATTAGATCCAGATAAGAAAGGAAACCCACATAAAGTAAGTGTATAATAGGTACAGTGTAAACAGTTGCTACAATTCTGCCCTCAGTTTAAAAATCCTTGGGTTTTGCTTGAAGAAAGCACAGGCATTGGAAGTAGAGGTCACTGTCTGGGACCTGACATGCTGAAGCTAACACCTGGATCTTGTGCCAATGTTTTTGAAAAATAGTCTCCCCTTTGTTTCTTTCATCTGTGTGCCTCCTGTCATCACTTTCCCGTGGTTTTCAGAGTCAGACTTTTTTGTCTAGGCTCCAGAGGCAGAAGCAGGAGAATCAATTTGCTAGAAGGGACATGACAAACATCCAACTCCAAGATCTTCTTTTGACAAATGACATACTTCAATGAAGGTTAAGTTATGCTGTGGTAATAGACATCCTCAAACTCTCACTGGTTTAATACACAAGAAAGATTTATATCTCACTCACATTACCTGGTTACTATGGAATCCTGGCAGGAGACAGAAGGCTACTCATTGGAGTTGCTAAGGGGCCCAGAGTGATGAAGTCCAGGGGATGGGGGAACTCACACACTAGCACTTATGCCAACACTAGTTGTGTTGTCCACATTATAAGAGTTAGGGAAATACAATCCATACGCCAGAAGAGAACTGGAATATCTATCATGTGGTCCTACGGGCCCACAACTAAAGGAAATTCAGAAATCCAGAGAAATTAAAGTGGTCCACCCTGGTATATGTGGCTTTTTCTTCCCTTTTCTTTCTTTCTTTCTCTCTCAATCTCTCTCATTCTCTCTCTCTCTTTTTTGGGAGATACATGCTTGGCTGATGGGCCTGGATATAGTAGCAGAGCTTCCTCAGATCTTAAAAAATCTTCAGCATGCCCTGTCCTCCAAATCATCAACTCCAAATACAATCATCCAACCACAAAGAGTGATCAAAATGCAGAACAGTCACAATCTGGCAATCTTCCAAGCTACTTTAAGCACTACTCACAATAAAAAGGTTAGAATATTATTAATTTGCCTTGAACTTTTAAAACAATGGATGATGGTATGATCATAAAGCAAAGGATACTGTTTTATATGGGGTAAAAGATTGAAACATCATAAGCAAACTATCAGAACCATTTCATTCCTGACCAAATGAGAATTTTGTGATTTGGAATTCCTTACCTTTCTAAAACTATCCACCTCAAGTTGTTTTCGATGACACTGATCAATTTTTTTTTTATAAATACATGAGTATAGGAGTCAAATTATAATGAAAAACATAAAATATCCTCATTTTGTTGCATGATTCAAGGTGAGCCATATTCAGACTGATCATAGGGTTACTCATGGTCTCCCACAGACCTACCTCCCTTCCTGCACAAGAGCCCATGAATCAGAATTGTCATCACTGTTTACAAGTGTGGTTCAACACAGCCAGAATGCTGCTTGTGAACGACTTGGCCAGGGAGAGCTAAAATTCTCTATGTAAGTAATAAACATATCACCAGTCACTCTTTCCATGGTCTCCTTCAGCTCACTTTCAGAGGGTTTTGCCTATCTCTGCTACTTTCATCTCTTACAGAGAACTTAGATGTGGTTAGCTGCCTTTCTCATTAGATGTCACATAAAAAAAAAATGACACCAAATAGCCTATTATGCATATTGAGGTACTTTTGCTCTTCAAACTCCATTAAGTTCGTATAAACCTCAATTAAGTAAAAGAACAGCTAATTAGAACAGTCTGTTTTCAATAGACTTACACGTCTGCAAGGAAGATGACTCTGAGACCTTCTGTCCAACTACTCCTTCTCCCATGTGTCCAAGCCACAGTATTTGAGACCAGACAGTAAATTCATTCTTATTTATTTTAAGTAAATCAAACTAGTCCTGCTATGATTCACCTTTACATCATGAGGCCTCTGGGAAATTATTTATTCTGGAAACATCCTCTGTAGTTAGAGAAAATCTAGAGCAGGCAAGAACATGGCTTGCATTCATTAAGATTTAAGTTGGATCAAAATTTATAAGTGGAAGAGGCAAGAGGGAAAAAAATAAAAACCATTTATGACTTTAGATACCTCACTCAAATGAAATTCCAAATATTTCTGTGATTTCAACAGTTCATAATTATCAATAATTTTATTAATAATGGAGAATACTAATAGGGATGATTATAAGTACTTAATAAATGCTTGCTGAAGAAACAAAAATATTCATATCTATATAATGGTTCGATTCAGGCCTAGATAGCATGGAAATATGTGTAAAAACATCTTTAAAAGCAATCAGCTTTTGTGTGCTAAGGTGATCCTCTAAAGAAAAACACGTATTTCCAATGAAAATCAGTTGAATTCTATGTTGTGTTGAATGATTAACAATGTCCCACAGACTTTTTTCTTTGGGGGGGGGGTGCAGTTAAATTACTGCAATTCAAGTTTTAAGTTTTCAAGCAAAGTTCGACTAAAGTTAAAGAATTAGTCACTGTTTGGGACTATTTACTGATAGTCCCTATTGCCTTCTTCATTTATTCATTCTATACTACTTACTGAATCTCCATAGTCCTGTCCTGGAGTCATAGTACAGATCAACTGTGAAATGATCACAGCTAATTTGCAAGAACTTTGAAACAAAGATACGCTTTTCCAAGTATAATCCCAATCATTCTCACTCAACTGCAGCCTAATCCACCTGCATGAGTAGGAGAGAGAGGGTCCAGATACACAACCCCAGCTTATTTCGGCTGCAGGTGGCTGTGAGTTTCTCTTTCTAAGGGAAAATAAAACACCTAGCAATTGTAAATTACAGCCGTATCATACTTCCTGACAAAAGTATTTGTGCGCTCTCTCAAAATCTGGACACCTCCACTGAAAAGAATGTAACCAGTTCCTATGAACATTTTTCATGGATGTTGGCCACTGAAAACAATCAAGATCCCCCCAGCCTGTATTTTATACATGCCATGTGCTATGCGAAATACCGGAGTACAAGCATGACTGGAAACCAAAACAGAACAAAAGGAAGGCAAACAACAAAAAAGTGTGCTCCCCCAGCCTTCAGAGAACTCAGGGTCTACAGGGAGAGAAGTGAACCAATAACGACAAGACATGAAGAGAATAAGAAACGAGGTACGAGCCAAATGCGATGGGGAGTGCCGGCGACAGAACAGCTAAATCTGCAGAAAGATTCAAAGCAGGCCCAGAGAAAAGCTGACCTTTGGACGGGGCTTGAATAAAGACAGCAACCGGGTTTGAGAGGGAAGCACTGCCTGATAAGAGACCAGCTCGGGCAAATGGCCAAAGTCAAGAGGAAATACAATGTACGTGGAGAAGGGAACAGTCCTGGTTTCGGTGGGTGAGGCTGGAACCCAGGTGAGGCTGGGAGAGGGGTCTGGAACTCCATGGGGACCTGGAGACCATCCTTAAGGCAAATAACGAAAATCTGAACTAATGAGATCTGACTCATGGAAGGAAACTAGTATGATGGCAGAAAAGGATTTTTCTTAAATTAAGGAGAGGAAACAAAAAGGTGAATAAGGATGGTGGGGATTTCTGAATGATTAAAGTGATAAAAAAAAATGGTCTGGAAATGTATCACCAAGTAAAACATTAAGTAAGTGCAGCATAAAATACATTATCACTCAAACACACATTGTGCAAATTTATGTCTTTTTTTTTCCTTTTTTTTAGGGGCCAGATCACATATCACAATGAGATTTGGATACCAGTGGTTACGCATTATTTACTTTTATTGTCTACACGAATGTTCCCTTGATTTATGAGAACAGCAGGGGCCCAGCTGGCCAAATCTGTAGGAACTGATTACGATGCTACTTAAGACTGATATTTTATCAGACTAGCTCTCCAAAGTAACTAATTTCTTTAATGCAATGTCATCTTAAATCACATGTACAACAAAACAAAACAAAACAAAACCACCAGCCGTAAATATGCCATTCTGTGTAAGTAGAAACGTTATAGATTCTTTCCTATACTTTCAAATATAATTAAGCCCAAGAAAATTTCTAAATAACTCCAAAAGAAAATCCCAGTGACTCTCCAAATAATTTTAATTTGTACTCACCAGAGTACTTACTTACCTGAGAGAAACTGCGTGTGGCCCGTATATCTCTCTCACTGCCGACAGGTCCGCTTCCAGCTGGGGGTGCTTGTGCAGCTCCCCGTCATAGTTCACCTGACGGAAGAGGATTCATGAGAAGTGGCTTAGGGTGAAGACAATCAAGAGAACCAACTACAGACAATCTCCTGACAGGTTCCCCTCTCGGTTCTGCCACGGGCATTCTCCCTGTCGTCTTTATTAAAGAGTGCAGATAGTTCAGCGGTGTATAAACTAAAGTTCTTAGGTTCACATCCATCTACTGTAATTTATTATAGTAAAATTAGACTACTTTGTAGAGTAAAATTAGACTACTCTGATACGAAGATAATGCCATTGTTAAAGGCAGGAAGCAAGTGTCTGGCAGATAATATGGAAAACTTCTAGGCTGAAAAACAGCATTTACTTCCCCTTTGTAAGAATTAGCTGTGTAAGCAAAAACAGGAAGAATTACTTTACAAAATGTTAAAGTGCTATATTGGTTAAAGAATCATTAGGAAAAGTACCCCATTCTTAGTAAGGCATTTCTGGAGGGAAAAACCTAGTTTTATTTATGTCCATATCTATACTTCTTTGCCTATGCCTGATTGACAAATTACTGATTTTTTATTCTGAAAGCATAAATTGCTTGTATTCTTTTATGTAATAACAACTTTGGCTTTAAAGCATCTCTTTAACATATTACCTTTCCATTATACTATCCAAGTTACAAAAGATATTTGATCAAGAAGTTTACAGAAACAGAACAAGACAACTTACGTAGCCATATCCTAAAATGAATTGTTCAGTTTTAAACTATAACATTATCCTGGAAAAATATAATTAATCCTTGTGTATCTATGCATATATAGCTATGCTACTTTCATGTACATAAATTATGATGTTTCTTCGTAACAACTTTTCAACAGACACTTTATATCAGGATAAGAGGGAAGGAAAACGATGAATACAAATAATAAGGATGCTCAATAATTAGGGCCCATCAATTTTAATAAAGGTTAATTATCTTCTATCTAAAACAATCCATGCTTTTATTAGAAGTGTCGCCATTTCAAAGTAAATGTAAAAGTTAAAAGCACAATAAAATGCTGTCTGCAAAATCTCTGTAATGAAGTAAGACAACTTCTATAAATAAATGACTATAGTTAAAAAAAATTGTAAAAGAAACCTTAATTTCTGGAAATATGTAGAAAATGAGAAACAAACTACATGAATTTCCTAGTTAGTTACAGAGCCCTCAGCAACACACAGGTCTCACAGATCACAAGCACAGGTTTCCACTGGAACATGTCTGGCTGTTGCTACCTTTGAGACTGGACACTTGGGAGGACCTGGTGTGCTTACCTGTCCTCCATAATAAAATTCTTCAGAATCATTATCACCTTCAGAATCTTCTTCCACTGTACTATTTTGTCTTGATTCCTTAAAATAATAAAGAAAGTAATTTTAACGGACGAACCAGTGTGCCTCCTTTTGAAAAGAAAGTAGCAAGTGGCCGGAATAGGTGGGTCTTGTGCATATCATGTGTAGCATATAGATTTTAAATAAAAATATTCGTGATGCAGAACAAGCCAGAAACAAAAGGTAGTAAGGGACAGTTTTGTGGGTGCTTTAAGCTCTTTGTACGTCCTTTTTAGAAGTTCTACTTTGCTGATCTTGAGTTGTACAATTTAGTATTTGATGTGTATAAAAAGAACTACGTATAATCAATCACAACTTTGGTTTTGTTCTGATAAAACACGTGACAACCTCATGTTAATACACTTTTTATTAAAAAGTTCCTCAGCATTAGTTACCCCAGACTGTTCTCACTTCCACTGCCAACTCTACACAATGGTATGAAGGAAAGGACACTTTGAATCTAATAATATAAAAATCAAATTATGGAAATAAGTATGAATCACATTATAAAGAGAACTTTCGGTATGTAGAAACTGTTTGTTTTAGATTTCAGATTTCAAAAGGATATTTAATTAAATATGCCTGAACTTCAAGCTTCAGTTTCGAATTAACTGAACCACATCCATTATGCGTCTAAAGTGCAAACAATGAAAATTCATCTAAAGTAGCTAATGGTGGCGTTTCTATCCCTGGCTCTGTTAAAATGAAAGAAAAGAAAGGTAGCTTCCTTTAGACACAGGCAGGAATCTATCAGTCCAATATTCTGTAACCATCCCTAAATTTCTAAACCAAACTTCAAATTCAAAAGGGAAAAAAAAACTAGAAAAGGGTATTCGGATTTTACAAAATACTAACAGTTTTTGGTTTTAGCAGACGACTGCTCAATCAGTGACTCTCTGGGTAGCTTAAGAAGAGCAGGAAGGTGACTTGGAGAGGAAAGGAGGGTTGTTATCAAGTGCATGGTTTTAAAATGAAGAGTTGTCCATCCTGCCAGTGTTTATTTCCAGATTCAAGTGAATTTGTAAAGGTGAAGAAAGGGGATGAATCTGTTGCTGTTGTTTTAACACTAGTCAAAAAAAAGAAGACCATACCCAGTCTCTGTGCTCCTTTCGCTAGAAAGACCATCTTTTACAGAAGAAATGTTAAGGGTCCCACCAAAACTATGTCTGGACACATACAGTTATAACCATATTACATAAGTGCACCTCAATCACCTACATTATTGGATGAAAATACAGAGAAAAAGTTAGGCTTTGCATGCATTTTATTTAGATTTAAACCAGATGTTCTTCCTATGACTTTAAAGATAGTTAATTTTAGGTTAATTTTACGCCACCACCTTCCCCACACACAAGTCGCTAAGCCACAAGCTTGCACCTCATTCACTATATTCAGTCTTAACCTAGATAATAATGATATGAACTACGAATACATAGGAAATTTAGAATATATCTATACTGTTTTAAAGAAATATAATAAAATATAAAATGTAATTTACATACCTCCCCATTTTCCTTCTGTAATTTGGATTTTATGGATAAGCAACAGTTAATGTCATTTGTCTTTCTTAATTCTGAAAGTTATAATTAAAAAGTCATTTTAGTTTTCAGTATATTATTTACCAAACATTCGTAAGTTTCAGTACAAAAACACCCCAAAGGTGACTCTCTCCTTTGCAAGAGAGTTAAGGGAAATTTTGAAATTTTATTACGTTGGAGAATTACTTTAAATATAAGCTATTCTGATTTTTCCTTGCCCACAAAAATGGTCAAACTATTCAAAATTGTACAATAGATAAACAAGATTATACTGTATAGCACAGGGAAATATACACAAGATCTTATGGTAGCTCACAGAGAAAAAAAATGTGACAATGAATATATATATGTTTACGTATAACTGAAAAATTGTGCTCTACACTGGAATTTGACACAACATTGTAAAATGATTATAAATCAATAAAAAATGTTAAAAAAAAATAGACAAGAAAAAAAAAAGGTCAAACTAAAGTGCCACCATACAGATTCCTTCAGCTCTCATTATATATATTTCATGGAATCTACACTGCCTTCAGTACATTTTTTAAATATTCAATTTGTCTAGCAGTATCATTATGTATGAAAATATTTTCACAAGAGCAAATATCAACAGTGTTTTTAAACAAGATTTTTTGAAAGTACTAATTTATGCATTCAAAAAAAGTGTTGAAAAACAAACTAACGCACTTTACATAGAAAATTTGTGTGGAGAACCGGATTCACAGGTGCCAGAGATAAATATCTGTTACACGGGTTAAAGGGAACCAAAATACAAAGCTACCTGCAATTAAGAAAATATTAACCTAGAATTTTAAAAAATAGTGTATTCCTATTACCTGTTGCTATTCGATGAAAAATTACTGGAATTGGCTCTGTAGTAACTAATACATCTTCATCGTTTTCTGAACTTGACACATAGGTATTATCTGAAAAGAAATATGGACAATTAATGGCATTGTTACTTGAAAAAATACAACCTTTATTAAAAAAAAATTAAGGTTGACTTCCAACACTGATGAAGCATGCACTACTGATTAATCTCAGAAAAAATAAATTGCAGATTCATGTGTGAATGAATTGTAAATGGCTTCTTTAAAGACGTGTGCATCTCCTAGAAAAATACAGACTTGGGATAGAGACTATCCAAACACGCCTCTAATATCCAACATGGCAATAGATCATCTGAATGCAACTGGTTGCAGTTGCCCCAACTCACTGAAGAGGGTCCTTCTCAATACCAATGTCAACATGTACTACAGGAAGCAGGGTCAGTGAGTGGAGGGACACAGCTCAACAAGATCACTTGGTGCAACAAAAAAGATTCAACACCAAGTCATTAAGGAATTTAAGCTAAAGACTTGTTGTAAGTCATACTCCACATATTATTCTAATATATATTTTTGAATTGATATAAAGTCTCACTTTTTTCTTCCACAAATTTTATGTGAATAATACAAGTTGAATGTACAAAATATTAAATTATTCCATTGATTCTTTAAGTTTCTTATTCATTATTTGTTTCCTCTGGGGGGGGGGAGAAAATAGTATTTTTATAAATTAAGGATTCTTCCCTGATAAATACTGATCTTCAAGCATATGGTAACATAACACACACAGCTGTTTATTCTACTTTGCTCTTTGATGATTATAGGGCATCTGTGATACAGATAATCACCAAACATTTCACCAGTTTTTAAAATAATGGTCCTATAATATGCTCATCAGTGATGTATAAAAAATACAAAAATATATATAAAAAATAAAAGTATAAAATACACCCAACAAATAATAGAAGCCTATATTGATTTCTGCTAGGGAAATGAGTGTTCAGATGACTTGTGAATATATGATAAAGGATCTTGAGCCAAGTTTTCATAATATTGTGTCAGTACAGCAAGAACATGACTTTTAATTGACAGATAGCTAAGTCATTATTTCCAAAGAAACATCTGTACTGTTTTTAGACCTTGAGTAGTGAGTAAATCATAGTGCTATGTATTCACAGAAAAGCCACAGAGACTCTCAATAAACATAAGGCTTTAAGTTATTCAGGAAGGTGATAAGAGATGGGGGTGGATTCGATTTGAAACAAAGCAGGTACGCCTCATTACTCTGATTTGTCTTAATCACAAATTTTGCCTTATTTCCTCTTCAAGTAGCATCTTGAAGAGGGGAGGGTGTGAGATTTTTTTGTCTATCAGGTGAGACCCCTGAATAAGAAACAGATTTACTATAACTTTAATTACTGTCTCATCACACTAGTTGAGCTTTTGACCACTTATCTAGAGTTCTTCTGTCAGTAACTTCATACTTTAATTTCAGGTGAGGAGAAAAAAAAAACCCTCTCTTTTAAAGCCAGTTTTTAAATTTCTTAAGCCATCATTCAAAGTCTTACTGAGTTAGTTATTTGCTACTGAACCTCCTGAAGAAAAAGAGCATTAAAGCAACAGAAGCAATAGCTGACAGCCAACTGGACGGGAAGATCCGGAAAAATCCGCACAGCGGACACGGTATCATAGAGCATCTCAGCGTCATGGAATGAGGAAGATTTTACTAAAGCATCAAATAAATTAGGACTTCCTGTTTAAGAAAACAGGGAAGTGAATGACTCAGTTTAAAGGATCAGATGGCTTACATAAAGTGTTGACACTGGAAGGCAGTGAGATTTGATTCAAAAGAATAGAATTTGGTAAATCTATGCTGCATAATGTTGAAAGACAGGATTATGCCTTCAAACATATCATTTTCTAAAAGATTTTCTACCAGTTTGTATTTTGATTAGTATTTAGGCATCAGAACACTTTAAATTTCTGCTTTTGGCTTAATATAAACCAAATCAAACTGTTTTTAGTTTTCATGACAGTATCTATTAAATCATCATTATGATACAAGAGGCCAGATCACAGAGGTACACCCAAGTCAAGAACAGAAATGTAAGGGAGTAGACAAAGCACTTCAGATCTGGACTCTGCTACCAACTAGCTGTTGATCCCTTTTAATCTAAACCACCCTCTGCTTAGTTATAAGATGAAGAGGTTTGCGGATGATCTTTGAGGAGCATCCCAGCTGTATGAACTGATTCTGCTTTCTGTTGCTGTTGTTCTTTAACTTATTTCTAAATCTTCCTGAAACTATTCTGACATCTGTAATATTAACATCACATTTGTTTAGACATAGGGAAGTAGGACACAAAAGGGTAACGAATGCATTTAAGGTAATTAGTCAAAAACAGAACAGAATGCTTTCAAACTCAAATTCCTTAGCTGGAAGTCTCCCCTAGAGCTGCCAATATTTTTTCTTAAAACTTTTGAGGACATTTAGGTTCTTTAAAGTGTATGTTCTGTAGAGGACCTATAGATCTTTGTTAAAGGCTGTTAACAGTATGAATATTTTCTCTTCCTTTCCCTACAAGACTATGCAAGCTTTACTAGAACTTCCGTGGACAACTGGGGAGAGATGAGTAGAGAGCTATGGAAACGCATCTCTTAAATTACTGCTTTTAATCTATTTCAAATGCAACATAATTTAACCCATCATTCCATTATTCATTACTATGTAACTTAATAGAAATAATTATAAATTATAATTATATTGGTTTTATAATACAATCTGGATATTTTCCCTATATATGATATTCATGTCAACCCCAAGTCATTCAATTATTATCCCTACTTTAAAGGTGAGGAAACCAAGGCTCAGAGAAATTAATTAATTTGCCCAAATTATTTAAGTCATTAAGTAATTACACATAGCTAGTAAGTGGCGAAACTGTCTGAATCCAAAAATCAATGCTTTGCCATGTTTTTTAAATATCAAAGACTGTCACTCAACAATCGCAAAATCTTGTAAAACATATAAAAAGGATGAGAGAACTCACACCTACCAGTAGGTAAGCCACATAATTAAAGGTGGGAACTAATGAGGAAGAATTCTGCTGATCATAGTAGAGCCAATAACCTGTTATTTGTAATATACTGATCTTTAAAAAACAAACCCAAAAAATTGTGTACAGTATAAACTCCATGAAGAAGCACAGGTAAATCAGAAAGCTACTCTACTTCATTTTATTCTGAAGAGCCAATGCATCTTTAGTATTTCATTTATATTCATGTTATTATGTCTATCTAAAACTCAATTAAAGACCCTCTAAATTTTCATTTTCACAAAAACAAACTATGAAGTGAGTTCCAATAGATGACACAGGCAGCTTAATAAATTAAAGTTATACAATGAGGGTGACGTAATCCTGAATTTGAAGGATTATGCTGATACAGTTTCATAGGGCAAAGAAAATTCCAACTTTCAAATGATAATGAGATAATCATTGAACCATACAATCCAGCAGGAGTAGGGAAAAGAGCCTGAGGAACACTGGCAGAAGGAATTAATACAAGTACTACCAAGATTGCTACATTTAGAAATTCAAAGCAACATAAAAGAGAGCTATTTGTTTGAGATAGTTTTTATAATAGGCAAACTTTTTGGAAGAAAAATCAAAGGGGGTAAAAAAGACAAGAACAAATATAAAATAACAGAAATGAGAAAGCAGAAATAACCACAGAGATAAAGAAGACGTTTAGAGTTACAGACTATTAAAAAAAAAAAACTTTCTGCTAAAAAATTTGGACATTTCACGAACATAGTGGGCTTTCAAGAAAAATACATGTTAAAAAATGACTAAGAAATAGAAAAACAAAAATCACTAATCATGGCAGAAAAATGACAGTTGCCCTAGAACCATCCCTAAAAAGATACCAGTCTCAGATAGATTTGCTTGCAAATTCTATCAAATGCCAAAGAATAGTTTAATTCCTTCAGTAATCTGAAGTCTGTAATAACACAGAACATGACAAAATACACATATTTCTTACAGATCAGCAGTGAGCTATCTGCTAATATAACTTGTCACCTTGTTGTTCAAAGGAGAAAACATTAGATGCCAAACAAAACCTTGATAAAGATTTAATACTCACTATTTAAAAAAATAGAAAAAAAAAAAAGCTTGGTAAATGAGAAAAGGAATGATACTTTCTTTTCTGAAAGCAACTGGAAGAATGCTCACTAATTTTGAGAGAAGGGACAAAGCTGCCAACTTCCACATCTACTATTAAAAATCATTCTGGAAGTTCCAGCCAGTGCAAGAGGAGAAAAAAATACAGGTATGAAAACTGGAAAGGACAAGCAAACATATTTTTCCTACAGTATTACCGAGATGAGAAATCAAGTATATTAACTGAACTCCTGGTACAAATAATTACACATTAAAATTTAATAATGGGGAAAATATTACCATAGTAATTAACATTCACTTTGAAGAAAGCACCATAAAAATACCACTACTTCTTCTTCAGAAGTGACAGCAATCAGAACCGAATTACAGACTTGGGTACCACCAAACTACACATCCTTGGGAAGTATTTCACCTCTCAGAGCACATTTCTTCACATATAAAATGTCATGATAGCACTTGCTCTGTCTATACACAGACTGGCATTTACAATCAGTTCAGTACTGTGAATGAAAATACTTTGTGTACGGTGAACTGGCTGTATCAATCAGTTCAAAATTCTACCCCCAAATGCACTCTGTCTTTGTGTTTTACTTACTTACATTCCTTTTCTTTTTATAAATGAAATTGTATTGGAAATTCACTACAGACTTGCTCCAAGAAGGGAATTCAATTTTAAAAAGCACAAATAATAAAAAAAAAACCCACTAATTTATTTAATTTCAATTTCTATACATTGTAGTTCCAGTGAGGCTCTTTTATGGCAAGAAAAACCGGAGTTAAAACCCCTTGGCCACAAGAGGGAGCTAAACATTTGGTTCACTTGGTTTGTTAAAGGCATCATCTACCATACTTCCTGTGCTACAGAATAATTCCCTTACTGTCTTCAAATTGGGCTTTGATTAATGGCATTTTTTTCTATCACCTTGAATTAAAAGTCCTGCACCCCTCAACCATGGCTGACATTTCTAGGAAGTGCCTCAGATGAGAAGCACAGTAATTAGAATATTTACAAAAAATAGTGGGGCTTTTATTTTCCTAACATCCTTAAGCAAACATTCAGTGTCAAAAAGACTGCATCATAATAAGGGAGAGGGCTGACTGCAAAGTCACCTACACAAAATTTTTTTCTTTATAAATATTTCATGTCTTGGTTAATAAAATCTGCCTAGAACACTTTTTATTAAAAGTATACTTTATTAAAAAATAGGCATATCTTTAATAATGAATGACTCCTTGTTAAACTGTACAATAACTTTATAGAACAGTATGTTAAAAACATATGGAGATCATAGCAAAATAACTGTAAGGGAGTTTATGATTTATGAAATCATTTTTAAAATGTAACATTTGGTCTTACAAAAAGGTTAAATGCATAATGCAAGTTGCCACAGGAAATACCTGGCTTAAATGCTAAAGAAATAAGTTTTACAATATCCTCATAATATATTATTTAAAAAAAAATACTCAAAGTATGTATAATCAAAGTTATTTATAGCAATCCGGTCATTTTATACATAAAATTATGATCCCAGTTTCAACCAAGAAAGTGAATAGGAATTGGAACTATGATTCCAATTTGTGACCCTGACAGATCATAACAGTTTAGCTTGGTAACTATCAGACTTTATTAAGTAAGAATATCAGAGTAAAAAAAAATATGTATATATACATGAAATATAGGTAGTTAAAATTTGCTATTCTTGGCCACAGAATATGATAAACAATAGATTCTTGTATTATACTCTTTAGGGTAAACTATCAAGGCATGTTTGGTCTACACTACGTCTACAGAGATTATGCTCTTACTCAAGATAAAATTATAGATATAATTTGTGAGCAAAATACTAAGGAGAAACACATCTTATTTATATCTTCAAATTATCGTGACTTCAATGCTGGCACACACACCCTGTAATCTTTGATGAGATTATAGTGAGTCTGGAATACAAGACTGATCATGGCCTAGAAGAAGGACTCTTGTTTGATTCAGAAAGAAATGGATCTGGAATGATCTTACATTCTGTTTTCTATGGACAAAGTATCTGTGGACCTAGTGGTCTATTTCAGGACACACAGTGAGGACAGCTGTGTACATGCAAGAAGCCTAGTCAGTCTAGCAGTAGGGTCCACGGGCTCTGGACTTTTGGGTTCAAATCCCCGCTCTTCCTCTTACTAGCAGTGTCATCATTCATCTGTAAAATGCGGATATCATGGTGACAATCGCGGAGGGTTGCTGTGAGAATTGTTTAATTATTTATACACTTAAGAGAAATTAAGAAAGGCCTATTATTTTCAACTATTATTATTTTTAGTTATTATTCTGGTTGTTACTCTTACCTATTATTTTTAGATTACAAAAAGCCAAATGATGTTCCAAAACCAACAACTAAACCAGGTTAGTAAATCTTTAATTGTAATGAGGTAAGTAAATAGGCTGAAGCTATCATATGGGCTCAAGGAAAGTACTTTTCATCGGGAACTATTTTGATTCTGGACTGCATCTTGGGGTAAGACATGTGCCTCACAGTCAACAGAATTCTTTTTTGTTTAAACCTTCCCCTGCTAAAGCTTCACCCCTAGATATATTCATATACATTTTACATCTTCAGAAGAAAAAAAATATTCAAAGGAATCATGACATGAATATTTGTAACGAAAATATTAAGAAGAAAAACATACCTGGGTAATCTTCAGATACATGTACTGAATAGGATACACTGTTAAAACAGGAAAAAAAAGAGAGAAAAGAAAGAAGTTACTGCTAAGGTAGATATGCTTTTACACAAAAACCAACCCCATGTTACCCATTCATTTATACAGATATAAGTATAAACAGATATCAAAACAGATTAGAAAGCCTCTTTGATATCTGACAAAGAAACTTAGACTTTTAAGATATATAACATAGTAATATGTATCTTTTGTGATACTTGTTTTAGCAGAACTAGGTCTTTTTAGCTCAGCAGTGCCTAACATTCAGAAATTTATGATCATGTACGTCATTTGCTCAGATTGTATCAAATTATCTTTTCTTACAAAAAAAGGAAGTATTCTTCCTGTTTAGTATGGCAGTCAAGAATTTAAACATTAATGAATTTAAGCATTTTATTTTTAACATCGCTTCCCCACAATATGCCGTGCTTTTGAAACATGTCCTTTCCTTCAAAGAATTAGCAAAATAGTGACAGTGTAACTAATAGCTATTTATCAGCCAATCTTTCACCATCACTATGTATAATGAATGAATAAACTACCTCTTATTCTCAGAAGGATTGGGGTGTTTCAAAAACAATTTTTAACAATTCCTTGCTCAATAACCCCACTGTCTCCATGTATTGATCACGTATGACACATGGGAATGTGTCATAGTTTGTTTTCTCTCCTATCTCTACCAACTAGATTGCAAGTCTTGTGAGGTTAAGGTCCATGTCTATTTGGATTTTTAGCATAGTTACTTATGTGAAACACATACACATAGCATACATTAAATATTAGCTTTTTGGATGGGTCAGTGGAGCTGCCACCTGTCACAGAAAACTCAAAATTTAGTTCAAGTTCAGCCAAATTAACTGCCTGTTAAGAACCCCCACCCCTCCTCAAAAAACCAATTCTCTTTGAAGGAACATACAGAATACAGAGTCTATGCAAATGTATCATTCACAAAGTGAATCCAATACAATCCAAATTACTTGACATATGAACAAATAGGAAAATCGAACCTATATTCAAGAGAAAATTTGATCCAAGTGTTGGGATTAGCCTTCAATCATTTAAAAACTATTATAAAGTGCTTAAAGGCATAAAGGAAAATCCAATCTGAAGAAGAAACAAACAAAAACATCATCAGCGTCCTGTGGTACACTAGCAAAAGAGCAAATATTTTGTATCATTAGAGTTTTAGAAGGTGAAAAGAGAGAGAATAATGCAGGGGAAAAAAAAAAAGAGCTAAAATATCTCCCAATTTGGGTGAAAGACATAGATGTACAGATTGAAGAAGCTCAGAAAACCCCAAACAGGATGCCTGCAAAGACAGCTCCACCCAGGTACACACAAAAACCAAAAGGAAAATGACAAAGAAAACATTTTTAAAGATGAGAAAAAAATTACACATATAGGGAAACAGAAATCAATGTTGAGTTTTCACAGGAAACTATGGAGGACACAAGATAGCAGAGCAGCAAAGGACACAGCGCAGGGGTGGGGTGGGGGGGACAGGACAAAGGAACGACTACGAATCCAGAATGCTACATCCAGGCCACACAGCTGTCAAAAGTGAAGGCAACTAAACAAGCTTTCAGAGAAGAAAATTGTAGAACTATGTCCCAGCAGACCCAAAGTACAAGAAATCCCAAACAAGGTTCTTCAGGCTGAAATGACATCAGAAAGTCAAATATCCAGAAGGAATGAAGAGCACCAGAAACTGTAAATACAAAAGACTATTTTTCTCTTAATGCTTTTAAAATACACATGACTGTTTAAGCATTCTAACACTTCATCGTGGGATTTACGACCTACATAAATGCAGTCCATGTGACAGTTATGGAACAGTGTTAAGGAGGGTTAAATGGGCGTATACAGTCAAAAGGTCCTTCATCTTATGGAAATGGTACAATGTCAACCCTGAATAATAAGTGTAGGAAAACTTAAGAATATATACTGTAATTCCTAGAGCAAGCACAAAAAAGCTTAAAAGACAAGATTAAAGTGGAATTTTACAATCATTTTGAACATATAATCCAAAAGAAGGCAGGGACAGAGGAACAAAAAACAGAAGGGATATTTGTTTACAGGAAACAAATAATAAATGGTGCCTGGATCCTACCATAGCAAGAATTGCCTTAAATGCTAATGCACTAAACACACTGAATAAAAGGCAAAGATGGACAGTTGGATAAAAAAGAACTAGATCCAATTCTACGCTGCCTTTAAGAGATCTACAGTAAATAAAAAGACAGATAGATTGAAAATTTAAAAATGGAAAAGACATACCATACAAACAGTAAGCATAAGAAGACTGAAGTGTTTAAATTAATAACAAAGAAAAACCTCAAGACAGATACAAAGGGATCATTCATAATGACACAAGGGTCAATTCATCAGGATGAAGGCACAACAATCATTAGTGTGCGTGTACCTATAACAGAGTTTCAAAATTCACAAGGCAAAACCTCACAGAACAAAAGGGAGACACAGAGAGCACCACCATCAGTTTGAGAAACTGACAGAACCAAACCCCTCACCTCCAAAAAAATCATTAAAGACACAGATGATCTGAACTAGATTTTCATAGAAAACTACAACCACAAAAAAGATATACAGAATATTACCTTTTTCTTCTCAGGCACAGGTGGATAGAATGTTCACCAAGATAAATCATATACTGGGCTACAAAGCTAGTCTTAATAAATTTGAATGGATTGACGATTATGATTCACTAGTTCATATCCTGGGTCTCCTGGCTCAACTTGCCCTATGACATTGAGTCTTGAGCCTTCAAAAAGCCACTGCCCTTTAGAATTTGTGACTGGACATTGGGTTCTGTGACTGTGGCCACAGGCAATGCAACCCTCGCAGGCAAGCCCACGTCTCCAGGACTCCACCAGTCAAATCCCTGACATACTGCTGAGTCCTTGGAAAGAGATTAGGCAGAGACAAGAAAGACTAAATAAGGAAGTGGGTAGGAAACAAAGATGGCTAGTAATGAGACCAAATATTAATATACTGTTCTTTCATAAACCACATTTAATTGTTTAATTAATTCAAGAAGCATTTCTTGGTAACCTGGTGAACATTGTGTTAATGCCAAATAAGATTTAGGTAGGAAAAAAAAATCAGAAGATGAATAAAAGATTAATTTTGAAAGAAAAAAAGCATATAGAACATAATGAATATGAGAAAAAGGAACTTAAATATTTTAAAGCACAACAGTGTTTTGTTTTGTTTTGTTTGCCTTTTATTTTTAAATAATTATAGACTCACATGAAGTTACACAGATAGTACAGAGAGGTCTCATGTCTCCTTCACCCAGTTTCCCCTACTGATTACACCTTACGCACGTATAGTGTAACATCAAAAGCAGGAAATTGACATTAGTGTAAAGTTTGGATATATTTCTATGCCATCTGCTTGCATTTGCATAATGTACCTACTATCGCAAACTGAGATACCGAACTATGTGATCACCTAAAGGTTTCCCTCTTTAGAGTCATACCTGTCTCCCTGCATCCCAACATCCCCAACCTCAGGCAGCCACTAATCAATTCTCCATGTCTATAATTTTGTCATTTCAATATTACTGTATAAATGAAATCAGAGAATGAAGCATAAAAGTATTCTAAGGCAAAATTAGTATTTTGAAAGAATTACTATGATTGGAAACATTTAGGATAGACTGAAGAAGAGAGAGATCGAATTGAATAATAAAACGTGAGCAAACATGCGTGGAGGGGTATGGAACGGGAAGGACAAGTAGGAACAAATGGCAGATATTGGACCTCAGCCAACAGCCCAGCTTTGGGAATCATGGCCCTGAATTAAATGCCAAAAATCAGAAGCTAAAATAACCAAGCCATTGGTGCCTCATACAAGCTGGGGGAAATACACACTATGACCTTAGGTGAATTTATTTTCCCACAATTCATTCCCTTATACAATGGAACTATATTATGTAGAAATGAAATTATTGATGATCAAGGCAACCCTTCATCTGGCAGTACTATGTGACAGAAGCCTGGGACCTTGCCAGAGATTACACTCAGTACTAAGCCGAATTAATTCCCAACAGTTTACCATCTCAACCAACAGCATTTGGCTTCATCTTCCATCCGAATCAATGTCTAAGTCCAAAATGAAGCCTTAACACATTCCCATGTCTATCTCCAATTAGGGAGACTGCTGCGGTTAGGGTCAAACAAACGAGTCCAGTTCCAGCTTTGAGCCGTCCTAGCTGGCTGGCATAAGCAAAGTCATTTCTATATGCTCAGCTTCCACCTCTTTTCAGCAAAATGGGGGAATCCAGATCTGCCTCGCAAGCCTGCTGTGATGATTTAATGGCTTAACAGGCGTAAAGCCCCCAGGACAACGCCAGACACACGGCAGCAGGGGCCGAGCGATTTTAGTCAGCTTCCAGTACAAGCAAGGAAAATTTACAGAAGTGAAATTTTACATGAATGAATGTCCTCTGGGGAATTCAATTTGCTCAAAATCACAATATATTACATTTATCAGAGGCCAAAGCTAGCGCAGATGATTTTATTTTACGGTTGTATTATTACCCTCATGATACTAGGAGATATGCCCATGTCCATGATCATACCTAAATTTTCAAATACAAAATAGAAAACAAAAGCCCTACAAAATGACTCATCAGATATATGGCATCTTCTTAGCTGTACTCCAGAAGGAAAATCACCAGGGCTGTAAAATCCGAATCAGTTTCACTTACAGAGTTCTTAGGGAAGCAATCTAGTAGAAGCAGACATGGCTGATTAAAGCTAAAGGACCTAATAGGTAGGGCCAAAAAAAGAGTAAAGAACCAAGCTTGAATAGATGTAAGAGTAAGGGTAGCAAATGCTATATATAATAAATAATACAGTGGGCTAAACTACTGAGAAGCAGCGGAAGTGAAAGACGGTGAGCGTGAGAAGGAAGAAAAACCTGGAGCAAGCTCTGAATTCTGATTCAGGAAAGAAATGCCTTCAGATTTTCAGAATAAGCTAAACGACAGTTACACTGAGGTGCTGGTCAGTCAATACGTGTTTGGCAGAAACTGTATGCACCGCACAGTGCTAGGTTCTCAACATCACAAGGTTTAAACTAGAATCTGTAAGTTAGTTCTACAATCTCAACAATTGTTTAGATAAAATGGTTGCTTCTACCTCTTACTGCTCTGAAAGTATCTACCCCAGCCCAAGACACCTCCCAGCTGCCAAGAGCCTCTGGAGCAGTTCCTGGGAGAGCCCTCAGAGTTCACGACCTACTAATCTTGTGTTTGGTTTGTATATTTGTTTACTCCTATAGTTCAAATCATTGGTAAGGTCATTCTGGTATCACTTCACCGCTTGCTCCATTTCCACCCTCTTCCTTCTGAAATGTCTGCAGGGAATGGAGACTAGATCGAGTTTACATCTAGTTCTTAAGCTCACAGATTAAAGAAACTTCTTTAAGAACAGTAAGGAGCTAATGGAAGAGAGCAGTTTAACATGAGAGAGGGGAACTCCAACTTGAAGATAAAAGAGGTTTAGACTGAGAAGACCTTTCAGAGGTACTGAATTCAATAATAAGTGGGTCCCCAAATGCTGTTATGATCTGCCATCTCTAACTCAATACACCTGGATCCAACACAAACATTTTCAATTACACCTGGGAGTTTTGACAGAGCAAGCAAAAACTAATATTTTATTGAGCAATACTCTTTTTACCTTACTCTTTAAAGTCTAAAGCAATTTCTCTGATAAACCAAATCTTTACAAATCTTTTCTCTCCTCCCTAGACCACTTTTAGAATGTATATGAGAAAAAGCAAAATACAGAAAATAACACAAAACTGCAGCTAACGGCAAGCAGTCCTCCAACCTCACTACGATGCTTATGAGTACATGTGTCTACTCTGTACGTTTGCTTGCAAGAGGACAGCTCATTCCTGAGGACGAATGTACCCCACTCACTCCCAGACCCACTGGGAGTTACTAGAAGGAAACTCCCTCCGGCACCCGTAAGTCTCTTCCGGCCTCCTCAGGGCTACAAGGTGAAGGAGACGCTGTCCCGCCACCCATCTCCACAACCAGCTCGTACATCTCAGGCTAGAAGGAGATCTGGGGCATGCTAGCAGCTCACATTTGCTTTTTTGATGCCATTTACTTCCCCAAGCATTCATCATCACCTTCATTATCATTTTTATCTCCCAAAAACTTTTTCTAAACATCCAGGTCAAACAGCTGTCGCATTCTCACTCATTACCATCATTAGCTGCCAATCGTGTGTCGTTTTTCTAGAATTAGGGCTTTCGAGGGCACTCTCTTCCTCATTACTAAAACTCCTTACATCACTCACATCCACATGAGGAACAGTAGGCTGCATACAGTTCCATGGCCTCATCTTCCCTTAATTTTCACTCACCAAATCCATGGCTACACCTTGGACCTCGACTTGGACTATAACAGCTCTCCTTCTAAAATCTCAACCCCCAAATCCCATTTTCTGGCCACAATTTTATCACTTTCATCCCTCACTACTTTATTCCTCCTCTCTGATCCTTAAATCTCCATGAGTTCACTCACTGTGTTCCTTATCGGTCCCTCTGGGCTTCTTACGTGAGCGTAGGTACCTAACTGGTCTTTACAAACCACCTTCAGCTGCCCCACATGCACCCACATCCTGCCCATGCAGGCTACCTGCCTGGCCAACAACCACCAGATGAATTCATGTCTGCATTCTGGATTCCTAGCACTGGGCTCTGAATGCTGTTGGAAAGGACAATGGGATTAAGAGATCTGGTCCCACAACCTCCACGTGGTGCACGACACCAGCTATACACAGCTTTGCTCAGCAGCCCCAGAACCCACCCCTCATATGCTCCTTTGTTTTTTCTTCTCAGCAGTTTTCCAAACCTTTACAACTTTCCAACACCGCAGAACAACCTGCCGTTTCACTATGCACACAAAGATAAAATAGATTATCTAACAGTTACTTCCCCAAGGCATTCTCTCATTCTTTCTCCCACCAACCACCTACAAGCTCATACTTCTCTCCTTGCATCCAGAAAGAAGGAAACACTGTCCTTTTATCTAAGACTAAAAACCTATTTGATTTATGGATCTCATAAACCAACAGTCTATGCAGGGCTTTGTTCTATTAATTTAACTTAACAATTCCACAATTTGAAATTAATCCAAACTTGGTAATTATGGAAGTGAGAAAAGATTTATCCACGAACATATTAATGGTAGCACTATTTATGAAGAAGTATCCCCAAAAACCAAGAGTGTCAATTATAGGATTATACAAACTATTATATACACACCCCGTGACGGTAGTAACTATGAAAAAGGAATGGTGTAAAATAACATTTAATGAAAGATGTGTTTCCGATACATTAAGGTACACACAAAAGTTTGGACTGTATATTTTCATTAAAAATGTGTAAATACATATCTACTACAAATATATCCTGATAGAAACATGGTTTGAAAAATACCAAGTTCTAATAATAGTTGCTATCTCTTGGTTATTGGATGAAAGGGAACTACATTCTTTCTGTGTATCTGTATCGTTCAATCTTTATAAGTGTGTACTGTATAAAAAGAAAAAATTCTAGTAACGTTTAAGATCTCCCTGTACCCTGTAGCCTTTTCTAATTATCACCCTCCTTTTCTTCTTAAAGTTAGGTTTTTTTACAAAGAGTAATCTAAGCTGTTCTCACTGACCACCACTTCTCATGTACATTACAATCTGGCTTCCACTTCAAAACACCAAGTTTCTGCTTCTTCAGGTCACCATCAGCCTTTTTATTATTTTTTTTCTCTCGTCCTTTTCTTACACGAATTCTCAGATGCATTTAATAAAAACAAAGACATCATAAAAACTTCCTTCCCTGCTTGCTGAACTCCACCTCTCCCTGGGTCCCCTCTTGCTTTTGAAGATGTCTTCTTAATCCCTTTTGATGTCTAACATTTCATGTTATTTTCATATTTCAATGCTTTCCAGCCATGCTGACTGCTCTATTTTTTCACATGAGTAATCTCAACTATAGCCCTACCAGCCATAGGTAGAAGACTCAAAAATTCCCTACCTCCACATCAAGCAGGCAGCTTCTCTTTTTTTTTCCCCCTCACATTTTCAATAGGATAGTCTGCAAGCAAATTAAACCCAACACACACATAACGGAACTCTTGGCCTTCTTTACGTCAATTTTCAAGTCAGTAAATCAAATATCAAGGTATTTGGTGCAAATAAGAGCAGAGCTGCTACTGGGAACTGGAATCTACTCAGCACTAGACTGTATCAGGGTACAAGCCCCTTGGTCACTTTCTGCAACAAGGAAATTCTGATTCAGTAGATATGAACCTGGGAGTGCACATCCCTAAAAAGCACCCCAAGTGATTCTGGTAAAGGTAAGATCTGGATCTGATTTTCAAAAAACATAGACATTGATCCTACAGAATAAAATTCTAACTCCTTAACAAGTCTTCCAAGGCTTTTCCTGGTCTGACCCGTAAGTGCCTGACCAGCCAAAACCCTGACAAATACCCACAGACCGTAACTTCCAACCATTTCAGGTCCTACCATTCCCCAAGCAGGTCATCTTTTTCCACACAAAGGAAAGTGGACGCAGACTGTTGGGCTGTGAGTCTGGCTCTGCCATTATGAACCAGGTGATGGAGGGCTGGATAACTAACCACTCTTTGCCTCAGTTTCCTCGTCTGTAGTACCTCTTAGGGCTGTTGTGAGGGGTAAATATGCACACGCTATGCACAAAGCGCTGGGAAAAAAAAGACACCAAAGTATTCAATAAACATCAGCTGCTTCATTAATAAAATTATTATAATTATTATCATTCTTACACATAGACTTACTTTCCTAGAGCACACTCCCCTCTCCCCTCAAGATTCAATCTCAAGGACAACTTCCCATGGAACTTCTCCAACAAGCCGGGCAGACTTGGGTGTTCCTTCCCCCATGTCCCACTTCACCTTGACATCGGCTGTCTTCTAGACTGAAGATACAGACCAGACAGGTTCATCCTCAAATTCCCAGGGCTTTGACACAGCAACTTATCCATCAACAAATTATTTCTGAGTACACGAACTAATCATATCTTTTTCCAAAATTACTTGAGGATATATCACGACAGTCCTGGACAGAGTACATACCAAGTAGTAGGCAAGTGCTTAAATATTTGATAAAAATCAGCAAATGCTGGTGCACAGCAGTTGTCCCTGTGGGTACAAACCACCATGCACAAGAGCATCAGACCCTTTCATCACATTCTGTTAACAGGCTTTTTGTGACGTAAAGAAGTAGAATGCGTTCTGAATGCCCACGCCATATGTATTCTCTGTCTTTTTCAT
Organism: Camelus ferus; assembly: GCF_009834535.1. Classification (NCBI taxonomy): domain Eukaryota; kingdom Metazoa; phylum Chordata; class Mammalia; order Artiodactyla; family Camelidae; genus Camelus; species Camelus ferus. The sequence goes on along the minus strand of NC_045698.1, from coordinate 32,299,635 downwards.
TTTCAAATGTGCATAATGAAGGAGATACTCGCAATCTTACCAGTCCCGACAGCATTAGCTGAAATTCAATAATACGTATGGTATTGGGGAAGATCTCTGAGATGTTTCAAAAAAAAAAAAAAATGGAAGCACCAGTTATTTATACAAAGGAGTAGACAGGTTAGCATGTCAAACCAATTAGTAGTTTGACTAGTTTAGTTGTCAGAAGAGCACTACATATAAAACCTACTCCTATCTTGAACCTACAGGAGAAAGAATGTCAGTTCACCTAGACAGAAGAGGCAGTGGTATGGAAATGTCTGAGCAGGAATTTGTTGCAACATCATATATTCCATGCATGCTTTATTCAAGGTCTCCTGTGGAAACCCTGTGCCGGTATCTGCCCTCCCCTTCTTTTGTATCACTCAGCACAAAGACAAGAGCACAAAGTTCTCACACCACAACAGAAGACTCATCTTTCCCACCAAGGAAATAAATTGTCAATATAGGGCAATTCATACCACCCTTTACAAAGGTAAAAGGATGAAGATGCTTGCCCAATAAACATTAAGTTTCTCAATAATATGCATGTTCCTATTTTCAAAGCATACTTTGATAATTTTTAAAGTTATGCTTTAAAGTGAAGTAACAGGATCAAAAGTAATGGTGTTTTGTTTGATTTTAGCGAAGTGGGTGAGTCAGCAACTTTCTATGCTTAAATATTACACTACAGGTCAAATGTTTAGACTTCTAAGTGGACCAGCTTCTCAACAGGGATGAACTTGAAAGGCCTAAGTCCACTTTGATTAGTAACCTAGATGCGTGCTTCATTTATGGTATTACTACACCATATGGTATGAGCAAAATTGCTCTTTTAAACTGCTGTAGTCAAATGCAAAATCCAACAGTATATTTAAATATAGTTCTGCTTCTCTCTCTTTCTTTAATCATAACCAAAAATAAGAGGAGGTCACAAATGCAATTCCATCAAGACATGAATGGTGGATAGGGCATGCCAAGTCACTACTATTTAATTATGTATAAATAGTACCTGAAATCTACATTAAATTCATATGTGTGTGTGTGTGTGTGTATAATTTCCGTGTTTCTTTCCCTAAAGTTTAATGTCTGGACTCTTCTTCTCTGCACAGTTTGCAACTATAACTAATGCAATACTCTTTTTGATAAATATTCACTAAAATGTAGGTGCCTTTACCTTCACCAATCTACATCTAAATTCAAGTCGTAAGTGGTTATAAAAAGTTTAAAGCTGCTACAAACAATTTGAGTAGCATGTCAAGGCTGAAAGGCCAAATATGATGGAATAATTCTGTAACTGAAGTAAGGCTTTGTAGAGGCAAGAAAACATGTTTTAAGAAAACATTATAAATATTTAGAGAGATAACTGCACTACATACTAAGATACTACCTCACCAACTTTCTCCAATAGTAAAGGTACATAAAATTAGTCTTTTCCAAGACACAATTCTTAATACCATCTGAAGATCCTGCAGGATCCAGCCCGTCTACGTGTCTCATTCTCCTGGGTCACTCCTCGTGTTCCGACAAAAAGGACTCTCTCAGTCCTTAGCCGCGCCATGTTCCCTCTGCCTGGAATTCTCTCTCTCCCTTCCCCCAGCTCCTTTTTGTCTTGTTTACTCATTCTCATCCTTCCAATCTCAACTCAAATGCCACCTCCTAGGAAAAAGCTCTTTGATGAACCTTCCCGACTTGGACAGATCTTAGGACAGAGCAGTCACACAGTTTGTAACTATACGCTTCTTTGCATGATATTAACATGTGCTTCCCCCCGCGAAACCTGTAAGATTAGAGGGCACCCGTTTTCTTGACCACAGTATCCCAGCATCTACCATACACCTAGCACATAGTAAGAATACTGTCATTATTTGTGGAATGAATGTTTATTTAAAACATATACATCCTTTGTTCTTCTAACTAGGAATAACCCTCTTCACAAAATTACTTATCAAATATGATTTAGTTTACAACCTGAAGAGCACAGGAGAAAGAGAATGGACTTCAGAATATGCCTTTACGAGCCACGTGAACCTGAGACAACTTAACTGGAGAACCTCCTGCTGATTTGTTAGGTGAGAGAACATCTACTTCCTCCTCTTGCCGGGCATACACGGAAGATGACATGTGGAAGAAACCAGCTTGTGTAATGAGAGGAGACGATCAGTGAAAATGACGGCTCAACTCTCTCCCTTCCTCCAAAATTCAAGAATGCAAAGATGTAAAATAATCCTGTAATGAATGTCCACAAGGCCTCCCCACTATCCGCCTGCCTCCTTCCCCTCCCTGCTGCGTGCGGAAGCCCATGAATTTGCAGGAGGAGAATCCCTTCTCTCAGGCAGAGAGGAGGGCTGAGCAGTGGATAAACCAACCAGAATCGCCCCCCCACACACAGCAGGGAAGAGAAGTCGCTGAGCCTACACGTTGGCATCAGCGGTTGGTCCCCGGTGACTCGTTCAGACTAAAGCTTGTATCTTTTATTTAACGGTTCTAGGAAGTAACACTTGCTCCTCCTGGGTGAGAATGAGGAAGCACATGGCCATTGTTTCTGCCGGCCGCCTTCTAACACCCATGGTGAACAGAAAGGTGGGGCTTAGAAAATTTCAGAGATGGAGACAGAGGCAGAGCCCTGATCAAAATAAACCTAAATCTCATTATCAATGCACTTTTTTTCATTGCAGTAATAAATAACTCTGCTTTTACAGTTCAAGTAAGCATAAAATATTTTTGTTTCTTGCAAGTAAAATCATCCTAATTTGTAGTCAGACCTATTAAATTGAGTTATTTTAATGTAAACAGCTACTAGCTATTAAATTAAAAACTGAGGCATATAGCCTTGACTTAATTTTATGATTTTTTTGCCTAATTATTTGAAAGTAGAGAATACACCAATGATTTACTTAGGGTTTTAAGTAATATTCATAACTTTTATGGAACTTAAGACCTGAAAATGATTATAATATATTATTAGACATTACACAATAAAACTCACAAGTTATTTATTATTTTGTTTGCCAAAGGTATGGTCATTTTCTTTAGGGTGTAACAAACATTGTTTTTTCCTTGTGGTTATATAATTTTTTATTCCTTCTTGGGCATTTGATTTATTATTTTGTTTCAATACTATATGTATGTGAAATTGGATTTGGAGAGCCATAGTCCTATCCCTTGCTTTTTTTTCTTTCTGGACTACAGCCTTTGAGAGGTCAGCAAAAAAACAGGAGAGATACTTTCAGACTGCAGAATAGTATTTCCAAGTGCTTACTAAACTCAATTAGCCTTTCACTCTTCATTAAGCTTTTGAAATATGATTTGTTCTCACAAGGTTAATGTAGAAAGTATAATTATTTGAAAACAAGGGTAATGTACTTAAATCTGACATATTTTGACCGCAAAGTTAATTGATTATTAGATATTCAATCAAATGCAATTCCTTCTTAAGCCAGTAAATATGTAACTAAAAGACAGCCTCAAAGCAACAAATATTTAACACAAAGAAAGCCATGTGGATGGTTCTACCAAGGAAAGGGGGCAGTTTAACCAGTTACAATTAGAATACCTATCCCTTGAATGTATATCCAAACTCAACACTAATACGTGGATTTCTACAGTGGAAGCAGAAGGCCACATCAAGGCAGACCCTGCTGACAGCCAAGACAATGAAATAAGAATTGCATATGATTGACTTAACTGATGAGGAATGTTTAATGGCAGCCATTTGTTCAGATATCGTTCCTGTCTTAATATTCTATTTTCTAACTGTTAGACGAAGAAAACTTCCATCTTTCTTTTTCTTTCTTTTGGAGGTATATCTAACTTCCAATTTTGTAGACACCGCTTCCATAAAATAAAATGAAACATTTTAAAAGAGCATCTGATCCTCACTGATCCCTCTAGAATTCAGGAACTCCTAATGAGTCTCTTCACTTTTCATGGCCATATGGTTATTTTCACAGGCTCAATAAGAATCTGCTCGCTCTCTTTTTTTTTAACCAGGATATTACTAGACAAATCAACGTGTAACCAAAGTTATTCCTAGAATATCATATTTTAAAATGATTTTCATTTAATCAGGAATGACAAGCAACTACTGTAGGGCAAGGAAAGTGACTTTTATGTGGAATTTATGCCTACAATTCTCTGCCAGAAAAATGGCCAGGCCAAAAGAGGGGTGAGAGAGGTCACTTTCTGGCGGATCGGTGGGAACCTTAGCAAATGTTGGGAGCCTCAACCAAACAGCTACTTGTCCAATTATGTAGATACTGAAGGTGAAATCTGTTGTAGATTGTGTCTTGGTTTTGCTTTTCTAGCCTCAGAGAAGCAAATAATAGAGGCTTTTACAATCCCAATTAAAGATTTCTTATGAAAATTTCTGAAGAGAAGTTCAATTCTATCACCTTGAGAGTTCAAGATTCTAGATTTGCAAACTCAAGGAGGCCTCTACGGCCAGTTAACACTCTCGTTGTAGTTTTTTCTTTTTTTTTTTTTTTGATGAAGAATTACCTTTGGAAATTACTTACGATCACAGGAAGAAGACTATAAAGAAACACAGTCAAAAATATTAAAATGGGCAAGAAAGATTCCGAGTAGTTTCCACTGGAATAGTGGGCATTGTTCAGTGGCCCCTGCAGTGATTATCTGATTCCAAAGAAATTTCTGATTGCCTCAGCTATTATTCTACTCTATGGGATAAAAGCTAAGTAGTAAGACAAAATAAAATAAAATGATCATAATGCAAATGATTCCTGGGCATGGCATGACAAATGAGCTTTTACTTAGTAAACAATATGTATCTCAGTAAGTAAAATGTCTGTACCTCCAATTCTCATTTGAATCATGTAAACATAAACAAAGAAGCTTTGGAATTTGTAAGTGAATGCCTCCTTATTTCAGATTAATTTAAGTGCTAAAATAATAAAGTCAGCTTTACAAATACAGTAGACTTTGCTTAAAATACTTTGGGGTTATTGAAAAGTTAGAGGTAACTAAAAGGTCCATGAATAGGGTCTGGTCATATAAATAATAAATAGTATATCCATTACAAGGATGCTGCAGCACTAAAAGGAACGTAAAACTGTAATCTCATGTGGTGACTCCATTTTTGTTGAAACTCTGGATTTATACAAGTTTATCAAAATATGGATTTATGGTTGTATAGGGTTTTTTTTGGTGGGGGAGAAGGGTCTGAGTGTATCTTTTATGGTGGGAACGTTGCTTGGATCACTGACTGTTGTTATTGCTAATGATGTCTGCTTTTCTTTTCTTCCTAACTTTTCTGGAATAAATGTTATAATAGTAATCAAGTACATTTATAGGGGAAAACTATTAGAATTAATTTTAAAATTATATTCCACAACTCAAATAAGAATATATTAATAAAATGGGGGAAACTCCTCTCTACCTCCTGGCTAGAACCTATATATCTTTCAGGAATTGGTTTACATTTTTAATTTCTCAGGTCCTGCCTCTCAGGTTCTACCTTGCTCTGTCCCAGCTGCCCCGGACAGGATTCAGTCCCCCTACTAAACACTTTCACAGGACCCTGTACTAACCCCTCCTAAAACTTTTCACGGTTATAATTTAGGTAAGTATCAGATCAATATCTCTTTCCCCCACTAGATCTAAAGTATCTGATTGTACTAGATCATGTATCTCATTCACAGTTGTGTCCCAGAAGTTCAATATTATGCATATTGAATCAAAATATATGTATAGCTCAAAATATATGTATAGCTCCCTTGCCGTGTACACTGAATGACTCTTAAAACATGGTAGAATAAGAAGTATTTTATGTCTTATCAAAGATAACCTAAATAACTTAAGTCTGTTTATAAGTCTGATTTTAGGAGAAATGCATAATACTTGTCTTCCACTCATGGAACAGATTGTTTTTATATGTGTGTTATTTTAAGGGACATAATTTGGCCTATAATGTGTCTGCATGAAACACGTGATTGTAATGGAATTCTGTTGTACTGTATAATGCCGGAAATGAGAACACAGGAGTCACATTGTGTTTATACACTATGTACAGAGGGTTCAGTACATTCATCTATAATTTTATAGGCTCAGTCAAAATCATAAGAATATTACACTTGATATTTGCAACATTGATTATAAAATCTGAAAAAAAAAACAGCAAAAGGCACTTGAAGGCCTTGAAATTTCAAAATTTGCAGGCCATGCAAATAGTTTTAAATAAATTACAGAAAACATTCTGTTCACATAGCTCCCCAGGAGCCGTACAAATGTACACTGGAACCCTACTATAGCACTACGAAATCAGAGAAGCAACCATCAATTCAACTTATAAAAATGTTCCTCCCATCACCACAAACCCTTGTGTTCATGATGAATTTCTATACAGAATACATTATAGTGATACTGAGGCTCTAGAATATAGGTTTGTCTAACACTTGATTCTGCGTATATAATCTTGTTAGGGTTTGAATTGAGGGTGGGCATAAATGTCCCACTCTCTCCGCTTCCCTTGCTGGCAATGACTGTTAAGGAATAAACATGTGTCTTGGCATCGTTGATTCTGGCACTGTGAATTTACTGAAGAAAATGGGAAAACTCCAGCACCCATGGAAAGTCACTTCTCTATTTCTAAAAATAGATAAACCTCTTAGCCGTAGATAAGTCAATGAAGAAGTTTCTCAGGGCACGGAATGCCGAGAAAGGCAAAGCAGGGGCTGGGGGAAAGAACGAGAGAAAGCATTAACTGTCTTTGTTCAGTCGATCTGAGATGGAAAATGTATACTAGCCATCCTGGGGACATTTGCAATTTAGTTGAGGATTATACAGCTGTAAGGATGTGAAAGACGAAGGGGAATCAATGTTGTGTAACAGTAAATATGTTACTGACCAGTTGACTGGTTTGAAATGATTATGTGATTCTTCTGCAAACAATTCACCTACACGCCTCCCTCTGTAATCACGGAGAACTGAGTATGTGTGATTAGCATCACTTTATGCATCCGTGACGGCCCAAAGCCAATGAAGAACTGGGTATCCCTCCGCAACACCATCACAAAGGTCTCTTCTCATTTTCACCCTCCTCTTCTTAAGAGGGCCACTGAGAAAGAACATGATGAAATTTCCTCCAAGAGAATTCCCAACCTCCAACTCTATCCTCAAGAGATCCTTCATGAATTATTATGAATTTCACATATACCAACTGAAAAGAGGATAAGTATCTATACGGGTTCTGAAATAAAACCTCCATAAAAAAAGAAAGATAAAATTCATTGTTAAAAGGTTTTGTATCACTCTTATCCATAATTTTGCATTTAATATCATTAGATCATGGACTCCCACAGGATTTTCCCAATGCTTCCAACATTATTTTCCATAACAAAGCAGGTCACTGAAGTTCGTCTTTCTCATGAGTAGAGTCATCAGTTACTGCACAGAGTAACTGAGCAAGGTAAGGAAACGCTCTACAGGGGACAAGGTCACTTAAGGAAGGCTTTTGGAGGTAACTGTAACACTTGAGAACACAACAGAAATTGACTGAAGGAAAAATGAACGAGTGTGAGAATCAGATCTATGTGAACTGTAGGCAATCTGACTTAGTAGGAAAATAAGTTATATTGAAAATAAAACAAAGCCTCACATGATTAAGAGGTTGAAAAAGATCATAAAGATATTAGATTTTACCACAGACAAAACCCCCTTATATGTATAACAAATTGTGAGGTAGTGAGTCAATAATTGATGTCACTTTCTAAATTATTTAACAACTATACCCTGAGTATAGTTTTAACTGAAATCTAAACATATATATTACTATTGCAGCTTAATATACTTTTTCAAAAACTGTCCTATAAAATAAGAATATTAAGTTAAAGTCAATCAATCAGGGAAGCATTTTAAAGCTTTTTGAAAACTATTTCATTAAGTATTTAAAATTATAAAACTTTTTAAGCAGAAAAAAGATTTTCAGAAAGTATTGGTACCACAATAAACTAGTGAATGTAACAATAAATAAACAGACTCACAGATATAGAGAACAAACTAATGGTTACCTGTGGGGAGAGGGAAGGGGGGAGGAGCGATCTAGGGGTAAGGCGTTAAGAGGTATAAACTATTACGTATAAAATAAGCTACTGGGATATATTGTACAACATGGCGAATATTTTATAATTGCATATGGAGCATAACTTTTAACAACTGTGAATCACAACATTATATACCTGTAACCTATAATATTGTACATCAACTATACTACAATGTAAAAAGAAAGTATTGGTACTAGCAATTGAATTTGAATTTTCAGTTATTTTAAAAAGTCAAGTTGCCCACCAGACAGTCCAATAGACACCATCTGTTATGTTAGGAGCAAGTTTTGCACCAATTTTGAATCTGTCATCTATGAGTATAGATCAGAAATTTAAAAGCACTATTATGTGAAAATTACTCAGTTTCATTCCTATAGTTAACTAAAAAAAAAAAAAAGATACAACCTGCTGAGTCAAAATTATTGCATGTCATTAGCATTTGTCATTAAAAAAATTTTTACTACTTTGTTTTCAAAGCCAAATTTACTCAATGAAATACTGAATGTTTCCAAAGCAGTCCATTAATTAGTTTTTATGTAAATATTAGTTGGCATATCAACTATTTCTATTCAGAATTTCTGTCAACCATGTTGAGCAAATCTGTACAAAACACTATTTGCATTTATAGCAAAAAGAACCCTGGCTTTAAAAATTACAAGTACTATGCACTAATTTCAATACAGAAATTCTACCATAGGTTTTGTGTTTGTTAAGATTATCTCCCACATGGTATGTACTTAATTCTTCCAGATTCTAAATCCAACCTTTCTTAGGGGCAAGCACTAAATTATTGTCTATTTATTGCATTGTATTTCCACTGCCAACAACAATTCTTATGCTCACATGCTAATCCTCTGGGAAAATTAATGATGATAAAGATCTCAGTCTCTTATCTGAATCCCCAGTGGCAAGATGTTTTGAAATTCATAGTTTTTCATATTTTAGAAAGGTAACAGAGTACACATTTTACATCCAACCATGAAAAAAAAAAAATACGTATAGAGGGAGATGCATAAGTGTTCCCACTATAAATACTTCATGTCGGTTCAGATCAGTTTACCACCAAATGTGAGCCAAATTTACAAAATAATTGTTTCAATTTTCAAAGCATTTTAGATTTAGAAATTCTGGCTAATGAACTGTACACAATCTATATATTTCAACTTTTAATATTTAAAAGGATGACTCACGGGGCCACATTCTGTAAATAAGCAAACACATAACATTATAATAACAAATTTACACATAAATACCCAAGCATTGAGTCCTATACCTTATGCTTTCCCAATAACTGTAGCCCAAAAAAAAAAAAAAAAAAAAAAATCTGAAGGGAATAATGAACACTTCCCATCATAATAAGATCAGGATGACTATATCTTCACAATGGAAAGAATAAAAAGCTGTCTAGTGATCTTTCATTCAGGGTTCAACAAGCAAATAAATACACTGAAGATGTCTACCAGACTTATGAGATTTACATAAGTCAGATCTCTACAAGCAAATGCACAATTCTATGAATTCCCCATCTCACATTTTCATTTGACTCAAGTCCAACAGAAAAATATGCACATTCTTTTGGACAGAAGAGTGAAAGAGAAAGCAATTGAACAAAGAAATTCAAAATGGAGAGTTTTGTTTCGATTTCACTCTATAAAGGCCAAACCAAAGATAAAAGATTTTGGAAATGAAAAAAAAAAAAGTTCATAATATGATCTTGATTTCAGAGTGTCTGAGTGGAATAGATGACAATAATCACCTCCTGCACACCCTCATTTTACAGATGAAGAAACATAAAAACATAAAACATAAATTCAATTCCATGTGTAACCAGAAGCAGGGCTAGGTTTCCTGACATTCTCCTCTAAGTCTTTTTTGATCTCTTATGATTTTGCACACTGAGCCTTTTGCTATGGCAAGAAACTTCTCATTATTTTGCCACAATATCTTATCTTTTTCTTCCTCAAAATATTTCTGAACATTTAGTCAACAGAACAAAGTTACTGTCCCAAAGTTAGCCAAACCCCTCCAGGTACCCTTTCCTTCACCAGTCACATTCCTGGCATCTAATTAATATACTTATGTTTCTGCAGTTATTTCTTCATCTGTTACAAGTCACCTTTGATCATCGTTAACAAAAGAACTCATTAGTACTCTAAAAGCATAAAGTTATTTTCAAAGGAAATCATTTAAAATAAAACAAAAATATCTCAGTGATTTTTGGCATTGAATAAATATTTCATCAGCTAAAGTACTAGTTAATAATCCTCACAGACTCAGTTCTGTCACATTGGCTTTTTTCAAGACATAAAATAGATTTGACATTTATAAAATTACAGGGACTGACAAAGGAAAAATTGATAAAACTAAGACCAAACAAAATCCAGTTAAAATCCATCTACAATTTGTGATGATGACTCTAAGTTTTATGTTTTTAAAAAAATCTATTTCAATTTTAAAGAGGAAATATACCCAGGTGCTTGCCCTAATTCGTAGTAGACAAGTTAAAATACTTTTTCATACCTTAGTTAATATATTTCCATAAGTGTTCGCTTTAAGAAAGCATTTGAAATGTTTGACTAGAACTGCATTCTCAGATGCATCTAGCTCCTTTTTCTCCCATTTTACATTCTAAAATAAATTCTGTTCAGGTAATGGATATTTTTAAAAGTAAGAAATATTTCAAGGCCAGGCTTCATAGTCCTAATGCATACATTTTTTTTTTTTTTCCTTTTAAAACCAATGAGGATTTTTGTTTAAAGTCTGCAAGGTGGCAAGAAGGATACTGAAGTTGTCATTGGTGTCAAGAAGGAGTCCAAATTTATCGGTAAGAAAAGGAAAAACATTTGAGATTCCTAATCTGGAAGAGATGGATGGGCGATGCCTGCAGGAGCTATTCATACCCAACTGAAAGAAATAATTTAAAAAGAGTTGACTTTCTGAACTGCAAAGAGAAATAAAATTTACTCCCATAACATTCATAGAATTATAGTCATAAAAATGGACCTCCCTCTAGGTCTCTCCTTTTTTTAGGTGATAGAATTAAGGCCCAGAGAGGTCGATCAGTGTGCCCTTGGTCACACAGCACTTGGTCCAGAACTTAGGTCTTCTTTGGTCCCAAATGCCTTTCAATAAATTTTATCATTTTTATGATTATTTAATTGAACCTACACAGCATATTTATTAGCATTTATATGTTGCAGAATACCAGTTCTTGCTCCAAGTCAGAAATTTTTCAATTTAACCCAATCATCAAATGTATTTAACAGCTAAATGTGAAGCAAAGTTATTTTTCCTCTGTAAATTGTTTCCTTAACACAGCAGTTTTTGTAAATGGAGACATGTCTAACTCTATTTGGTGTCAATTTTGCAAATCTGTATTAGTTATCAAAGGAAAGTTCCCATAAGGATGAAGTGACTCTGTTCATGTTTCCTCAGTTTATAGTTGCCAAAGCAATGAGAGCAAAAATTTGTCTCTTTTTTTTAACATGAATGAAATTTCACTTTAGAAAAGAAGCAATTTTTAACAACTGCACATTTATATGTGTACCACAAGACTGAACCATAAAACTGCCACACAAATAAGTACATTTATGAGAAAAAGAAATGCTTAAATCTTCAGTCAATTTGAATTAAAAATGAGCTACTGGTTACTTTTTTTTACATTAGTGAAGATCTCTGCTTTGTCTCATCGCAGTAATAAATCTTTTTCCAAGTCAACATATAGGTGTCTCCGACACAAAAGGATATGGAAAAACTCTAAAATACTTCATATAAAATTTCATTTTGAGTGACATGAAAATCACATCTTATAAATTACGCAACATTTTAAACTTTGCTAGAGAAGCCATCAACTCAAAAATATGTAAATTCCTCAATGTCAAAGTATTTAAAATATTAAAATATTAGTTCTAGTGCTCTTTCAGACGTGTTTCTGTATTAGGTGTTCGCAGAAAAGAAAAGACAAGTAATGATGGAAGGGATGTAACCGGAAGTCCCATATGGGTGCCAAAAAAAAAAAAAAAAAGAAAATGGAAAAGAAAACACAAATCTGTGTAGTTCTTTTAAGATCTGAGGAAACTGGAGGATCTTAACTTTGAACGTGTGATTCCTAAGAAAACAAGGGCCTGACATAAAAACAAATAGTTTGACAGATAGGAAAAGTGAAGCTGTGATAACCATCAATTAACCATCAGCACTCCCTGAGTAGTAGTAGAGAGAAAAAAGAATACGAGGGTGAGCTCAGTTTTAAAAGACTGTATGAAAATATCAAAATGACAGAAGTTTCTTAGAACTCAAAATGTTAAGATCAACAGCCTCATTTTTACCATTTTTAATGAGTTGGTTCATAGATAATTCAAAATTCAGATCATTCTTTCAAGTCAGTCTAATTCAATAGCATCCATTCATCCCCTACACCCACTCTGTTATCTAAAATTGCAAGTATCAATGAAGTGTCTTCACTGGATGTTGTCATTTAACAAAGGAGACAAGATAATGGCTTAGAAATACTTACTAGAATGTAAAGGAAAATACTTAAGGCTTAATTTATTTCCACCTAGAAAAATGGCACAGGACTAATGAATGCAGGCAGTGGCCATGTCCGCTCAGCTCCAGTCCCAGGATTTTTCTTCTCAAGTATGCACTCACTTAAATAATGCACTCAAACATCTCACCCCACTCCAATAATCCCAAACATGACTTTGAGGAAAATTCAGCATAATTATCCCATTATGACTATATTATGACTAAAAATACTACAAAACAAAGGAGTACTTTTAAAAGCACACAAGAGACTTCACAAATATGACAAATATTAAGTCCTTGAGAGAAATGACATTCACATTCAGAGTGAAAAGAAGGCATAACTGAATTCAATAATTAGTTTTCACCAGTTATTCACAGTCGAAACTCAACATTCATTCAACCAAGTATAGAGTAAATGATTATTGAAGACCTAGTCTGTGTCCATTGAAGGAAAACACAATGAAAATATCACCCAAGTAAATGAAAATTACAGTGATGACAAATGCCCCAAAGGAAGGACTACATCTTAAACTGGAGCACAAAATGAGGGCACGTGACTTGCCCACAGTGCAGGGGGAGGAAAGTTTCCCGGCCAAAGTGATAACTGGGCAGAAATTTGTGGATGAGCAAACGAAAAGGACTGGGAGAGTTTAAATGCACAATCCTCATTCTTCAAAATTTTCATTTCCTAGTCTTTCGATTTCAAATGAAGTGTAAAATGTAGACCTATTCATGGGCAGAAATTGCATTTTATTCCCCTGTGTACCTGTAGTACCCGTAGCCCCGGGCACAACAGAAGGTGCAAATCACAATCGACTTTAAAACATGTTGTTGAAAAGAACTGAACGCAAGGCAACAAGGAATGCACACTGCCTGAAGTATTTCACTTTTTAAACATACTGTCCACATCTACCAGTGACAAGAGTTTGATCAAAGTCTACACACAGTATCTATGCAAAGAACACCACCACAAAAAGAGGGATACAGCTTGAGTGGATCAGTGTCCACCTTTTCCAGAGGAAGCCAAGCCCGGTGGGAAGCGGGGCAGTAGGCACAGGCACAGGGCTAACTCCAACAGAAGGGACTATTTGGCACACTAGAGGGCTGACTCACTACATGTCGAAATGGGCCTCCGGCTCTTTATATGAGGAAGTAGCTCAAATGTTCATTACAAAAGGCAGAGATGGTCATAAAAATTCTATAGCCCTGCTGACAGGGAGCTCAGGATAAAATGATTACCAAAACCGCTATCAGGGCGATGCCCCGTCACTCACCAAACACGACTACAGAGAAAGTGCCTGTGTTTCTCTTACAAACTTGAAAGACCCTGAGAAATCTCAAATAGTTTTGATTTATGACTATAAACATCATCTTTACCATAGCATGGGATTACCTTGTCCTTAAATGGGGGAGTAGTTGCCAATGGCACACTCTTCTGGTTATTTCCACAAAAAGAGATAATAAAGGAAACGGGGATGTATTATTTCAAGGTGTGAATTTCCTCCCGAAGGAACCTCCCCCAACCCCCTCCAAATAAAAGAATCCTGCCTTTTGGGCAAGCAGAGTGGCCAAGAACAGAAATGATCCAGAGTCCAAGCACTGATCAATGCCTCCTGTACTCGCACGTGTCCCGCCTGAACAACCCTGGGTGGTACTGCCCTTCTCGGAGAATACTCAGGAGCTAGCAAGTCTACGTGAGGCCAGCGTGCACAGAGCTCTTTGTGGGTTTTCCTGCACTGGGCAAAGGGAACTGTCTCAACCACCGCTGTGCCCAAGCCAGATTTGTTAAATGGAGCTTTGTTCTCAGGGGATTTTTTTTAATTGAGACATCATTGGCAATATACAATATGCTTTATCGTGGTGAGTGACATTAATCAATGTGGTTAAATGAGGGGAAAAAAAAACAGCCTCCCCTCTCAGATTCTGAAATCAAATCTGAGGTACTCCTATCAGTAAAAACATCTCTATAAAATGGGAACAGAAATAAAGCTCAGAAGGCAGCTAATGAAACAGTTTACACATTCTTCTTTCAATCAGTATACTTTCACTGAACACCTTTTATGAACCAAGCACTTAATTAGGTCATTTAATAAAACACCCTAAATTCACTGTTATCGTGCAGTTGAGACTCCCAAGTTTAAAAACATTCCCGAAGTCACAGCCTAAGGGAAAAAGCGAAGCTTCGAAGTTTCAAACTCAGATCTGTCACACAGCTAAGTAAAAGAATTTTTAAAAAAAAAGGTTGAGAGGGGGACAATTGGAATCAACAAGTCATAGCTGTGGAATAAGCACATATAAAGCAACCAAATCCTCGGCCTACTGACAGTGGCGTGGAAATACCACAGGAGGAGCTGGCACAGCCATGAACAGCCTAGACTCTCAGGGTGGCTTCTACAGTCACAATTTGAAGGAAATCTCACATGTAGGCAACAGAATTGGGAAAACTAAGCAGCTCTGCTTGCACCCTGCTAAGGCCAACACTAGCACTGCCATACTGCAGTACAAACACCAACAGAAAAGGACGTACGGATTATATTTTACAACAACTGGCAGAAGACCTAACAGATCCACCTCTATTGCAACGTAACTTGACTGTAAACACTGGTTTCAGCACCAGTGTGGTAAACCGTAGAAACAACTGAAAACGTCTGCCATGGAGAAAACAATTAGTAAATTGATGCATTACCCTTTAATTTCTGTTATTTTGCCCACTCATTTGGCTTTAGTTAACCAGCCATTATTAGCAGTAAGCTCACAAAGTACGTCTGAGTTTCACAGACATGCCCTGATTAATGTGTGCTCATGTTAGGGAGCAAGAGTTAGTCAACGCCTTCTCAGATTAACAGTGAAGACTCAAATATAAGGTTTTCATTTGAACCTTTGTGTAAGTATTTTATTAAAAGTGCAAATAGGTAAATGATTCACTAATTGTTTTTCTTACTTAAGACATTAGTCAGCATTCACCTCTAGCTAATACACACATACACAGATATTATGTAAAATGCTTTATGAAAAACAACTAAATTCATTTAACTGGTATTAAACTACCACGCCAACCAAAAAAGTTCAGACATTTTAACTACAATTATAACAATGAAAATATAAAAGAGTATCATATATAGCCAAAACTGTATTATATATTGCTTTCACAAAATAATTTTAAAACAAATAACATAATTACATTATTTTTCCCTAATAAACTGTAGACAGGTGGGTAGAAGAGGGAAGAATCATCTAACATGTCACAATATATTCATGAGCAATCATGTCTCTTGGACACAGTGGTGATTTCTATGCATCTACGCATCAATTTATAAATGTCAATTCAAGTAGCTGCAAATTCATTTCTGAACCAATCAACTTTTGCCTCTTTAGTAAAGGATAACCAAACTGATTCCTTTCCTTTGCCATGCTGGCACATACACTGTGTCACTTAAAAGGAAACAAAATGACACTTTTGATTAGCTATAATTTATTTTAAACGTGTCTACTGAAAAGTAAGCAATTTGCATGCTTAATAAGGTAGGTAAAAGTAAAGAATCAATTTTCACACATACAGTATAGTTTCACTAAGCTATATATTTGTTCATTCCAAAAGCAGAAAGGAAAGGCATGTAATCTGAATAGACAATCAGATTTTTAAGAATTTCTACAGTTGGTCCTGAAGAATATTTATAAGCACGTCACTGCACAGATGGATGTGGACTCAAAGACAGTGATTTCTCCTGGAGGATTTCAAACCCTCCACTTAAACTTTAAAACAAAACTGAATTTCTCATAATTTAAGAAAAATTTCGATGCTTCTAAGACTTAACACTTCGAGAATTTTTAAAAATATCCTTCCCCTCTTCCTAAAAGAAGGTTTCAGTTCTGTTTTGTTTTTTGTTTTATCTAATAAGGAACAGAAATAAACCTCTTTGGGGAAACCTGAAATATTCCTCACTGATGTATTTTTTTTTTTAATTTTTCTGATTCAGTTTTCTCTTTGTTATTTTCCTTCTTCAAGAACTTACCCTTCAGTCCCTCCATTAATACATAAATACAAAAATAAACCTAATCACCTCCCATGAACCCCACCGCCCAAAAAAAAAATAGAACTTATTCTTACCTCTAGGGTTACAATCACCAAGGGTAAAGGTACTACCTGCCATGAGTAAATCATAAATTCAGTGGAGCACACTGTCTCAGAAACTTAAAGAGCTTCCTAACTATTTACGTTACAGGTATGAAGAAACGAGAAAGAGAGATTAAGGGATTTATTTGATACCATATAGCAAGAAAGTGATAGAATTAGCCCCAGAATCTAGTTTTCAAGCAAATCCAAACCACCTAAATGAAATAAAATGTGTATCAGCCAAAAGCAACAACTTCTTTTAGAAAAGACAGGCTTTCTGGCCTTTGATATCCAAATACTTGATCATATTATCATCATCATCACCAAAGACTTAGGAGCGCAAACTGTTCGATCTAGGAACTGAGAAAGAACCATCTATTCTTAGTAGAAAATGTACTGAATTAATAAACATTTGGGCAAGAGTGCAAGAAGGAGAAATTTAATGTCTTTCCATTGCTTCCTAAGACAAGAAAGACAGGACTTTACTCCAGGACTCTGAAGTGAGTGTTTTTAAAACAAATCTAACTCTAAAGCAAGCATCTGAGAACCAAATGATAAAAGTTTAAAATTTTATATATGTGTGTGTGTGTGTGTGTGTGTGTGTGTGTGTGTGTATCTCACCCATAAAAGGCATCTGAAAGTTGATTCTCAAGGTAAAGGAATTTTTATTTTACTACAATTATTTGCATGTAAAGGAAAAGCAATGACCATATTAAAGAGGCTAAAATCCCCATTAGCATTCAGCAAGTAGAAAAGCTGAGCATGAATTAATAACTTATCTCTAATCAGTAAATTATTTCAAATGGCTTCTGATAGCTGCTGACAGTTGCCAAGCTGCATTACAGACCATTCCAGTATGCTGGCTATAAAACAGTGCAATTACCAATGTTAATTATCTACTGCGGAAATATTCATGATTCAGATTTAGAGTGAACTGAAATGCCTTTTTGAGGCTGGACTGTCCCAAACATCCCTAGTATCCAACTCACATCACTTTGCAGGGTTAAGAAAGATCTGGGATAACATGAGATGCATAGAATTTTTATTTTAAGCACATAAAACATCCATGCCTGAAAATTTTGGCAAGTTGTTTCTGGCAGAGATAATGTCTTATCTCCACTAAATCCTATTTCCTGCAGAAAACAGGTTCTAAGAGGGCTGAGAAGCATATACTTTTTGGTAACAATTTTCATATGAGTCTTCAGAGTTTAATACTTCAGATGTTGACTTCTCATCCATATCACAGTATGTGGAGAAGACGGGTAATTTGGGTGATTCGGCTCCACACAGTCATTCGGGGCCCCAGGCTACTGTCTGTCGTGTCCAACCATCTGCTAAGGCATCACTCTCCTCTGCATTCAACTACATGTGCAGGAAACAGAACATGCAAATCATGGGGAAGAGTTTCATGGGCAAAGCCTTGAAATGACATATACATCATTTTCATCCACACTCCGTTCCCTGGCACTAAAGGGCATGGTCTTGTCTAACTGCCAGGGAGGCTGGAAAACGTAGTCCAGCTGTGTGCTTAAGAAGAAAGGGAGTTGGTGAACACACAGACATTTGTACCACAGCATCTTTTAACATCATTAATACATTTGGCTTATTGTAAAATTTAATAACTTTGAAACTCTTCCGTTAACTATAGAACTTTGGTTTTCCAGCGCCCGTTGTTAGAAATTAAAGGCAGAGAAGAAAAGAGGTAACTTTAAAATAGATTTCAGTAATCCTAAAAACTTTCACAAAAAACAACTGTTCAGTCAGCTGTCCCTCATCCTTCAAATGTTACACTGAAACACTCACTAGGAAAACTGTAACATACTTTAATTGGACACACTGAAAAAGGAAACAGCTTGCGCATGAAAAATAAAATCTGATTCATCTACTCAGTCATGTTCCTTAATACTATTACAAAGCTACCACATTTTTAGAACATGATATAGATACACAGAAAACATAAAATACATAAAAAAGAAAAGATTATAGAAACTATCTGAAAAAAGGAAAACTCAGAATACAGCTCTAGTAGTCTCTTTAAATCATTACACATTGTAAACAAAGGCATGATTTCTTACCAACCAATAAGAACTTTTCGTTTTTCACTAAGGAGAAAACATTTCTATGAACTCACTCACACTTTCATGCTAAAGAAGACACTATTGTGTTCAAAAAACATCTAAAAGTTACAGGAAAAGACAGGTTCAGCCACACAATATTACCGAACTCACTCCCATATGAGTACCGACCATTTCAGTGATACTCCACCCACTGAACTCATCAGCCACAGTCAATGGAAGGCACAGAACAATAGGACTGGTTATTTAAGAAGTCGCAAGTACCTGACTTTTAGAATTGACTTTTGGGAAATGAGAGGAGAGATTCAGCGAACTAAATAGCCTCTCTCAAGAATGTCAGTTCTGTACTCTTGAGATAACTTGCTGAATGCGTGGACTACAACACAGGCCAAAATTAGCTTAATGCTTCTTAATCAACTGACTTCTTAATCAACAGTCTAATAAATCATCTATCAGGGTATGACTGCATTACAAAAGCCAATGCTACCTCTAGAAAACAAACTAGCAAACTAACTTAGAAGCGCCTGCACCCACTGGAGTTTAAATGGTATGCTTTCTGAAACAGAGGCGGTACTCACTGCTGCAATACTCCTAACAAAACTGTACTGAGACAGACCTCCCATAGGAACAGGGAGACAGCTATCGGAAAGTTACACACACAGGGATAATAAAAGACTGAAAGGGTTTCATCCCAACTCAAAAACATTTCATACATAACCCCTGTGGAAGGAAAAAACAAACATTTTTACCTCACGTGAATCATTTTAATTAGATCAGATTTTCCACACAAGTAGCAGAGATCATAGGAGAGGCAATATTAGAGCACGGAAACAGGGCTGCTATGTACAGCTGCACAAATTGTGCACTGCACAAGGGCTCCAGGCTGAGAGCTCCCAGGAGAACTCTGCACTCTGCTCAGTAAGACTTGTACCCTAGCACAACTCGGCTGGGAGGAAGGGTTGCCATTGTCTCATTCTCAAAGACTCACGTTAAACAGCTCTGGTGAGTGAAGGAAAGAAGAAAAGTGATCAAGAGTATGGTATATTTCAAGGAAGTACAGATGTCTGTGGGGTCAGGGGTTGGATGGAATGACAGAGCTTCTTGACCCCAATATTTATCCATGCCTTTTTCTATGGAAACCAGAGTTTAGCTTGGAATATGGCTGTCCCAAATAAAGTCTATATTCCCCAGCCTCCCCTGCACCCAGGAATTATGATAAATCCAGTGGTCACTTCTTTCTCCCTATCAGAGCCAACTCTCATTAGCACTGGACAGTTAATCACGTTCTCTTTCTTGCAACACTTCCTTTTCTTAGTTTCCATGACACCATCCTTTCTCTTAGCAACTTGTCTATTGTCCCTCCTTAGTTTCAACTGCTGAACCCATCTTCTCACTTGACCTCCTAAATTATGGAATGTTCCAGGGCTCAGACCTACAACCCCTTCTTTCTCCTCTATCTGCATAGATGTCACACCGTCTAGGCCTGGATCTTAAATACCACCTCCACTGAAGTATCAGTCAACTCCAAATTCATCCTTCCTACCTTGAGCTCACACTTCAAACTCGAAACTAGAAATCTAACTTCCCATTTGACTTAACTGTTGATTCCTTACCTGACCCACAAATCTGTTCTTCCCCAGACTTCTCTACCTTTACCATGTAAACAACTGCTCAAGCCAAAAACTATGAAATCATGACTAATTCCTTTGCTTCTCTCACCCACCCCCACACATCTGCCTGTTGCATCATGTCTCACTGACACCTGTCCACGGCTCTGCATCTCCTCTTGTTCAATCCCAAGGAAAGTCACCACCATCCTTCCCCTAAACTACTTTAATGCCTCCACCCAGTCTTCCAACTCCCTCTTTGTTTCTCCAAATAATCCACTATATGCAGAGAAGCCAGAGTGATCTATTTATATACTATATAATTTATTTACGTATTTACAAATTATGTAATTTTCCTGTTTAAAATCCTCCAATAGCCTCACTTGTAGTTAAAATAAAACTCAAATTTCTTAAAATGCCCTACATGCTCTTCCCCTGCCTGCTCTGCCTTGTTCACCATTGTTAACACAGCACCAAGAGCAGTGGCTGATACACAGTAGGTCTGCAATTGCTATTTGTTGCATGAATTAATGAATGGAATAAATATAAAAAACATGGTAAACTTATAGTACTTTTAGTCAAACATTCAAACACAATTTACATTCACTAGTAGTGAGAAAAATTTACCAAATTCCTCTAATCTGAGGAATTAATATTATCCAGGCATTAAGCTCATTTAACCGTCAAACTCTTTGATGAGCAAGTAAAAAAATGTGATATTCACTGTACTGACACAACTATTAAATCCGAACTATCCTGTATCATATAATTATTGTCTCATTTGGAAAGCTCTGTGCCACAACATCAAGTCATCTTCTTTTATAATTTAACAGAATTTTAATGTAAGAGATAACAGCTTCTTCCTTTTGTCACAGAAGGCTCCAAGTTAGCAATTCTCAGCCTCCATGTGGAAACACAAGAGTCTTAACATGATCATTCTGAAGCACAGCAAAGTTTTGGAAAGAATTACTCATTTCGATAAAGCATAATAAATTCGAGATTCTTGCTACAACGTCAGATTCATCCATTCAGATGCACACTTGCAAGTGAGCGTTCAAGAGGAATGGAATCACACTTAGAAAGCTGGGAACTGAAAAACTGAAAATAAAGATCTAATACCGTGTTCATCTTTAAAGAACAAATGAAACAGTCTGAATTATTCTTTTAAATTACATGAGAATGAGAAAGCAGCTCTGTACATGTATGTTCTATAAAGCCCTAATAGTCAACAATTTCCAATTATATACAGACATAAGAATTTGCTAATATAAGTTATAAGGTAAACGGACCATGTAGTATAATTTAAACACTAGCTTTTTAAAAACAACTATTTTCATTAATAGTTACCTATTCCCCCTGTTACTACTGCCCCTGATGTGGTGGTTCTGAATAATTGTTTTAAAATAAACATTTTAAAATTTAAATATATTGTTTTTTCCTTATTAACTGACCAATTGTAATCTCTATTTGCAGTACTCCGTTTTTCTAAAAGGTCTTTATGAATACTGGGACACTCTGACCCACACACAAACCCAAGAAAGTATGCCTTGCGATTCCCTTTCCTCCCCCAGTGTGGGGAAGGAGTTCATGCAAGTATGAGTAAATTCCTAGAAAATTCATAAAAATGTAAGTGAATTCATGGAAATTTGTCCTCAAAGATGAAAGGTACCCATTGTGAATATTTTGGCAGGCTGTGTAACAGCACTGCCTTCTGCCTACTACTTTGCCATTAAGACTGTACAGAAAGATTACTAACTAAAGACTGCAAAACACGTGGGTGCTTTCCAAAAGACCACGTGAGATGCTTTCTCACTGTGATCAGTTGGTTGAATTTATGCCACCGTCTGCAATCTTTCGAAGGTACTGAAGTCAGAGGAGGCGCTGCCATTGGTCAAAAATTAATATGCTGCTTGGGTTGAGCACGGCTGGCTGACCACTGATTGCTGTTTTCTGATGAATTCTTACTAAAATAAGGATAAAAACAGAGGAAAGGGGGTATAAATTCACAAGGACAGGAAGCATGTGAGAGCCATCAGTGGAAAAGAGACTGTTAACACTTTTGAAAAAAGAGAAGAGACTGGAAAAGTGTCAGGTGATTTAACAGCGCGGAAAGGCCAGCAGTGGGTTACCTGCAAGAATGGATCTCAAGGAGGAGAGAGGCCATTTGCCCCCTTAAGAGCTGAGGGGTTCAGGACGGGCAGGCAGGGTAAGCTGGGGGGCCGACTGCCAGCAGCGCAGAGTTGTAGGTCCTGGGTCCCTCCCCGGTGACTGTCCCCTCACAGGCCCAGCAGCCTAGAGCCCTGCTCACACCTCACAGCCTCCCGCGACCTTGCCAGTTACCTGACCTCCCAGACCTCATCCCCTCACTTGAAGAAGAGGAGTGGCGCCCATCTGTATTTGTTCCTGATTGCTGCTCTAACAAGCCACTACCAACTCGGCGACTTAAACTTACACAAATTTATTATCTTACAGTTCTGGGGTCACAATTCCAAAACGGGTTTGACTAGGCCAAAATCAAGTTGTCAACAGGGATCTCTCCCCCCATCCCCCACCACACACACACACACACACACACACACACACACACACACACACACACACACACACACACACCACACACACGAGGCCAGAGAGGGAAATCTGTTTCGGGCATTTCTAGCTTCTGGAGGATACCTACTACAGTCCTGGGCTCCTGATGCTTTTTTCCCTCCATCTTCATAGCCAACAGCATAGCATCTTCAAATCCCTTGACTATGACCCTTTGCTGCCTTCATTACCTCTCCTGCTCAGCCTCTCTTGCCTCTTGTCAGGATCCTTGTAATTAAGCAGGGCTCACTGTGAGATAATCCAGGAGAATCTCCCCATCTCAAAATCTTAACTTAATCACATCTGCAGATTCCTTTACGTCACGAAAAGGAACACAGTCACAGGTTCTGGGATTAGAATGTGGACATTGTGGTGCCCTTACTCTGTATACCACATTACCTTGTCAGACTACTAAAAAGATTATGTGATATTATCCAAGTAATAACAATAGTAGCTAATGTTTACTGAGCTCACGCCATATGCCAAGCACTCTTCTAAATCCCTTAGAGATTTAAAACCTCACTGAAACCTCACAACAGCCCTATGACATGCAGACTACTATCAACTCCATTTTACAGATGAGGAAAATACAGCACAATTACTACGCCTGAAATTAAAAATCCCATCCCCACCCTGGTAAACACTGAGTAAATTCTAGTTGTTATTATTACGGTATCTCTGCATTGAGTTTATTATATAAATTTCATGCCATGAACATAAAAACATGATAAAGATCAAGCCCAATATTAGCACTAGAACTTAAAAAAAAAATTTTGTGCCTCCCACTTTCCTATTTTAAATATTCCTTATACCAAAGAATCTTTCTTCTTCTCCTCCCTGCCAGAACTATATTTGGTTCCCATCCTATATGCTCCCAAAGCTTCCTGCATTTGTCTGTGCCATCACTTACAACATCAGAATACACTATACTGTCTGCCTCTTTACCTACCCCTGACCTGTGTCGTGAGGACAGGGATTCTTCCATATTCAGGGTGGTCTGTAGAGCCTGGTCCCCAGTGCTTACTGAATGAACGAATGCAGAAATAATAAACTGCAGTAACTTAAATGCCCGGTAGACTGTTTTACTAAGAATCTTTAACAATCACTACCATATTGTACATCTCTTAGAATAAAACATCTGCTTATATTAAGATAAAATAAATATGAAGCTGAATAGGTTGCAAAGTGTTCCTGTCTATTTTGTTTCTGCAATCAACAATACAGTGATGAAAGCATGAAAAATATGAACATTCTGTGGGTTTATAGATGTTTCACAAAACAGCATATATTCACTGTGGAGAAACAGAACACCTTTTCCAGAAGCTTTTTTTTTTTTTTTAACAAAACGCCAAATATCTATTTCTAAATATACAGCTCTGGGATAAGTCTACAAAATGGTACTCAATAACCAAAGGTCAAGATACAGTTTGCTCTTGTTATTTTGGACATAAGATAATTTAGTTTCTGCTATTCTATTCTGTAATCTATTTCAACCCATCTTACTATTCACTATTAAGTGAAGATTAATAAAACTTTAAATTGATAAAGAAGAAAATCATATTGTACCATAAATATTTGTCAGAGATGGAAGAAGGAATGAGATCCTTCAGGAAGCAGGTAAATCAATTTTGCAGAAAAATCCTTTAGATTGCAGTTTCTCTGAAAGCTTATCATTATTGCAATAATGCTAGACAAACAACCTGGCCTGTCATTAAAAAAACAAAAAGAGGGTTAACAGGTGAATTAATAACCACCATGGAAAATGGAAATAAAAGATAAAGCAGTAATGTGTTTCACCGATGGTATTTTTGCCTCAAACAGAATTGACTTTACAAATAAGACCTTGATTAAATAAGAAAAGCACAGAAAGATATGTTGGAGTATTGGGGGTGGGGGGTGGGAGGAGAGGTACTCTCTGATTATTTAATTCAGCAACTCAACAATGTCACCAAGGACGCAAGCTTCTCCCGTTTCTCCTTTTGGTCTGTGTACACCCTTTCACCTTTGGGTTAACTTCCCGAGGGGCTGCTGTAGCACCAAGACCATGTCCAGACATGAGAATGTGTAAAGTGGAAGAGGCTTCCGGTGTGTTTCCTTCCTCAGGACGACTCCCACGGGAGACAGTCCCAGGAGCCTCAGAGCAGGGAACTGCTCCCATCCATCTGAGAGGCCATCTCTGAATCAGCCAGGGTGGGGAGGTGGGCAAGAGGGGCCCGGCGCATGACTGGATGAAACTAACTCCCTTTTACCCCTGATGGGAGAGATCGTCACTCATTTCCACTCGGGGATTTCCTGAACAAAGCTGGCTTTCTCTTTGCATGCAAAAAGGTAGGAACTGATATCTGATAGACAGTGTTTGAGACATGGGAAGCTAATGGTGTCAGAAGAGTTAGCTCTACAACAGGCCAAATTCCCAAGCTCTGAGGAGGCAGGATGAGGGAGGTAGGTTGTGTTTAGTGGAGGAGGAGTCAAGATGCCATTTTACAGGTGGCCAGTTAACAAGAAATCATTCACTTCCTAAAAAATAGTTAAATACACTAATAAGTGCTGCGGCTAGGAAAGCATGCAAATTCATATATTTTAGTGCACACACACATGTGTATGTATGCACACTCATCTTCCATACCTGCTCAGTCTATCACTTAAAATGAAGATCAAATCAAGATATTTAGACATGCCTATGTTGCAGCGTGAACACATGATACACAGAGAGACAGGGATAGGGACAGAGATGGATACATCGAGGCTAGGTTAAGTCATTCAAATGAGAACCTCTTAGATATAATCATTTTTCATCAAATATGTAGGTTGCAGACATGGAAAAAATTACGTTCTTTTTCAAATGTCAATAGCAGAGCTACATTGTTAAATCTGTTACATTTAAATAATGACACTTCGAAAAAGGAGAATGAAATTCAAGAGAATTCACGCCATGATGGAACACACACACACACACATACACACAAACTGTTCCTTATCTTTCTTTTAAACGGTTCCTACCAGAACAAAGGAGTGGTACCGAAGTGAGAATTAGCAGGACTCAGTGAGACTGAGTACCACTGGGTGTTGAACCCATTCTAATCTCTGACTCTTCTAAATAGAGATTTCCTTTTTCAAAGGATATGGCTAAGAAGCATGCGAGTACTTCCTCTGTTACTATTGCTGACAAAGTTCTAAGGCAACAGCAGCCACTGTCTCATAAATCATCCCAAAATAGTGATAAAAATCAGTAAAAGAGAGAATCTAAGCAAAGATCAATGAAATTACCAAAAAAATTTTCAATTTATGCTTCAGGTTGAGCCAGACATACAAAGAGTCTCCCTTTGATAACACTAGAAGAAATGTGAGTATAAGTAATGAGCTGATGAAAAGTGCTCATTTTATCACCTTTAGATACCTGGAAAAGGACTATTTCAGGAGTAATGGTGTAATAAAATAAAAACATAATAATTAACACCAGAAAACTATTAATGTGAATTTCCCTCATTGTCATTTTTTTCTGGCCAAAATCAACACAAAATTTCTCTCTATTAAAGTGTCATTAAGCTCACTTCACAAACACCCTTGTTATTTATTCTCTGTCTTTCTGCTGTCCCCCTTCCTCCTGCATACACTCATACACACACCCTTATCAATCCATGCACCCCTGTTTAACTCTTTGTCTACATCACTTTCTCGGTCTCTTGATCTTTCTGTCTCTTTTATTTTCCCCTTTCTTTCATATTTTGCAACAGCAGCAGGTTTTAATGACACCATATATTTTTTGTGGGAGGATGAGTCCTGAAATGAAACAGTCCTCTACACTTTGTGGCTACTGTACTCTAAAGTTTCATTTATTACTGCCTCCTACTATAATGCTTCCATATATTATCATTATATTTTACCCACTGTCTTACTATTAAACATAAACAGGCAGTGAAAGATCACTAGACATTTGAGAAAAAGCCTCCAACATGAATGTGGGAGACCAAACAGAAGAGGAAACCTGGAGAAACAGAAACAACGAAGAAAGCAGAAGAAACTTAAGTTGATATAGAGAGATACAGATAGCCAGAAGATATTAAACATGAAACGAAACTAAATGTTTTAAGAAATTACTTTCAAAAGGAAAAAAAAATTAGGAAAAAAATTAAAAGCAAGCCCTGGAAATAAAACATATACTGACAATTAAAATTTCAACAAAAGGATTGGAAGATAAAATTGAGAAAATCTTGAAAAAGTGAAATAAAGAGATGAAGACATGGAAAATATGAAAATAAAGGTAAGAAACATAGAGGATCATTTTAGGAAGTTCAACAATAGAGTCAACCAAAAAAAAAAAAAAGAGCTGAAGGAGGTAAAGAAATACTATCAGAGATGTAATACAAGAAAATTCCCTAGTAGGACAAGAGCCTTTATCTCAGAAGGCCTTGCTATGAATGCCAAGTTTAACAGACTTTTTAAAAAAAAGTCTCCTCCAAACCACATCATTGTGAAATTTCAGAACTTCAAGGATAAAGAAAGTTCTAAAATCAAGCTTCCAGAGAGATACAAAGACAAGTTATATATAAAATGGAGTCAGAATCAGCAAAGTAACTGGATTACTCAATAGCACTGGAAAATAAAGGCTATTCAAGCAGCCTTCAAAATTATAAGGGACAATGAGTTCTAACCCAGATTTCTATACTTTCCCAATCGGTCACTTAAAATGAGGATCAACTCAAAATATTTTAGACATGTCAAGACTCAAAAAACAAAAACAAAACCTCCAACACAACTCTTCTTTGGCAGCTAAAAGAGTGTATGTTTCAACAAAAAAAGGTAAGTATGGCATCCAGTAAACAGAGGCTACAATACAAGGGTATGCTGAACGATAACACATGCACATCAGACCTAGAGAGAAAATGGGTCAGACTCAAGGGGGCAAAAAGGATGCACGGACGGTTGCCAGGATGGGTAAGGAGTAGAGAGAGATGAGTCACTGATGATTTATTTGATGTGCTCGACCATTTGGGAAAATTATTGAGAGCTGTGGTAAGTATTTTGAAATACTTGAAAAAAATTGATATACAGTCAAATAAAAACTACTGAAAAAATTCACAGGCAATTTTTAACTCTAGGAAGAAATAAAAAGTTGTATATGAAAAATACATATAGTTATAATACAATGGAATAGTCACTGTAAATGTAGTGTTGATTTACTGATGCAACCAAAAATTGTGAAGTGGCTATACTGAGAGATTACGGGGGGAAGGAGATATAACAGAGAGAAATACTAATACAACAGGCATTTGACAGAAACTGTCTAAAATTGACAAGTCAGTAAAAAGCAGTTTAAGCATATTATTGTAAAATATGATAAATAGAGTTGATATAAGCCCACACTGTCTGATTTTGTACTTACATGTGTGTTTATATCAATATAGAATTTTTTAAGCTCTCCAGTGATAACAAGAGAAGATCAGAGCAAGTAGAAGCAGAATAATTATCAGCATTCATTCAAATCCAAAAGAAGCAGTCACTATGAGTCAGCATTCAAGAGACAATCTTAGCAGGCAGTATGGTCTCTACACTCGAGTACTGTTCCCTGAAGTGTAGAACATGTCTCCTATTGAATGAATTGATCAATCTTCCTCTTTCTGGAATATCTCTTTGGAATATCTTCCAAAGATTCAGCCTTCAAATCATTCAAATACTATATTCAGACATTAAGAGGTTAGTTTTAACAACTTAAGGATTTTTTTTTTAAAAAACCTTTAGAATTTGCCATATTGTCTTTAAGAAAAAGATTATTCATTCTATAGCTGTCAAGTCTATTTAATTATTACTGTGAAATAGTACTAAAAAATTCTAAATTTAAGACATCTGCAAAGTACAAAACACCCTAGCAGAATCATCAAACGAGAAACAATTGTAACGTCCATGTATCAGAGAAAGTTCCTTTCATGCAGGATTTGGGCCACGGGAGGTACTGACTGATCATATATTTATGTTAATTGGATGATGCATTATGTACTCTGTCTAAAGAACTATGCTTGTACAACAACAATTTACACTGATGCACGGTTCACCAGTGCCTGACTTATTAAATCAATAAATGCTCTTATAAATGCGAATAAAAAGATTTTATATCAGTTTACAAAGAACATATTGATTTAGTGAGCTACATAAGTACATGCAAATCTAACACTTAGGCAAGACTACCGAGTAAAAAAGTAGCTATATAGATTTTTGTGTAAATTATGAAGCCCTTGAATAGTGATTTCATAAGCAAGATACATGTGTACCAGTACATGAAAACTGCAGAAATCAATCATTCTGTGCTACTAGCATCACAATGGACTATTAAAATACGAATTAGGAAATCCTCAGATAAACAAGTTTATTTAAGTAAAAGCATTCTGAAAGCATAATCTATTTGATGAAATAAAAATTGTTGGTGCTGTTCTTTTTCTTACTACTACTAATAATATTCCTTCCATTCACTGTGGGTACAGTTCTGAGCTCCAACTTAAATATTTGTGTTTGTGTGGGAGTTTATTACAGCAATTTCTATGTAGAAATTAGAGAGATTAAGTAACTATCCAAGATATGAAGAGCCTGGATTCAAACTAAAATTTCTGGACTCAAAACCCTGGTCTTAAGCATTAAAATTATTAAGTAGATTTGTTTCTGACATTAACCATCACAAGAAGTTTACAATCAAAAGGCTCCAGATAGTCAAATGGGACAAGAAGAAGATTATATGATTTTTCAGATAAAAGAAAATTGACACCAGATATTAATTAAAAGTTTTGCATCCCATAAACCAACTACTCAGAACGTATAAAGAATTTCTAAAAGTAACCAAGAAAAATATTTAAGACCCAATAAAATATATGCAAAATATAAAACTTCATAGAAATAAAGGTCCAAACTTCCAATAAACCCCCAAAATGCTCCAATTCACTAATAGTTTGTAGATGCAAATTAAAACAACAATGGGATATGATTTAACATCCCAATATTAATACAAATTTTAAAATGTAACATCAATTACTGGCAAGAAAGAATGGGGGGGAAATGGTGATTTTCATTCATTTCTGCCTGGTGTATAAATTGATACAATCAATTTAGAAAGCAGTTTTTCAGCATAAGCCTATCTTAATCCAACAATTCTGCTTTTAAGATATACCTAAGAGAAAATCTAGTTCAGGTATATAAAGAGATATAAAAGGATGCTTAATAAAATGAGTACCTACATTACCTTGAAACAACCACATAATTGTGAAATATGTTCATTCTACTACAATGAAATTGATATAAGGTAATTCAATGGTTTAAAAGTAGATACATATACCATGCTTTGTGAAAAAGATATTATTTCCACACTCTACTTAAAGTATGCATTTAAATTGAATAATGCAGGGTCTTCATTTTGAATATAAAATAATTCTTTAAGAATTCTAAATCTAAACTAAAAATCAAGAAGTTAAAGGTTAAAAATACTTCTCTGGTCCAAAAACCACCTTCCTTCCAAACTTTTTAAAGCACTTGACTTATATTATTCAAACACATAAGCTCTTCAGTTCCCAGAGCCTTTGTAAATGTTCTTCATTTTTCTTGAAATGTTTTTATCCGACACTCCTGATGCGATCTATCCATTACACCTGTCAGAATGTCTGTCTTCTGAAAATGTTCCCAGACTTCCACCATTTCCCAACAATCTGATGACCTCTCCTCTTTATGCCAGCTTCTTCGTTCTTCTATTTGAGTACTTATTTCTCTATATTACAGCTATGTGTTTATCTGTTTGCTTTCCCTAACTGAAACATGAATTTCTTTAAAGCAAAGATGTTTGTATTTATCCTTGAATCGCCCTCACCTAAAGAGTTGTACTTACAAGCTACACCAGTATTGGCTGAATAAATGGATGTGATACTTAATAAACATTGAGGGGGGTGGGAATGAATGCATGGTTTTAGGCAATTTAAAATAGGCATCTTACTAGATACTGCTGAAACCTTAAATATAAGTTCACCCAAACAGGTTTATAATTGGAATGTAGGTTAATTTGTTTTATATCATCATCACCTCAGTTTTAATAATCACTCTAATTCAACATGAAATTAATTTAACATATATATGAGAATCCGCCATGACCATCAGTAACCTAAAGAGTTGTAACAATAACCTTGATACACGAACACAGCAATTCTCATCCCTAAGACCATACTCAAGCTGACCAACATCGCCGAGCACTTACTGTGTCAGACCTACTGCAGCCGGTGGGAGAGAGTTCACTCTGGAGCCACACTGACAGTCAAATCCCCACCTGCCACTTCCTACTTATGTTACCTCGGACAAATCACTATGTCCCAGTTTCCTATTCCATGAAATAGAGATAACAATAGCACTTAATTTAGCAAACTGCTCTGAGTATTAAATGAGTTACTACATAAAAAACTATTTAGAATGCTGCCCAACATATAGTAAGTGCTCATCAAGTGTTACATATCATCATCATATTTACATTTTGTCTGCGTAGAAAGTTTTCATTATTTACTGTACAAGCCACCAGTAATACTTGTCATGAAATATACTAAAATGTCTTCATAATAAAAACTGTTAGTTACCTATAGGGTCCCTTCTTTCTTTTCAGAAAAAAAAATCCTGATTTTTTTTAAGTATCCACTTTTCTCTCTTCTAAGACTTACATTAAGATGGCCCCATCCCTAGCTCCAGTTTGGCTCAATTAGAATGAAGGAAAGGATTTTTGAATTCCTGGTTTGGATGATGGATTTCCCCTCACTCTTTTCTGTTTAATCTGAAGAAGGAAGCAAGCAAAATGCTGATTGTTAATGGCAGCCCTCTTGAAAACAGGAGGAAAACCAGCCTTAGGATGCAACCTTATAACGACTACCTTGATGACATCACTTACTCCCTGATATGTGTCCTCACTGTAGGTCTGGTCTTTCAGTCATTTGAGATAATAGATTTCCTTCATATTTAAGCCAGTTTGAGCCCAGGCATTTGGTTATTTGTTGTCATCATATCATAACCATAATGGAAGTAGTGTTCATGGTGTTTCTTTGTAACATGGGTAAGCTGACCGAGACAAGGATATCACCCTGATGTAATCACAACAGATCACTATCCCACTAAAAAGCATACCTTCTTTAGGGTTAATTTTCTATGTGCTGCCCACAATATTTTAATTATAAAATCCCAAGAAAGACTTATTAAGAATTAGAAAGTAAGAGCACTGACATCTTACCACAGATACAGGCATTATTGGTCCCCAGGCACCACCACTGAAAAGTACTTTGTAAATCCCAATATTATGCTCTTCAGGGCTGCCAAGAGTTGTATATTATACCAATCCTAATAAATGTATAGTGCACATTCCTTCTAGCTATTGCTGAGATACTTTACATGTCATGAAAATCTTTATCAATTATACTCTGACACCTTACAGAGGTTCTCACACTTTAATGTACTCGAGATTCCATGGGCTATATATACACATATATACACACACCACACATACACACACATGTGTGCATGCACAATGAAACATTACTCAACCACAAGAATAAAATATTGCCATTTGCAGCAAACTGGATGGAACTAGACAATATCATGCTTAGTGAAATAAATCAGACAGAGAAAGACAAGTACTGTATGATATCCCTTATATGTGGGATCTAAGAAATAATACAAATGAATGTATATGCAAAACAGAAACAGACCCACAGATGGAGAAAACAAACTTGTGGTTACCAGAGGGAAGAGGGAAAGGGGGAGGGACAAATTAGGGGTATGGGATTAACAGATACAAACTACTAAATATAACATAGACAAGCAACAAGGATATACTGTATAGCACAGGAATTATACTCATTATCTTATAATAACCTATAATGGAGTATAATCTGCAAAAACACTGAATCACTATGCTGTATACCTGAAACTAACACAATTTTATAAA
The DNA here is from genome assembly GCF_009834535.1 of Camelus ferus. NCBI lineage: Eukaryota > Metazoa > Chordata > Mammalia > Artiodactyla > Camelidae > Camelus > Camelus ferus. The sequence goes on along the minus strand of NC_045698.1, from coordinate 32,266,702 downwards.
CCAACTATACTTCAGTTAATAAATATATAAAAAATATTCCGCTGGGATTCAAGTTAAAACACAGATTTCCAAGCATAACATCCAGAAAAACTGGCTCAATTATTCTGCAATGGGACTTAGGAATCTGCATTTCAATGCACTTCAATAATTCTGATGCAGTTAAACCGTGAACCACATTTTAAGGAATACTGCCTGAGACAAAATTTAAAATATATATTAAGGAAATGCAGACAAATGTCAACAAAATTAAACGGCACATGCAGGTAGCTTATTATGAAAATCAAGTCCCAACTCTACTCCACTAACTCCTTTTAAACATCTGTATTTCTAAGTCCCAGGCTGGCTATCTCTGTAACACTTTATCTTATTTTACCAACTTTAAAATGTTCACATTGTATCCATAAGAACCCTGCTATTATTTTTATTTTTTCAATTGGCTTGCAACTTAGTGTCTTGAAATAATGTACCTAGGCCTTTATTTCTTATTTCACCAACTTTTGTCAGTAGCCTGACTCCCCTCTACCCTTTAGAACTAATCCAGACATTACAGAAAATGTCCCTAGATGTCTGACCAAAAGGCATCACCAGTGTTCTTCTCATCTTTGACCTCTGAAATCACACATTCTCCTGAGCCATGTTGCCTGAGACAGAGCAACTGTCTGAATCAGTGAACTATTTCTGAAAGTAATAAAAGTACTTTTTTTAAAAACTTCGTGTTCAATAATTAATCTCATGCAACTCATGACGTTTCCAATTTTTATATCCTTCATTGCAGCCTTCTGATTTTAAAAAGAAAATGAGCCCAGCTAACTAAAAATAAGTCAGACATCTTTAACAAATTAATATTTTTCTTTCCTCACTTGTGTGACACGTTAGGAAGTGGCAATTAAAAAAGAAACAAGCTAATTAGCTACTGTGGTTGTTCTCCTATAATCAAGTGAGGCACATAGAACTCACACGTAGAAAAGCCTTTGATTTATTCTGGTGTGTGGAAACTCATCAAAGTGGAACATAAACCAAAGTAAATCTCCGATACAGTACTAGTCAAGTCAATAATCACAATTTTAAACTAATACATTTTTTAAATTTGAAACAAAAATTTCCACCAAAACATTTTTCCTTGTGTACATTAGTCTCAATCTGTCTTGAGAAGATAATGAAGATGACGACAATTTGCAGTTTGCAGCCTGCCTATCTGTAAATGTCATATTCGTCCCGTACACAACATTAAAGCTTTCACTTGTTTTATAAGGAAGCAAATTATTGATCGTGAAGTAGTTCTAAATTTAAAAATCATACTGCTCTAGTCTTACAACTCTGCAAATAGATCAATGAACCCAGGCTTCCAAAACCATTCTGAAACATTCTTCATGTGTTTCTATTTTAAAGTAGGACTGGCAAAAGCAAATATATTGCAAGCCACATACATAATTTTAAACCATCACATTAAAAAGGTAAAAAGAAATAGATGAAATTAATTTTTAAAATATATTTTATTTAGTCCAATATATTTAGAACAGTGTCATTCCAATATGTGATCAATATAATAGTTATTGAGATATTTTACATTCTTGTCATTGTACTCAACCTTTGATACCCAGTGTGTAGTTTACACTTACAGCACATCTCAGTTCAGCTATATTTCAAGTGCTCGACAGTCACTTTTGGCCAGTGGCTACCATACTGGGGAGGACAGATTTAAAGGAATAAGTTCAGAAATGAAATGTTGACATTAGTACTGCAAGTCTTCAGAGGAGTAAAGTATTTAGCATTTAGGGAGTAAAGACTCCAATAAAATAAATGACCACGCGCTTACCCAGGTAATTAATTACACACTGGTCAGAGTCGTTCTTCAAAGATGGTAGAAAAATAGGCAACATTTCTGATCACAACCTGAAAGAAGATGAGTGAAATGGCCTTTCTGATGGTCAGTTGGTGATCAGGATCCATATGTGCCAAGGAGAATTATCAGGATATCCAGAATGATAAGGACTTTGAGGCACCTCAAGTCTCAGGGGCTAAAAGTAGGCCAGACTCTTCAGCCCGAGGCAGACTTGGCACCTTCTCTACAGGAGGCACACGGCAGACAACTTCTAACTACAGGAAATGATGTAACAGGAGTTACAAGGGCAAGTTCAACCAATGTTAAATACAGCTCAAAAATAACAGCAACAACGCAAAATCAATGTTTTCAATATGCAATCAATTAAATAAATCTCAAATCTCGCTTTAAACAGCAGATACTTTCCTCTATAATTCACGTCTAAATATGGAAAATAAACAATCAAAGATTTATAAACATTCAGCTGGCGACCTGGAGGAGCCCTAAGCGTCTAATACAGAAACTTCCATACAAGAAAATAATAAGCTGTGAGATATTGAGTCGTTAACGAAATGGACATCAACAAACCTACTGCAAATGTGTTCTTTACTGTAAATTTATTGTAAACGTAGAGCAAATTTACTCTTACCATGACTGGATTCTTCTTTCTCACAAAGCTACATTCCTGGCACTGTGGCAGGGGCTGAAAAGCTTAAGTGATTTCACCACGGCCACTGCCAGGTATATATTATCATGACAAGCACTGTAATGTACCTGGTGGCACCCACCTAACCAACAAGCCGGGTACCTAAAAGTTAACATGTCCCCTGCTGGAGAGCACAGCAAATGTGACCCTTTTTATCTGAATATCAGCGGACAGCATGCCTTCTTTCCTCTACATCACCATCTCATTTCACTCAAAAACTAAACAAATGCAAATGGTTTGATCTAGATTTTTCTCAGATTTTAGTATTTTAATAGGTCTGAATAAGATGTGGAGAAAAAAAAGAAAAAATTATAACAAAACAACTAACTCTTCTTTTTTAATTAGGGAGTATGTGTGCAGGCAGAATCAAAACAATGCTATTAACAAGGTCAAACTCTCTAGATAGACAAGTAGCGCTGAAAAAACAGAATTCCAAAGACGATGTCAAAGGTAACAGTGTGTGTGACCGGGAGGGCCACAGAAAAGAAGCTATAAATACAAGGCTTGGGCAGTTCACGGGCTTTGAACTTCAAGTAAAGTCTGTGGAAGCTAAAACCAAACACAGTATTAACTGGGAAGGAATTTTCTGAGCCGAAATGCAAAGCCAAGTATAAGCTTTTCTTTATTCTACTTTTCAAGTGGTCTTTTGCCATTGGCAATAAAGCCCAGCCTAAGCCCTTTGCGCAATCTTGCCACAGCTGTAGTTTTACCTTCACCAAGTGCACCAATGTGAGAAAGCAGACTGTGATTTTAGTTGACTCCCACCTTGTAATGGTTTCCAAGGTGCAAGGTTAATTATGAGACCTCAGTCCATTGATTCGGAGTTGTTTTTTTACCATAAGCAAACAGCTTGGTTTCTAAACCATAAAAGAGGGGAGAGGAGGGCTCGTTATTTTAGATTTACTTTCTCCACCAAGAAAAGTCATGTGTTGTGAAGAAAGACCTGAAGTGAGAAAGCAAGTGTGGCTAGGGAGCCACGCGGGGTCCACGCGGGCTGTGTGACCTGGGCGTAGACCTTACCCCGCTGACTCTCAGGTTCCTCACTCATCTAACACAGAAGGTTGTTCCAGCTCCAGTGCTGACTCTAGGATCTTTCTGCCTTCTCCCTAAGAACAAACACCAGAATAGAAAAGGCAACAAATGCCTCACTTCCTCAGCACTGCAAACTCTCAACAAGAAATGAAAAGTCGAAGCAGCACTTGGAACAATTAGCAATTTAGGGGTTAGCTAACATGAAAAGCCAACACTTGTAAAATATCTACCAAAAAGTATTTTAAAAGTTCATTCTTTTAAAGTCATTTTCTCTTCACTAATTGCCATTAAATTAGAACGCTCTTGTACTACACTAATTCCACAGAAAGTTCCCACACAAGGCTTTGTCATCTTTGTGTCATGTATTTTCCTACTATCTCATTTTCATTACATTTCTGATATGATTAAGGTGATAAGATAATGGAAGGAAATATTCCCTACAAATATTTTAGTACTTAAATGATAAGAATTTTTTTAAAGAAATTAAAAGCTCGAAAACTGAAAATGTCAACTCAAAGTATATGAGAGATTGTGTGTGTGGAAATGTCTGGAACATGTAAGTACCCAATAAATGGTACCATTCTTAATGTCACTGTTATCTTCCTTGACACTTCTCTGAGTTATACTCCTATTTAAGAACCCAGCGCCTCACCCAAGGCAATGCACTTTCTTCTTTCTTTGAACTACTACCCTGTATGTTGTCAGTATCACACAACACTCATTTTACTTTAATAAAATTTCTCCACTAAATTAAATTTTATGAACTCTGCCCCATTACAGTCATCCTGAAAACAGGGATCTTGCTAAACAAGTATTATAGCATATTTTCCACAGCAGTACTGGAGATATTTCATTGAGTGTTTTTTGCCTGACTGCATAATAAAATCAAGCACATTCATTGTGCTTGTCCTCATATTCCCAGCAGCCAGTAAAGTGCCTGCCACATACTAGATACTAATAAAAACTTACAGAATCAATAAATTTTGCAGTCCATTATTCTTTTCTAGTAAGCTCCTGCAAATGACACTTTTCAACCAAAGAAGTAAATGAAAAACAGACTTCAATCCCTACATTTCAAAAATATTTTGAAAGCTTAAAGCCTTAAGGCAAAAAATAAATAAAACTATTTTTTAAAGAAACAAACAAAAAACAGCCTCAAGGCAAATATAAACTAGGCAAATGTAAAATCAGAAATTTATTAATGGCCTGCCGTATTTGACATAAAACCTTCAGAAGAAAATTTCCTAAGGTCTCTGGATGAGTCTCACTTTAATGAGAATGGCATTCCATTAGCTGAAAAAGGGTCTGTTGTTCAAACACTAGTGTCTTGCACATGGATAAAGGCCCTCAAAAGTCTGCAGCACGTACGCTGCTAGATCAGTGGTCTCAACACACAGGTCGTCAGTCATTCACATTCACCAGCACATCCCCTGTGAAGAGCACTGTGTGAGGTGCTACCAGCACCACTAAAAGGAAAGAGATTAGACAGGCATGACTCATTCCAAAGCCTAACCCTCTGACCACGTCTCTGTTTCACTTTCCCGAGCCTGATGGAGGGTACAAATGGGCAGATGAGTTCCCTGCTAAGTCTTCCCCTTGAGGCTTTCTTCCGAGGGGGAAGAAATTTCCAGACAGTTGTTCCCAAGGTGGGTTTTATCAAAGGAGGAGAGAACAAATGGCAAGCTCACTGAGATCAGAGAATTTGACAGTTTGTTCTCCGCAGCCAGAACAGAGCCTGGAATACAGCAGGCACTCAATCAGTACTGGTGGTGAAATGAATAAGCAGTGGCAGTGAAAAATACCATGACTCCTTCAAGGGCCACATCAACTCCCCAAATAAACCTCCAAGCAATGAACTGACTTAGTTGGACAGTTCAAATACATTCCTTGTCTCTATACAGAATAATGTGAAAAAAAAGAAATCTTAATCAGAAATAGCATTTCTCAGTGATTATCACATTATCCTGTTAATCTGCTTTTGAAAAGTGTCCTATCATCTGTAATTATCTGGTTTATTTATATGTATAATTGTCTGCACAGAATGGCAGGTCCCAGACAGACCTGTCACTACTGCACCCACCATGCCTGGCACGGAGAGACCAAGCACTCATGGGACAGTGACATTGAGGAAGGCATATGTTGTCCTTACTGTTTCCTTTTCCATGGAATTGATGGGTTCACCCAGTCCTTGTCTCTGCACGTAGCATTTGTGGGTGCCTCAATTACCTCTCTAGGAGGATTAAAGATGTCTGATACTACATAAATAAGAGAAACACTTCCCACTAGTTTTGGTGAACAGAGTGGACACAGAAACTGGGTGGAGAAGGCAGTGCTGCCACCATGGGATGTGGAATCGGATTCATTCTTGAGATAAGGGTGAGACGTCAAAAGCAAGGGTGTCGTTTAACTAGATTATTAATTTGGAATGAACCAGGGTTTTCTGACTTAGCATGAATTTATAACACTTCTTAGAAAATAAAAATGTGTTAGAAAGTCATATATCAAAATGAGAAGCCTTGAAAATTGTCGTTTCAGAGTACTTTCACTTCGACAGGCAGGTGTGAATTTTAAAGGTGGCATGGTTCTAGAGGCTATCAATAAAGTAGAAATTTATTCCTTTAGTTAAAAGATTAAAGAATATGAAAACAAATATATGTATGTATATGCATGACTAGGACATTGTGATGTACACAAGAAATTGACACATAACTGACTGTACTTCAATTTTAAAAAATAAATATATAAAAGTCAAAAAAGATTATTTTACTTTACTGCTTTATCAGTGATCATAAGTCAAGTTTTTTATTATCACACAAGACTAAATCTAATTATGGCAACTGTACGATTAAGGGTAGTATAATGTCTATCTTTAACAAAAAAATGTTCTTGCTTGGGGACATTAAATAAGTTTTAATTAGAAGTTCAGGGAAGATGCTCCTTCTATTTCTAAAAGGACCAAATTCAAGAACACTTAAATTATACAACTAAAGATGAACACATTTCCAGTAAGTTTCAAACTATATATTCTGCAAATTAGTCCACAAAAGTAGGAAAACTGAATGCTGTTTTATTTAAAAGGTCAGTTGTCAAAACAAGAAAAACGTATTAGTTTATGTTTACGAGCTGTAATAGTCACAACTCCACAATTACGTCCATTATTTTCATGAGTCAGAGCTGGAAGAGCAAGGTCAAATTCTTGAATTTTTAAAAAATGAAAATATGACATAAAACAAGTTTCTAAATAGAAAAGGAAAAAGTTCTAAATGCTGTGTATCACTGTGTTGCTGAACAAAAACAAAATTTCTCAAACTGTACCCTCTCTGTAGCCCCTTGAGCAAGGTAAGATCTTCCTTGGATGTGGTTATTATCTATGAAAAAGAAAAAAATTTATTTTGGAATCGTTAATCAACATGTGCTTTAATGATCTTTTTAAGCAAATTTTCTCTTTAACAACTTAAAATTTTCCAGATTTCAAAAGAGCCAATCTTATTAAACAAAGTCACTTCAAAAATGATTATTCAAATTGGAAATGTAATTACTTAATTAGGATGTCATATAATATGCTACTTATGAAAACTATGCCAAGGAGAGCAAATTAATATTTATAAAAAAGGTTTCAGGTAAAAAGCACATTTTTCGTTAGAAAAATTAAATAAAGGCTTTATCCCTTGGTAACCAAATTCACTATGCTTTGAACTTTGTTTTGATGACTTCCCCCAGTCCATACCCCACCATATACAATCAACACACTCAACCCTACACATCCAGTCAACGCCAAATCCTGCCATTTAATATCTCTTCAGTTCACCCACTTATCCTCATCCTTATAGCCACTACTGTAACAGTCTCCTGTTATTAAAGAGATGACTTAGGCTGTCAAATCTTTCATCTGTGTTAGGTTAACCAAACTCCAAAAATTAAAATCTGTAACTTGAATTCATGTCAGTCATTAAAAATAAATCACGTTTAAAATCAGAATGTGGGTACTCAAACAATGTAAGATTTAAATATAAATCCTAATATAAAAAATTCTCCATGGCATAACCTGGGGAATTCCCATTGTCTCAGAGATACAGAAATTCAGAAACTCTAATACCATTAAAAAGTGTTTTAATGAGTATGCAGACAGATCTGGAGTACTACTTGGAGGATTATCTAGTAACTACCTCAAGTGCGAGAGTGAGCATTATTACTAAGGATAATGATTATCTTGAGAGAAGGCTTTAGCTAGATAAAAAAAAAAAATAAGACATGGGAGTTTATGGAACAGCAGCTGAATTAACCTTACCACGTTAATTTAATATTGCATTCATAGGGGGAAAATACAATTTTGAGAAATGATGCCTAACACAAGTATTCAGTTATTAAGTGTAAGTAACAGTCAAGAGACTAAAATAAGCCTAAAGAGACTAAAATAAAATAGTTAAGAGGAAAACCAAACATATATTCCAGTTCTTGCACATTTGAATACTTGCCTTAAAGCACTGTTTAGTCAATTTAGGTCACATTATGTTTATTTCCTTGCAGTTGACCAAATTAAGTCTCCAACTTCACTGTGTTACAGAAAAGCAAAACAAAAATTTATATTTGGACACTACAAGCTACTCAAGGAAAGAAGTTTTTATGTGCAAAGTTATTTTCTTGTCTCCCAACTGTGAATGAAATTATCTACAGAATAATCAATAGTTAGTTGGAACTTGGTTTTCTCCACAGAGAAGCTTTATCCTCTCACTTAGAGAATTTTAGAGGAAAATCATATAGAGGTAAGTTCTTTTTTTGAGCATAATGGCAACATATTAAAAACACCAGCTTTTTTCACCTCTAAATCAGTGCAACTCTTTCTTCTGGAAACTGATCCTGGCACATCTGGCCCTTGCCCTAGCAGGAAGAGGACAAATGTGGATGATCTAAGACTTAAGTCCAGTATTTTCTTTAACTTATACCAGTAACACCATCTGAAAGTCTCATTTTTCTAACCAAAATGCCTACAGTTGGACTCTTAGAAATGGGTATGTATTTACTCTGGCTTAAATAATCCACTCATTTTCAGTGAAGACAGGTTCCATGAGCCATGCTGTCTGTCCTTTTGCGTGTTAATGGAACTTTTATTTATCCAATGGGTGACATTATCCTATCAAGAATGTATCTGCCAGAGAAAAACAATGGGAGACCTCAGCTACAAGCAAAGACCTCTAATGTCCTAGCAACTTACTACTACTCAGAATATGGTCCACAGTCCAGCAGCATCAACTCATCTACAGCTTATTAGAGATATTACATCTTGACCCATCTCAGACCTACTGAATCTACATCTGCATTTCAAACAGATGCTCAAGTGATCCCTACAACATTCAACTTTGACATTTAGCATACTGGTTTTTCCATCATATTGAATAATGGAGATGGCACTATAAATAATTTGGCTGACCCACAAGACTCTTTCTCAGATCATTTTGGGACGAACCTGAAGCAGGTGATGATGCCTTACTGAAGATGGCTGAGTAAATACATACTTCCTCTGATCTGACTACCTCTTCACATTGATGTGCTCTTAAGCCAACCGAGGCACTGAGGCAGCTCTAGAAATGAGATTACATGGAAAATGTACATACACACTTTGTAAATGGTGAGGTCTTAAATAGCTGTTGGTGCTGTGATTTTCTTCTGCAGATCCCAATTCTGCCAAAGATCCAAGTTCTTTAGGTCATGGACTTGGCAAAGAGGAATCTAAAGGGTCAACAAACCCAGCAATCCTTTCCATGGTCCAGTGAGGGAGGCCTTTCTCAATCTTTCATTCACTTGGTCAGTCATTTAACACAAACTTACTCAACACTACCTGTGTCCTGCCACATTAAGGATTAAGAATTACAGTCAGTGAAGAATAAAACAGACACAACTCTGTCCTATGGGACTGACATTATCACGGATCTAGGACAGGTATCATCCTGTTCCAACAAGACACACAAGACCCAATGACACCACAAGTCCTCATTTCCTGAACGGAGGGATGTGGAAAAGTATTTTTCCACTATAGTTCCAAGGAGGCAAGGTTGGAACTTTTCCCAAAGGAAAAAAAATTTTTTTCCTGTGAAACTAAGTAAAATCCTGTTCTAAGTCTTCCCAGCGGGGGATGTCTTGAATAGATTTACTTGGTACATTTTTAACTTACCAGTTAGAAGCCACAGATCATCTTGGCTAGAACATCTTATACAACACCTAGTCCTCTAATCCTTTTCCTTCCCTGAACCTTTTTCAAGGAACCTCTGGCCCCATAGATTCTTCTCAGATATTTATTTTGTTTCCCTTTTATTTTCTCCAATGGCTTTTCCTTCTGTTGAGAAAGGGAGTAAAGCGAAAATCTCATCAGGACAAGAGACTGATTATTCTTTGAGTAATGGTCTCTTGCTTTTTTCCTGCTCTTCAATGTGCTAGAGGCGAGTGGGGGGTTAGAAATTCCATTTTCATTGAGATTCTGCTGCATGTCAAACTCTCAGGTATAACTTCCCACTTCATACAAGGCAAAGGGTCATTGGACAAAGTAATAAGAAGTGAAAAGATGCTAAGGAATGAGAGGGGGATATGAAGAACCTGCAAGGAGGTAACTGATTTGAGAGTATTACACTTTTAACATTCATAGATGTCCTAGGAGTCTCAAGAAGCCCTGAAAATAGGGAAAGCTTTAGATCACTACGCACACCTTACCATGCAAGGGGTCACGCTGAATTCATCTGTTTCCCTGGTGCATGCCTATCTGTCGGAATGGTGGGTGAGTAAACCAACCAGTAAATACTTAACACATTTTGTTCTCAGAGGCTTTCTTATCTAAACCTCCAATTTAATCATGAAGCACCAACTCACTCATTTGTTTACTGATGCGCTCCACTGAGAAATAGTCATTGAGCACCAAGCGTGTCCCATGCTAGGCCCTGGACAACATGACACCTAAAGCCCTTGTGGAGTTTACAGTCCAGAGGAAAAGTAAACTCTGATCAAGGCATCATATAGAGATGTGTGAAATTTCAGGTACAATGCTGTGAGAAATGTCCAATGGGAGGCTCTAACCTAATGAGACAGAGGAGGCTCTCCTGTGACACTTAAGCAGTGAAGGTTACAAAGGAGACATAAAAGGGAAGTGGTGCCACGGATCCGACACTGATTACTTTCAATATTAGTGAAATGAATTATAGTAAATAATAGTTTATAAGCCTCATGCTAAATTACATTATAAATGACAAATGAGAATATTATTTACTTAAAAAGACATGGCTTTACCAATCTATCACCACCAACACAGCTGTCAAGAAAATGATGCAAATTATTTTGGTTCCTTATGGAATCATTAAGCCTCTTTAACATCTTGATTTAAGTACCAATTTTCTTCTTTCAAACACAATCCAAATAAAAGAGACAGGATTTCCAGATAAGATGCCGGCAGCCTGTCCAGTAACTTTCCAAAATCCTAGAGTTTTTGACTCAGAAGGATAGAGGCCTATTTTCAGACCCAGTCTTTTTCATGTCCTGAGTGACAGTTGTGGCAGCAAGCCTGGGTCTCACTATCTTAAGTGAGAATAAGAACACCCAAGGCAAGAGCAGTAAGTCCAGAGGCAGAGAGAGAGATAAGAGGGTTGAGTCCTCAAGGTCTGATAGCCAGAGTTAAGTTTGCAAAAGCATAAGAAATTCCAAGAGCTACAGACAGTCAATTAAGGACAGGGCAATGAGCTCAAGGGGCAAGCAAACAGACAAAAAACTACAAACGTGGAAAGGTCAAAGCCTGAGAAGTGACTGGAAAAAGGAAAAGAAACAAACAAACAAAAATAAAACAAACAAACAAAACTAGGAGTGATGTTAGTCAAGTCAAGGGGGGAAAGACTTTACAGAAGACACCAGGTAGAAGGTGATGGATCAGAGCAGCGAGGGCAGAGGGCAGGTATCCGTGGGTAGCATGTAAATGGGAAATAAAGAGCACAGAACATTAGTGAAGGGGGAAGGAGAAAGGAGGCAGTTGATGGGTAAAACAGGATTGCTACTTTGTTTTTAGATCATATAATCCTGGCTGCATTACAGTCTTCATCCTTTCGTATTGAAGATCATGGGTTAATCATTCAAGAAATTTAACAGATGTTTTTCACATACATTAAAATGTGGTGCCTCAGATGCTCAAATATAAAACTTGAGACAATTTTTCAGTTGCCCAACTTTAAACTAATCTTAGAACAAAACTTTCAGTTTTCACCCAGGTAAAGTTTAAAAGAAATCTAATTTTTTAAAAAATTATTTGAGGCAGCCCAGACAATCTACAAAGTGACTATACACTAATAAAAGACAGACTAACCCACAGAAGAGGCTAAGGCACAGTTTGATTCTCCTCAATCCTTTGCTACATTATCTATTTGAAATTAATTTGAAGTAACTGTTTTTCTTTCCCTCATTTAAGACAAAATCTTTTATCTCTCCTGTATAACCATTAAACTGATGTACAGGTTTAATTGATAAGATTCATATAATTCCTAACAATAAATAGCATATATTTCTTTCATCTGGATCGTCTTTGTTCAAAAATAAACAGTAAATCCATTGAAATATATCAAATAATGCCATAGTGGAGAATGACTTTTGAATTCACTCAAGTGAAAATTTTTGAAATTTATAAATCCCACAGCAACTCTTAATCACAAAAACATTGCTCAAGTACACTAAAGCTTAAATTTTCAAAAGTAAATCAACTTCTTCAAAAGTAAATCAACTTGCAGTGCTTCTGGAAATAATAATTCCTTATCTGCTGAGTATTTTTAAATCAAAATAATGTATTACTGGGGGGGAGGGAGCATTTAGAAATAATCCATTACTGTCCTAAACAGTGAAGCCAGCATTTAAAAATTGAAAAGAAAATTGAGCACTAACTAAAGGAAAAAAAGTAATCACACTTATTTTTAAAAAGAATCATAAAAAAGAAAGACCGATGCCTATGCACAGTCTTGGAAGTCCTAGCCACAGCAATCAGGCAAGAGAGAGAAATAAAAGGGATTCAAATTGGAAAAGAAGAGCTAAAAGTGTCACTATATGCAGAAGACATGATACTATATACAGAAAACCCTAAACGGTCGACACAAAAACTACTAGAACTAATCGAAGAATTCAGCAAGGTAGCAGGTTACAAGATTAACGTTCAAAAATCAGTTGCATTTATTTACACTAATGATGAATCAACAGAAAAAGAAAGTAAACGATCCCCTTTAAAATAGCATCCAAAGTAATAAAATATCTAGGAATAAATCAAACCAAGGAGGTGATAGACTTATACACAGAAAACTATAAACCACTGATGAAGGAAATTAAAGAAGACTTTTAAAAAATGGAAAGATACTCCATGCTCCTGGATTGGAAGAATCAATATTGTTAAAATGGTCATACTGCCCAAGGCAATCTACAGATTTAATGCAATCCCTATCAAATTACCCAGGACATATTTCACAGAACTAGAACAAATCATAATAAAATTTATATGGAACCACAGAAGACCTAGAATTGCCAAAACATTACTGAAGAAAAAGAAAGACGCTGGAGGAATAACTCTCCCAGACTTCAGACAATACTAGAGAGCTACAGTCGTCAAGACAGCATGGTATTGGTACAAAAACAGACATATGGACCAATGGAACAGAATAGAGAGCCCAGAAATGAACCCACAAACTTTTGGTCAACTAATCTTCGACAAAGGAGGCAAGAATATACAATGGAATAAAGACAGTCTCTTCAGCAAATGGTGTTGGGAAAACTGGACAGCAGCATGTAAATCAATGAAGCTAGAACACTCCCTTACACCATACACAAACATAAACTCAAAATGGATCAAAGACTTAAACATAAGACAAGATACAATAAACCTCCTAGAAGAAAACATAGGCAAAACATTATCTCACATACATCTCAAAAATGTTCTCCTAGGGCAGTCTACCCAAGTAATAGAAATAAAAGGAAGAATAAACAAATGCGACCTAATGAAACTTACAAGCTTCTGCACAGCAAAGGAAATCATAAGTAAAACAAAATGACAACTTACAGAATGGGAGAAAATTTTTGCAAACGATGAAACCAACAAAGCTTGATCTCCACAATGTATACGCAGCTCATACACATAATAAGAAAAAGACAAACAACCCAATCCAAACATGCACAGAAGACCTAAACAAGCAATTCTCCAAGGAAGACATACAAATGATCAATAGGCACATGAAAAAATGCTCAATATCACTAATTATCAGAGAAATGCAAATCAAAACTATGATGAGGTATCACTTCACACCAGTCAGAATGGCCGTCATTCAAAAGTCCACAAATGACAAATGCTGGAGAGGCTGCGGAGAAAAGGGAACCCTCCTACACTGCTGGTGGGAATGCAGTTTGGTGCGGCCACTGTGGAAAACAGTATGGAGATTCCTCAAAGGACTAGGAATAGACTTACCATATGACCCAGGAATCCTGCTCCTGGGCATATATCCAGAAGGAACCCTACTTCAGAATGACACCTGCACCCCAATGTTCACAGCAGCACTATTTACAATAGCCAAGACATGGAAATAGCCTAAATGTCCATTGACAGATGACTGGATAAAGAAGATGTGGTATATTTATACAATGGAATACTATTCAGCCATAAAAACTGACAACGTAACGCCATTTGCAGCAACATGGATGTCCCTGGAGAATGTCATTCTAAGTGAAGTAAGCCAGAAAGAGAAAGACAAATACCATATGAGATTGCTCATATGTGGAATCTAAAATAAATAAATAAATAAACAAACAAACAAATAAATAAATAAATAAATACAAAACAGAAACAGACTCATAGACATAAAATACAAACTTGTGTTTGCCAAGGGGGTGGGGGGTGGGAAGGGACAGACTGGAAGTTCAAAATTTGTATATATTGATGGGCATATGCAGAATAGATAAACAAGATTATACTGTATAGCACAGGGAAATATATACAAGATCTTGTGGTAGGTCACAGCAAAAAGAAAATGTAACAATGAATATATGTATGTTCATGTATAACTGAAAAATTGTGCTCTACACTGGAATTTGACACAACATTGTAAAATGACTATCACTCAATAAAAAATGTAAAAAAAAAAAAGACCTATGAAAATATTTTGCTCTTCTACTGACAATACCAATCATTAATTAATGAGCACCCATTATTAGTCAAGGTTACAGAAACTACCCATTTGCTTTTGTGAAGTGTGTCTAACGAATATTCAATTAGCTAAACTGGTCAGACTCCAAGAATCATTTACAACCTAGTTCACTGCTTTAGAAGGTCTGGATGACTAAGCAGGAACCTGGACCAGATTGTTACCTTTTTCATTTTCTAAGCACCCAGGGCACTGCATCAGGTAATGGTCCTACTTAAAGCTCAGGCCTCCTTGAGCATTGACAATTCAGCATGTTTGTCAAGACACTGGCCACTTGTATTATTCCCCCTCCATTTTTATACTTGGGAGCGGATTATTCCATACAGAATATACAGTCAGGTACAGATGGCCCCAGTTTCAAGAAGCTGGACTGAAAGCTTATAGTTAAAACCAAGGTTCTCGAAGCCACCCTAAAAAAATGCCTCCAGGACACCAAATTTTATAAGCAGAGCTGAATCCTCCTCCAACGAGATAGGTTGGTCTGAGACTCTCTAAGGAGATTTTGATCAAATCCAGGAGAATAAACATGAAAACATATTCAAATTGACTACCAATTAAATAAATGCAAATTAAAACTATAATGAGATTCAACTTGGTGTGTATGGAGCTGGCAAAAATTAAAAAGAATTCTCACATCCTTCAAGAGCTAAGTCATAAGAGTGCTGGCAGGAGTGTAAATTGGTGTCACTTTCTAAGGGCAATTTCGCAACATGTGTCAAAAGACTCAGAATTTTCACTCTAGAAATATATTATGAGTTAACAGACAAGCGCCAGAAAATGTAAGTACAAGGATCCTTGTTCACCGCAGGATACTGAAAGCAACAAAAATGTTCACAAATGGTAGCTTCAAGCATAAAATATGTTACAGGAAGGGGTTATAGATAATTATTTATTGCTATTGCTAGGTGGAGAAAAAAGGCTATTTAACAAAACATTATTTAGGAATTTAGGATAATCCTTCTTTATACATAATAAATAAGAGTGAGAGAAAGAGAGAGCAAATGCAGGTGTGTGTGTGTGTGTCTGTGTGTACAGAAAAATACACTGAAGATATCAGACCATTAATCCATGATCTGTGGGTGCTGAAACTAAAAGCAATTTTACTTTCTTCTTCATAGCCTTCTGCATTGTCAGGGCTATGAGAACAAGTATGCATAAAGATATGGGCAATGTAGATATGAATATAACAAACGAAAAAAGTTTAGAAATTTCTATAACATTATCCAAGACTTCTATAAACATTATTATGTTCTACCTTGAAGAAGGTTCTGACCTCCTAAGAAAATCAACACAATCAGCAACACCTGGACAGAATTAATTTCCTAATGGCTTCAGAACATGGCTTCGATTCAAAATGCTGGCTGCATGTAATCCATCCTGTGCCTGGGGATGCTTTCGACTGCAGTGTTAGACGAATGAATAAAGGGGAAGAAAACACGGGGCCATAATAGCGACTGCCCACGCTAATTCAAGTTTTATTTGAGAGAGGCCATTTACAAACCAGTGGGGGAAATCACTGGTCAGTTGTAATAAATCCTTAAAAGGAAAGGAAGAGAGCATTTAAAATAGTCCTTTCATTTATTGTCAATTGACAATTTAGCTTAAAAATCTATCAATTGCATTTTAGTTTGGTGATCATCTTGACAAATGCTATGTTTCATTTATATAAAGGATTCCTAAGGGCAGTCCTCAATATCCTTATAATAAAAATTTTAAGAGCTCTTCTTTTCCTGGGCCAGTCATTTAGAGACACAGATAAGAACAATATACATTCTTGCCTCAAAGAATATAAAGTCAAGAAGTAAATTCAGGCAGGCAAGCCAAAAATTATAAATCACTGTTTAAACTGGTGTAACAAAGAAGCATGGGGTGCCCTGGGAGTGCAGAGCAAGTGCCTCCAAGACCCAGTGTGACTACTTAAGCAGAATTTTTAAATTGTTAGTAAGATTTCGTCAAATGGATGAGAGGTAAAGGGTGTTAATTTTTACCATCCTGTGGAAGAAAAAGCAATCATGGGGACAAAGGAGTTTCCCATCAATAGGACTGTCTAATTAGGTCCCAAGAGCATTCACTCCTTCATTCAAACGTCGTGATCATCTACTTTAACTCGGGCACTGTGCTAAGTGAAAAAGAAACTGTTTTTTGCATTTAAGGAGTATAAAAACAGAGTCACAAGTAGGGAATTTTAATTATGAGGTCACTATACATATGGTTAAGTATTAGGGACTACAGTAGCACCTGGGAGAGACACATACTCCAATCTTGAGAGTTTCTGGGAAAACTTGGGGGAAATGACATGAAATTGAAATCAAAACAAACAGGAGTGAATTATGCAATATAAAAATAAATATCAAAAGTAAATAAAGTGGTGAGGATTAATGAGTTACAGCTAGGAAAATCAAGAGATGCCTGATCACAAAGGAGCTTTTGAATGACATGATGACGAATTTAGGTTCACTCTGTGGTCACCAGAAAGGGCTTTAAGAGGAGGAAATAATATAATATAATATATTATATATAGAATATAATCAGATTTATACTTAAGATTATTTTGCTGTGGGTGGAATGGAATGGAATGGAATGAAGCAAGACTGAAAGGAGAGTCACTCGGAAAAGGCTTTTAGAATAATCAAAGAAAGGAATAATCTGGTGGTCAGAACTAAGGTAGAGGGGGTTGGGATGGAAAGTTGCCACCACTCAGTATCAAACATTTCACTGACATTAAGGAAGTAAAAAATTTGATAAGAACGTGGTGATTGATTATACGTACGGAGTGTGGGCAACAAATGCATTTCGGATGCCACCCAAGGTTTTCACATGGGTAAACATGTGAGTAGTGAGTAGTAGAGTCATTCTATGGCACAGGAACTTGGGACAGGGTAGAAGATGAGTTTCGTCTTTGACATATTTAGTTTGAAGATTCTTAAAATGTCCAAGTTGGGGTGCCTAGTAGACACGCAGATATAAAGAACATCGATCTGGGCTGAAAAAAAAAGCAGCAGGAATTCGGGAGATCTGAGACATGACAATAATGAGATTAACTCAACACAAGGACATTGATGGAGATTTCCTGGGATGGTTGGAGTAAGCACAAATGAGGGAACAGAAGGGAATGTTAAGTTACACTGACATTTAAGGGACTGGAATAGGAAATGGAGCCCATAAAAGGAGGCAGCAGTCAGAGATGTGGGGTAGAACCAGGAGTCCATCACGGAGGCCAAGGGGGAAGAGCATTTCTAAAGGGAAGGCGTGATTAACCCTGTCAAAGGCTACATTTGAGCAAGTCAAGCAAAATAGGAGCTGGGTCAATGGAGCACAGGAGGCAACACGAGATTGCTGTGCAGCTGAAGGGAAAAGCCAAGGACGGCAGGAAAAGAACACAGACACTTCTATCGGAGAATTTGGCTCTGGAGAGGAGGAAAGCAGGAGCAAAAGGAGAATAAAGAAACAAGAGAGGGTTTTTTGCAGGCTTGTTTGCTTTTTTTTTCTTCTTCTTCTTCTTTTCTTGAGACAGAAAGGAACTGGTGAGGAGAAGGTGGATGAAAGATGTGTTCCAGAGCGCACAGGGGGATGTCAGCACGTGGGCCACATGCTCCTTTTCCAGTGACATCGAATGACTGAAGATGGGATGATCAAAAACAGATTAGACTGGGGGTACCTGGCAAAAAGTAAAAAGAGCTACTACCTTTTGGTTACTGACTTTTATGTGAATTTTGATGGCATGTCATTTGGAAGAAGGTGAGGGAATAAGAGGTTTGAGAAGGGAGGTAGAGAAAGAGTAACTACTATGGAAAACAGGAGAGAGAGCTGAACAGGGAGACAGATGGTACTTGTGTCTCACTATGCAATATCCTTTCAACAATTTATGTAGTACCTGGCATGTGAGGACCCAGCTGAGGTTGGAGATCATATGTTTAGGAACATTAATTGTCACTCCTGGGTTTCTATCTGCAGAAATGCAGATCAGCCTAGGGAGAGGAGTGGAGTGGGGAGGTAGATAGATCTTAGATGGGGTTTAACTAGATGGGTCCAACAGAAAGCTAAAAGGACACAGGAGTTGAGAGGATATTGCCCAATGGGTCTTTGAAATGACAGAACAAGGCTAAAAGGGGAAGGAGTAAAATTAGGGAGAAGTTAATAAAGAAAGTAAACAGGCCACGAGATCCAGGTCTCGATGAAGTGGTAGTAACACTGTGAGAGCTGGACAGACGGCACACTGACAGTGTCAGAGAGTGAGGCATGTGGGTTAAATATGTCAGAGTTTAAGCAGTTCTAGGAGACAGCAGGTTTCAGGGTGTAACAATGAGGTGAGTGGCTAAAATGGTTAGGATGTGAAAACACTAGTGTTGAGAGAGCCAAGAAATTAAGAGGCCTCTGCATATCAAGAGGTCATCAATGTTTTGAAGTCACTGGTGTGCTGCCTGGATGTACGGTTGACTGGAAAACTGCAAACTGGGTGTCAAAGTCCTCAATAAATGAGGGAGAATGACCAGGAGTTTGGTACAGACCAGCAAGAGGGAAGGGAAGGAGGTGTAGCAAAAGCATCTGAGCTTTACAACAGCAGAGGATTCTGCACAGAATGGAAAAGAAAGCACTGGGGGACAGGTTGGGGGGGTGTCTCTTTTCCTCTCTCCACATCTTTTCTCAGTGGCTATTCCAGCTTTTTTAATCTCTCTATTCCTCTAACTTCCTTAAGAAAGAAACGGAGGATGTCAATTGGGAATCCTTTTCTCTTCTTGTCATCTTACCTAATTCACAGGTCCTAGCTCCCAACTGTAAAGCCAAAGGGTCTGAGCCTAAGAGCAGCTCTCCTGAGAGGGCTTCAGGGAGAAGACAACTTCAAGGAGGGCCCAGTCTCCACCTAGGGCTAGAAACTGACAAGCTTTAGTGTGTTAGCAGCTAGAATGATAGATTGTTTCCAAAATAATCTTTCATCAGAAAACACCTGCAATCCAGGTGCATGGCAGGGTGATATACCTCACTGAGGAATGATCTCAATCCATGAATTCCAAGAAACCATTCTACCAAGTAAGTTGGGTGAGGGCATGAGTTAGTCCCCAGGAACCTCACCAAGAGTTCAGAAATCACAACATTTTCCAAGTCATAGAACAATATAGCAGGTGTAGTAACGCTCACCCATTTCCCTTTGCTCCCCTTCCCTGTTACCCTTAGAGCTGGGCAGGTCTACATGACGGCCTGAGCCTGAGAGGAAGACGTGTGTCAGTTCTGGGCTGAGGTTATCAAAGGCCCCTGATGAATTCTCCAGCTTCCTCCTTTCCCTGAAATAGAGACTAAGCAGGGTGTGTTTCCAGATAACGTGCATAGATGATAGAGGCTCTTCAATCTGACTCCCCAAGTGATTATATTGAGCCACCCCAGCAAAGGGTATATCCATCTTTAAAGAGTAAGAGAGAAAAACCTTAGGTTGGATTTGAGTTACTTGGTTACTGCAGCGTAACTAACCTACACTCACTAAACACAGAAAATGTCCATGTTGGCCAAGGAACTCTAGAGCTGTGACTGCTAACAAGAGTAGATGGGGTGGGAAAAAGGACAGAGCAGCCAGTTTCAAGTTTCAGGCAGCCGAGCCTCCTGGAAATTCACATATCAGATAACTGGTGGACTAAAGAGTCTCTTCCCTGAAAGGCCAGAGGGTCAAACAGCAGCTTAAGAACCCCCAGGAACAAGATAGCATCCATTGGAAAACTCAGCAAGAAAAATTATTCATACTTAAACATCTTCCCACACACACCCCATTCCTTTGACACAAACAAGTAAGTAGTTCTGCATCATATCTGCTCAAGATCAAGTGCACCAAACCAATCAGATCATTTTCTTATTTGAGTGCCTTGGGCCACAGCTCAGCCAATAATCTATCAAGATGTTCTTAATTTTCTTAATTGACAAGGCTATATAATAAAAGGAATAAAATATATGTAACAACTCATCACATATAAATGGTTTTCTTTCAGTAAAGAATTTAAATGCTACTTGAAGAATACTTGATGAGTCAAGCTAGAATTAACTTCTAGGCATTATATAAATATTAATTCAAAATGTTCATAATTACATTGTATACAGAGATGAGAATTATCTGATTTTTAATTCCCATCATTATTGGTTTAAAGTATTAATATGCTACATTTGTGAGTTTGAAACCACATCAATAATGTAAGTTCAAATGAACTGCAAAATATTTCCAAAAGAATAAAATATTTACAAATCATTATCTCCACCATCTGCACTGGAAGGGCGTGGTTCATTTTGACATAATCTGTTCTATTTCCCAGTGAATCTCTCCTTCCTGTAAAGTCTCTTCTTATGCAACGCCTGCTCACCAGGGATCTTTGAGGTTCCTGGCAAAAATACTGACAGCAGTTCCAGAAGTGCCCTGGGCACACGCAAATCAAGGACTGTATTTTGCTTGTTAGAGGTGTGTGTCAGAGTGAACTATTCTCACACAGCATACAGCACATTTACTTGCTTAAGATAAGTCAAACTATTTCCTAGGTTTTCCAAGGCCAAAAACAAACAAACAAACAAACAAACAACTATGAAATGGAATGGAAAAACTCTCTCTGGTGGACTTCGTGGTTGTCATACCAACAACATCTATTCTCTTTTTCTTACAAATGTCCCTACTATTCATTATTATTATGTCTTATCTTCCTCAGGATGGTTAATTTGGGGACACCTAATTTTACCCCTGAATCTAGCAATGGGACATGATTTAGGCTTAAAATAATCAGCTTCTGAAAGCATCTCCCTTGTCTGGATATGGAAGACGAAAAAACCACTGGAGTTGCCTGCAGTATCTTGCAACCCCTGGAGTAAGTGATGTGTACTAGATGTGGAAGGCAAGAGCCGACATTTGGAAAGAAACTAAGTAGTTGAAGACTTTGTTAAGCCCTGAACCAATCAACCTGGAAACTCAATTTACGACCGAATCTAGAGTTAGGTAACCAAGAAAAGTCTCCTTTATTTAAGCCAACTGAGTTGGGTATTCTGTTATTAGCAAATGAGGGCATCCTGACATACACAAATGTCAAGACACACAGTTCTCATGTGGTTTTCCATGCTCTGAGAGAGTGATCTATAAGTTCCAGAAAATTTGGCTTATTTAATCCCATTCTCTATTCAACTACATATAACATTTTAAACTAAATGAAAAAAAACAAAGTAGAAATACTTTAAAATTTGCAATTTTGAAAAAGGAGCTTACAGTCTAGAGCAACTGTTTTAAGTGGGATAGAGATGTTAAATGATTCGATCTTCTTGGGGATGGAACTGCAGCGGAACCACAAGTCCCCTGCTTGCCTAGCAAGAGCACCATTTACAAAGAGACTTCATCCCACTCCTGCTTCTGGGAAAGGAACAGGAGGCAGGAATAAAATATGTACCATTTATGACACTTACTAAGCTCCTGGCTTTCAAAGTAGCCAAACTGAAAAAACCATTTTTAAAAATCCATACTATAAATATGGAAGTCAAGTGAGTCCTGGAAACCACTCCTGACACTAGTTCACAAATAACATTAGGTTAGCGCCAAAATATCACCGTAAGATTTCTGATGGGCTCATGTGATTTAAGCAGAAGGTGGATGCTCGTACTCTGTCAAGGCTACATTTAGGCATTTCATCATTTTTATAACATTACATAAGATGAAGAGAAACAGAATATATGAATATATATATATATAAAACTTCAGTTGTCACTTACCGTTATTCATAATCCAGTATTTTTTCAGCCCAGCCCAGTACATCGACATATCTGAAGTATTTGGCAGTGACACAGGCTCCTGATTTCAGCACTATTATTTTCCTTCTCCAAACACAAGAACCCAAATTGAGAAATAATCAAGGAGATATATTCTCCTCTTTTCTATACGAATTTAGGAAGGAGAGTATTTCTTTCCAAACCCAAAGGAGAGAACCAGGCACATTACAAATTTATCTTCTTTTACTTGCTCAGACTGAAAGGAAAGATTAATATTTTCAGCTAGTGGTCAAAACACTCACTCATTAGTTAACTAAAAAGAACCAATCAACTAAAAAGAACCAATCAACTAAAAAGTCACCTAAGCTAGGAAAGTTTCACCAGCCTCTTTGGAAAATAGTGCGCATTTTTCTACAAAAATAGACTATAAATGCTTATTGGAAATGTCTAAGTTTAAGTTTTTGATAATTAATGTATATTTTAACTCAAATTGTGGATTAAAGTTTGTTTCTTTATTGCTAATTAAATTATATGAATATTATTCTTTCTAATTTTAAACTTTCTTTTTTAAATTTCTCCTTAGTAATATTTTCACAAATAAGTATATGAGATTAAAATTACTCTCAGTGTGCCATCTAAAATAAGACCTACATATTGCAATGGAAGAAGTAATGTGTAAGGAGTTCAGTTTGGTTTACTATTATAATTTTTTTTGAGTAAGAAAAAATAGTGCATATAGCACTGATTATAATATAGAAAAAAATAAAGTCATGTTGTGTCTCACTTACAGTAGAAGGTAGAACAGTTCTAAATTTAGAAAAGAAAAATGAATTTACAAAGTAAAAATATGTGTCCGTGATGTTAGTCAAAGGTGAACTACTGCTGAGATTGGCAATGTTATACCTCTGCACACTCATATTATAATGGAAATTTTTAAAATAAAATATGAGCACAATACATAATGAGGGCAGAAGTCACCCAAATCATTCATCTTTGTATTCCCAGTTAGGGCACCTGGTATAATGTCTTCACTGTAATTGATATTCAACAAATATTTGTAAAATGAATGAATAAGGAATGAATGATGAAAAAATAACAAATAGCTCCTCTGTCTCCTGGGAGTTCAATGCACTACTTTCTTTTAAATTTAATTAATCCTCAACGTCCTTGTAAAATAGCCAAAGGGAAAATGTATTTGCATAACATCTGAAATTGATGAAATCCATGAGAAGGGTCAAAGAGCTTCCTCCAAGTAAATAAAGCACTCGCACTCCAGACAGGACCGTGGTACTTAAATCATTTCCTAGGTGGCAGGCTTTCAATCTGATCCCCTGCTGCATTAGCCACAGGACCGCTCCTCCGTCTCTTCAGGATAAATCCTGGATCCCCGAGTTTTGCTGCTAATCCATTCTCTCCACCATTCACTCCATTGCCTTTAAGTTCCTTTCACTCCCTCCCCCTCCTAAACCACACATTTCCAGGTCAGCCCTAATTTGAAGCATTCTATCTTGCCTTCCCCAAATGTACTCACACTTATCAGACCATATGTTCCAACATTAGTTCAGGAAAAGGGGGAAAAAAATCACACTTGTATATAAGAGATCAAGAAAAACAGTTCACCAACATTTGAAAACACCATAACTGCACTACGTGCCCCTCTGCTGATACACAGCTAAGCAAGGAGTAGGCTACAAACACATCCTATCTTCACTATTCTTGAGGATACCACTTTTGAATTAGAAGTCTGATACAACATTTATGTGACCTAATTTTGAAAATTTAAAGTAGTATAAGACCTCTAGGCTTATAATTTTGTAACAAAGATTAACGGGACCCAGGCAAGCATAGATTATCTCTGCTGTGGGAAACTGGCAATTTTTTTTTTACTTAAAACACCTGATACTAAAAATGCCAGATTCCTCCACTTCTGCAGTAACAAGGTGGTTATCACACTGAATATCATTCCTGTACTTTCTCTCCAGCAAGTAGAATTAATATTAACACATGAACTGAAAATGTTAAGTGACTATAAATAAACCCAAATGATTTCATTAAAATTTAGCTTAGCAAAACATTACTTTCATATTTTTGGTAGAAAATCTTTTTATTCGTATTAAAATGCAATCAACAACATACAAGCAAAGGAAGTGGCATCAAATGTTAGTCGCCACTCCCCACCCCCACCCCCGGCTTGGTATGTACTCAATTATGCTTAGTTCAGATCTTGGTTTCTCCACTCCGTAGAAGTAGAGAATGTACTGATACTTGGGAAAACAAGCTTCTAATGGCATAGTCTCACTCAAACAGCAAAATTCCAACCATCTATCTAAATACCCACCATCTGCCAATATGACAAATGGTACTATGTGTGACATTTATACTGCTTTGTAACCAAAGCTCTAAGTCAGAGGATATGAAATAATAATAACCATAAAATTAAGCACAGAAGAAAATAAAACATACAAAATGATTTTAAACCATCAATAAACATGTCACAAGGCCATGTCCTTATGCTCCCTCAGGTCCCTGAACAAAGTCTGTGACATTTTAGACATGATTCTAACAGGTGTGGTTATTTGGTTTCCAATCACATCAAATTACAAGTAAACTGGAAAAGAAGACTGGGGTGTGAGGAGACAGGAGAGAAACTGGAGGATTCAGGACTGGAATGTTCCTTAACCAGGTCACAGCAACTACTGGAATAGTTCCCCCTTAACAATCACACCACATAGTTTGCTTTTTCAGTTAATCCTGAACTCACAGACTTTCAACTTCAGGTTGAAAGAAATTCTGTTCTGATCTTGAGGCTCCCCTACAACTTCGAAACAAGGACTTTAATTTTATTTTGGATCAACTGCTTCACAACTAGTTGAAATCAGAATTAAATTTTATCTGAAGCTCTTAGACAATTTGAGCTATAAGAATAATGAATCTGTAAATCTGCTGATAGATACCAAAGAGGAATATTCACTCTCCTTTTCAGCTACCCAGTGCTAATCCCTCTCATTTAAGTAAACATGATCTAAAAGATGCTTAAAAGTTAACTATCTACAACCAGGATAATTAAATGACTTTTGCCTCACAGACCAGTGACCCAATAGCCCTTCAAGAATGAATGGACTGGATTCAAAGCCAAACTCACTCAATTTTAAGGAAAAAAAATTCAGATATTGGGAAAACAAATCTCAATAGCCCAACTGAAACAAGAGGTGACTTAAATGTGTCATTAAATTCTTGTAACTTAAAATTTCAAGAAAAAGCAGTATTTTCTAATGGGATCAGATATATTTTGATTCTTCTGTTCTTATAGCTATGGTAACACATATTCTTTTTAGTTGGAACTAAGACTCACTCATGTCCTATTTTAGGAAGATTATCTATGTAAATTAATTTTTAAGAAAACAAGGGTTTATCTTTTTGAATTCATGAAAAAAAGAAGATAACTCAGCATTCCATAAAATTTCAACCATTTGCAAAATTTCTAATACACTTCAAGATATTCATGTACTTTTCCAAGTAGGGGGTATCAAAAATAATTTTTGCTTGTTTATTTGAATGAAAATGCATGGCTTTTATGAAAATCAGGCAGGCCCCCATGTCCTAACAAAAGGATACAGGACTAATGGATCTGTGTCAATATATCAAGATTTCACTTTTTTATTTAAATTTGATTTTGTAATTCTGTTCTCTTACCACATACATGGCTTCCAACGTCACTCAGAAACCAACCCTTAGAAAGAGGAAGGCTGAGTTACTGCAATATGGAAGGCATGTGAAAATGAAACACACTTCATGATACAGTGATGTTTTTCTTCATTGGGCGTATATGATCAACACACTTAAGCAAGTTTCAGGGGGGAAAAATTCAACTGATTTATTTGCCAATTGGTATTTCCCTTGAAAAAATTGATTTCCCCAGGTTTTAATTGTGATAATAGTTGCTCTTTAAGAATTGTAGATGTATGCAAGTAAAATACACACTGTAAAAGACATGCACACAGAGAGATAGACAGACAGATGAATGAATGGAGGAGCAGTAAGAACACAGACGGTTTACAAATGACCTTTATGCTCATTTACCCTTCCCGTTTCCCACCTCGCCTGTTGTAGCAGCTCCAACAGCCGTGAGAGTCATCGTGAAACAAGAAAGCACATAGGGTGTGAGAAGCAGAAGGGAGGGCACTGTGAAACATAAGAACAGCGGGCACTGATCCAGGGTAATGGAGGAGGCAGAAGGTGTGAGCCTAGCGATAAATATGTGGTCCTTAAATATCCTCTCCCACAACATCTGAAGAGCTTTCCCTTTTATTACTTGCTTAAAATTAATTTAAATTACAAACAAGTACTTTAATTAAACATGCAAATGTTGAGGCAATCCGGGCTATCAGAATGTATCAAGTTATTCCAGCCACCCAATTCCTTCCAATGGCTTCTCTAGCTTTCCTTTACATGGACGAAATGAGAAATCTCCTCGGGACCAAAATGTGAGGGGTAATTTAGAGGTAGAAACTAGGAATGATTTGTCTATTCCATATTACTTGCTTAGTAGGACTTTGTTTTGTTACTGAATTTTCTTGATTGTAAGATTCATGTTTTTAACTTATATCTCTAAAACTTATACCAAAAGAAACTTCCTAACCTCTATGCAGGAAGAAGTTGGGACAATGTATCCGCCAGGGTCAGCAAAAGTGAGAACCTGGCCCTCAACAGAGCATTCACCTCATTTGATTGTCACCCCTGTGTCACCTGCACTGGAATCACCACTTGCCTGGTGGGTAAAGCTGTGATACAGCCCGGAAATGAGTTGTTTTTTTTTTTTTTTTCCTATGGAGGAGGAGGGCCCTTACATGTCAGACAATGCAAGAAAAGTCAGGAGGAACTGCCAAATGTATCAGAATATATGAGGACTTTCCAAAGATGGGAGAGGCTGGTAAAATATGAGGGACCTGGCAAGACAAGGGCTCTCGTGGTGGCGCTAAAACACATTTTAGCTGATCTTCCAGTGAAACTACTTAATTTTTACTATTATGCAATTCAATGAAAGAAAAGGAAAAAATACAAGGTTAAGCAAATAAGAAATGCAGACAAAAACCTATAATTTTTCAAATTAAAAAAGGAGGGGGGCCAACTATTCTAAAGTATTTTGAAGATCAGGAACCTAGAACTTGGGGAAGGAAAACCAGTATCACTGGAATGCTCTGGTGATCTGATAATGGCCAAAAGTGAGTCTGGAGAATCTTTAGACTCAAAAAATAATGAAGGTTTAGACTTGGACTTTGACACACTGGGAGAAAAAAAAAAGAACAGCATGTAGTTATATAAATGAACATATGCTACTGCTATCTTTTTAATTTTTGTGTATACTCAGTAAAGTTTTTATTAGAAATTATTATTCAATGATAGTGCATCTTGCAAATTAATGCCTTTTTAAATCGAGGAAACTTTGCATTTCTTAATCAATTAGGGCAACTGTCCTACCAAAAAAAGTGGAGCATTTTTCTTTTCCTTATTCTGTTTGTTCATGGGGTCTGGACTGCAGGAATTAAAACTGGGCTACTGCTGCGAATGATTGTATCAAGTACTGCCTTCTCTGTCCGGTCCTGTGCTGGACACTGCAGGGAAGCCTTAACTCAGGCCCTGGATGGTCAAACCCTGCACATTCCCAAGAAAGGTCTGTCTTTAAGACTGGCCCTTGGCCAGTTCCTAGGAAATGAGCTCTGAGCCCTTGGAATATTCTGCTTGAAGAGTGTTTCTGTATGCCTACAGTCTTGGGTTTGTTCAGACAGTTATGCTAACAAATATGATTTATTGTAAACACCTGTTTTTGCTCTTTGGCTGGGGTCTGCGTAGTTGAGGTCAGTCACAAAGGTGCAGCCTGCCTATGTGACTAACTCCTAATAAAAACCCTGGACACAAAGGCTCAGGAGGGCTTCCTTGGTTGGCAACGCTTTGCATGTGTTGCCATACATCATCGCTGGGAGAAGTGTGTGTCCATGTGACTCTACTGACAAAACACTTGGAAACTTGTGCTGGTTTCTCCTGGACTCTGCCCAACAAGCTTTTGCCCTTTGCTAATTTTAGTCTGTATCCTTTCATTTTTTTTTTTAATTGAAGTGTAGTTGACTTACAGTGTGTGTTAGTTTTTGGTGTACAGCATAGAGATTCAGTTACACATATACATGTATTCTTTTTCATATTCATTTTCATTATAGGTTATTACAAGGTATTGAATAGAGTTCCCTGTGCTATACAGTAGGAACTTGTTGTTTATTTTATGTATAGTAGTTTTTATCTGCATATCCCAAACTCCTAATTCACCTTTGGTAACCGTAAGTTTGTTTTCTATTTCTGTTAGTCTATTTCTGTTTTGTAAATAAGTTCATTTGTATTATTTTTTAGATTCCACATATAAGTAATATATTTGTTCTGCTCTGACTTACTTCACTTAGTATGATAATCTCTAGGTCACTCAATGTTGCCACAAATGGCATTATTTCATTCTTTTTATGGCTGAGTAGTGTTCCATTGTGTGTGTATATATACACACACCACAACTTCTTTATCCAATCATTCCTTGATAAACACTTAGGTCCAGATTTTGGCAATTTTGAGTAAAACTGCTATAAACATCAGTGCAGATTTTTATGTGGACATTCAATTTTCAACTTCACTGAGGGTAACTACCAAGGAGCAAGACTGCTGGATCACATGGTAAGAGTAGGTTTAGTTTTCTAAGAAACTGCCTATACTGTCTTCCAAAGTGGCTGTACCTACACTTTGCATTTCTATCAGCAATGAATGATAGTTCCTGTTGCTCCACATGCTGGCCAGCATTTGGTGTCTTCAGTGTTCTGGATTTTGGTCATTCTGATAACTGCGTAGTGTGAAGCACCTGCATTTTGATTTGAAAGTACATTTGAATTTAACATTTTGCAGAATATACCCAAAGGCTGGATGTCAACATTTCTCTGTTTTAAAAAATCCTTTTATGAAACTACCACCCTAAGCAGATTTTCTCCCGCCAATTAACTACAGTTGGAAAGAATTCTGTACACATTGGCCATCAAGAATTTAGGATACTGGAAATTTTAAATTAATGACATAGGAAGTCAATACAGAAAGCTCATACTAAATCACACTAGTATGATTTCAAAGAAATTAAGTTTAAAATCTTTCTTAGCCCAAGTTTCATCAATTGGGGGCCAAATTCAGCCGAGAATATGCATCGCTGATTGAAATCTACTGAAATCACTATTTTAGGCTGGTTTTCCCATTAGGATGGACTGATTGAGAAAGAACCAAGAAAGAATGTGGCTCACAGTGAATTATTCAAATTTCTTTAGCTTAAAGTGAATATGACCAATCATTAGAGGAAACATACCAAATTCTGTGGTGATAATAAAGTAATGTCTGCTTTTCAGCTGGAGGGCCTAACTTTTTTTTTTTTTCCTGCTGCACATCTAGCTGTGGTGCATTTTAATGAGAAAGGATGACTGCATCATCTTTTATCTATGAAGCAGATTTTAGCATCCTGCTTAGGTCTCCCTCATGCCAATATCTAAGACCTTGCTCTTAAGATCAATAACATGAATGCATGTAGACAGACAAATATATGAGCACAATCACAAACTCAGTCTGAAGATTCTGCACAATGACCTCCAAATGAGAGACCTAAAATTTACTAGATTCTTAGCATGTGTTCCACTGGTTTCCCTGGAATCACAAAAGCTCTGGAATATTCGTATAGAAAAGACGTCACGTGAATCACTCTGAATACAGACCTGGCCTTGTGTCCCCACCAGCAGCGCACTCTAAAGCCGAGGATTCCTTCTCCATTCACATGTTACCAAAAGTAACCCGTGGCTGCCCAAAGGTTAACGACTGACACTGTCTAAAGAAAAGGGAGTTTGCTTCCTGACTAAAGCTGACAAAATTCTGAAAGATGTGTTAAAACCCCTTCAGTAATCGTCTCACATGGTCACTGGAAGGAAAATGAACTTACAAAATAGATACCCTCATTGATCTTTTAAATGTAATTTGTCAAAGAGAGACAACATTTAGGTAAATTCCAGATTTCCCTTGCCATGAACTTCTTCAAAATGTACACTCCATCAAGGATGGCTCCCAAGAAGCTGTACTGCAGTCAAAGTGACAGAATTTAAGAGGACATAATCAGTCCTTCTGCCGCACAGAATCATTATCTGCCTCTAACCCTTCCTTATGAAGCTGACTTCTAATCATGTGCCAAAGAGGGCCCTGCGAGCTTCAGTGCTTTGATCTGAAGAGTTGAGAGCCCTTATCATAAATGGATTCAACACAACTGAGAGAGACCCAGAGAAATAAACCCTCGTATAGAAATGCCAAGTGCCTTTAACTGAAGCTTCCCTTGTCATAAAGCAAGTTCTATAAAAATGACTGAAAATAAATTCTTCGGGGCTCAGTGTGAATCGGCAATTTTCATTTATACTGTACTGTTGTTTACTTGAAAACTATTTTTAATGAATAAGACTCAGAGTTTGCCAGAGTGTTTTCCACAAAACAACTCTCTTGAGATGGTCCAGATCTGTAATCAAGTAAGTCTGAAAAACCCTGAATGCTTCATTCACCTCGTGGGTATGCATAATGCACACTAATCTATAAAAGGCCCTAAAAAGACAACCATTAAAATTGTTTAATATTGTGTAACTAAACATTTCCCAGACATATTTGGCCACATACCTAACATCTAATTAATCAGTTTGGGAAATGCTATCACATAATAGAGGAAAAATATTACTGTCATTTAAGAAATACTAGGAAAAACTATATTCTGGGCATTCTGCTGGGAACTGGAGTTCCAGTCTTTAAACAGAATATTGATTTTTTTCGTGACTTACTTTATTTGACTTCTTCGTTCTTTTAGACAGCTCTGTCCTTAACAGTATTTTTGTTTGTTGTTTTCCAATTTTGTATGAACTTTTTTCTTCATAGATGTGAAAGTCTAACAAATGTAAAGTAGTTATATTAGTCTCTGGCTCAATTCTATACTTCAAATACAGTGAATATTCTACAAATGATTCTTGGATAATAACCTGTATCTGCTTTCTAAACAAAACAGTGATAAAAATCCAAATAACTACAGCACTTCTGAGCTGGTTGACAAATCCTAATACTTTCAGGCCATTGGGAAGGTCTTTTCAATCTGTATTTCAAAGTGTGAAGACCATCCTGGGGAAAGTCAGTTAGCAGCTAACTTTCTGCTCATTTCTGCATAGGGAAAAGTGATCTGACTGCACAAAGGTTTAAGTGGATGTCTCTTTCAAATTTAACATTGACTGAAGTGGTATCCTCCATTTAATACCAAGAAGGTGTCAGCCACAAACCGGATGCCATCAATATGCAAATAAACTACAATCAAGACTTGTTGTTTCTCTATAACAGATTGGGGATAATCTGTTCGTACTCTCGTCCCATCCTCCTCAGATTCCATTTTGTCTTCTCATTTCCACCTTGTTCTACTCAAAGTCTCACCAAGTCCTCTTCATGTGCATACATACATCATACATTTTCACAGAGATGCCACTTGTGGCCAAAGAAAAGATTAAATGAACTGGTCTTTATGATAATAAAAGCCATAATCTTGATAGCCAAACCAAGAATACTATGCAACACATGTTACCAATCAATAAAACCTGAACAGCTGTATATGTTTAATGCACTAAATTAATGTAAACTGCTGTTGAGTGGAGAGATTAGGTCAATAAACAAACAGCAGTAAGTCAGTGTTTGAAAGGCTGAGAAACAGATGAACGGATGGGGAAGATGGCTCTTGAAAGCCAGGAATGGGGTTTAAATTTGATATGAAGAAAACTCTGGCTGCATTTGAAAGCTTCTGAGCAGGTAAATGCTCTATGATTAAATTCATGCTCAAAGAGTGCAGGTATAAGTGAACTGAATGGGTGAGAAGCTCTTAAGTATTTTAAGACACTTGGTTAAAGTGACCTAAATTAAGGAGATCAGGGCCTCAACGAGTGTCGACATGGGGTGAGGTGAGATGCCACAATGATAACTTCAAAGTAAAAGTCAGGGGAGCTTCAAAAGAGGTAAAGAGGAAGATGGGATACCTGAAACCTGAGACTGTGATTCCCCACACTAGGCTCAAGTGATGTGATACTGACCAGGGAGAGGCTGGGAAGAGAAGCTTCTTTTAAAAAGGATGGCTTGTTTTGATGCCTTGAGTTGAAGTGGCCAGCAATTCAGTGAGATGACTGAACAGAAAGCCCAAGTTACATCACAACAAAATAGGAATGACAAGCCTCATTCATACAAGCATATTTCTGATTAGTCTTTCCTGGGGGCACGTGAAACACAAGATTTCAGAAATTTAGAGAATGAAAAAGAAAATGACATGTCAATAACTTGATCGAAATTCGATTCTGGCAACTGTCTTAAAGCGAGGCTTATCTACTATAGCACAATCTATCCAAAAGCAAATGTGTGCAGAGGATTACAAAATATTTTCAGGACGGGTGAAATTTCACTTATATGTATTTTTTTTTAATGCTTCAGAGAGAAACGATGGGGAATTTAAATGGATTGGTCCAATATTTGCATAAGGATTCCTCAGCCAATGTACATAAGTTCACCACTATTAATGCTCAGCAGTGGGCTCGGGCACTTCCCCTGCCAACCAGTAGATCTGCAACACTGCCCCTGGCAGACATCCCACTAGCAACAGCAACCCTCCCCACGCCCAAACATTCCCAGCCACTCTAGTCATGCCAGTGCAACCCATGTGCCTTAAAACCTTATATAAACACTGACTTCCACTGGAATATACCTACTCTGCTTCTTACTAACTGTAAATAAGCTGAACTACCCAAGCCTCAGTTTCTTTGGCTATAAAATGTAAAGCAGCTAACAAAATACCTACTGGTCTTCTTTGCTGCGAGCACAGGATGTAAGGTAGGCAAAACGCATAGCAGGGACTATGCCCAATAAATATGATTAGTAGTAGTATTTTAATCCATGAAATAAATGGAGTTCAAATATTTTTTTAATATATAACCTTCAATAAAGTTAAACTTGTGTTAAATTGGTGGTTATTTTAGGTCAGTGGTTTTGAAACTCATTTAATAATGAGATCTTTTTCAAAGAAAATGTTACACGGAACAGCAAAGAGCTAGAGCAGCTATAATTCACAAAGGGATACGGAAGCCCGACTCTCACTCAGTCTTTCAGCTTCCTTCACACTCCCTTCCACTGGTCACCCCAAGATTTCCAGGTAGGTTCCCAGGGCTCCAAGGAACATACTTTTTTTTAAAAAAAATCATCATTTTGGATAATAACTGATAATAACCAAAAATTATGCAGACAATAATTGCCAAGAAGAGTATTCTAAATTTTTTATTTAAAAAAAAATCATTCTTTTTATTCTGACACCTTCAGGAGCACCTGATGGTTTCAAAATAATTACACATTTCAAGATTTTAGAATGAGAATGTACTTCTTTCATAACGAAAATTGATGAATCTTTCTGAGATGACGGAATTACTTCTCCATCCTCCCAACACCCCCACTCCTGCAGGCAGATACACACCTCCTTTCTAAGACAGTCGAAAGAAAAAAAAATGTACTTTAGCATTCAAGTAGATCGTCTCTTCCCATAGCATCCCATGAGTAAGGAATTATATACTGGGAGCCCAGGTGGATTAGGGTCCCTGGAAGATGTGCTTGATCACCAGACTGCTGTTGACTTTTTTAACTTTTTACTTTTAGAATCCAAACTCTCCAGTGTACCACAGTGCCCAGAACTCTCTATAATCCTAAGCCTCTGTGTTTGTCTGTCTCCTGAAAACATCTGAACAAGGCTTATAACTTGGGTAAGCAACTTCTGGATTCATAAGAAATTCCATTCCAAGTGGTATCACCAGACTGGGAGCTTTTTGAACTATCTGAGTCTTTCTACAGCTGGTCATCTGAGTTAGGGAACTGCTTCTCACCTGCCAGAAGGTGTTCTGGCAATTGTTTAGTAATTCACTGTATATGTACTTACTGAGAAAATATATTGTAGTGGGCAGCAAGCCAGGGACTAGGGAAACAGCAATGAACAGAACAGACCCTCCTCTGGTGGTCAGACAGATGATTAAGTAAACAGGTGCTAACAAATACAATGTGACAACATGATTTTAGAAACACCTCACAAAACCAAACAGGGTAGGGCATGCCAGGGAAGGCTTCTCAGAGGGGAATTTGGCTTAGCAAAGCCAAATCCTCATTATTGAGAATAATGAAATAATGAAAGCTGACTAGGGTTGAGAGGTGGGAGGGTAGGATGTGGATGGACCTGCAAAGGCCCAGGAGGAAGAGAAGGTAGCTTGTGATCTGAGGGACATGCTAGAGTACCATTGTTAGTGTCACACACGATGGTCCAAAACAGTTATGGGGACAGAAACTCCTAAGAAGGAACGGTGCATTTCAAAAGATGTCAAACTATCCATGACTACATGAAAAAGTGTCTATTCATACAACACAGGGTGTACATTTACAGATGTCTCTGAACATCTATCTCATTATAATCCAATTTCTAATTTATTAATAACTTCTAATATAAATATTAGATTCCTTATCATGCACACCCTTGATTGGAAAACTCCTAACTCATTAAGCATTTCTTTATTTTCATATCCTTTCTAAAGCCAAGACATTAAAGTTATATCCTTGGGTGAAAAACAGGGAGGTCTCAAGAATATAATACAATCTTTGGATACATACATTTTACATGCATACAGACATAAAAATTCTAAAAGAATAAATTCTAGTATGTTAATATAAGATGGAGAAATCATATTTTGTAAATTTTCTTCTTTTTGGCTTATCTCTTTTTCTAATTTTTTTTTTTTTTTTTTTTTACAATCAACACTTAAAGCCTCAGTTGTAACTTCACAATATTTTCCTTGCTAAAAGCTCACAATCAAGGAATTCCATGGGATCTGTGACCAGGCTTATGGGGCTCCCCCTGCTCTCTCCTCTTGACTCTGCTGAGCTCTGGCCCCAGGCACTCAGCTGCTTCCCCACCCCCTCAGTAGCTGTCATCACTCACTTTCCCCCTTCCGTTTCTTCTATCACTAACTGCACAACTGACTGCAAGCGAGATGAAGGACCAGAACCCCAAACCTTTATGGTCTTAAGGAGTCTACCGCCAACCAAAACGGGAGAAAGAAAGAGGCAGGAGATCACAGCATGACAAAGTACAGGGAAAGAATGACTTTTGCACAAACTCACAAATTGTATACAAGTTGAGGCGTCTGGTTTACAGTTCTTAGCACACCCCTGAAATTGGGAGGGAACGTTTGAAAGGAGTCTATGGCAGACCCTGGACCACTGACAACTGTGGAGTTATTCCAAGGAGTCCAGAAATCAGAGATGTTTTAAGGAATGAATTAATCGTGCCCTATATACCACAAGTTTTCAAGCATATGTAGATGATATTAATAACCAATTCTCAACATTTAACATGTTGCATTATTTCTCAATCAAAAGACACTAAAACTACAACTCTCAAGTAAACATCTGCATAATTTTTTCGATGTTCAAGTGTCTCAAAGACGCTAGGAACACAAGTGCAGAGGAAGGAGCACAGGTCTCAGAAGTGTGACAGAACAGGGTTTTTACAGCAGCTTCACAATTTCACTGAGTAGATTTGAGCATGTTTTCTAAACTCTCTGAGCCTCAGTTTGCAAATCCAAAACTGAGGATAATAATAATTCCATGAACCTTCCCATTAGGGAGAACTAAGTGAACCCAGTCTTCCAGCAGACCATCTGCTCCCCCTCAGTTCTGACCTAAAGTCCACCCAGGCAGAAGAGCAAATGTTAACAGGCCCTCTGCCCCTCTGACAACCTCCAAATGAAAGGCCAATTTACTAGGCCAGTGGCCAGCCCTGACATGACTGCCTCCTGCCTCTCCTTTTATTCATAGAAGCATAAAAGAGGTACATGGAAAAAGAAAAATGTCTCAATGTTATTTCTTTTTTCTGGAGAGTAACATGTAAGATCAACTCTTGTCTTAAGACAAAGTGTAATTATTCTTGGGAAGAGTCAGAGAGGAAATAGCATATTAAGTTTTATCTACAGCTTTAACTGAAAATTATTCTTGAAATCATCTCTTGAAAATAAATGTTCTCAATGGTTTAGATGAAATGACACTACAATATAATTCAAGATAAACATGTACTATCTCCCCATAAGATCCCTACCTTCCTTTAATCAGGAAATAAGTCTAGTTTACCTGAAATGAACATTATAATTATTAACTGAACATTACAGGTTGACAAGTACATTAAATCAAAACAGACCATTATTATTTGAATTTTAAATGCCTGATTGGCACATAGCAATGAGAAATATACAATAAATACCAGATTCTAATGTAGTTAATGAAGTTCATGAAAACAATATTTTTTCTTTCAGAAAATTTATCTTCTGCCATTAGCTACAAATCTGTAGTTAATGTAGTTCATGAAAACAACACTTTTCTTTCAGAAAATTTATCTTCTGCCATTAGCTACAAATCCATTAAAGGTATTATAATTACTATACTAAAGCAATCTTTTATACATAATTTTATGGAACAAGCTTTTGAGAAGACAAAGCAATCACATCGACAGTGGTACCAGCTATCTTTCTTCTTTAAAAACAGGTTATCCACATTAGCTGTGCAAATCCTCTCGGGTATCGAAATCAGGGGAAAAGTAT
Source organism: Camelus ferus (assembly GCF_009834535.1). Lineage (NCBI taxonomy): Eukaryota > Metazoa > Chordata > Mammalia > Artiodactyla > Camelidae > Camelus > Camelus ferus. Next base: position 32,229,496 of record NC_045698.1, on the reverse strand, counting down.
CTCTTAGGTGGGTTAACAAAGGAAATATCTCTTACTTTAAGAGCAACCATGATGTTTGTTCCTACAGTGAAAACTGATGTTATCTCTATTAGTTAATGATTCATCCCTACCTCCTGGCCTTGCTCCTGGAGGCATTCATACCTTCTGCACCTCTTGCTGTGTTAACACTAGTTCAGTTATCTGCAGGTAAAGAATCTTAGTGCAGTATCTAACAGATCTTAAGAGTATGGTTCACTCCCTCCTTGTACAGATAACTAAATCGTGGCCAAAACATTCAAGCACCTCATTGAAAATAATAAAGCTAGTTAGTTGAAAAGCCTACCCCAGGGCTTTCCCAGTCTACACCTCTCATGAGACAAACCACCACTGTGAAACAGACAACTCAAGCAGGTATGAACCTGATTGTATGCAGAAATGTTTTCAGTTTTAACTATTAAAGCAATCCAAGAGCTCATTAGTCATATACCTACATCTTCTGGATAGTAAGTGTAGGAGCAGCATTAATTTAGTTGAATCTCCTCTAATTTAATTATTCTTTTCATTCATAAAAAAATGATGGTGCTACAGGAAATTTAGAAATAATATAATTTTATTCTCCCCCAATAAGTATATATTATATGTTATATTTTCAACTAATAAATGAAATCAATATACTAATCTTGAGGCTTACAAATACTATGCATGTGGGAAACGTGATAACTGTTTCAATGAAAGCTTTTTTTGAGATGTACATTGCAACACAGATCCTAAGCATTTTTTAGATTCGTATCAATCCCAAGCTTTTTAAAAATCTATTTACAGAAAAAAGCTTCTTTTGCAATATGTAAGTTCATAAATGTTTCCATTAGCTAAGAGATATTTTGGAATGTGATCAAATGGTACTGAATGTCAAGCCCTAACAGCAAGGCTAAATCTCTGACAGTTCTCATATGTGGCCACTGCTCTTTTAAACCACTGTATCCCCAAAGGGCTAACAGGGAGAAAATTCTACCTTAACAAGTGAAGACAGGAAGGCATATTTTAATGGTTACTTTTCACTTTAACTCTACCTCTTAAACACACAATTGGATTTGGGCTTCTTTCACACTGTTAACATAATATATGCATCTTTCATTCTTCTCTCTCAAGAAAGAAGTTAAACACTCCAGCTACATGTAACTCCCAAATTCTTTGCAACTAACTATGAAAAGCAAAATAAGACTCCTTAAAAAAAAAAAAGTATGGAGAACTGGCAGACTGCATGTTTATGTTAACCTTCAGAAAACATGCAAACCTGCAGCCCCTACTCACCAGAAAAAGCATCACATGTGATCAAGCTATTCTGTGACATCTTTTGTCTTTTATGCCCAATATTACGGTTTGGCACTCGCCTATGTCAGCCCCTAAAGCCTCAAGAACAACCTGCTACCGTAGAGCAGCTTTAACCTGAAGAGTGTGAGAGTTCCACTCACGGCCTGTGGCATGATCTTAGAAACATTTTAATCAAACGTATTTATTGCCCCACTGCTCTTTAAAACCGAGGGACCTCAGGCCTGGGATGTAGCTAAAGGACAGCAACAAGAAAAGAAGAAGAAAATACACGAACACGGAACATGCTAAGAACAAAGGAAACACAAGCTTGTGAACAGGAAATGAAGCAACTCTATACACATAAATACCTTTTGGGGCCGCCAACGTAGGTGAAAGTAAAGGTGGAGTCTGAGTATCTGAAATCTGAAACGAAAGTCTTGTTAAAAGCTACCCCTTAAGTGGATTTTTAACCCTGGTTAAGCCTTGGGCCCCCTTATCTGACGGAGCCAAGTGGAGGCCTGGCGGGGCGGGAGGCAAGGGCTGTAGAGTCCCAAGGTCCGCTCTCCGCGCGGCGCGGGAGGGGATGCTGCGCACCCCAAGCCGGGTGCCGCTGGAAGCCGCCCCCCGCAACAAGTGCCGGGTGCCATAGCAACGGCGGGAATTTCCCGGTCCCGGCGGCCGGAAGCGGCCCCTGCCGAGCTCGCGGCTGTGAAAGCAAAATCCAGTCCCTCTCCCGGGGGAGCAAAATGGACGAAAGGCGACCCCCAGGCAGGGGCGCCAGGCGCCTCGAAAACCCCTGGAATCCGTTCTCTTTCCGGAGCAACGCACTGCCAGTCAGAGGGGACTGGAGGGAGCTGAAGGGGCCAGAGATCGGCCCAGCGCTGCTCTCCGGGGGGGGCCTCGGCGCCCGGCGCAGCCGGCCAGCGCAACGCAGCGCAGCGGGCTCCATTCCCGGTCGCCGCCGCCGCCGCCGCTCAGCCCATTGCGCAAACCCGGCGGGTCCTACCCGCCGCCTGGGTCGCTGCTGCTGAAACCCGGGAGGCGGGCTCGGACGCTCCGGGTGTCCACTGGGGACTAAAATACAACGCACGGCCCCTCCGCCAAGACCCCCGCTCGGGCCACCAGGGTTCTGCCCCCAAAAGTGGGGCTGCCCCAGAAGGGGGGAGGGGGGAAGGGGAGAGGCTGGCGCCCCCTCCCCCTTTTGGCTCCCGCTCTCGCTGCAGCAGCTGTTGCCAAATGAACCCCGGAATGGGGACGTGCAACCCACCCTCCGTCCCCAGCCACACACGTCGCGGCCAGAAAGCTGGAAAAGGGGGTAATGGGCAGGCAGAGGAAGCTGATGCTGGGTCCGAGGCTCTGGAAAGGCGAAAACTCACCTGCAAACAGGCAGTCCTTCTCGGCTCTGGACTTCTGGATCACGACGTCGATATCCTTCTGAATTCGCTCTTGCCTTGAACACATCCCCATTAAATAAATCCCTGGAAAAGAAGCAGCCGCTATTTCCACCCTACCCCACCCCCCTCTCACGCTTCCAGCTTTCGTAAATATTCAGTTAAAAATGAAACCTCTGGCCGAGGCAGGGGCTGAAGGCGAAGTGGTTTCGGAAGTGATCCCGGGTGAGAGAGGAGGAGGTGGTGGAGGAGGAGGGGGAGGTCGGCTTTGCATTCCCAGATGTGACCGCCCAGCTGCTGCTCGCCGCTGCTGGATTCCAATTTCCTCCCCTCCTGACAATGGATGGTGATGACACCGAGTCTCACTTTCTCCCTCCCCCGCCCGGACCAACGGCCGTGGGGGGCCGAGGGTGCTGGAGACAGCCGGAGAGCGATCACCGGCGGGACGGCGGGCGCCGACCAGGGGCGAGCCCCGCTCCGCCTCACGCGCGCACACCCCTCGCGGCCCGCACGCCGGCCTTCCACACCCGCGCACACTCGCGCCCGCGGGCGGCGGCGGCCGTGCCGGGGCTGCTGCGGCGCCGCCCGCCGCAGACCCTCCCGCGCCCGCCGCGCCCGCTGCCCAGTCACCCGGTCCCGGCCGCCGGGGCTTTAATAGTATCCGCCATCCAGGCGCAGGGTGGATTCCCCAGCCCGACCGCCACTCGCGCCGGGGGCTGAGTGGGAATGTCGGTAGTGAAGACTCCCTGGGGCTCCCAGCCTGCCGCCACCCCCCCCACCACCACCTCCACCACTTTTATGAATTCGACTCCACTTTCGGAAGGAATTATGAGTCATATGGAGAACCCAAACCCGAGTGGCTGGGAGGGGGAAAAGGAGGAAAAGAAAAATCGTTAAAGATGGAAAATAAATAAATAAAACGAACAAGTCTTTCCTTGTTGCCACATCAGGCAAGATGGAAAAAGCCTTGAAATGACTCCAGACGTACACCCTCCCGTACCCTGACTGCCAGAGTCTTTTTCTCCCGGTTGGAAGTAGTTCAGCCCCTTTGGAGCGCCCTTTAGGAAACACAGCCCCCTTTGAGGGACTTTAACTTGCAGAGATTCAGCAGTTCTTACCTCCTCGGTATTTCCGTCCATGAAAAATTGGCAGAATCAACTGCCACGTGCCAGGGATCCCCTAAAGGATGGATATCTGTTTGGTTTGTTTTAAAAAGCCACCTTTTTTGCCAGTGAGTCAACGGAGAGCTCCTACAAGCCGGTTCTCTTTAGAAATGAGGTACTGCTCTGATCCTGTTCTACCTAAGGACACCTTGGTAGGTGCCCTGCCTCTGTGCTGCCATCTGCCCTAGCACAGGCATCCAGTGGCACTTTGCTTCTTGATCTTTTCTCCACTGAGAGGGCTTCCCTGAGCAGACCACATGGCTCTTTTGGTTCTGTGTCCCGAGTGCCTGGTGCAGTGCCTGGATTGTAAGTGGGAGGCTGAAATGTTGCATGAATGGTCGTGATTTGCACCCTCTTTTCTCTATGGATACTCCAATTTCAGTCTGCTTCCTTATCAGCGTAAGTACCCAAGAGTTGTCAAACTGGCTCAGACCCTTAACCAGTCCAGTTCAGATACTGACAGAGACAACACGTTGTTTAGGGAAATTAGGAATGACTGTGTTCCCTGATGGATTCTTAAGATTCTAGAGAGACAAAACAATGAAAGATCATATGCTCCAACTCCTTTATCTTGCAGAAAGAAAAAACGAACTGATTTGTTGCACAGCCTCAAACACACCAGCTTCTATGTGAATTACAAGAGGGAACATTCCTCTGCATAACCTGGACCACTGCAGCCTTACATGAAGTGGAGGAACGGCCACAGTACATCTGCTCATACCTCCTCTGAAATGCTTCCTGACCAGGGCAGGCCAGGTTCAAATCCTTCTTGGGCATGCTGCTTTGTTGTAGGCCTGTTGGCCACCAAAAGCACTTTCTTCCACATACCACTGGGTTTCATGCATACTTCCTCCTTCCACTCTGTGCTCTAACTTCTCTAAAAATCTTAAAATCTATTAATGCACACGAATTTATTTTATATTTGTCTACTCACCAACACTGCATTCCCAAAGCAGTGCTCACAGCACACATAAATTTGAAATAGTTTCAAAGCTACCAAGTGTTTTTTGTGTCTGTCACCTCATGGTTTACTACTCACTCCATAAAATAGGCCTTCTTGTGATCTGTCCCATATTTGATTTTTGTTTCAGGCTTCACAGGCTGCCCTGTTTTTGTTAAACAAAGCTAACCTCACTTTGTTCATGCCCTTAAGGTGTGATATACTTAAATATTTTTAAATTTTAAGGGATAAGATAAAAAATTAAAAAACTAATCTTTTCACCTAGTGTGCATTTCTACAAGATAAGTTTCTCTAATAAAAATTACCAAGGCATCAGTGTTCCTGTTCTAGATCTTTATGGCTTGAATCTTTCAAACTCTGCTCACAGCCAGTATCCCGTTTACCCTGCCTCATCTCAGACTCTTATTTAAACATGTAGATTATTCGTGGTCTTATTAAAAGCTATATGCACTGTGAAATGAGGTCATATCCCTGCCTTAAACACTTGTGCACACACAAATACACACAATCACGTGCATTTAGGAACATAGCACATAGTTGGCTTTTAATCACTTTGTTAAAAAAATAAAAATCATTATTCATGATGAGAGAGAACGTCTGCGGTATGCCATAGTAATTGGAAATAACAATCTATGTGTTGGATGACAGAGTCTAACCAAAAAAGTCCCACTGGTTTAGAAAAAATGATCCCAAGCCAACAGATAGAATTTATTAGAAAAAGAAAATGTGAACTCCTCATCTATGCTAGAAGACTCAACTGCAGAAGTGTAAGATAATGGAGATGTGGCATTAAGTTCCATGGTGTGATGTGGGTAGTAATGAACCACGCTTACCCAGAACTTATGAGCGCAGCCTGATAACTGCTCACAATGCTTTTAGTTCACAATAATAACCCTATAAGGAAGCTATTATTATTATTCTTCACATTTTAGAAAAGAGGAGACTGAGGCTTTTAAAGGGGTCAATTACGTGGTCCAAGGTGGCACACAAACGCCAGTGAACCTTTTCCTCTCTCCAAATCTTTCAGCAGTTGAATTGAACTTTCAGGAAAATAAATGTTCAGAAGTCTCACTAAGTAAACTGGCCCCACTAATGGCAGCAGGCCAGGAGTTAAGCCAACAAGAAGCCCTATAATGGATTCCGAGGGAGGCCCGGAGCCTACGGGGTCTCAAAATAGCCTCTTTTAGTGGCAGTTATATTTCCCTTTCATTTGGGAACTTCCTTTCCCAAATGAATCCCAGCCCTCAGTAAAATCTTAAGAAAGTTAACCAGCCTGACCTCTGCTATTCCATGGAGATTAAGGGAGGCAGGACTAGCGAAGAGAATAGCCCCCTTTCCCAAAAGCACAATGGTGTTATCAGTAGCAAATGCCCAAGGGAATACCCAGCTGACTTGGTCAGCTAAGGAAACAGTACTGTGTCAATTTGCCTTCGTGGTAGCATCAGAATGAGAATGGGAAGAGGATGAGTCTGTGGGAAGAGGTCACCCAGAGCCTTTAAATCAGAGTGAGGAAGTAGGATTTTATTTGAGAGGATTTAGTTTATTTGAGAAACCACTGGAAAGAAGGTGAGCTCAAATTTCTTTCCAAATATTAGATTTATGTAACTTCTTGCAATTGTTCTGTAATGGAAAGAAATCCATAAAATTCAAAATCTCTGCTATGCCCAACTGGCCTCTTCTTAAAAAGTGGACTCGGGCAATTTTTTCTTTATAAAGCTGCTAGTAATTTTGCTTTGAGAGAAAACGAATCCTGCTGTCTTGACCTCATCTGACTGGTCTAGCAGTCAAAGTAGGAACAAACCAAAGTCAACTCTGAAAAACTTGGAAAATGGAGAATTTAAGTGGTTCATTGTGAAATTCATCTGAATTGGATCCCTACCACACCCCCTAACTAAGGTCAAATGGGGCAGCACAGTGGTTATGTTGAGGTTTTCTGGGTCTTTCTAGCAACCTTAATGAACTTAACTAATACTAAAGCTATAGCATGAAACCTGAACTGCGCTTTCCCAAGATTCGCTTTAATTTGGTCCCATTCGACTCTCTTTAAACTTTAATTCCCATTTCTACCACAGCCGCATCCTCAGCCCTAGTTCACTTAGATGCCTCACCATCCCAAGCAAATGCATCCTTCCCAGCTTATACTCAATTGTATTAATTCTACTTTATTTTGAATACCTCTCCTTTGTTGATTTCTAAACATGTATAAATACTGCATGAGTATATTCTCAGTGCAAACCATTTAAGACATGCATTAGTCCAGAGAGTAAAATTTGAAAATCCCCACCCATCATAACCCCCTAACTCTGCTCCTCATTCCAAAGATAACTGGTATTAATAGTTATGATAACCTCCCATTCTTGCATTCATATATCCACACACAGAGGTACATATATTCATAGATTTATATTTCAATGTAAAAGGAATCACAGAATACATGTTGTTTCCCAACTTGATTTTTCCACTGTCTTGGAGAACTTTCTCAGCCACTGCAGACATCTAGCTCATTTCTTTTAGCTACTGCAGAGAATTTTATTGAGTAGATGCGTCATAATACATTTTAACCGTGCCTCTGCAGTCATGATGGGCTTTTCAAAATGTTTTGTGATTAAAACAATTTGCAATAAATGCACATCTTTATGCAAACTTTCAGCAGTTTCCTTTGGATAGATTGTTGGAAGTGGATTGACTGAATTACAGGAACTGGCAATTTAAAAATTTGATAGCTACAAGCAAATTGCTCTCAAAATTATCTTATTTTATACTCCACCAACTGTTTTTGAGAATACTTAATTCTCTGCAATATTTCCAGCAATAGGTAATATTAATTTTTAAATCAGTTTCTAATTGGTAGGACAAAAAATATTCATCTTGTTTTTATTTATTTGTATTTCCTTGATTATTAGTGAGGTTGGACTTTTTTTTTTAAAGCATTTACTGACAATCTGTAGTCTTTTGAGTATAAAAATATAATTGAATATGACTGACTGCCTGTCATATCCTTTCTCTATTTTCCAATTTGTTTTTCTGACTTTTTTATTATTTTTTCCTAGGAGATCTTTATATATTCTGGATAGCAAGACCTTTCTCTTTTATAGATACTCTAGTCAGATAGAAGTTTTAAGTTTTTATTTATTAAAAATAAAAAATAAAAAATTTAAAGCTAACTCCTTCAGACTGCATACTATTTTCTTCAAAAAGTCTTTCCTGATTTCTCCAACTCTTTCCTAGTCTCCCCATTTCTAGACTGTAAGTTCCCTGAAGGCAGGAATTAGTTTTACTCAACTCAGTAACCACTGCAAAGCTTAAGATAGAGACTGTCTTAACATAATGCACAGTGGTTTAAAGGATAATTGTTGGACGGATTTGAAGTCTTAATTATTGTCTTTTATTGCTTTGTTTTAAATTCCTTGAAATATAGATCACCCCATTACTTATTCTGTTTCCACTGCCCATAAATGGCCCCTGCATAGTGCTGAGTATATTAGATGTATTCAGTACATATGCATTGATTAATTGATTTCACTTTGTTATGACCTTCAACATTTCATGCTTTCTTCACGGAAGAGAAGCATTTCCCCAAGAGTATCCCATGGGATATTAATTTTATATGATATAATGAGATCTCCCCCCAAAATGGTTCCATATTCAAGCAAATATGGGGGAAGGAGGAGCAAATAAAGTTGAGTAGGTTTCTCTCTAACTGATGTTGAGTCTGTAATACACCTAAGAGGGATATGTGGTGTTTCCAAACAGCTTTAGATGACTGAACACTTGGGGTTTGTGTTTGTATTTTAGCAGTGAATTGTGCTCCATGTAATTACAATAATACATTTTTTAAATTCCAGTAAAAACTTCCATTATATGATCTTTTCCGTCTTTGTGATATCTACTGTGAAACAATTTTAACACTCAGCTCACTGGGCTTTGGAGTAAAACAGTTAGCATCAAACTCTGACTCTCCAACTTCCTAGAAAGGAAACTAGGGCAAAGTATACCATCTCAGTTGGTTGTTATGTAAAATCTCAGTTTTCTCATCTGAAAATGTAGAGAACAATGGCTTCCTAACCCTTAACAGCTGCAGAGGTTTACATGAGATAAGCATATGCAAAGAGAAATACAGAAATTGCTTAGTGAGAATTAATTATTATTAAAGAATTGCTTTTCAAAGTTCTCTCCATCACCACTATCCACAGTTGACTAATTAATTCCTCCTCAGTTCCTCCAATTTTTCTGGGAGTTTTCTGACATACTGTCTGTTGTCTCGATGGATTTGTTTTAAGTAAGTGGTAAGTCCCTCCACAGGCACTTCCTCTTACTCATACGTGTAAGCAACGATGTGCTCGGTGCCTTCTGGGAACCCATACAATTTGAGGCTGAGGAAGGAGCTGGAGGAACAGGGAACAAGTCCCTCCCTAAGGTTGGAGGGAGGGAGTGCATTTCTTATAATCCAGTCTTGCCTCCTTGAGGTCACATCCAGGGTCACTGTATGTATCAGGAATCATTTGGTTGTATCACAGAACTCTAATGCAAATCAGGAAAAGCAAGATTTGACTTGTTGGCTCAGACAATGGGAAGGATGTTTGGGTGACTTAGCCAACCCTGAAGGATGTTTGGGTGACTTAGCCAACCCAAGCGAGAGCTGGCAGACCTAGGGGCTCAGGGAATTGACCTGGGGATTCAGCACAACCCATCTTCTTCTCTCTCTTCCCATTTCCATTTCTGCTCAGTATTTTCATCCTTTCAAGCAACAGGGAAAATGGCCCTCTGGTAACCCCAAACCTATAACATTCCAGCTTAGCAAACTCAGGCAGAGGATGGATTCTTTTCCCCCAGAAACTCTGTATGAATCTCAGCATAAAAATCTCATAATTAGCTGTCTACCTTGGGTCAGGGTTCTTTAGACTGAGTCTGAGGTGTTCATCCATCTTTTAGGGAGTGAAATATCTCAAAAAATATATTATATTATTCCTTGCGGTTTGGATTTCTTCTCATTTTCTTCTCAAAGTATAATAGAATACTTGTAAGCTATGTTCTGTGTTGGTGCCCCTCCTCTGTGCTTACCCTCCCCTGGCCAGAAAACAAAAACAAAACCAAAACCACACATTCTGTTTGTCTTCCTTTCTTATGATGCTGAGCAAATGTGCTCAGAGCCTGAGTAATTTGCTCTGTTCCACAGTATTTCTCTTATACTTAGGCTAAAGTGTGAAACACAGAAAACATTCAGTAAATACTTGTTACAGGAAAGAAGGAGAGGACCCTTCTGCAGTGCGAAATAAAAACAGACATGGGGCATATAACTCAGATTGAGCTGAGGGGGAAGTAAGTACCAGTGGTGAGTATTGAAGGCAGAGTAGGAGTCAAGAAAGTGAAGAAGAACATTCCGGGCAGTGGGGAGGCCTGGAGTCAGTCAGTGGTGTGCCTGAGCTGGCTCCTGTAAACTGGCAGGACCAATTGTACACATCTCTTCCCACTCCATATTCAGTGATTTCACATTGGTAGCTTGAAATCAGCTATCATGGGAATATTTACAACAGAAATCAGAATCACCCCAAAGCAAGGCTTCAACTTTCTTCTCCAGAGAGGGAAACGTGTACCACATCACTGCATGAAGCATGAGGAGGACAGAATATTCCTGGAGGTGAAGCTAGAAAGCTACTCAAAAATCAAATCGTGAAGGAACTTACGTGTGAAGCACAGACATCTGAATTTCTCAGCCACTGAACGATTGTGAAGGGGAAAGCACATGACATGACTTGCTCAGTATCCGCTGGCTTGAGTTCTTCAACAGTAGCTTTGTATGGCAAACTTGGCAGAAGGTGACAAAAATAGTCACCCTGTATTAAATGCTTTCAGTTCTATGGAAGTTATTGCCTGTCCAAGCAAATCAATCTTAGCCAACAGCTTAGCCTTGAGCTGTGCCAGGCACAACCTAAGCTTGATTCCATCAAGACCAAGTGTGGCCACAATAGCAGTGCCGCTTTAAATCAGTGCCAGTAGCTCATATATCCCATACAATACAACTCTATTTCCTCCTGCCACCTGGCACACCAGCCTCCTGAAATGTTGACACTAGCAAACTTCCAACTAAAAGTTGCCAACTCTTGCCATATTTTTTTTTCTGTCTAAGGTTATTTTAGGTGTGGTCCCCTCTAATAGCAGAGGCATAAACTGAATGGTTTTTCACATTGTTTTCAAATATATGAATATATATAGGGAAAGGTGAGAGAGAGAAAGAAGGCAGAAAGGAGGGAGGGGAGGGAGGAAGGAAAGGAGGAGGGAAAGAAGGAAGGAAGGAAAAAGGAATAGATAGTGTTCTTTCCAGGGCTGTTGAAGTGGAAATTTATAGCAAAAGCATCAGCAGCACCTTGGCAGAAGGTGACATAAATAGTCACCCTGTAGTAAACACTTGCAGTTCTAGGGAAGTTGAATTGGATGAAACAAGGCGCTACATTGGAGCACTCTTTTCAGAGTCGCATTGTTGGTTTTCATTTAGGGTTTTGCTTTCATAAAAGCATGAGGTGTTATCAGCAGACAGGCTCTCAGAAACTTTCTACTTGACTTCACAGCAAAGAGCCTTCTTCCCTTTCCCCTAGTTTCTGATCCCTAAAAGCAGTTTACAGGGTCTTAGTTCCTGAATCTGACTCTCTCTTCTCTTAGGGTCTTTGGCATTTCTACTGCCCCGTGTAGGGAATACTTGGTGTTTAAAATGATTGTTCTACGTGTTTAAACTTCTTATAGTTTACAAAGAAAATTTATAATAGAATCAAGAATTAGAATTAATAATGCTATCACTAGTTACTGTCATGGAAAAGTGGTTACAAAACTACTTAGTGAGGATAAACTCATTAAAAATGTATGTCTCTTCTCCAATCTTATGAAAAAGAGTCATCTATGAAAAATTGCCATAGGGCAAATTTTTGTATATTAAAATACAAGTACCATTAACCTTAATAGTATACAATCACTTCAAGAATCAACAGAGCAAACTTATGATACTTGATGTTTGTATTGAAATTTAATGGAATAGATTCCATTATTACTCAAAAATCCTCCTACCCTCCAATCTGCATGAGACAAGTCTACTTCTTATTGTTGCTGGATGTGTGACTGTCTTTGGCATTCTGCCAGGTACAGTGTACACTGCTGCCCTTTCCTTTGGGATGGTCCATTGACTTGCTTTGGCCAGTAGGTTGTTCACAGGTGTGAAACAAGCAGAAGCTTGAAATGTACTAGTGTGGTTAGACGTGCTCTCTTGCACTTGTACCACCACCATGAGAAGAGCATAACCTAGGTAATCTGTTGGTTCGCAGAAGGATGAGAGACATATAGGGCAGATCTGGCTTCAGCTTGCAACTTGGAGCCAAGCCCAGTCTCCTCCAGCCTAGACCAGGCACAGACACATAAATGAGAACAAATGATTGCTGTTCTAAGCCACAGAGGTTTGAGTGGATTTGTTACTCAGTGTTATTGTGGTAATTATTGACTGACACAAACAGTAAAGACAAAACAAATCAATAAAAACCATGCAAACAGTCCACCAGATCATTGCTGGTATAAACCAGAAAACGGAGTTTTTTGAAAAGAAAACTTAGCAAAACAATCACCAACTTTATACTTACAAAGATGCCATCATGCCCTCATGGGAGCTCCCATTTGGTCATGCTCAACCCATGCCTTGTAAGCTGAAAAGACAGTCTGAAATCAAGCTTCTATAGAGTAAAATTCTTTACATCCGAACAGTTATGTCTCACAGTGTGCTTGGAAATCACACCAAAATGTTTCAAGTATTTATCTGTGAATGATGGTATTATGAATGTTTTCAATTCTTTCTCTTTATTTTTAAATTTTCAATGATTATGTGCATATTGGCATGATTTTCAAACTTTTTAGTTAATTTTAAATAAATTTAGCTTGGTTTTCAAAGTGATCACTTGTTTCCCCTTGGAAAGTTCAGAACTAACAAAAATATGAAGTGTGAACATTGCTCCACTTCTGTAAGTGAGGTATTTATTTTTCTTTTATTCTATTTTTCTCAATTCTAAAAGAAAATATTTCTTTTAAACATGAACTTCTGCAGTAAAATCTTACTTCGAGGGGCCATTTAGATAGTGTTTAGCTGACATCAGTGGGAGGCGTAAGGGTATGTCTTACTGAAACCAAGCAGGACCCTGCAAGGCTTTCCCAGGGACAGACTTCCCATATCCCTTGTCTCTTATTTATTAAAAAGCTTTAGCCTCCTAGGCCTTACCTGTGTTCTAAAAAGGAAATATAATTAGAAAAGTGAGAAAATACAGAAACAAAGGAAAGCAGTCAAGAAAGATAAAATAATAATAATTTAGCCATAAAACAAAGTCAAGGACCTTTAGTTCCTCCTCAGGGACTAAAGGTAATATCCTGAGCCATATCTCTGAGTTATTTTGCAGATACTAAAACTCATCAGGTGGAAGAAGGTTACTGCTGACCACCTGCATGCAGACTCCAAACTGGTTGGAACCCAAGGTTGATGATGTTGACTCCCCAAATACCACCCGGTTACCTCACCACCAACTGTCATAAGAATGTCCATGAGCTGATCGGGCACACTGTGACCCTCTTCCTCATCTTGTCTTTAAAAACCCTTCCCTGAATGCCATCAGACAGTTCAGGTCTTCTGAGTATGCGCTGTCTATTCTCCTTGCTTGGCCCTGCAATAAACAAACACTGTACTTTCCTTCACCACAACCCATTGTCAATAAATTGGCTTTTGCATGTCAGGCAGATGGACCCAAGTTTGGTTCTGTAACATTACCAGGGTTCATGAGCAGGGACTTTCTCTTTCATATAAACCTCTCCCACCCTCTTTCATCCAGTGACATTTTAGGAATGTCATTACCCACCCCTGTGGGCACTGACCGGGGTCACTGGTGATCTGGAGGCACAACGCTGCAGAGGAATAATCTGTGCGAGGTCACAGAGGGGAAGTTCACCTAGCATCACCCCTGTGGTTAGGCAACATAGTCTGCTTATGTGAGTGCAGGCTGAGTCAGCTCACTCAGCTCCAGGTTCCTGGACCCCCAACAATTCCTGTGGCTGCAGGTCTTTGTTGCAACATCCCTCATTCCTGTCTGGATGACTTTGAAGGGTGGCTCTCTCTCTAGATCTAACTTCTTTCCATGTTCATTATCTTCCCTTCTCTCTCTTCTGATTTGAACCTAAAGTATTTCGGATTTTGTTTTGTTTTGGTTTTGGTTTTGGGTTTAGTTCAATGAGAAGGTGGTAGAAAATTCTGCTTTGCCTTTAAATATCTTGATGCGTCTAGAATCTTCTCTATTTCCCTAAGGCATAGAACTTTAGAAACCAAAGCCTGAAAAACATTTTTCTCTGCTTTATCTTTTCACATCCCTCCCTAGAGGCAATGGGCACCACAGTGGTCTTAAAAGTACTTGAAAGGGTTGGGTGAGAAGAGAGGGAAAAAAGTAAAATAAATTAATGGTGCTATAGACATTGACATAGATATAGAGAACTCTCTCTACATACTGAATAAGTTAATGGACATATTATACCCTCATAATTCCTTCATAATTATTATTTTTATGTACTAGTTTTTAAAAGACAGCATTTAGCTTTCTTCTTCTAGAAAGGTCTAAGCTTCACCCAGTGCTATTCCCTCTGATGGGGAGGGCCAGGGGGCTCCTGGAATTAACTATTTTGGAAAATGTGCAGCCAACACGTTCCATTCAGCCTCACACCCTTGCCCTTTGCTGCAGCCTTAACTGATTGAAGCATCCACACTTCTGTGTACTATCATTTTTTCTTGACTAACAGATTTTCTTTTTTTTAAATTGAACTATAGTCAGTTTACAATATTGTGTCAATTTCTGGTGTACAGCATAATGTTTCAGTCATGTATATAGATACATATATTCATTTTCATATTCTTTTTCATTATAGGTTACTCAAGATATTGAACATAGGTCCCTGTGCTATACAGAAGACACTTTTTGTTTACCTATTTTATATATAGTAGTTAGTATCTATAAATCTTGAGCTCCCAGTTTATCCCTTCCCACTCCCTTTTCCCCCTGGTAACCATAAGTTTGTTCTCTATGTCTGTGAGTGTTTCCATTTTGTAAATAAGTTCATTTGTGTCTTTTTTTTTTTTCAGATTCCACATATAAATGATATCTTATGGTATTTTTCTTTCTCTTTCTGGCTTACTTCACTTAGAATGATGATCTCCAGGGCCACCCATGTTGCTGCAGATGGCATTATTTTGTTCTTTTTTATGGCTGAGTAGTATTCCATTGTATAAATATACCACAACTTCTTTATCCAGTCCTCTGTTGATGGACCAGATTTTCTTTCCAGATCCTTCCTCTCACAGCTCTCCTCCCTCTCCCCTTTCCATGATGTAGATATCCCCTTCTACTTTCAGTTTCTTCTCTGAAGAAGGACTTATCTCTCCATTGAGATTGTTTTATCTTATCTTAACTAAAATCCAACTTTCCTGGAAAGACACTACAAGCCTTTCTGCCCCAACTAAAATCTCCTCACACTCCAAGCCCAAATCCTTTTCCTTTTTACTTTCAGATCCACATTGATTAACACTCATCTAAAAAGTCCAGTTTCTTTGACTTGTTTTGTCTTTTCATATAATGTAATTTTTATTTTTATTTAATAAAGTATTGCAATTGTGTCAGACACTCTCAGGAAAAGAGTACCTTATGATGTCCTACCCACTATCCATCCAGGAATTTTAATAAAAGATGTATCTATGCTCAAGCTTTTCTTACATACTTCCTTACACTTCATACATTTCTCTTTCTCAACATCATTTGTAAAGAAATAACTGGGTTTTTTTCCTGGATATTATTTGTCTTTCATGGGCTACTTCATATACCATCTGAAAGCATGATCAAAATCATTATATTTATGAAAATTTTTATTTGGGCTTGTTGGTTTGCTGAAGGAGGAATTAACATTACATCTCTAAAGGTCCAGAAACTGCCAAGGATAATATTCCCCCAGTTGAATTTATCTAGAGTTCTCTATCCAAGCACACTATATTTTATAAAGAAATGTACCAACCAAATACTAGCCATGCAGTCAAATACAGTTAACCAAGTTCACTTAGCACAACTTTATATGGTTGGGGTGAATATAATGAATTTTGAAAGAAGTGGTTGTTGTGGGACACAACGAGGCAGCTGGTCTGTGGCATGGTGACGTGCGGGGTGGTAAAAATATTTACCAGAGATAAACTATGGGAATAGGAAAGAGTTTTATTAGGGTATGCTGTCACAGACAACAGCAGGACACACAGGCAAGAGGTGCCTGCATGAACACTGAGGGCCAGTTATTGAGGTCTTTTATAAGGTCGAGTCACAAGGTACCTGATTGGCTTGTGCAATAGTCTGATTGGTTGTAGGTGAGGTAAGAGGTTTAGGGTCCGTGAAGGGTGGTGGAGTTTGACTCTGATAAGGTAGGCATTACCTGGGGCTATTAGTTTGTTAGGGAAAACACACACAGTAAAGAATGTCAGACACCTGAGAGCCCAGAAATGGAGGTCGTTGGACTTTGAAGGACATCAGTTGGCCCAACATTGGTCTCTGGAATTAAACAACTAAAAGAGAAGTACTTGTGTCATATAAATATGCATATCCATTAGCAGGGACTAAAGACCAAGAATCAAACCGAAGAGAGGTTCTCACGCTTGGGATAGTGAAATTGCAGCAACTTCTTTGAAGTGGAAGCAAGAGGATCTTCTACATCAAGTGCAAAGCTCCATGTGCTCAATGAGGTTGCATGCCCTAAGCTTTGAAGAGCTTTTAATTAATTCTCAATAAGCTTGTCAGATGTCTATCTACCACATATCAACAAGCAAATTTACAGTGACATTTGTGAGTTCAATCTCTCCGTAAACATTTGACAATATCTTTAATCCCTGTCCATCAAATGATGGTGTATTTAGTTGTAGAATTCTAATTTGATGGTTATCAACTCTTGGAAGATGTTATTTCTCTGTTGCCAGTTCTCACTGCAGATGCAGAAAAGTCTGCAATAATCTAATGCCCTTCTTTGTAGGTTATCTGCTCTCCTCTCTGGTGGACTACAAGATATTCCTTTTGTCTTTAGCACCTTGCAGTTTCACTGTGGTGTATCTAGGTATGGGTTTATTCTTATTGAGTTTGCTCAGAGCTTGGAGTACTTCCTGGATCCAAAAGGCCTAGGCATGAAAATGTTACCCCAAAATATCTTCCTGTTGTTTAACTTAAATTTTTTATTTTATTTGAAATTAAGAAAATGAAAAAAAAAAAACCAGTAGCACACATAATACCCACATACCCTTTACCCTACTTGTTAATATTGTTATTATTTTTATCAAATTTGCATTATCATTTTTTCTCTTTTTCTCTCAGTATTTATCCCAACTTTCAGTCTTTAGACCTAGGTCTTACAGCAACCTGCAACGTGACACTTGGCTTTGTGCCTGGTGGGCGCAGGGAATTATTTTCTACTATACTAATTCAGCTAAAAAGAATTCTCTATCATTTTTCATCCTATTATCTCTGTATGTTTGAAACAGGAGTGAATTCTTCCATGTTAATCAAACTTCAAGCACCAACTTCTCAATGTAAATAAAAAGCTACACTGCAGCAATTTTAGGAAACTTTACACAGGGGTCAAAAATAGTCTTATTTTCCTTTCTGTTTACTTTGTTATATTATTATTTTTTGTATTCATGATAGAAGAGTCTGCCATCCAGAAAGAGTAGAAAGGAAGAGAGAGTTGAGATTTTTTTCCCTTTTGCTCTCCACATACCAAGAAAGGATGTCTCTCTCTCTGTCTCACACACACACACACACACACACACACACACACACACACACAACACACACATATCCTGTATTCGTTTGCTAGGTTTGCTACAACATATATCACAGACTGGGTCGCTTACACAACAGAATTTGTTTTCTCACAGTTCTGGAGGCTAGAAGTCCGAGGACAAGGTGTCAGCAGGGTTGATTTCATTCTGAGGCCTCTCTCCTCAGCTTGTAGATGGCCACCTTTTTTCTCCCTGTGTCCTCATAGGGTCTTTTCTCCCTGTGCATGCAAGTCTGTGCCCAACTTTCCTCTTGTAATACAGACATCAGTCCTATAGGTTTAGGTACCATCTATATGACCTCATTTTCCTTAATTACATCTTTTAGGTCCCTATCTCCAAATGCAGTCACATTCTGAGGTACTAGGGGTTAGGATTTCCACACATGAATTGGGGAAAGGCATAATTCAGCCTGTAACCTAGCCTACATATCCTACAATATATCCATATTATACTAATCATATCCTATCACATATTATATATATAATGTGTATATATATAATATACACACACATATATTTAATCCCTTGATGAACTTTCTCACTCTAATGATAACTGAAGGAAAAGCTTCATGTGACTATCCCTTTTGTATGAGTAAGAATTCTGTCTGCCCTTAAAATAAGAATGAAGTAGAAAGAAATCCATTTAGGGAGCAGTAAGAAAAAATTCTAAGTCAGGATTTCAGTGTGATATCATCATTTTTTTCCAGGGGTCAAATATCAGAGTGTGGGGCATGCCATAATGACAGAATTTTTCAGAGCCATATTTCAAAGCCAGTTATACTGGCTCACCTTCTCATAGCTCCAGCACTCAGTTGAAGAACTGAGCTAAAAATCAGTCTTTTCTGTATCAGCATAGTTGCACAGAATCTGACCCTAATCCTGAATTTCTTCTCTGTAATAACTTGTTTCCAAATCTGGGCCTCAATTTTTTCCTGTTAGAAAGCCAATTTGATACTTAAAAAAATAATAAGACATGAATAGAAATTTGGAAAAAAATAACTGGCAAGGCAAAGCGAAACCATTCATTCATTCATTCATTCACTTGTTTGCTTCATTATTAATACAGCCTCTTGGGGATTAATTGGATATTCTTTTATAAATATCTTTCAGTTTTTCATAAGTATATATAGTTTACATTTTCGAGTAAGCTACAAATTCTCTAAGGAAAGGTCTGTAATTTCCATTTCTTTTGACCCCTTATATTAATTGGTAAGCACACACAGTTAGTTGAATGTTTATAATAACTATCACAGATTAATAATTCTTCCAGTAAATATTTTGCATCATTTCCTAATTTCCTGGCTTGATGCTATGTTCTGGTGAGTGCAGAGATTAATACACTCCCTACCGTCCAGCAAATTTCTTGGAGACAGACATGAAAAAACAAGTGCTATAAATGTTCCAGGTATTGTAATAGAACTCTCAAAAGGAAATGGCTATTGTAGAGGCAGAGTGCTCAAGTTCAGATTCGCGTTGTCTAGATTTGAATTCCAGCCTCAGTACTTTTCTTTTTTTTAATGATTTTAAGAAAATTTCTTAAGTTCTTTAAACTCCGGTTTCCTCATCATTAAGATAGTGATGATAAATAGTACTTATAGGATTATTATAAGGGTCAAAAGCAATTATTCACAAATGAAATTTCCTCAGGGCCTCACACTGACAATGTTTTTGTTTGCTCAATAATCAAACGGGAAAAAGACAATTTATTTCTGAAGAAAACTTCCTGTAGGTGCTCTGAAGGGGGGTCTGGAAGATTCCAAACTTAGCAATATTAATGGCAAAGAATAAAAATTAGTTTACATAAAATATTTTTAAAAATCTTTATAAACAGCAAGAAATTCCATAATTATTGGTAAAAAGATAAATTGAGAAAAATTATTAGACTTATATATAGCAGATAAAAAGGTCATTTAAAAATTATTATTCTTTTAAAGTTTTTTTGAGGGAGGAGGTTTATTTATTTACTTATTTTAGAGGAGGTACCGGGAATTGAACACAGGACCTCGTGCATACTAAGCATGTGCTCTTATCTCTTGAGCTATACCCTCCCCTCAAAAAGGTCATTTTTTTAAACTTAGAAATTATTAAGAAAACAGTGAAGAACCCAATATACAAAAGGGGTAGATGATATCGATAAGTACCTGTATCCCCCACTTTTCCAAAGTTCTCTTTATGCCACTTTGCTTTTTACAAAAGACCTAATTAGTACCTGTTTTTTCACTAACTGAAAGAAATTCAAAGATTTTTGCTTTTATGCAAAAAGGTAAAAAGCAAAAATAGCATTCAGTGTTTGTTTTGCAGAAAGCCGTTACAGAGGCATTCCGCAACCCTAGCAGTAAGAGTGGCACCACCAAGCTCCTACCTGGGAACTACACTCAGTGTCTCAGCACCAATCCACTGCTAGCTTCAAACTGTCTGTGAGCATCTGTGTTTTATCTCAGTTTATTTTGTGTGTCCATTAGCAAGATATGTCCTAGGTGATTGCTTTACTTTACGCCATTTTGGCTTAGGAAAGTTTTCACAGGAACAATTTGCCTTTGAATAGCAGGGGAAACTTGTATTATATAGAAAAAGAGAAACAATGAGAAAGAGAAGAAAATTACCAATGAATATGTGAAAATATGCTCAACCTCACTGATAATTCTAAGTATGCAAATCAAATAGCATTGGACTGTCATTTTTCAACTAATAATTTGGCAAAACTTGTATTTGATAATATCTAGGGTCATTGACTACTTGGTTGAGAACCAGGTTATACTCACACATACACTTAGAAAGTGTGTATACTGATTAAATCTTTTGGTATACAATTTAATGGCATCTATCAAAATTAACAGCATATATTCTCTTTGACAGCATCCTATGATATATGTGCAAAAATATATGTGTAAGAATTGCTCATTGCAGTGTTGTTTGCAAGGGCAAACTGGAAACAATCTAAATAACCATTGATAAGAAACTGGGTAGTAGTAACCTATAATAAAAAGCATACAAAAACGAACATATGTACGTATACGTATGACTGAAACATTATGCTGTACACCAGAAATTGACACAACATTGTAAACTGACTATAGTTCAATGATTGAAAAAAAAAAGAATGGGAAAAGAACACTAAAAGGAAATTCACAAAAGAAGAGATATAAATGATTACCATATAAGTTGAAATGTTCAACCTCACTAAGAAGACATACAAAATAAAACAAGATCCCTATATTACCCTCCTGCCCCCCAAAAAGAGACAGGGTAAATAAATAATGGTATATCCGAATGATCACTATGCAGTAACTAAAAGCATGGGTAGAGATATATGCTGTTATGAAAAGAACTCTAAGACATGTTATTAAATGATAAAATCAAGGTTCATGAATGCATAGTATGTATA
The DNA here is from genome assembly GCF_009834535.1 of Camelus ferus. Taxonomy (NCBI): domain Eukaryota; kingdom Metazoa; phylum Chordata; class Mammalia; order Artiodactyla; family Camelidae; genus Camelus; species Camelus ferus. The sequence goes on along the minus strand of NC_045698.1, from coordinate 32,208,442 downwards.
CTAGTATAATACACTACTTTTTAAAGAAGGAAATGTAACATACAAGGATGACCAAGGAATTATTAACAGCACCCACCTCTGGGTAAAATTGTAGTTAGGGGAGAGGGAGACATTTATTTTTCAGTTTAAACCAAATGAGTTATTTAAATTTAATGCCACAGCATTTGTTATTTTCATGATAAAATAAATCATGAAACAATTTTTAGGTACAGGGGATATAAATTAAACATTAATATAATACAACCCTAAAAAGTTAGAAATCACTGACTTAAGATTAGACTAAAGGAAAGTCATGTGTCATGACTTTCAACTGAACTATATCTTTCAGGATCCCAGTTCTTCTTGAGAACATCTAAAGCTTCATCTTCTAGACTTCAAGTAATACTCTGGCATTTTATTTCGATCTTTTCCTGCCCAAACTGCTAGCTCTTCTCTGGCAGGTAAACCTTTTTTCTTAAAAAATTAAATTATTTTTTTCTTGGTGCATTTCACAGGGCTTTTGTCCTATATCTGGTTCTTCTTTGATTAGTTTTTATCCTTTTGGAAAGATTAGTCATGATAGACCTCTTCAAAATTTGTCTCGGTTCTTTGGCTTTTTGTCCTTTGGCTTATAATCAGAGATCAGCTTCCGATTTGTTTTGTCCTGGAGAAGCTTAATGGAATTTATAGCAAGCTAAATAAGATATTAATTAAAAGTTTAAACCTTGTAAAACTCTTAATATAGAGGCTCTAACCCAAAGACACTTGTGGCCATTCATTGTTTAAAACCAACCGTTTTTCTTTTGAATTACATTACCTTTAATTCTGCAAATTGAATGTTATATAGCACCAGGCAAACTGCTGTGAGTAATTATAATACTCATTGCTGAGTGATGTGACTTCTTCCTCGAAGCTGGGCTTCTTAGGGAAATTGCATGATTAGGTCCCTAGGTGTCTTGGCTTGTTCAGAGAATCATGTTGGCCCTCCAGGGAGCTAATGCGTCTTTGATTATTTACAGGTTCACACCAGACCCCTTATAAATATAAGCACATTAGCTCAGTAGCTAAATAACAGTAACATGAAACACGGCAGACACAGAGGAAAGAACTAGCAGAAACGAACGCAAACCCACGAGCTGCCATCTCTCTGTCGCACTCTGTAGCTTTCTCTGTTAGTGTCTGGTTGACAGTTATAGACCTTGGTGCATGTGTGCAATTACTTATGTCAGGCCCCTCTGAAAGTAGGGGCCTTTTAAATTTCTATAGAGGAGACTGAGAATCAAATCACATCCCTCATATACTTTGGTTTCTTTTAGGTGGGAGCCAAATTTATTTAAGAATCATCTGCTGTTTTAAAGTAATATTTAAAATTATGGGAGATTACCATGTGAAGACACAGACAAACAAAGGGAGAAGTCTATGTAAGGATTGGAGCGGTGCACCTATGAGCCAAGAAACTTAAAACACCGGCAAAACAGAACTACAAAACAGAAAAAGCAAGGAGGGAGGTTTCAGAGGGAGCGTGGCCCAGGTAATACCTTGATTTCAGACTCCTATCCTCCAAAACTGTGAGGAAAATACATTTCTGTTGTTTTAAGAAATAATTAAAAATAAAATTATGATGATATTAATACATCTATAATGTAAAATGTTTAGATGCACATACTACAAATGTACATAAAGTAAAAGTTTTTCTTCTCTACTTCTGCACCCATTTGTTTTCTTCACACTTTATGGAGAACAGTTTAATGTGAAGGCCTCCAAACTATACATAGGAATGTGTGTGGGGAGGGGCGTGTGTGTGTATAGATTTCAAATATTTATACATATAATCTATATATCATATACAATACACAATGGACACATGCATACACAAACACATGAAATATCCTATACATATGGGTCTAAAAACTGTTTAATAAATTTGAACTAGGACGTATGGGCATAGGTAAGATTCAGAACTATCCAGTTGAAAGCAACCTCATTTTGTCAGATCAACAAAGTTGGGGGCTCCAGGCTCTACTCCTCTAATTGCTGTTCTAGCAGTATCTTAATGGCAAAGTTTGCTGAAATGAAAAACACATAGTGACCCATTGTTGGCGATACATGTAGTGGCCTCCTAAGCATTCAATATCCCTTGCCCATGCACACCCCTAACCAGTGAATTTCCCAGCCGTGACAACCTCTGAGGGGGTTGATCCCCATGCCAAGAACACTTGGTCATGATAATTGGGGCAGGAAGGAGCATCTGTTTTCAGCTAATCAAATCAGAAGGCAACACAACTCTTTTATTCACGGACTGAGAGGAAAATAGCTCTCTCTGATCATGGCAGAGGAAGCATGAGGGAGTTATTTTGCGATGACGTGGAGTTTCAAGCCATAGAATAAAATGGAGACCTAAAAAGGTAAAGTGGAGATACAGAGAGGACATGAAGCATTTATTTTGTGTCACTGTTAAACCTCTGCATTAAACTATGCTTAAGTCTTTACTGTTATCTCAAATTTTCTTTATCATAAGAGCCAGTTTGAATTATGCTTTTTGTTACTTGCAACCAAAATTATTCAAATATATTAGCACTGAAATGTTAGATCATAATTGATCTATACTAGTTTTTGCAAGAGTGTATAGGGGAATACTTACTTGCTAACTTATTAAGTAAAATAGTCCATATTCAAATACACTTGGTAAATATCGAGCTGTATTTTTCACCCTTTTAGAGATCCACAAAGCACAGGGCATATTAAACATTTTAAGAAATAAAAAACAAAAAAATTCTAATTATGATTATACCTACAGTTTTCATATTTATTAACCAAATATTTCAACTTCTGTGTAATACCTATTGAAAAATCTATTTAAAAAGTTGTTTCCTAGAATTGAAAAATACTGATTCAGATTATCAGTATATTTTCATATCCCTTTTTTCTCACAAGATTAGAATCAACATTTTTAGCCAGAACATTTGGACTCAAACACTCTAGACCTTTTAAAGTGTTAGTTTATGATTATATATAACTTACATATATATAAGATCTACCCAGTTACATTTTTAAGACCAGCTAGACTTAAAATATCTTCAGTCTTTACCTCAGTTCAGTTTGTTGAATTTTGTTCATGTTACCTGATGTGACATAGAATATATCTTAAATTTAAAAAGACACGTTTGCTGAGCATTTCTTACATTTGTATATCTTGGATTTTTTAAAATATAAATCACAGAAGCCTAACATGCGTGATGTTAACAGTAAATAAATTAATCACAGAAATATTGGGGAGCTTGTGAAACTGTTGAAAAGGCTGGAAAGCCAGACTTAAAGTTAAGCAATCAGGAAACATGCCCCAAAGCACGCTGTGGAACTGGTCCAGAGAGGAAACCGCCGCCAGCACCGCTAAGAACCAGCGCTGCAGCTCGCAGAACGCAGAATGCAGCAACCTTGTGGCTGTTGTGCAATCCGAGGCCAACTGTTAAACCACCATCACCACGCCCACCCGGCGCCTCACAATACACAGCTGCTTCATTACCTCCTCTAGAAACAGAGAAACCTTAACTGAATCTGTTTCTTTTTTAGTTAATTTCTAAGTCAAAATTCAGCACAGGCAAACATACTGGCAGAACCTAAATCATAGGCGGGCACCCTAGCTGCAAAGGAGGCGGAGAAGGCACAATTTTGGCGTTTCAGCTTCTAAAACAAGAGATAGTTTCTTGCAACCGTTAAGACTGATATGCTGGGGATTTCCTCAAACACAGGAACAGACTTCAAATAATAAAAAAATCATTATTTGCTTTGATTTGTTCAATATCAACATACATTTTTTACCAATTAAACACAAAAGGCCCATGCTTCTTCCTGACAGAATGCAACAATTTCTTTGATAAGTGAACACTAACCTACACTCTCTTCAACAAGGGAACAGTCTGAAAATCTCATCAGTCTACTGCTTTGAAAATCTCAAAGCATCCACTTTACATGCAAGAATTCTGTGTGATGTCTATTCCTCTTCCAAGTCCATCACTATACTATCTTGATATTTTGTCATGTATGGTTCAAAATTATTAACCACCCCCTACCATACCCTATATAAAAAGAGAGGGAGAAAAGAGAGGAAAGAAGAGGTAAACATTGTGAAGACAGTACAAGAAAGACAGTGTGGCTGGAAGTTAAGACCCTTGCTTCTGTGGATAGTCACCAGTCACTATTGGCATCTATGACCATGTGCCCTCAACTAATGTCTCTGCTAGTCAGGATTTTACATTGCAAGGTGGCCAAATCTTTATTCCTGACAGAAACGTCCTTCAAAATCTACTTTCATGAGTATGCTGTCGTCATTCTTAACTTATTTTATTTTAAACAATTAATACATTTTATTTTTTAGAGTGGTTATAAGTTTATTAAAAAGTTGAGTAGAAAGTACAGAGAGTTCCAAGAAGGTTTAGAATCTTGCTTTGGTGAGGTACATTTGCTTAAATTGAGAAACCAATATTGATACATTAGTATCAACTAAACCCCAGTTTACATTAAGGTTCACTCTTTGTGTTGTACAGATCTATGGATTTTGCCAAACATATAATATCATGTATCAACCATTACAGTGTCATTCAGAATCTTTCAGTGTCCTAAAAATTCCACACTCTGTGTATTCATCCCCCTCTCCCCAATTCCTGGCACTCACTGTTAATTTTACTGTCTCTGGATGGTTTCCAGAGCATCATATAGTTGGAATACTACAGTATAAAGCCTTTTCAGACTGCTGTTTTTCACTTGACAAAATGCATTTGTTTCCTCCATGTCTTTTTTGTGGTTTGATAGCTCATTTTAAAAAATCACTGAATAATATTCCATTGTGTGGATGTACCACTGCTTATTTATCCATCCACCTATTGAAGGATATCTTGGTTGCTTCCACATTTTGGCAATTAGCCTTCATTAATTTTTTTACCACAGGACTTGGCAGAATTAGGAGCCAGCCAAGGGGAATCTCCTGGGTTCTTTTTATTTTTTTCTCAGAAATTGCAATTTTAATTCCTCTCTCGAGTCAAGGTTTATTATGCCAGCCAACAATAGAACCACCTCTTAAGTTTTTGATTGTATGTCCAGAGGCATGAGAAGCCTTAGAAGGTCACATAGCAGTCTCTCACCCTTAAAGTCAATGGAATATTGCTGTGGATCTTCCCTTGGGTACCAATTAGGCAAAGTCTAGAATCTCAGGGATAGAAGACATAAATTTGAAAAGGATCAGTAGTTGTAACAGTGAAGGATGCCACTCTGACATCCATAATCCAGATCAAAGTTCCTTGTATTTGCTCTATGAGAGACATAACACATGCCCATACCTGGTTACTAGTTCAGAACACACACCACATCCTCCAGTATCAGCCCAACCTTACAAGCCATTGTCTCTCAGCTGGCATTGGAATTGAGTCTTTAATAGAATACCCACCATTCTATAATTAGTTATTTTGGGGTGATAGGGTCAAAGGTGAGACAGGCAAGTCCAGTGAATATTTACTCTCCTCTTACAAATCAAGTTCCTTACATACAAGCAATGTAGAATTGGATATCATGGTGGCATATAAGACATTCAATACCCTCTTGGAGAGTGGTAATCAGAGAAGCATAATATGCAGATAGTGACAATGTAATCCTAGAATAAACATCTAGTTTAGTAATGAAATTCCCTGCTGCCACTGTGATAGAGTAGTTCCAAGATTATCACTGAGCATGCCAAAAAGCTAGTGGTTTGTTCACTGAAGACATTATTATTGGGTGTTTACGCTTTGTCCTGCTGCTTGCATGTTGGACACCTAATACTCCTCCAGATAAATCGGCTTTTGTGAGCAATGAGCATATTCTCTACTGCCACCATCATACCTGCTTTGTTCATTAGCCTTCTGAACAAGTCATGTAGTACCTAGGGAAAGAGGTTGTGTCACACCTGCCTATCTGATTGATAATCTTCTCGGCGATAGTTTAGTGAGCATTTATATTAAGTACAAATGTTCTCATACTCTGGTTCATTCTCAGTGGTTCATCCACATATTTCTTCCCCCAAACTCATTGCTACCAATTCTCTAATCTTGTTCCTTCAAAGTCCTTAATCATTTAGCTCAATTATTAGACACCACGCATAAATCAGTATTATCTCGCCTTACAAGAGTAGTGAACAACCAAATGTACAGCCTAAAGTTCTCTTAAATTACACCCAAGTGGGCTATAATGCCTAAGCAATGTACTTTCGTCTGGCGCTGACATATTGTGCAGCGACTTCTGTAAATCAGGCTCAGTTTCCCCCTCATTGATCAGCTGGCCATAGGGAATTTCCCGTGAAGACATAGGTGAAGAATAAGGAGGGGCAGCGGTGCAGAGAGTAAGCTCATGCAGCTTACTGTGTCCTCAGAATCTGTTTTGGCTTAAGTCCACATATATATTCCCACCTGCTGATGGAGAAACTAGTTAATTGGATAGCACTCATTTCATGATAGCAGTTCATGTTGTCATGTTGGTTCCATTGATAGGACTTCAGCTCTCTACAATGCCCTGGAATCAAATCAAGGGCTGTTTCTTTAAAGAACAAAAATGGTATTCTGCCCCCCAAAAGGAAGTATTTTGCTCTAAACTCTGTGAACTTCTGAGGGGTACCCTAGACCATTAGTGTAAAGGAAATACTTTATTTATATTTCTATGGTCAACTAATCTTTGACAAAGGAGGCAAGAATATACAATGGAATAAAGACAGTCTCTTCAGCAAATGGTGTTGGGAAAACTGGACAGCAGCATGGAAAACAGTGAAGCTAGAACACTCCCTTACACCATACACAAAAATCAACTCAAAATGGATCAAAGACTTAAACATAAGACAAGATACAATAAACCTCCTAGAGGAAAATATAGGCAAAACATTATCTGACATACATTTCAAAAATTTTCTCCTAGAAGAAATAAAAGCAAGAATAAAAAAATGGGACCTAATGAAACTTACAAGCTTCTGCACAGCAAAGGAAACCATAAGTAAAACAAAAAGACAACCTACGGAATGGGAAAAAATTTTTGCAAATGAAACTGACAAAGGCTTGATCTCCAGAATATCTATATCTAGTAATATATGTTTGAGGTTTACTTATACATGCAAAAGCAACCATAGAGTATTACATTAATGGGAATATCAACAGAAAACATCATAAGAGAAATTAACCTAATGCAATTATGTATAATGCAAGAGAAGATAGGCTACTCAGTATGAAACTGCCATAATCAGAAACAACTGAAAAATAAACATAGCTTCATACATTTTAATACATAATTCATCATGTTAGATTATCCCAGTTTAGTTGTGCTTGGTTGAAAGCAATAGAAAACCTAATTAACATAGCAACATTTGATTTTTACTTAACAAGAAGTCTTAAGGTACTTGGTCCCAGGGTTGGTTTGGTGGCTCAGTGGTATCTAAAAACCTAGTTTCTCTCCACCGTTTAACTCTGCCTTCCTCAGGGCACTGAATGTCATCATCAGGCTTATCACCTCGTGGTTGTAAACAGCTTTGCAGCTCCACTTATTTGAAAGTTTCCAAAGTAGGAAAATAGAGAAAGGGGCAAAAAAAGGCCTTCTCTTTTTTTTATTAGAGGTAAAATCTTTCTCGGAAATCCTCAGCATATTTCTTCTTACAGCTCAGAGGTCAGAAATAGATCACAGACCTGCCTCTGAAACAATCACAAGCAAAGAGGAAATGACATTACCTTGTTGACTCAGACTCCTTCATGATTCATCGAGACCAGGTTAGAGGGATCTGTTACCAAGGAGGAACCGGAAATTGCTGTTGAATATGCAGCCAGAGATTCTGTCTCCATTATTTTCTTTGTGGATACAGTTTTCCTTATAACCAACTGAGAATGGAGAGGGTCAACTCTATTTTCCAGCTCTATAACCCATACAATGATTTTGAAGCTATAATCTGAAATAATTTCACTAGTCTCTTTTCTAAAAATTGGACTGATTGAAGATAAATTCATCTTTAATATAGCCACCATGAGCTAATCTATTACTTATCCCCAAATCTTGCAGAGATGGACAAAAGGATAGCATGAACTGGTCAGGAAATTGAATATGTTAGAAAAAGTTACGAGGTCATGACAAATACCTCCGCTAGCCTCTGATCTTATAACCATGTATACAAATGAGAACACCAGATGCAGAGGAAATAGTAGGATATTAAGGAATACTGTAAGAAGTACATTTTCATTATTATTTCTTAGTCAAAATTTTGAAGTTATGTGAGGGACCTTGTATTAGGGTTCCCTAAAGAAACAGAACTAATAGGATACATATAGAGGATATATATATAGGATATATGTATCCTCTCTCTCTCTCTCTTTCTGGCTCCTGTGATTATGAAGAATGGCAAGTCCCAAGATTTGCAAGATGAGCGCACAGGCTGGACACCCAGGAGACCAATGGTGTCGTTTCAGTTCAAAGGCTGGCAGACTCAAGAACTAGGAAGGGCTGATGTTTCAGGAAGGCAGAGAAAAGCTGATGGCCCCATTCAAAAGCAGTCAGGCAGGAAGAAGCCCCTCTTACTCAAGGGAGGGTGGCTTTTTTTATTCCATTTAGGCCTTCAGCTGATTAGATGAGACCCACTCACATTAGGGAGGGCAATCTGCTTCATTTCGTCTACCAGTTTAAACAGCAATCCCACCCCAAAACACCCTCACAGATACACCCAGAGCAATGATTGACCAAATATTTGGGCACCCTGTGGTCCAGTCAAGTTGACACACAAAATTAATCATCACAGACCAAGTGAATCTTCAACAAATGTTGATTCCTGCAAACTTTGGAATAACCAGTGTAGTTGCATGGAAAGCTACTGAACATGTACACATTTCATATTTTTTCCTGTGTTATGATGTCTAGTCTGTGAATGAAGTTAAACACAGTTCTTTGACAAGTTTTCCACCTCCCATTCTATTTATTTATACATGTGTTATGAATGTTTACTATAAAATAGAAATAAGATTCAGAGGTGAAAAAATCAAAATAGGTCAGATTAGGATAAAACCAGAGAACAGGTATTCACCGAACAATGTGCACTAGAAAGGTAGAGACTGTCAAGCCCTCTGATTACAAGTAAATTCAAACACAAGTGGAAGTGGTTCAAAAGCTAAGGGAATCTTTGACATTTAGAAATAGCAAAAGCTTGCTCATGGAGGTAGCAGATGAAATTCTATCAATGTGTTGTTCTTTTCATATGCTATTGATATCTGTCAATTCCTCAAAAGTCCTAAGAGGAGTCACTTTTTTGTTGGGGAGGGGGTAGGTAATTAGGTTTATTTATTTATTTTAATGGAGGTACTGGGGATTGAACCCAGAACCTCATGTATGCTGAGAACACCCTCTACCACTGAGCTATATATACCCTCCCCCAGAGCAGTCACTTTTTAACTCTAAACTATATCACATTGTTACTGCGTTGTAATAATCCTGACTCAGCAAGAAAGGTATTCATTATGGTCAGTGTACTCTGCTTATTTATCACTGAAGTTTAAGACAAAACTTGTTGAAGTAGAAATGCATATTGCTTAAAGTACTCAGCTGGCTATTCAGGTAATGTGGGTTTCTAGATCTAGCCATTCTTTTGTTACTATGTATACACACTATTTATTTATTCATCATTTTATTTCTAAGTAAAAGAGAAGCCCCAGAATTCACATATATAATAGAATATGTGTGTTCCTAATTTGTGCAATATTGAGGCAGTAATATTGGATAGAACTGTTGTCTTTTTCCATTTCATTTAATTTGGTATGGAAAACACATGGTTTGTATAACAATTGGCTTCAGTCACTAAGTACATTTCATCCAACAACAATTAAATATAATCTAAACCATCTTAAGTACTTTTTTGTGATGCAACAGGATAGTAACTTCAATTTGGAAATATAAAATCTTAGGATCACAAAGTTTAAGTATACTTCCCAGAATCTCATTTTCTAAAGTTAATAGAAAAAAACAGTAATAATGCTGATCAGAAGAGAGGCTACTGATTGATAATAAAGTGGAAGTTTTTACATACTGCTAATCAAATTTTAATGAAGCAAGAAGGAAAGAATCGTAAATAGTATTTTATAAAACGCCTGAAGTGAAATTAGTGTGAAATGACTTAATTTTTTTAGAATTAGGAGAGTTGACTTTTTGAATGCCAACTGTCTCTGTACTAAGTTATCAAGAAAGCAATATGGTGAAATGGAGTAGGTTGGATAGCATGTTTTTGCTAGACGGCTTCTAGCTCCTTGATTTCTATAAGCCTCATGTTTCCTTCCTTTGCCTCAAAGACAAGAAAGAAGAAACCTGCATCGAATAGTTTAAGCAGTTTCATTCAGCAAATATAACTGCATCATAGGCATATCTTAAATTAAAAATCCTGGTCTGGGTCTCTGTCATCTCTGTTTCTAATTGGGACTGAATAAACCACATTGACAATCAAAATGCAGCCAGTGCCTATTCCTTCTCATTTAGGAATGTGATCTTTTTCTTGATTAACTAATTATGCCTCCTGCAACTGATGAGTCAGATAGAAGAGTCTTCCAGTCTGCCAGAGCAGTGCTTCTGAACTGAACGGCACATACAAATTACCTGGGGATCTTGACATATTGCAGATTTTGACTCAATGGCTCTGGGAGGGGCCTGAAATTCTGCCTTCTTAAAAAGCCCCCAAGTGAAGCTCGTCCCAGGACCCCTTTGTGAGCAGCAAGGTCTAGAGAATTAGAAATAGGACAAGTGTAAACATGGACAAATGTAGAGAAATATTTGAGAACTGTAGAAAAACTTTTAATAAGTGATATGTTTAGCCTGTTCAAATAAAACCCAGGAGGGTCCAAGGGATTCCTGACTCTGCTCCACTTGTGAGGAACATGACCTTAAGGTTCTCGTTGGTTTATCAGTACATCAATTTTCTTGTTTTCAAATTGGTATGATAGTTTGCCTCCAAGAAGCTTAGTGCATTTTATTTTTTTGCTGAATGAGGGCAAGTGAGGGTTACAGTTGCTATTTAGAGAAATGCATTAGATAATAAAAAGCTTGAAGAACTTAACATTACTAAAAAAAAAAAAAAGAGTTGAATGAGAATAAGGAAGATCAAATTGAAATAAAGAGTGAGTCAGTAGGGTACGGACTGTTAAACGCTTGATGAGATTTCCCAGGTATTGACACACTGGTAACTTGAAATAAGAAGAATGGAAGAAAAGGTCAATTTGAATCCGTAAAATGTTGTGGGAGGTTGGGAGTAAGAAATAATATATCATAGAGTCTGGTACTAAAAGTTTTATTTATCTTACAGAAGGAAAGAGAGCAACCAAATAGAAGCAATAGGAAATGGATGAAAAGAGCTTTATCTACAATTATTAAAACCAGAAGAAATTCTATAAAGCTTTTTAAAGGAAGATTTATGAAATTTAGGTTTACAGAAAAGTATTTCTAATGAAGGCATATGTATGATCAACTGTTCATAATTAATATATAATGCTGACAAACCTCACAGGATATAAATATAAGAGAATAATCTAATATAAAACGCATAAATAGAGCCACATAAATTTTTGCTTAGGAAATGATTTTGGATGTAGAAAGTAGTGATTAAGGGCTTATATTAACATAAAAAACAATACAAAAATGGTTTATGTTGTGTTTGAAAATAGATAATAAAGTACTGAGTAATTTAGTACTCCAGTATCGAAGTGAAATAATAAGCAGCCTTCCAGGTCTTTGCCAGATTTATAGATGTGAAAACACGGAGACTTGTGTTGGTAGGAAGGCAGTGAAATGGGTACTTTCATATGCAGTTGATCAAAGTATAAAATGGTACCATTATTCCTGGCATGAAATTTGAAAATACATATGTCAACCTTCAAAAATCTTTATCTACCATAATTCACTAATTTCTTTCTAAGAAATAATCATTAGTATATGTATAGATTGGTATTTATTACAACATGCTTAAAATAGAGTTGAGTATAAACTTCACTTCCAAAACACAGAGAGGAGGGTGCAGATTAGTTAAATATATGACAACAAAGAGACATAAAAATGCTGTGGAGTTGTTTAAAGGCACACTTATGAAAAATATAAATGGCAATAAGATGACTGATGTAGTATTTTCAAAAAGCTGGAGGTATTTTTCTACCAGAAATATGGTAGACTAAATTTGTTGAACCTCCACCCTACTATGTAACATGTACAAATACCAGATAAAATGCACATTTCAATTTTATTTATTAATTAATTATTAAAATGTTATATTTAATTTATTTTGGGGGGGTAATTAGGTTTGTTTATTTTTAATAAAAGTACTGGGGATTGAACCCAGAATCTCGTACATGCTGAGCATATACTCTACCACTGAGCTATACCCTCCCCCAATGTCAATTTAAATGTGTATTGCTAACTTGCAAAGGAATTTAGGCAAATCCCATAGGCTAAACATGAGAAGAATATATGAATCCAGAGAGATCTGCAACCACCACAACCAGAGACTTTCATAAGACAGTGCTGTCCCTGAAACCCTGAGACTCATTTTTTATCACCACCTGGGATATGAGAGAGTGGGAGACAAAGCTTAGTGCCTCCTCAGTGTAGCAGTTTTATAGAGAAAACTGCTAAAGCCAGAACTCCAAAGGACTATAATTTCAGTGAAGTGGCAGATTAGGAAAAAACCTGCCTCTCAGAGGGGGCCAACTAGGAAATCTTCCTGCCCCAAACTTAGTGCTAGTTTGAGGGAGAAAAATCACAAGTCCATCCTCACAGGAATTTGAAGTTTAAAATTTCACTATCTAAACAACTTTTTAAAAAACTCAATTGGAAATTTACTTTATAGTTGTCCCTTGTTGATGTTATCTCTAAGAATCTAGCCAAAACAAAAGCAAAGAATCTTTGGAGAAATCTATATGTATCTCAAGTCTCAAAGAATTACCACAGACAAAATTATATGAAACAAACATGGCATTAAAAATAAGACTGTCACAAAACTCAGAAGGAAATAGGCATCATGAGCGGAAACGTAAAATAGAATTATAAAGATTTCAGATATTGGAACTACTATGTAACCATAAAGATGATATTAAATATGCTTAGAAATCAATGAAGTATGTCAGGCATATAAATTAGAAAAAATATATAATATCGAGCAGATTAGGGACTATGCTGAATTCAGCACAGGGAGGAAAGGAAAAATGGACATGTGAAAGAGAGATTGAGAAATATATCTAATAAGATTTATCAAAGAAAAAGAGAATTAGGGAAAAGTTATATTCATGGAAAGAATATATGAGAACTTCTCAAAATTCAAATTTATCAATGTTCAAGATGAAATAAAACACTTGAAAAATTTCCTAACCCTTTAAAGATATTTAATTAGAACTTAAAAATTCTTCCCTCCGAAAGAAAACCAACACAACCAGACATTTTTAGTGGTAAATTCCAACAAATGTTTTCAAGAAATGTATAATTTTTGTCATACAAAAAGTACTTCAGAATGGAAAAAGAAGGAACATGTGTTAGTTCACTTTATGAGGCCACTGCAATCTTGATACCAATATTATAAAAGTAATGTACAATAAAGGAAAATTATAACCAATTTCCCTCATGAACCTAATGGCAAAAATTCCAAATTAGAAATTAGCCCATGAAGTCCAGCAATTTATGAAACAAGATAACATAGTATAAAAACTAGGTTTATTCCATGAATGCAAGGATTTTTAACAATAGAAAAAATGTATGAATCTGGTTCATCACATTAGCAAGTTAAAGGAGGAAAAGCAAATAATCGTTTTGGGAGATGCAGAAAGTACATTCAATAAAATTAAATAATTATGCTTGATGAATCTTTTTTAGCAAACTAGAAATAGAATAGCTTTTAGTGTCCACTTATAAATCAGAAATTATTCTTGGTCTTTCAAGTAGAGCTGATTTTTGCAGATAATTGCTTACACAGATGATGGAAGCCAAACCAGGCATGGTGAGTTAGCTACTTGAGAGCAGGAAACCAGTAATGCCCCCAGGGCCAGAACGGTAGTGTTAGGAGCCGTGTTATCAGAGACAGGAGCCCAGAATCTCAGGCAGGTGCTAGAGTGAAGATCAGCATTTTCTAGTGTAATTGGCTTAATGGAAGTAGGAGACATCTGTCAGGAGTTGGGCCCTCAGAAAGAGACATGCTTTACTGGAGATACCATAGGAGACAGAGCTGACACCCTGGCTTCTCCCACTGCCTTCCACTGGCTAGCCTAGTGAGAAATTGGAGGCCAAAGATGCCTGGAAATGTATTTTCCTGAAATACAAAACAGAGTAGCAGAGTAGACAGGAAGTGATCTGAGAACAAACTAATTTGGGATCCAATAAATGACTGAGTAGAGCAAGGAAGAGAGGGGCTAGTCAAAGCAAGTGAGCTTCAAAGGTATTTCTATGCCCTAGTTTTAAAACTTGAGGGTGGATACATTATTGCTTTATTATGAATGTGCATATCTTATATATATTTTATGAATATTATTTCATATGTATTCAGTATTTAATCACTTTTCAAAAGAGCAGTATACAATTTTGTATGTACAGTACAATCCCATTATTGTTTTGCACACTTTGACATACAGTATTCAAATACATAAATATGAAAATATACACAAACTTTGAAAGAGAGAAAGAATATGAATATGAGCCAAAAGGTACCCTGTATTATAGTTATATTACAAGCAGTGAATTTAAAAAGGGAGAAACAAATTGCAGAAGAAAATAGCCACCATCTTTAGAAACCATCCAAGATATGTTCTGTGGTCATTCAAAATTCAACTACCACAAACTTAGAGAAGTATAACTGAATTATAGTTTAACTCAGAAAGCTAATATATTAGCAACCGTATTTATTCTGTCTCAGGAAATGATGTCTCAACAGAAGAGGGTTAATACGCATGGAGTCTGTAAAAGAGAAGCTTGGATAATTAAGCTACATATTTGTCCAGGATGGTCCAGAGGCAAAGGACAGAATGAAATCTCTGATTTTTTTTCTTTTGATATTAATAGGTGTAATATAAATCAGAGAAAGAATATTGAAAGGAAATATGTTAAGATTTTAATAGTGACTATTTCTGTCAAGGATTTTTGTTTTATTCACTATTTTATATACATTTCCAATGCTTCATAATGGGTATGTATTGTTTTAAAAATGCAAAAACAGCAATGAGTAATGCACTCGATACAATTTTTGAAAAAAATTGTGACCTTTGCCATTGTCTCAGTCTGTTTGGGCTGCTATAACAAATTATCGCAGACTGGGCTTATAAACAACAGAAATTTATTTCTCACAGTTCTGGAGGCTAGAGATCCAAGATCAAGGCCCCCATAAATTTGGTATCTGCTGAGAGTCCACTTTCTGGTACATAGACAGCTGTCTTTTCACGTGTCCTTACATGGCAGAAAGGGCAAGGGATCTCCCTGGGGTCTTTTTCATAAGGGCACTGATTCCACTCCTGAGGGCTCTGTCCTCATGAACTAATCATCTCCCAAAGCCCCACCTCCCTACACCATCACTTTAACATATACATTTTGGAAGATACAAACATTCAGACCATAGCTAATATCAACATAGTACTGGACACACCAGGAATTCACTTTTAATTGTGCATTTCTGTCCTTGTCTAGAGACCTGACTGTTCTGATGAATAGAGTGAGAAGATGTAATATCCCTGGAAAGAGAACTGAAATTTTCCCATAGCCTGCCCTATTAAACACTAATACTCTCCGTCCTTGTAAGAAAATATCTTATGCCTTTGAAAGCTAATGTCTTGGCTAATCAGCTGAGAGCCAAGCTCTCAGACATTGCCATATAAGAGAGGTTCCGGGGTAGAGAAAAAAGGGACGTTGATAAAAGAAATTGACAGGTGGCCATGGAAAATTTTTTCTAATCCCATTATTTTTCCTAGGACTGGCCCTGTATTGCAGAATGAACATATATTTTCTATCAAAGTTCTAGTAATGAACTGCGATACAGGAATTTTTAAATGAAGTTTCAAAGAACAGAGTATGTGTACACATAGTGGTTATGCTTTGTTTCCCTTTGTGTGTTATTATCCTGTGGTTGGATTATACTTGCGGTTTCTTTGGGAAAGAGGGACACTGTCTTTGACAAGACAGGACTTGGATTTTCTTAAGCATCTTGGTCCTATAGGGTGGTTCTCAACCTTGGCTGCACATTAGTATCACTTTAGACTTTGGGAGTGGGACAAGCATCGTTCTTTTTTTAGAGCTAAGAACCATCAGACCTAAGAACCATCAGTCTTAAAACACTGCAATTCCTATGAGGAACACAGATGTTTTAAGTAGATTTGTTACAGCCACATCATCACTAGTCCAGATCAGTCTACAGGAATCTATCAGTGGTAAGAAAGATGACCACTGAATTAAATTTAAGAGAGTAAGTAAGTATCATTAATGTAGAATGATGTTTGGTCATGTTTGAGGTCCAGGATCTAGGTATGGGCACAGCAGAATCATCTTTGGAGCTTTAAAAAAGTTCCCTGGCCCCACTTTGTCCCAATTAAATCCAGATCTCTACCTGATTGTGTCTAGAAATAGTGATTCTGATGCACAGCCAGGGTAAAGAGCCAGCATTCAAAAGAACCGTTATGTGAAACAGCTGTTTCAGAAGAGACAGTCTCCAGACTTTGAATTCAGAAGAGACAAGGCAAAGCCATAAAACAATCAAGCCAAATGTCTCAAAAAGCTGGTAGATAACAAGGTGTCAATTTAAATTAATTGGTTATTTGGTTAGAATTGGCTGGAGTAAAATTTCACTTAAATTCCAGCTAGCCAAATAGAATGAAAATATTGAGTGTCCTCTTATAGAAACAATACTGTGGGTTTTGTTTTTTTTTTTTTTTGAGTGCTTTGAAAGAGGCTGGAAGAGTTAGATATGAATGAAGTGCATCATTTGTTCAATGGGCAAAGGTTTTGTTTTATTTTATTTATGTAATTTGAAATGTCCGGCCACTTGGAATAGTGACTGAAAGTGAATGGAAAATGGAAAATGTAGTCATTGAGACTGATTAATAATCATGGGCAGAAAAATAGGCCAAGTGGAAAAACTTATTCATGTAATTGCTTCATTTTGCTGACTACAAAAGGACTTATTTTGGAAGTGATTTCAGGTATTTAACTTTGTAGATTGATAGATCAGAGAGAAGCCTGAAAAAATGACATTACACAATTTTGTTCACAATGTGAATTTATGTATGTATGTATACAAAAGGTGTATGCTACTTTCTGTATCTACCTTATAAGAACTTTGTCTTGAAAAAAATGATTTCTGTACAAAACAAATAGTCTTTGTGAAAGGAAATAGGAAGATAGAGTAGTTTCCTAAAAGTGATAAACAAATTATCAAGTTTAAAAAAGACAAGACTTATTTTTCTTTATTTACACACAAAAATAGATGGGAGAAAATAGAAACTGCCCATTATTTCATTTACCTGATAACTCATGCTGACATAAAAAATATAATTCATGCACCTGGTAAGAAAATCCAGGAATTCAATTAGGGTAGAAATAAAATATAAAATTCTCCCCTTCTAGTCTCCTGCCAATGGACATCCAGAACTTCCCTTGAAGGTAGTAACTGTTGACAACTTCTTGAGTGCCTTTCTAAACCCGATTTTAACACATAGCCCCAGTAAAGAATGTATATATTAAACAAGTTATAGAAAATATAACTTTACTTTTTAGAATCACACAAAAGGATGTTCAGAACCTAGGCTTTGTGCTTTCCCCTCCAGCTTTACTGAAACATAATTGACATTATGTAGGTTTAAGGTGTACAGTCTGATGATTTATGTATACATTACAAAATGATTACCAAGGCTTTGTGTTTTTGTTCAATGATTTATCTTCAAGATATTCTTACTTTTAACAACTGCATTGTATGACTATTTCATTTAAACAATCTGCTACCAATAATATTAATAACACATCTTGGTTTGTGTACTTTTGCAAGATTATCTGTGCAATAAATTCCTGTCAGTGAAATTGCTGTAGAATGTATGAATTTAACGTTTTATGTTGCTGTAACCAAATATACTCCCAAAACATGGCCCCAGTTTATATTCCTACTAACATCTTAGGAGAATGTCTAATACACATACCCTTGCTAACATTGAATATTATTGAATTTTTTAAAGTTTCACTAATCTGATTCACTGACATTGAACATCTCTTACTACTTCTGGCCATTTGTGTTTCCTTTTCTACCTATTCATCTCCCTTGTAAATTATTATATTGGATTTTTGTCTTTTTCACTTCAGAAATTAGCAAAGAGTGAAATAATTGGCTGTAGTGAAAATGGAGAAAAAGAAACAAATATACAGTACAACTCAGCACAATATTTTGAAGGTCAACTAGGCCCAGTATCTTTAAATTATTATAAATTTTTGATGTAGCAAATTCTTTCTAGTAATTTTCCTGCACAAATAATACAGGAGAAAACTATCTTTACAAATATTATTTTTATTTTTATAATATTTGTAATACAATGTGATCAGGAAAATTATGAGCAACTTAAATTCCCATCCATAGGCCTCCATAAATATCTTCTGGTATATTGTATTATGTATATTACACAATGAAATGTATTTTGTTGTTTAAAAGAATGGATTGGTTTATACTGTCATGTGAAGACATTTATTTTGTGGTATACACAATTAGAAAAACATAGGTTATTCAAAATAACATGTCTAATATGTTCTTTCTTGCAAAAATAATTTTATCCATAGGAAAACTGTTTGGATATTTTACATCTAAATGTTAGCAGTGATTATCTCGGGATGTAGTACTGCTGGTAATTTTCCCCTTAAAATTTTTTTAAAGTTTTATTTTTTGTTGTTTGTTTTGTTTTGGGGGGAGATAATCAGGTTTATTTATTTATTTTTATTTATTTATTTTTTAAAATGGAGGTACTGGAGATTGAACCCAGGACCTCATGAATGCTAGGGATGAGCTTTACCACTGGGCTATACCCTCCCCCCCAAAACTTTTTAAAAGGCATTTTGTACTTATTGTTTATGATAAGAACATATTACTTTTGTAACAAAAAATAACAGTGAAATTATTTCCCTCTGGAAAAATTAATTCCAACTGAAAAATGTTGTATCATTGTATCTGACACAACAGGGCTTTCTCATCCTTAGTGCTTGTGTAAAGTAATGGTGAAACCACACGTTATCAGATGTGTGGTTTTCTGCCTTATGGTGAAGATGAGTTTGGAGAGTTATGAGCTTTTAGTCTGAAGCGTGGTGTTCAAAAAAGCATCATATCAGCTTTCAGAAGATTCTGACTCCTTGGCCTGTACTCTACTTTTCATCGTATTATTTATTAGCACGAGCATGTTATGACTATTTCCCAGAGAATAAGAGAGAGAAAGATAAGGAAACTGAGAAGTAATGAAACTAGATTCAGTGAATACTCTGGCTTGTTAGCAGCTTTCATGAATGATTTGTTTTTGAAGAAGCTAAACCCATTAGCTTAAGCACGGTTTAACCCTATTAGTTCTAACAGAGCATGGACAATTAAAAGTTTATTGGAAATAATGCAGCATAGTGAGATGGGAGGAAGATGATTTAAAGGAAATTATATGAAGTGCTTTGAACCAGCCAAGGAAAAACAAATGGAAACTACCATTTGATAAACTGATTCAAAGTATAAGAATAGACAATTGGGAAGCATGAGTGAATTTACAGAGACAAATGGTAAAGATGTACAAATACTGGAAAGAGGAACTGTGAGTGGATGCAGGAGCTGATGATATACTTTCACAGAGGACACCTATTCATTCATGAAGAAATTTCAGTCTTCAAAACATTACCATCTCTCCAGTAAGAATTCCAGGAACTCACTATTAAAGAATAAAAATTTTACTGTTTCAATATATTATGTCTTCTTAGGAGAAAAGGGAGAAATTATAAATTTTTAGAATTCTTGAATAGCAAAAACAGAGAAAACAAAACAAAACACCAGTGCAACCAGCAGGGCCTGGAGCTCATGGACTGGACTACAGATCACCCATGTGATACCACTTCTGCCTGCATAATCCAGACGTTCTCATTTTGGGCCTCTGTGTCCAAGACTCTTGGAAATTTGTTGTCAGGCTACAGCTTTTTGATTTTGTGTAATGTCAGGGAGACATTCTCGTTTGGGTGAAAGTGTTGAGAAATCTAGCAAATAACATTTTACACTTTTTTGGGGAGTCTGTGTGTACTGAAGATTTTGATACTTTCTAGCATCCTCTGTGTTATTTTCCTTTTTGCACAACATGAGCTCAAAATTTTTGCACTCATTGGAACCTTTTGAGATGTGGGTCAGTGAATTGTCATGTTCTATGCTTCCTTTTGACAGATGAATGAAATCGTAAAGCTTTTTGTGGGTTTGAAATGAAAGTTTTTCCCTATTCTTATGAAAAAAGGTTAATTAGCCTTTACAGTCTGTTTTTAAGTGTTACTACCCTTTCTACCCCTCCCCTCCAGGTCAGGAAACTTTGGACAGTTAATGTGACACAAAAGTTGGTCATTTTGTGAACACTCTAGGACAGTGGTTCTCAAAGTAGTCCCCAGTCCAGTGTTATCAGCATTACCTGGGAACTTGTTAGAAATGCAAATTCTCAGGCCTTACCTACTGAAGTACTTATTACCAGGTGAGTATCAAGGAATTTGTATTTCTATAAGCCTTCTTTCCAGGTGATTCTCATGCACACTGAAGTTGAATCACTGCTGTAGCAATAGCTAATGAAGACAGTTTTACATAGCTTGTAAAATGGAGAGTTCTAACTTTTGAGAGGTTTTGCTTGGTTTGCCTAAACCAAGCATTTGATGAGCCTGAATACGTTTTGTAGTGGGAATTGTTGCTTTTGACTTGTCTGGAGTTGCATCCCCTTCCGCAAACTCTGAAGCATTTCAAGTGTATAGCTTTCTCTGTCCTCTCAAAAGAAAACAGGAAAATCTCACAGAAATATAAAAATGAATCAAAATAAGATGCAAAGAATATTCTGTATGCCAACAGTAGGTATTACTAAATCTCAACAATTATGTCCCTAAGTTGACTCACCATCTGACTGGATGAGGACTATAAATAAACAGCACATAAAGGTACATAATAAAATAGGGAGAAAATCATCACTGGCCCAGAATTTGATAATGACCTTCTGTTATTTGATATAAATATCTTTCAGACAAATTCTTATATATTTTACTATCTCTGAAGAAAATTAATAAATTAGGTTAAACAATCTCTTAAATTTAATGAAGCTCCTATTTTCATTGGCTTACCTATATATACACAGGTGACTTCCTGAACTTTGTGTAGCTAAGAGGAAAAAATATAGAGGTTTATTTCTGAGTTGAATTAATGGACTTCATTGCTATGTGAGACAAAGGAAGGCAGGTGAGTGAAAGGAATCAAATAATGCTAAGGACTTTGGTACTTTAAAACCAAATTTGAAGGGTTTTTCTATTTAATTAAAATGAAGCTTACTAATATTTCTAATCTTGGGAAATTCTTGAATAAATGCATATGGTTTGATAGTTTTGGTCTAAAGTAAAAAAAATTATAAGTCAGAAAATCATGTCCTAAGTTCTGAAAGACACCAACAAAGGATAGCTTTAAGCCTAATTAAGATCATTGATTTGGAAATTAACTTCTTAAAACTCTGAGATTTCATATACCAAGGCTATGAGAATTCTATCTGATACTTCCGCAGTGTAACTTACTACATACTGAAAATTCATTCTCCATAAAAACTTGTTTCTATAACCTTCTTGTCTTCCTGCTCCCAGCAAGCATCTTCATTTTTTGGTTACGTTAAAGAATTCAGGTCTATCGTAATTCTTACATGCAGTATAAAGAACACCCAGAATTACAAGTCCTACGACTAATCCTTGAGTAACAACTCTCATGGGACTAAAATGAACGAACATTTTCCGACTTCTGTACTTTAACTTATAAAGGTCATGGGACACTACAGTCATAAAGCCGGTAACCCTCTGGGGACAGAGGGGAGGCTCTAGATTTCCCCGTCAGTTGGGATAATTGGCTTTCCTCTTCATTTGTAGAGCAACTGTTATCTGATGCCTTTTTTCTCTTTGAAGTGCTCCATCACCTTCTGTCTGTTTTCTGATGTTCCTTGAGGAGGAGAACCACATGTCAGTACAGTCTAAGGTAGGGACACATTTACATGACTTTTCCCACTAACTGATAATGGGAAAGCCCAGACCCATAAACCCCCTGGGCGAGTGGCCGGCTGCTCTGGGCCAAGGTTTCCACTACCTCTGCTGGAAACTCATTGGTAGTGGCACCTGGGCCGCAAACATTTCATAGCAGAGCTCTCAACTTAAGCCCCAGCACCTGATCCCTAGACAGAGGGATTCGTGGGGAAAGTGGGCACAGGAGTATAATAGGCTGGGGTGGAGTTGTAGGAGGCTGGGCAAGATTCTTGTTCCTTTAGAAGATGTGCTTTCCAGAGTAGTGCCAACACAGCTGGGATGCTGAATTGAGTTGGGAGCCCACCTGGGGTTATCTAATGGCAGGGTCCTTGAACCTGCAACTTCTATTGTTGGAATAGGGAGTCTCAGCCCTGGAGATGGGAAAGAATGTCACTTTTTGGCAGGGTAGAGACACTGAGAAATTTGGGTATCTTTTACAAAAATGACACCCTTAAAATTACAAGTACTGCAGAAGAAATCATGTGGAGAGAATTGGATAGGCTAATCTGCTCTCAATGGAGCTAGTAAATGCATTAAAATAAATTAAAACCATAGGGCTTTACCCTATAGACAGAAGTAAACTCGAATCTTAGTATCATATTGTCCCATCAAAAAAACATATAAAGAGGTAATTATATATTAATCAACATTTCTTGTTATATCCTTGCAAATTAGATGAGTCAGAGTAAAATGTAAAATCAATCATACTAATCTAGAAAATTGTTAAGCAAATGTAGGTAGACAAATGTGTCCTAGAGGGGAGGAAGCATGACCACAAGAAGGATGTAAAAGCAGAAGTGACACCTGGCACTGCCACCATTGTAAACACATACATCATAACCTACGACTGAAGGAAGAAGAAAAAAACCTCACATTTCACACTCTGAGACAAAAAAAAAAAAAAAAAAAAAAAAAAAAAGAACCTATCTCTCTAGCTCTAGTCCTCCAAGTAAATAAAACCTTGAGTACTTCCTTTCAGTTGCTAACTCCTTAATGAGAATGACTTTATTGTCAACTTTTGCAATATTATTGTCTAAAGAAATGTCATGAAGTTTGTGAATATGGTAACTACGATAAAATTGCTGTTTTCCACCATGAACACACTATGTAAACTTGATAGTCTTCATAATAATGTTTGCTTGCTTTAAAAAAAAACTTGTCCTGTTTTTAAATTCGTTGGGGTGGATCTTCTGAAGTCTGACTTCCTTACATTTCTTTGCAAGTAAATGCTGATTTCTACTTTTTTCCCATTTGCTTTTGTTTTGGAGACTTCCCTTTCATGCTCCACACACACAAATCAGTAGGTGATGGAACCTGCAGCTACATTTGGGATTTTATGCTCCACTGTTCATTTTCAGTGGAAGAGAATATTTTTGTTCTAGCCTTCTTAACAAAAGAACTGAAATTCACCCAGAACCAATAAATGTCCTTTATATTTATTTACCTTTGGCAAGAAGGATTTAAGTATTTCTAGCTCATTATTTCAGAACTCAATATTGTTTCACCCTTGCTGCTAATCCTGACCTAATCTATGTTCTTATGTTGTCTTATACCCCATAAATGACTTAGTAACTCAGTAACAGGCTTAATTACTTAACAACTTAGGCCATGTCATTCTTGTTATCTCTTAGCTATCTTCCTCAATAGTTTTATATCACACCCCTGCCAGCCTGCCTTCTATTTACTAAAACAATTTCCCAAGTTGATTCACCCATGCTTTGAAATACCTGATTTTAGACCCTGCACTGACAGCTTGCCTGGGTTAATACTGATTTTTGGTTGTTACCATCTTCAAACTCTGAAAACAGCATCTAGACTCCATCACCTCCAGCCAGGCCTGTTCCCCCAGAGCCTGCCTTAAGAGAGCAGGTTTCAAGTTCCATCTCCCCACTTATTCCGTTTCATGACAGTTAGAGAAGCCTATACTAATGCATGGCAAACGGTAATTCAGCAGATAACAAAGTTATTTCAGGATGAGTTCAGGGAAAGTATTTTGGTGGAGAGTCAGCAAAGATCAGCTCTGATGAGATAATCTGTAGAGCACGTAGATGATAGAATGATGAAGAGGAAAATGAAGTAGATACATATGAACATTCCAGATAGAAACAGGGTAAGCAAAAGTGTAAAACACAGGAAGTGAGATGGCTTTGACAAAGGCAGGGAAATGATTCAGATCGTTTGGATCGTTAGTGTTGGGGGCAGCTGGGCTTATGGAAATCAGTGGTTAACGTATCAGAGCACGAGCAGTGTTGGGAGATGAGACACAGACTGGGTGACTCACGTACAAGGTGACCATTCAGCAGGGGGAGTGGCGTCTCAGCTATAAACATGGCTGCAGGTCACTGAATGTTAAGACCATTCTTCAGTTAAAACCTTATTGAAATCATATTGACCTCTGATGACCTTCAGAGAGCACCTGCTGGAAGGATTAATGGTAAGAGAAATTTGAGAGGGCAATAGAGCAAATCTGTGCATGAATCCTTACTATGTCATTTATCTATGGCTTCAGCTTGATCCAGTGATTTGGTTTGTTCTGACTGTGGTCAAAACTCCAGGTACAACCTTATTGGAACAATAAATCCAATCATAATAAATGACAAAGGGCATTCAAGCAGAGGCAAGAAGCAAAATATTTTACAAGTGTAAAGATCATCTATATGAGGTCTTGCCCTCCCAACAAGCTTCTCCAATATTTTCAGGCTGCAGCCCTGCCTGCCTTCCCTCCAGCGGGGTGGGCACCTCCTACTTGCTAATTTCTCTGATAGTGATTCCCTGATGCCCCAAGTTGATTCATTCTGTTCACTGAGAGGCAGCATTTTTAGCTTACTATTAATACGTGTATTCAGAAGAAGCTGAGGTTTTATCAAATAAAAGATTAAAATCAGGGAATAATAAATAATACAGAAATCAGATAGAGTTTCCTTACCTAGGGATTAAATTACTATTTTACAGAAGCCTGAAGAAATAACGACTGTATTACAAAAGAATATAAAAATAGCTGGAGACTAGAAATCACAGTCTATCAACCAATTCAGTGATTTGGCTGTTTTTTTTTTTTTTTTCCTCACCTGAATGGTAATAGTCTTTTTAAAAAATAATTTACATCATAGAGGGAAAAAGCTGAGTACACATTAGAGAAGGCTGATGGCAATCATTTCAAGTTTCGGTTTCTATTTTCTGTAAATTAACTGTCGTTTTTGTAAACAACTTTTTAATGTCTTTGTAAAAGTGTTTTCAATCCTACTGGTTTAGCTATTGTATCAAATAAATAGCCAATTCCAAGGGGGAAGGACTAGGGTCTCATAAGTGAGAATCAATATTTCATTTGAATAACATCTAAAAAAATCCCAAACGTCAAAATAAAGGAGCGATTAAAGCCATGATAATAACTTAGAAGACAGAGTGAGGCAGACGTGTGAACTAAGGGAAATGACTCAACACATTCAGCACCATAAACCTGTGGCCTCAGTTCATCCTGACGGTTGTTGTGCTACCTGCCTGCTACTCAAGTAAAATGTATAAACAGAAGACATGAGGGGGACCAGGATGACGCGTGGTCAAATGTCTTCTGTGCAGTGGGTCTGTTTCCATATAATCTTCCTAGTCAGACTGCACTACAGGGATTTCTATTATTCCTGCAGGTCTACTTTCACGAAGCAGTGTGGTTTAAACGGAAAGAGCAATGAACTCTCAGCCAGAGACTTGAGTTCTGTCCAGCTCAGGATTTGTCACCAACTTGTTATGTCTGAATAAATGGCTTAATTTCTCTCTTTCTCAACCACTTCTTTTGTGAAGTTGCCTGCTTTCCTTCGGGGGCTGTTTTAAGGATCGATGCTTGCTGAGATGAAGGCAAGACAGTCTAAACAGTAAGTATGTCTACAAGCAACTAGTAAATGACTTAAACGGGTAGAACAGCACGTTTTAGAGGAAGGTGGGCTGCAGAAGAGGGTGTGGAGAGTGGGCATGCCATGGAAATCCCACCACAGTCTTTTGTTTTCATTGATCTACACAATCCTAACACCTGCATGTGGCAGAAACAGTGCACGATGCTAAGAATATCCAGGTGAAAAACACCGTTTCTGCTCCTACTGACTCTGCAGGCTTAAGACCCGAAGAGGTTTATTCTTCCTCCGGTCCCTCTTGACACAAGCTGTCAGAGAGAAAAACAACAACAAAGCAGAAAGTGCTGCGTGTCTGGAAAAGGACATAACTAATTTCCAGGAAAAAAAAAGAACTATATGTAGACTAGAATGTGATACCCCAGAGAAGTAAAAAAGAGAGAGTGTGTGAAAAGATTTAGAAAATGCTGAAGCACCACAGAGATGTAATGTGAGGTTACATTGAGTATCTGGTAGTGATGCTTCGGTTGTTGAAGTGAACCTTTCATTCAGACTGCTTCATAGTTCTTTTCAGGAGGAAGTTTACCCTTTCTTTACTCATCACCTCCCCTCCACCCCAAGTGATGTTTATTAAGATAATATTTTTTAAGGATATGTAATTATGCACATTTTTAATGCTTCTACTTAGGGTTGGAGGCAAATATTACCATGATAATGAAGCACGTAACAAAATCTGTTCTCCAGAGAGTAAGAAAGCATTAGAGAAAACAATTTAGGACTCGGTGTTGTTACCCGAGGGCCCAGAACAAGGAGGTACAGTCACAGGGCAGAAATACTGCAGGGTTGTGGCTGATATGATTAGAAGGTAGTGGTTAAGAGTAGCTTTTAAACTATATTCAATGAGAAGTTAGATGTGAAAGCCCACTGCAAAGGTAATAGTATTACGTAAATATAAACTAAGTTTATTAAAGTATATGATGAACTGAGGTATCATGAAGAGTTCCAGGACTGGGCCAGAAATCAGGAAACATGGGCTTCTGGTTTCTCATCATTAGATTGAAGGAGTTGGATTACAATCCCCCAGGATCCCTTGTGGGCTCCATGGGTTTGGAGTAACCGGTCATAACAAAATAAGAGGGACACAATCGGGTCACTTTCAAACCAAAAAATAAAATGAGAAATTAGAGAAATAAATTGGCTACTTCTGCCTAAATGACTGTTTTTTTTTTTTTAAAAATAAGCCACATGAGACTGTCCAGTGCAGTGAGTAGAGGCTCCAGAAATGAGACTGAAAACAGAGAAGATAGATTTCTGGTGATAGAGGTGGCAATAAGGAAGACAGATAACATGGCTGCAAATGAGACAGTATGCATGAAGCAAAGAGCACCTCAATGATCTTCTCTTTTAGGAAAGAGGTTTTATCTAAGTCCAGCAGTGGAAAGGCCAAAAGAGGAAAAGAAGGTATGGATAAATCAATAGAGGAAAGGGGTCAAAGACATAAGGTTAACAGGCCCAGTGCAGCACAAGTAAGGTCTGGAAGAAGCAGGCGCACAGCCGCAGGGCAGTAACAGGAGGACCTCAGCCCAAGGGAAGAAGCTGAAAGAGAGAACTGAAGGGAGGGGAAGGGAAAATAAATTATTATTGTTGTTGTTGTTGTTGTTATGATTATTCAGTATTTTCTATGCACCAAGATATTTTACATTTACCTCTTGAGAGTATGGTGCTGTCTTTTAAGAGGAGAGTATGAGAATTTCTAATGGGCATACCCTTAAGAAAAATATGAAAAGTTATCTGAGGATAATTTCCCTGCATCTAGAAGTTATTTAAAGGAGATTTTAGTTGCATCTCAGGGAAAAGAGAACAGAATAGCAGTCAGTAAAACCACTTCTGAAGCCAAATCATAGCAATCAATACGATAGAGTGTAAGACGAAAGTCCATGTATTTGTATATATGTGCTAACAGTTTGGATTGTGATGAGAAAAGATTAAGAAGGAAAAAGAGAAAAGCAAGAAGCAAGTCAATAACAAATAACAATACACTTGAATAATACTGGGATGGCTACATTGGATTTACAGAAATGTGGTCTCAGTTGAACTTCAAAGCTGCCTTGTGATGGAAGATGGCACCTTTCCTGATAATGTCAAAATCCATTTCTCAAAAGTTGAAAAACTGGTAGTGGCACATAAAGGATGAGCAAATTCCATTAGCAATGGGGATACATTTAAAATATAGGACATGCCTTTAAAATATTAAAAAATTTTCTTGTTGTACAACTTACACATTATAGTAAAAAATTAGAAAATACTGAAAAGGGTAAATTCACCACTCTTACTATGGGAATTTCCAAAAATGTATAAAAGCAGAAAGTGAGTATAATGAATCCCCTTGGACCCATCACCCATGTTTAACAACTGTCAGCCTTCTGTCAATTTGTCATCTCTTGTCCCACCCCATCCGGACATACACAGTTTGACAGGTGGTACTGGAATATTTTAAATCGAATTTTACCTATCACAACACTTCACCAGAAAATACCTCAGTGTGCATTTCTAACAGACAGGCTTTAAAAACCTATAACCATGATGCCATTACACACATGTATAAAATTAACTATTCCTTAATATAATTTCCCTCACTTTCTCAAAAATTGTGTTTTAACAGTTGTCTACTTGTTTGTTTTTTGCATATGAGGATACTGAGGAGGATTTTGTGGCATACCAAATTTTTAAATCTATAATCACTTTCCACCACTTATTTTTATGATATTTATTGTTGAAGAAATTAGGTCCATAGTTCTGAAGAATTAACCACATTCTGGATTTGGTTGATTGCTTCCTTTGTGGGGTCATTTGACTCATTCTGTTCCTCTTTCCTTTAAATTTTTTTGCAATTTGGTAGTTAGGTCTAGACCTTGCTGTACAAATTTATTACACACACATTATTTCTATAGAAATAAGATGTACTCACTTGAGTTTTTGTAACTTGCTTTTAAACTTCACTTATCACATATATGAGAAAGGTAACACTGGAAAGGAAACCATCCATCCCTTTTAACTTTTAAAATTTTGGAGAATAATAAAATAATTTAAAGTATGACAAAATGTCTAAGAGAAAAAAAATTAAGCCAAAAATAAGAAAACAGTCAAATTTCAAAATTACAGAATGCAGCTGAATGAGCTAACAAATAGAGAAAACGAAAGGCAGAGAGTGACAATCAGAGTAATGGAGGTTAGATGGGAAAAGAGGACATACAAAGAAGAAAAGAAGCACTACCTTGAGACTAGAAAATGCTACAGCTGTGAGGGTCCTGTGGTAGCATCTGCTGTTTTGGCTGCCAAACATACTCCTACTGATTGTTGTTCCAAAGCCTTTTCACATCCGTTTCTCACATAGGGAGATCACGAAACTCCCTAGCTTTGTGAACTAAGTTAAACTGAGCTACAGAAGGAAGGTATGCGAACTCCTGCTTCTCAGTCTCTCTGACCCATCCTGGTTTCAGACATTCTTGGGTTAGGTATACCAACTTTTCTTTAGATTCTCAGTGATGCCTGAATGACCTTTCAAAAATTCTTTTATTCTCCCTTCAGGGCAAATGAAGCTGTATATGCATTGGTCTCTGGGCTCTGCAATTTTTCTCCTATAGATTAATTTCAGTAAAAGGGATAGGGGCAACTCAGAATTATAAATGTTCATTCTGGCAGTGGTGGGTGGGGCAAGATAGTGGGTGTTCTAATGGTTTAGAGAAAGGTTCTTCTGTCCAAAAATAACTCAAACTAACAGATTCACAATCCAATCTTACTTATTTTCTAATGTCTATCACTTAGCATGTCTGGTGCCAATATGTCATTCTGGCTTTTTTCTCAAAGACTGCCCTCATTGTCACTCATTTCCTTGCCATTGGCTGTCTTGCCCTTGTTTGCCATGTAGACCATTAAGCACATCACATGGAAGTTTTCCTCATGTATATGTCACCATTCGGCAGAGCACTTACTGAATTCGAGTTACATAGGACTGACTCGAGAAAGAGGTTTGCTGACCTCCTTACTACAAAATAGGAAGCAAAAGGTGTATAACCCCATTAATCTCACTCCAGCATCCATTGTGCCACCTCTCACTTGGGAGAAAACAGGAGTTACTTGGACATAAATTTGGTAACAATGGAGTCACTGGGGACAGCCTACAAGAATGTGTTTTTTTTTATTTTCATACTTATTTGATATATTTTCTTTCTTTAGTTATCTCCAGTCTTACACTAGAACTAAAGGATTCTTAACTCAGGTAGCACACAAAGAAACACTTTTGCATTAATCCACAGAAATAGGTGAGAATATTACGTATCATCTTGATCACTATCTTCTGTGTATCAGTCTGAGGCTGATTAGAAACTGGCTCTGGTTAAATTAAGTTAAGAAAAAAGTCTTTAAAAGGAAGATGTGCATAGCCCATACAGTAGAAGGGAAAACAGGATAACCAGGGGAAAAATAGAACTATGGCAGCTTTTGGCATCTTAGTCAGAAATTTAGAGATAGTTTCTTTTGAGTGCTCACAACTCAACTTCAAGAACACGATAGCATTTTATTCAAGATTCAGATTCCCAGGAGGGAAAGAATCTTCGTTTATTTGCTACCTGTTTGTTAGGAAGGAGCAGGCCACTGTGATTTACAATCAAAGACCAGTGTGCTATTACAAAAACGAGGAGAAAGGGCTGCTGGGACGACACAACCGATATTCACCCTACTCACCACTAGTGGATCTGCAGAGAGAGAAACTGAGGAGGAAGGGGCAGGGTCATTAGCTATATATGCTGCTTCTTAATTATCTTTAGAAACAGAGCCTAAATGTGGGAAAAGTTAAAAGATGAAAATAAGAATATGCACATAAGACTGGTGTCTTGTTACAGCAAGTATAAACAGATATGATGGCAAATGTACAGAAGGGGCCAATATTTTAAGGAGGTTATGAATTTCAAATAAGAACCCATTAGAGAAGATGCCATCTTAAATTTCCTTAAGAAATGGATGTAGAGAAGTCCTGTATAATCCTTTGAAAACGATATGTCAAGAAATTAACAAATAAAAATCAATGAAGGAAACCAGAAAAATAAAATATGAGGTATTAAAATGTATCATTAGAAGTCAGATCAGTAAAACTAGATTAGAAATGTAATTAAATTTAATGAGGTGGAGGAGAATTCTTATATCATTTGTTGCTGAGGGAAGGAAGCCTCGTTTTTTTCTTTTTAACCTAAAAGTCACTATCTTCACCCCAAATTTGATATGATTATTCAATATTGTTCAGATCAATGCAAAGACATGTGTATTAGTTTCCTATTTTTGCTGTAACAAATTGTCACAAACTTAGTGGCACAAAATACATACATTTATTACCATACAGTTCTGTAGACCAGAAGTTTGACAAGGATCTTACTGGGCAAAAATCAAGGTGTTGACAGGGCTGCATTCCTTTCTGGAGGCTCTGGGGGAGAAGCCTTTCTCAGCTTTTAGAGGCCGCTTATATTCTTTGGCTCAAAATCAGAAGTGGCCACTCGAGCCCTTCTATGTCTCATTTCTCTGACCTTCTTCTGTCATTACATCCTTCTCAGAGTGAAGCTGAGAAAGATTCTCTACCTTTAAGAAGTCATGTGATTATATGGGGCCACTGGGATGATTTCCTTATTTTAAGATCAGCTGATTAGCAACCTTAATCCATTTTCAACCTTAATTTCCTTTTACATATTTACAGGTTCCAGAGACCAGGACCTGGACATCTTTGGGAGGCCATCATTCTGCCTGCCACAACATGGAACAAGAATAGAAGGTAGGATTTTTTTAAGAAGCTGGGATATAATTGTTAATATTTACAGATAGTAAGATGATACTACAGCCTATGAGGAGTATGATGATATATATATTTTTTCCGCTTTCTAAATTTTTCTGTCATAAGTATCTTTATTAAAGAAAAATAATGAATCAGATAATTTGGTTGATATGCCAATCTTCTGTGCAGTACCACAGTTAATAGCATGTTAGAGTTCTAATGGCAGTTTCTGTTAATGAAAAATAATGAACCTTGTATTCAAAATAGTAAAATTATTAGGTACATATCTATAAAAAAGGAACTTTACTGACAAACAAAATAATATTTGAAAAAGAGAAGCATACTAAGTCCGGAGACTATAAATTCAATCATTTCAGAATTAATTTAGAAGTTCAATGTTATTTTGATAAAGTTACAATGGGGGACATTTTTAACATAATATTCTTTTGGAATTGAACCATGTTTTAACAAAATGCGTTTAGTAGAATAAACAGTTTAAACAATTTAGACTATTTTGAAAAAAGAAGTACATGATGGGAAAGGATTTTTCCTATCAGATATAAAGTGTATTTTGAAGCTGCAATGCATAAAACTGAAGTAGTAGTATGTAAAAAACAAAGAAATGGAATAGATATGCCTGAAATAGGTCATACCTGGAGCAGTCTTCCGAATCAAATACTACTTGTACATGTACAATACAGTACCTGTTTGAAGAGTAAAGGCAAATAAATATTTGTATTGGGTACTTGCCAAGGAGATCCAAGGTTTGATAGAGAGGAGAAACCCCAGAGTTCATTCAACTTGTTAAAAATTAAACACTTGACAGAAATTTATTCCTTCTTACTCAACTGTCATGCCTTTTAGAAATGTTATGTCTCAAACACTGAAAGAAATTTTTATTATTGAAAGTTGTCAGCTTTAGATGAAGTCTAACCACGCATGGATATTTATTTCATTATGTCTCAAAGGATTTTGAGTTTTTAAAGATACTTTTTTCTTATAATTTATATGCTACCAAAACAACATCTGGCATTTAGGAAATCTTATTATAAAACTCCAAATATCCAAGAAAATCATTCAAATTCTACAACTTTTATTTGATATCTGTTAAAGCTCAACCAACCAGTCTACCACACTCAAACCTACAGTTCAACAAAATCATACTTACTGACTTGCAAACATGGTAGCACACTGCAGAGGAAACACGGATGGTGCCCTCTCCATGGGGAAGGAGGGCTCCACCTTTGGTGAGGTCTAGATTCCTGCTGAAGGATTCTGGGGGAGCTCTCAGGGAACGGAGACCAGTTCTGGGTTGGGCTCTTTTTCTGCAGCAAGATTAGGAGAAGCAGGGATTAACTAAGGATTGGGTGCT